>NC_081828.1:157892643-158563477 GCF_030867095.1 Alligator mississippiensis | reverse complement strand
GCAGTACCAGCTTCATGATTCTTTGGGAGTACTAATCTACAATTTGGAAAATGCAGTCTAGTAAAATTTCTCAAATTTCTCCAGTACTTCATCCAGACTTAAATGTTTGATACCTAGATCTCAGAAACTGTCTGCATTCCATTCTTCTATAAGAAAAATTCTACTAAGTTTTCTATAAGAACATAGGTATTCAAAACTTAAACAGGAATTAGTTTTTAAATTAATTGGAAACTAGAATTCTAGTTACAGGACTTGTTATTGTAGTTACTGCTCCTCTTTAGAGGACATGTCATTGAATGGTAATTTGTTTCTCTTTCTCCCAGTGTTTGAGCACTATTTTAGGACCCTCACAGCTGTAATCTTATAATTTATCCTAAAAAAGTAAAAGCTATATCGGTAAAGGAGATCTATCTCCTTTTGTGACATACAAAGGAATTTGTTTAAAGTTTGGTTTAAGAGAATAACAGAAACTTTAAATACTGTATTTACTTGAATAAAAGACAAGGTCCACCCCCTACCATCAGCAATGGAGTGGGGTAAGAGGACAGAAGCCTAGTCCTGGATTTGAGTAGTGGACTAGGGCAGGCGGTGACTGAACTTCAGCTTTGGCTGCAGGCCAGAATGTCTCATTTGGTGAGGGAAGGGGCACGTGGCATGGGGGAAACAGCAAGGTGTTTGTACTCTGTACCTGTGTCTGTCTTCTCCCCACTGCAGCTTACCTCTCTCTTCCCTCCCTAAACCTCATTACCCCTGGCTCTGGCTCTAGTCCCTCCAGTTCCAACCTGGTCCGGCCAGGAGCTTCCATTGCTTTTCTCTGGCTGGGGTGGGCTAGGGCTGCAGCTGCTGCTGACTCCCCTGGAGATGCGGAGTTGCAGCATAATGTTAATGGGGGCGAGGAGGAACAGGTGGTAGGGGAGCAGGCTGTAGCGGGTAGTGGGAGGCTGCCTGAGGGGAGCAAGAATGGAGGAGCAGTCATGGAGGGGGCAACTAGAGGTTTAGGCATAGGGAGACAAGGGGCAGGGATCTGGTCCCTTACCTCCCTACTGCTGTTGTGGGGAGAGCAGCAGTATGAGGGATGAATTTAGGACAGCCTTCCACTAATTAGATTCTATACGTGGGAAATTTATAATAAATACATAAGTTTTCATGTATAGAATCCAATTATTGGAGGGATAATCTTAAATTCAGACTTGTCTTGGATTCTGATATATATGGTAATTTTATAAAGTTATTAGCAAAACTAAGAATTAAACACTTTATAAAGCTGGATAGGTCTTAAATAGCAATAGGTTTGTGTTCTGACATCAGTGGGATCCTCTTCCCTTCTGCTTTTTCTTGGTATATGAATGGACTTCAGAATTGTTTTTCCCCTGCAGAATAAATTAAGCCTAAATCCTACCATTCAGAAACCTGAATAGAGAGTATTTTTTTTCTACTTTTTAAGTACCATATTTACTTGAATATAAGATGACCCCCCCCAACAATTAGATTCTATATATCAAATTTATAAAGTTTCCATATAATTTTCCAGGGATAGAATCTAATTATTTGGGGTTTACCTTTAATTTATTCCTTTTCCTATTGCTAAAGTAGGGAAAATAAATCTGGGGGTCAGATAGTCCCTTTTTCCCTGCTCCTACCTTCTTACTATCACATCCTGCTCTCCCTGAGCACGTGCAAGTGAGGGGCAAGTTTGAAAATATCGACCTTGAAGTATAATTTACCATACAGGCAAACTATTACAGGAGCCTTAGTTCATCAAGAATAAATACTTTTTCCCTGTTTTGAAACTGCTGCAAGTTCTAGCAAAAGTATTCCATAAACATACTTTTAAAACGGCACTTTTGCACCTTTTTTTATTAAGGAAGTTTTTTCGTATTCCAAACCAAATCAGCCAAATCAATTCCAAATCTGAGAGTCATTCAAGAACTATATATGGCCCTACTACTGGCAAACATCCTCCACCCCTACCTGAGGCTTTCAGATGTCTCAAAATCATTTGGCAGGCATCCTTTGGCAGGCCCAAACTTTGGGGTTTGGATGCCCCCAGGTTTTGCTTGCCCTCAGCTGTATGACTTCAGGCATGAATGCCACGTACCCCCAGAGGCTGGATTGCCCGCAGGGGACACCCCCACTTTGGACTACAAGATCGCCCGCAGGGGTGACACGTGCCCCCTCTAAGGTGTCAACAGTCACCCATTGGGGGGTGGGTGGGCCCAGCTTGCTCAGCAACGGACCCAGAAGTGGACTGGAAGTACTTCTGATCCACTTCTGGGTTTGCTGCTAAGCACACGGGGGTTGTCCCCCGCGCTTCTGTGCGACGCGCCATCCGCCCCACCATTACAGCATTCATGAGCCACAGCTGGTACCTCAAAGTATGTAGAAAAAACATTTAAAGCTTTGTCTATGGCCGAATCGCTGATTCTCCGAATCAGCATTGAATCTTCAGATTTAGATTCGGCTGAATTGAATCGGGACAGTGATCCAAATCAACAAATCAACTCACTGTCCCTGATACAGACTGAATCTGAATCGAATATGGCCCGTTTAGCACACCCCTAGTAATAACTTATCCTTGTGGTTGCTTCCCATTAAAAATGTTCTCATCAGTCTGTTTCTACATATGGACCGTGTTTTTCATAGTCATGCTTGGTATTGGCTGCATTTAATCAGTTTCATAGCTGGTTTCTGTTACTGAGTACATGCTGCTTTTGGCAGCAGTTTAATGATAGACAGTGCATTTAATGAGGTTTCATAGAATCATAGAAGTAGGGTCGGAAGGGACCTTGTAGATCTTCAAGTCCGACCCCCTGCCTGGGCAGGAGGAAAACTGGGCTCAAGTGACCCCAGCCAGGTAGGCATTGAGCCGCTTCTTAAAGACCTCCAGGGTAGGAGCCAGCACAACTTCCCTTGGAAGTTGGTTCCAGCTCCTAGCCGCCCTAACTGTGAAGTAGTTCCTACGGATGTCTAATCTAAACCTACTCTCCAGCAACTTGTGGCTGTTATTCCTTGTTATCCCAGGGGGCGCTAAGGGAAACAAGGTCTCCCCCAAACCCTTCTGGTCCCCCCTAGTGAGTTTATAGACAGTTACAAGGTCCCCCCTCAGCCTTCTCTTGTGAAGACTGAACAGGTTCAGGTCCCGTAGCCTCTCATTGTAGGGTCTACCCTGCTGTCCCCAGATCATGCGGGTGGCCCTCCTCTGGACCCTCTCAATGTTGTCCACATCCCTCTTGTAGTGGGGTGTCCAGAAGTGGACACAGTACTCCAGCTGTGACCTGACCAGTGTCGCGTAGAGGAGGAGGATCACCTCCTTGGCCCTACTTGAGATGCACCTGTGGCTGCATGATAAGGTCCTGTTAGCCCTGCCGACCGTGACCTCACATTGTCGGCCCATGTTCATCTTGGAGTCAGCGATGACTCCAAGATCCCTTTCTGCCTCCGTGTTCTCAAGAAGGGAGTTTCCCATCTTATAAGAGTGCTGCCGGTTACTACTGCCCAAGTGCAGCACCCTGCACTTGTCCATATTGAAACGCATCCTGTTTTTGTTAGCCCACCCTTGCAATCTATCCAGGTCTTTCTGCAGTCTTTCCCTCCCTACTAGCGTGCCCACCTCACCTCAAATTTTGGTATCATCAGCAAATTTGAACAGGTTGCTTTTCACCCCGTCGTCCAAATCACTGATAAAGAAATTGAACAGTGCGGGCCCAAGGACTGAGCCCTGGGAGACTCCACTGCCCAGTTCTCCCCAGGTCGAATATGACCTGTCCACCACCACCCTCTGAGTATGACCCTTCAGCCAATTAGCAATCCATCTGACCATGTAGGCATCGATGCCGCAGTCCCCTAGCTTTTTAATGAGGATGGGGTGGGAGACAGTGTCAAAGGCCTTGCTGAAGTCCAGAAAGACTACATCCACGGTGACACCTGCATCCAATACTTTTGTGACCTGATCGTAAAAGGCAATCAGGTTGGTCTGACATGACCTGCCCCTAATGAAACCGTGCTGGTTGCCCTTGAGCATCGTCCCCGATGCCGGCCCGTCACAGATGTGCTCCTTGATGATCTTCTCAAAGAGTTTCCCCAGGATTTCCTTGCATGCAGTTATAAAATGAGGGGGTTTTTTTGCCCATCCTGATTTGGTGAAGTAGAGACTTCATCTTGATTCAAGTAAATACAGTATTATGCAGTGTTTTAAACAATAAAGCTTCAACTTGTCACTGATACAGCTAGTTCTGAACTTTCAGAATAACTTCTAAATGCCTGCATAAGAACATGATTAAGAGCTATCTTATCTATAATAAAAAATACAAAAGTTCTATAATTCTGTCTGCTGACAAACTGTTACCGAGGTTAGATGCTTTTGTGGGTTGAAGTCTGAAATGTTACCTTTGATCAGTTATTTGTAACTGCTAACCAGGGCAGGGGTAAAGGGGAGGGAAGAAGGTTAATATTGTTATGATCTTGCATTCCAAGATCTGTTACATCAGTTCTCAATTTGCTTTTAGGGTGGTATTTTCTAGTGTTTAATTAAAAATCAACTATGTGAGTTAAACATTCTAGATATTCATATTTTATATTGAAGCTTTTTTTGTATCTTCCCCAGAAGTCCAGCAGGAAAGGGTAGCAGTTTTCTTAAGATGTGACTTACATATCCAATTTATCATTTCTTATACAGTTACTCCTTGCTTAACGTCGTAGTTACATTCTTGAAAAATGTGACTTTAAGCAAAACGATGTTAAGTGAATCCAACTGTGTCACAGTAGTTACCTGCTAGCAGATGGCGGCCGAGCGTTGTTATAACTAAACAGTGCGTGACTTTAAACAAGTATGTTCTCTAATAGATCAGTGATGTAATAATGAAACAACATTAACCGGGACCACGTTAGGTAAGGAGTACCTGTATTTCTTATGAATTTATATGATTAACATTCCATCCTTCTATGTTTTATTCTTTTGTCTCTTTCAGCTGATCTGAAAAGAACAATTGCTGTGCTCTTGGATGACATCTTGCAACGTTTGGTGAAACTGGAAAACAAAGTTGACTACATTGTTGTGAATGGCTCAGCAACCAATACTACCAATGGAACCAGTGGTAATCTGGTGCCAGTAACTTCAAGTAAACGTGTAAATGCAGCAAGTAATGTGAGATAGCAGCACACAGTGATACTGTTTTGCTGCTAATTACATAGATTCCATTCAAGAAAAGCTTTTTATCTTCTGATAGGGAAAAGCAATAGTTAACTCTAAAAGATCTATCTGTATGCTGTTCTACTCTAGAATGTGTTGGATTCACAGTAGTCATCATTTATGTAGATAAGGTTCTTAAAGCATAACTTTGCTTTTGATGGTTTTTTCAAAGCATTGTTGTACAGTATCTTCTTTAAAGATATTCTGGTGAAATGATTGTAGTAAGCCAAGTAGGTGATGATATAAATGTCTGAAGTTAAACTACGGTGAAAACAAAAATATAGATTGATTTCTAAAATATATTTATTTAAATAGGATTCTAACATATCTTTTGTATAGATGGACAATAGTGTAGCTTTTCTGTGATCCGCTTTAAACAGAGGTAATGGAGGATAATGTATTGTTAAACTGATGTTAGAAAATGTGTATACTTGCAGTCCAGTATTTTGTTACTTACCCACTAATTGATGTTATGTTGATGATGGCATTGGCTAATATTTTAAATTGAAACCCAAAGAATGTCTTTATTTGCACTATATGTCAAAATAGCTAGAGATAATTTACTGTATATTTAAAAACAGTTATAATATTGAAAATCATAGGTAGTTACACTGTCCGGGTGTATCCTCATGCCAGAAATAGGGCAGTTTAGATGATCAAAAAAGCATAATCTATAATATCCTATATAGTTATTTCTTACAGATATATTTAAGTCTATGTATTTTGTAACTACAGATAAAAAGGTTATTTAAGTTATCAGAGTCAATTTTCAGGTGCGTAAATATTTATTTTTATTCATGGCTTATTTTGTTTTATTTTTAAAAAATATTGTAGTGTTTTGCAGTGCGTGTAACACCATCTCTCTAAGATAACTTGTAAAAGTGGGGAGAGAGAATTGAATTAAAATTAAGAAAGGCCTCTTGACATACAAGAGATATATGTAGTAAAGATTTTTATGTTCCTATGTACAGGTTTTTGTTTTGATGCACATATTTGGGAACTAAGGTAATATTGCCTTATATCCAAGTTAGGCTTAGGAAAGAGAGTTTCAGTGAGAGTGTGCTGTATTTCAAAATGTGTTATCTGAGTCATAAAACTTAAGATAAAAGTGCTGCTCTGCCTGTGTGGGGTTTTGTTTTTGTTTTTTTTTAACTATGCAGAATGCATTTTTAGGATTATGTTGCTTAAAATACTCAATGTAGTAGTTTTTAATATTTGATTAAAAAAAACAAAAAACCTGAGGAAAAACAGGTGCTGGATGATATACTGCCCTAAGTTCTTTTCTATTTCTCCTCGCTGATAGTCTGAGCTGGTATAAAGGAATATGTATCTAAATAAAACTTCAGTTAGCATCCGACTGATCTTTATTTTGTCTGACATACAGAGTATAAATATGTACTTCTTTTTCAGGAAAGGAAGAAAATAAATTTCTATTTGTACCTTGCCTCCTCTTGTCATGTTCTTTACCCATGCTCTTTAGCTCTCTTAAGACCCCTAATTTGTAAATTGCAGAGGTCTGCTACTCCATTCTGTAGTGTGCCTATAAGTTGTACCTATTAAGATTTCCATTTTTGCACAGGTGATTTCCTTATTTCCTTCCTTATTCCTGTAGCACCAAATGCATACTTGATGCTTGCCTGATGGAAATTCAAGTTTTCCTTTCTCCCAGTGTTCATCATGTCTAAAATGTCCCTGAAATGTTAGGGTTAATAAGAGTTCATAATGTAGTGTTACAAAGGGAGAAATGCTATGAAGTGGAGCACTGGATTAGTCTTCCCTTGTCCATCTTCATAATATCCCTATGTGTACATAAATCAGTTTTATAAAATTCACATTGTTAGCTACTGGTATTTCTTTCTTCAAAACACAAACAAAAAACTCTAATAGGCCAAAATTGAGCCCACTTTTCTTCCCACTTGCTCTTTTTTTTTTAATACCCATTTACTAGGGATCTTGTAGAAAGTGACAGAAATGAGTATCAACAATTGTATTTGGTAGCTTATCTGAAGTTAACCCTACTTGGGCTCTGTCATGACCCAAAGGTCTGATTTTTTTGTGTGCGCTTCGGCACTAAGAATTATCCCCGTGGGTTTACAACTTCACTGCACGGAGGAGTTCTGCTGCGCAGAGAACCCGTGTGCAGGGGAGTGTTCCCGCCACTTTGCAGCGATCTTTGCAGGGTGCATTTCCTCTGCAATACAGAAATGCATGGTGCAAAGGTTTCCCGCTCGTCGTATGCAAATTTGTGCCCCACAATTGGCTAGTTCTAAATTATTCACACGTGGCGGTTAGCGATTGGCCTGCTAGCCGTATAAGAGGCTTGAGCAGTTTCCGCCCAAGCCGAAGAGGACTCCGCATCCATCTCGTGGGGACTCTGGGTGTGCGCGGCAGGGTAATAGAAACCCTGTGTGTCGCTCAGAGGGGTTTGGCGGCCTGATCCACCGCCCACCTCTTCCCGTCTTCGAACGGAGCCTACTATAAGACGTAACGACGAGTTTAATGCGCGCTTGTCCTGGACATCCGGAGTTTGTCTGCGTGGAGCCTAGCAACCTCCACGTGATTGTTCGTGTTTTGTCTGCGTGGAGCCTAGCAACCTCCATGTGATTGTTCGTGTTCTGTCTGCGTGGAGCCTTGCAACCTCCACGTGTGTTCGTGTTTTCTGTTGTAACCGCAACTCAAGCAAGTTCTCAGCCTACACCACGACCATCTCGGTGTAAGTAAAATAATCTTAAAATCAACCGTTACGTGTCTGTGCCTAATTCTAGCTCGGCGCCCGCCCTCTCCGACCCGGCCTGCCCGGGCTGCTGGCCACAGCCCGTGTGCAGAGCGACGAAAGCGACCTGGGGTCAGACCCGGCGCGTGCAGGCTCTAGGCTTATAGAGACTTGCAAGCTAAACCACGTAAGAAGACCTTCAAGAAAAATCCACCTGCTGCTGATTCTGTGTTTAGGTGCCACTCTTTTCTCCAAGTATGATTCCCTATATAGGGCTTTTTCACTCGAGCTGCTGGAAGAATCATGTTTTATAGAATTCTGAAGTGAAGGTCATTGTCAGTTTAAGACACTAAAAAGACCATGATTCATTTAAGAAATGTCTATATTGAATTCCAGTTTCTGTATTTGCATTTGGGATCTCAACATTCCTTCCTGAATTTGAATTGGATATTGTCTTTATTTACTGTTCAACACTATCCAAAGGTAGACTGCATTTCAGCTGTAAAACAATTTTGGCACATAAAAGGCTCAATAACCATGCTTATGTGCAATCCTGTCTACTTGTTGAGAGAGTTCCAAGTTTACAGGAGTGTGTATAAGGTGCCTTTGAAGTAACATTTCTTGTCTAAATTACTGATAAAGGCAAAATGGCTTCTGAGTGACTACAAATGTTTTTTTTTGTAAAATGGGCAGACAAAGAGAAGTATAAGACCTATGAGGAAGCATGACAGAATATTTTAGAGAGTACATAAAACATGGGAAAATGCTTAAAAATTTCACATCTTCAGAACCTGATACTTGAAAGATGTGAATAAAGTTCTGATAATTCAGTTCTTAATGCTGAGTAAAGGCAATGGTATTCTTTTTTTTATAAATGCTTTTCTAATTCATAAAATGAAATATTTGGATTGTATTAATGATGTGGAACAAGTTTTCAATTAGTGCATATTATCCTATTACCACCACAACCACACACCTTTCTCTGAAAAAGGGCCTATTTTTTACACTAGGAGCTTTGCATACAGAAACAAAATCTGTCTAATCAACTAAGGGAAAGATTCACTTGACATAAGTCAGTTTGCTAACAGTCATGTTGTTAACTTCAATTGCCACAGTTACAAACTGTGACTTGGTCTTCTGTTAGTCAACAGAACAGTTCTATTGACTTTAAAGGACTGTGGGAATCAGGCATGAAAAACTGAACTGTTTGTGCTTGTAGTGTTTTTCTTTTACACAGTAAGCTCTTAGGGTTTTTCTTTTATTGTATATGGCCAAACATGAATCTGTGAATTGCCATACATACCTACCTGATCATGAGCATGGATTTAGTTAGGAGTGGCAGTTACCAGAAAAGCTAAAATCCTTACAGCCCATGTCAGTTTTGGAGTTTAAATATGGCTGGAAATTTAAAAGCTGGAAAAAAACAGTGATGACAATTACACACTATGCAGTCTTATCTACACACACAGCTTTCGTTGTGATGTTACAGTGGTACCCCCCCACCCTCCTTTTTTTTGAAGGAGGCTTATACTAGGACAGCCTTCCTGTACAGGAAGAGGAATAGGAACAACTCAACAAGGCTGGTTCACCTTTATAGTAATATAACTGTGCCCATGAGTGGATCTGGGAGTGCAAGTGGTATAGTACATCCTCATGTATAACAAGGTATCCTTTTCTCAAACTTGGAGAAACTGGACATTTTACTAATAAGCTAGGGGCAAAGGGCTTTATTTTTTCAGTTTAAGATAAGAGCAAAATAAATAAATATGTCCTTGGAATGTGCATTCATTTGTTATATCATTTGTATAAAAATAATCAAGGTAAGTTACTTCATTAGTGCTGCAGTCATTAGAATTAAATGGACATATTTTTCAGATTCATAAAACAAAATCTAGCTTCCTTGAGACTCTTGATAGCGTATCCACTGCTTGACTGACTGCTACTTACATACCTGAGTAAATGTTCACCTGTGTTAACACTGTCACACCTGAGTTAATGTTTTTAGCTAGAGTTAAAAACAGTCTGCAGGACAGTGAAATAGGAGATACATTACCAAGAACCATTAACAGAGAGCAAAATTACATAAGAAAGACTTGCTTGGCTGAACACCAAGACCTTTATAACCGAGAGAGGGTCATTAACACCTGTGGAAGGAAGAATTTAGAAGGAATCAGGTAGATTTGTACATGAAGTCAAACAACTCCCTCAGTGTCGCCTCAATGGAAATGCTGCTGCCACTGCTGGGCAGCTGATTTTTTACTTTGGGTGGAGCAGGAATCAACTGCACACCCACCCAACGCTAGAGCTTTTACTAGGGCAAGGCTCCTTCTGGTGGGGGCGTGCTTTCTTTTGAACCAACAGGTTATTCTGGCAAAACGTCTGGTGCAGGCATACTTAAAGCAGGCTGACATCACGCATTCTGCTGGCCTCCTGGTTTAGTTGGGGGTCCTTGCGACCAGCAGAGATGTGCCGGCAATATATCCAGCTGTTTTTTGCTGCTGCAGCCTTTTTTGTTGAGGTGGGAAAAAATTGTGCCAGCAGCAGGAGCGCTGCTTGGGGTACAAGTTGTGTCTGCTGTAGGGCTGCTTTATGGCTCCCGAGCACAGCAATGTGTGTGCGTGCAGCGCAGTGCAGGCCCGTGTGTGTGTGCGTGAGTGTGCAGCAGTCAGGACTCTGTGCGTGCGTGCAGCAGAGTCAGGGCTGTGTGTTTGTGCGTGCAGGACAGCCAGGGGTGCGTGTGTCAGTCACAGGGATGGCCCCTGGTGTGTGGGTGTCAGAGCAGTGTCCCCTGGAGGGTGTGTGGGGGGGTGTATGTTTGTGTATATGTAGCACAGTCAGGGCCGTTTGTGTGTGAGCATTGACCCTGGAGAAGGGTGTGTGTGTGTGTGTGTGTGTGTGTGTGTGTCCGTGTCCCTGGAGGGGTTGTGTAGCACAGCTGCAGCCCCTGGCGGGGAGGGTGTGTGTGTGTGGAGATGTGTATGTATGTGCGAGTCCCAGGGACGGCCCCCGTGGCGTACGCGCGTGTTTGTGTCACAGCGATGGCCGCGCAGGGGGGAGGGGGTCGCGTGCCCGAGCGCGTGTCACAGCAACGGTGCCGGCGGGAGGGCGGGCGGGCGCGCGGGGCGCTGTCTCACGCCCCGCCCCCCGCAGCGGCCGGGCCATGGAGCGGCTGCGGCTGCGGCTGCAGCCGGGGGCCGCGGCGGCGGTGGAGGAGTACGCGGAGTACCGCAGGTGAGGTGCGGCGCGGCGCGGCGCGGCGCGGCAGGGGGGATTTGCTGTCGCCGCCTCGCCCTTACTGCCGGGCCCGGCGCTGCACGCGCGGTTCCCGGGTTTCTCTGTTCTTGCAGTCGCTCCGAGGGCGCGGGGGCGGCCCGGGCCTGGGGCCCCGGGCATCTTTGTCGGGGCAGGGGGCAGAAAAGAGCAACAGCTCGGGCTGGAGAAAGGCTGGAGTGCTGCTCGGGGAGGCTGTGGGGTCATTTGTGTCACGTCTGCCTAAAGGGTTGATGTAGCCCACCCCTCCTGCTCCAGGCAGGATCATCCCGATCCAAACGGTCTTATCTAAGTGCCTGGCGAACCTGCTCCTAACGGTGGGCTAAGCTGGAGCCGTTATCTAGGGACCTCCAAAATCCCAAGACCTCCCGGCTCGTTCTCTTCTGCCCAGTTGGTATGATTTGGAACTGATGTGGCTGATTTGACTTGGAACACAAGGTAGATTTAACCTCCCCCCCATACAACCCCCCCCCCCTTAAAATTTATGCACGCCCTCAGGCCTTGGGCCTGCAGGTAGGATGCCTGCCAATGGGTTTGGGAGTATTTGAAGCCCCAGGTTGGAAAGTGGGGGTGGAGGATACTTGCTGGTTGTAGCACCACAGATGGTGTTTGAATGATTGAGTGTTGCTCAGTCAAGAGGATTCAGAACTGACTTGGCTGATTTGACCTGAAATACAAAGAATTTTCCAAAAAATCAAATCAAAACCCCTCTTAAAATTTACGCACAGTAACCCTGTCAAACCACAAGGCAGTTTGCCCAGAAACACTGTCAATGTCCTACTGCTGCAAGGTTGTTAAAATACGTTCAAGAGGTCGAAGGATTCAAGATCACACCCCACAATACAGAGGAAGGCAAAAATCCCCACGGTCCATGCCAGCCTGACCATGGAGTCAAATTCCTTCCTGATTCCAAAGGTGGCAACTCTCTAACCAGGAACCTCTGGCTTTCAGTTCCAGTGTGAGCATCAAGACACCCCTGTCAAAATCTGCCTTGGCTTCACCCAACACCCAGTGCTTTTGAGGAAGGCAGACCCGCCACCCAAAAAACCTCCAAAAATTCCTACCCGGACACCTGTAGCAGCACGAGGGGAAAACATTCCTTGACAGCCCCAGGTGGCAACCAGCACAGCTCTGAAGCGCAGGGAAAAAACAAACACCAAGTAATGGATGTTCTAACATGAGAATGAGTACCTTTTTCTGCTGCCATGTATAAGCTCATTTTGTTATTTCATCACATGAGAAATATTGGAGATGAAAAATATGTTTCTCTTCCATGCCCAGGCCTGTTTGTATGTTGCCTGCCTGCCTAAGATGATACTTTTGTATTCCAGAAATACAAGCTGACACACATTTTGACCTATTTAAAAATATATGCAATATGGAGTCTCTATGTATGTTTTCATCTAGACTTCATCCCATTAAAATGCTCACTTAAACCACATTATATAATGACTTTCTATTGTAATAATCATATATGATATGATAAATTATACAGTATTATCTTAGTTTAGTAACACTTTCAATAAAATACCAAAGGTACATGTGATTATTTTTATACAGTCATTTCTACATACATATCCAAAGGGCTTTTTAAAGGTATGTAAGTACTGATATCGTTACAATATGCCAAGTGTCTATTATAACACCATAGTACTGATGGGTTACACTTCTGGTGCAGACACAGGCTATGCCAACACGAGTTTTTCTACCCCCAAAGTTAAATCAAGTCCCCTTAACAACAGAGTAATACCTTTCTCTGCCAGCAGTGCTATATCCCCAGCAGGGTTTTTTGCTGGCAGAGCTTTAATGATTCTGGGGTGTAATCTTTTCATGCCCCTAGCAAACATAGATCAGCCAGCAGGCTTTGTAGTATAAATCCAAACAACTCTGTAAGTCTTGAGTGTTGTAATGCAGTCTGGATTTTCTCACTCAGCAGAGGGGTTAACTTAACTGTCGTAGTTTACTCTGCCCTTAAGATGTAGATTGATGAAGTGATGCACCAGAGGTCACACACAAGTCTAAGACAGTGAAGTAAAGATCCCTGGATAACTGACAACTCATCCTTTGTTTTCTTCTGTACAGGATAAAACTTGATAGCCTGCATTTCCCCCTTTTCTTCTTTCCTTCCTTCTAGCTCCTCTTAAAACACTTTTCAGATGATGATAGCAAATTTATTTAACAGCCTGGCCCTGGGCTGAGAATGTGTCTAAAAGCTCAAGTATATCTCTAGCATGGTATTGTGGGAGATACAGTTTTTAGTGTTATTTCAGGAGTTCTCAAACTTTGTGATACTGCAACCCCAAGTGCTGGATGGTGACAGCAGGGGACAGGGAGCTCGCGTGGGGCAGCTTCTGCTACCATCCACCACTCTGTACCATTGCCACACGCTGCTTCCCCGCGCCACTGCGCATACCCCCTTGGGAAGTTTGCAGCCCCCTTTTAAGTTGCTCACGACCCCTCCAGGAGGTTGCAACCCACAGTTTGAGAACCTCTGTGTTATTTGCTAGTGCATCACTGTTCATAGTTCTCAGAAGTGTAACTTACTGGCATTTGTCTTTATTTTAAAAAATCTTCTTGGTTTTTCATAAATAATGATGTATAAATGTTCACAGAATTGTAGGTGAGGATGATGGAGGAAAACTCTTTACTCCCGAGGAATATGAGGAGTATAAAAGAAAAGTGTTACCAATCCGGTTACAGAATAGATTGTATGTGAGCTGGAGATCACCAACTGGCATGGACTGTAAGCTAGTGGGCCCAGAGACACTGTGCTTTTGTACCCATAGGTAAGTTGTTTGGGGGTTTTTTCTGCCATTTTTTAAAGTTGAGGAATGTAAATCATTTAAGGATAACATTTTAGTGCATTACAGATAACTTGAAAGCCTAGGAATTAAAAAAAATGAAGTAATCTAATGACTTATTACAATAATGTTGCAATTTAAGGAAAAAAAATTGAGATCAATTAAAGTATTCTATAAACTTCCATACATTCTGAGTTTGGACACATAACACAACTACTATGGAATATTTTACTTTGGATTTTACTCTCCGGTAAATTTATTCTGTAATAAGGAGTGTATGAGTGACTTTTTCTTTCTAAGTCAGGGGTGGGCAGTTATTTGGACCAAAGGGCCACATAGTGAGTTTTAGGGAGCTGTGGTGGGCCAGGTCAGCACCCCCTTCCCCCACACAACAGCTCACTTAATCTCCAAATGTGGAATGGGGCTGTGGGCAGGCAGGGAGTTGGCATAGGTGCTGGTGGCAGTAGTGGCAGGGAGGAGCTGGGGGCTGTGCCTGGGTCCTGGCCAATCCCTATGGGGCTGGGACCAGCTGCAGGGGCAGCCAAAAGGAGGTGCTGCTGCTGGGAAATGGAGTCTGGCCACAGAGCCGCCCCCGCCCTACTGCATGCCTGGGGGGCGGTGGGATGCACTACAGGCTTGATGGTGCCTGGGCCATGTGGGACCAAAGGACCAGCCTTGGACTGGACAAAGTTCTTCCATGGGTTGCATCTGGCTTGTGGGCTGTATTTTGTCCACTCCTGTCCTAGGTACTGCCTGCAATAGGTGTTATTATAGTACATGGCCACTAGATGGTGAGGGTGCTGGTTTACCTTAATCCAAGGGTGTCAAACACATCTGGCCCCATGAGCCAGATGAGGGTTGCTGGTCTGGTTTGCAGGCTGGACTTGAACCGACCCTCTGAGCAGTATGCCTGGCCATTCCAGCCCCAGATGCCACATGCAGCACATACTGGCCCAGCAACTTGCTGTTCATCCAGCATGTGGGGTAGGTACAGGGCACTCAGGCTGGACCTGGCACCGCACACAGCATAGGGGGTTGGTCCAGGGTGCCTCATGGACTTCCCTGGACAATCTGTGCTGTGACCGGCACTGGGTCCAACCTGTACACCACAGGCAGTGCACACCCCTTGCCAGCCCTGCATGCCATGTGCACAGTGAGCCCTGGGCAGCCCTGGAGTGTTGCATGAGGCATGCAGGACTAAATTGGTTGGGCGTGATGCATGTAACATGGGGCCGGCATGGGTTGTGTGCTACACACAGCACCCCACCAAACCAGCGCCATGTGCTAGCTTTGGCACAGCCCCATTTTGACTGGCTTCAGAGCCAGTGTACAGGGCTGGTTCTGCGGGGCACCACATACAGTATACGCCCGACCCCCTGTGCTGTGTGCAGGGTGCATGGTGTCTCCTTCAGTCTGTGAGCTGCATGAAGTCTGTGGGGCTGGGGCCAGTCCAGTGACCCACAGTTCATACAATTTCACAGGCTGGATCTGGCCTGTGAGCCATACGTTTAACACCTTTGCCATAATGAAATAACTATCCTAAGACCATGATCCTGAAATTAAGGGAGCAGACACACAATTGGTGAAATGTACATTGGTATATAATTATTCCTCACTTTTTTAGGCTTAATTTTCTCTGGATTGATTGTCCGGATTGATGAAGAATGTTTTGCATTTGAAAGCTTGTCTAACTGTATCCTAGCTATGCAGCTGGTCCAATAAAAGATATCAACCTAGGAAACCCTTACCTTTCTGGACTGGAGTAATTTATACCAGTTGTATGTTGTGTACACACTCAGCTTTTATTATGGAGCAAAGTCTATTTGTTCACAGGTGTAACAGGGTAGGTTTGCATGTGGGGATTTCCTGTAAATCCACAATGTATGGGACAGTGCTGGCTGCCATGGTGCCAATGGTAGTGGTGTGATCAGTATTTCAAAATATGTGCTTGATGTGTTGCCAGAATTAAATGCCATTTTTTTTTTTTTAGGGTGTAATTTAAGAAGTGCCTGGAATTGCATACTCAATTGAAAACTATTTTTTTTTGTGAGAATGAGCACCTTGATTTATAAGAAACCTAAATATACTTTCCTATAAAACTTGTCATCTAAAGTCTAAATCTCTCAAATACATTTTTAATGATAAAGACTGACCAAGTGCTAGCTATAGTGGTATACTAGAGTAATATATGTGTGTATATAGATATATATATATAATATTTTTTTCCCCACTTTAGGTATAAACAACACAAAACAGATTTTGAAGTGATTCCAAAAGATCGTCCTATTTGTGTACCTTGTAGAGTGAGCCATTGTCAATGCAAGTCCTATCACTATGTCCCCTTAAATGGCACTCAGCCTATTCGTTGTAGATGCAAACATTTTGCTGATCAGCACAGTGCCACACCTGGATCTGCATGCAACTCATGTAAGTTAGTTTCCTAACTTCCACATGGAATATTCTTTGTCACTAAGCTTAAGAATAGCTTTTAATACAGGTACACTCAATTTACTAGGAAATAACAGTCTGTTCCCAAGTACCATATTTTGGTGCATATACCTTGCCAACGGGTATAAGCCGCACCCACATATAACCCGCGGGAAATTGTATTTTTGTAAACAAATCCATGTATACACCGCACCTGTGTATTCCCCACGGCGGCGTATACACGGGCAGGTGGCGCAGCCTGGCCTGCCCCAGCAGCGGCAGCACAGCCCGACCTGCCCGGGCCCGGCGGGGAGGCTACGTGGCCCAGCCCTCCATGGCCCCAGCCTCCGCAGCAGCGGCAGTGCAGCCCAGCCTGCCTGGGCCCAGCGGGGAGGCAGCGCAGCCCGCCCTGGCCCCCTCAGCGGCCCTGGCGGCAGCGGCAGTACAGCCCGGCCTGCCCGGGGCCCAGCGGGGAGGCGGTGCAACCTGCCCCAGCCCCCTCAGTGGCGGTGCAGCCCAGCCTGCCCTGGCTCTGGTGGCAGCGGCAGCACAGCACGGCCTGCCTGGGCCCAGCGGGGAGCGGCGAGACACAGCCTGACCCGCTCTGGCCCCGTTCCCTGCGGCAGCGCAGCTGGTCCCGGCCACTAGATGCTGAGGGTGCTGGATATATGTACGAAAATCCCCGCAG
This sequence comes from Alligator mississippiensis, assembly GCF_030867095.1. NCBI lineage: Eukaryota > Metazoa > Chordata > Crocodylia > Alligatoridae > Alligator > Alligator mississippiensis. The sequence continues at coordinate 158,546,390 of NC_081828.1, read as the reverse complement.
GATATATGTGTGAAAATATGGTAATACTACTGATAACACTGTAACACAAGACTGTCCAACTGGTAGCCTGTGGCTGAACTCAGCCTCTGAGGGGTTAACTTGCAGCACCCCCCACCCCCAGTTTATGTGCCATTCCCCCCCAACCCCCGTCACCTTCCTGCTGCTGCTACCAGAGTGTCTAGGCTTCCCTCCCTTCTCCAGCTTCCACTTCTTGCCCCTGCCCCTAGGGCCCTGTGCAGGAGGTGGGGACCCCTGTGGCCTAGCTCAGTAGGCAAACACCATCTAGTGTGGTGTGCAGCCTGTACGATGTGTGGTGGAGGCCTGCAGCTCCAAGTCACTCAGAAGTTGGATAGCCCTGCTCTAATATATTAAAGGCTAATCCTGGTGTAGGCTGGGGCATGAGGGTGCTATAGTGTGGGGACTGTCTGCTGGCTAGCCCTGCACTGTAGCACCCTCATGCTCCAGGCAGCCTCTCTGCAGCATGTTAAGCTGGGTTTTAGCAGCTCCGGGCTGACAAGCTGACCTCCTGGGCACCCTGCCGGTTAGGGTTGTACTGCCCTGGCTCAATTGTGTTGCATTCTTGGGCACACATGTAAATGCTATCTCTGAAAGCAATAAGCTTTGGTGCAAACTGAGCTGGAGTTTATTGCATTGCATTAATATCACAAGTAGATGCACCCACTGATGCAAAAGAAATGAAATTATTTACAGATTCTTTTCTTTTAAACCTCGTCAGGAGTTATTGCTGGGCCCTTGGCACGGCTTTAAGAGCGCTCGTGGTGCTCGGGCCAGGTACCAGATGATTGGAAGATAGCCAATGTGGTTCTCCTCTTTAAGAAAGGGAGGAGGGAGGACCCAGGCAACTGTAGGCCCGTCAGTCTTACCTCAATCCTGGGGAAACTCTTTGAGATCATCAAGGAGCACATCTGTGACGGGCCAGCATCAGGGATGATGCTCAGGGGCAACCAGCACGGTTTCATTAGGGGCAGGTCATGTCAGACCAACCTGATTGCCTTTTACGATTGGGTCACAAAAGCATTGGATGCAGGTGTCGCCGTGGATGTAGTCTTTCTGGACTTCAGCAAGGCCTTTGACACTGTCTCCCACCCCATCCTCATTAAAAAACTAGGGGACTGTGGCATCGATACCTACACGGTCAGATGGATTGCGAATTGGCTGAAGGATCGTACTCGGAGGGTGGTGGTGGATGGGTCATATTCGACCTGGGGGGAAGTGGGCAGTGGATTCCTCCAGGGCTCGGTCCTTGGGCCTGCACCTTTTAATTTCTTTATCAGTGATTTGGACGACGGGGTGAAAAGCAACCTGTTCAAATTTGCTGATACCAAAATTTGGGGTGAGGTGGGCACGCTAGTAGGGAGGGAAAGACTGCAGAAAGACCTGGATAGATTGCAAGGGTGGGCTAACAAAAACAGGATGCGTTTCAATACGGACAAGTGCAGGGTGCTGCACTTGGGCAGTAGTAACTGGCAACACACTAATAAGATGGGAAACTCCCTTCTTGAGAGCACAGAGGCAGAAAGGGATCTTGGAGTCATCATTGACTCCAAGATGAACATGGGCTGACAATGCGAGGTCACAGTCGGCAGGGCTAACCGGACCCTATCGTGTATCCACAGGTGCATCAGGGCCAAGGAGGTGATCCTCCCCCTCTACGCGACACTGGTCAGGTCACAGCTGGAGTACTGTGTCCACTTCTGGACACCCCACTTCAAGAGGGATGTGGACAACATTGAGAGGGTCCAGAGGAGGGCCACCCGCATGATCCGGGGACAGCAGGGCAGACCCTACAATGAGAGGCTATGGGCCCTGAACCTGTTCAGCCTTCACAAGAGAAGGCTGAGGGGGGACCTTGCGACTGCCTATAAACTCACTAGGGGGGACCAGAAGGGTTTGGGGGAGACCTTGTTTCCCTTAGCGCCCCCCAGGATAACAAGGAATAACGGCCACAAATTGTTGGAGAGTAGGTTTAGATTAGACATCCGTAGGAACTACTTCACATTTAGGGTGGCTAGGATCTGGAACCAACTTCCAAGGGAAGTGATGCTGGCTCCTACCCTGGGGGTCTTTAAGAAGCAGCTCAATGCCTACCTGGCTGGGGTCACTTGAGCCCAGTTTTCCTCCTGTCCAGGCAGGGGGTTGGACTTGAAGATCTACAAGGTTCCTTCCAACCCTACTTCTATGATTCTATGATTCTGTGTAGTGCTGGAGATCTGTAGTTGGATTTCTAGATGGTTAAATTATTTGCCTGAAGTATACGCAATATTCTATGCAGGATACAAATTGTAAAGCATTGTTTCTAGCAGAAGCCAAAATAATATCTAATAGATTAATATAGAATAAATAGCACGGCCTGTCCTTATACTTTTTCTCAAAATAGTGTGCAAAATTTATGTAATATATATTTGTAGGATTCATGGGCTGAAGTTATTTCATAGCCTGTCTTCTACTCTGAGCTGCAGTCCATTTTGCAGAACACGAGGAAATCTGAAGAGTCTTAGATGAACATTTGAGAACCACTGTACTTGGGAGGTCTAGGTCCAGGTCTTCATCACTTTGTTTTGGAAAGTTCTTTTCATTACAGGTCTCCTTGTGTATTCTGTGAACATAGATTAAATAAAGTATCAGTATCATATATTGTACCATGTTATACACATATAATATTGACATATATTTTAAGAACTGTCAGATGGTTTCATTTCATGGAATGATTTGGGTGTCCAAGTGTATTGTTGATCTCAGACTGAGACAGTAGATCTTTATTTTATTATCCCTACAGTTCCCCTCTTGCATTGACTGGGAGTGGGAGTTATATAGGCTCAAGTGGACCAAAATATTGGCATTGAGATTTGCTGTGTGAAGATTTCACACATGCCAAAAGTTTGGTAGCTTGCTTGTCTACTTTAGTGATCCACAGTGCTCCTTTGGCAAAGTCAGGCAGAAAATAGAGCAGGGTTGCACCTAAGAGACTAACTGGTTCAGAGAGACATTAGCTTTTGTAGACAACAACCTGATTCATCAGACACTATGAAAGGACATAATCTGCATCTGATAAAGTAGATTAAAACCTTTGCTGTCTACAAAAGCTCAAACCTTTCTGAACCATTTAGTCTCTTAGGCCCTTGCAGGTGTTAATTTAATCATGCAATGGGAGCTGAAGAATTTTGTCCTGATATTCCAGACATTCAACATCTGGCATGGCAGAATGCATGATTTTTGGAATCCAGGGTAACATTCCTCAGATCTGGGTCTGGATTTCTTTGGGTCTTCAGGATCCTGGCACCAAAGAGCAACCCCTTGATATTGGGCTGATGCATGACTTTTCAACCTAGCAATGTGTAGGGAGCTCCCCAATCCCAATCTCCTTCCTCCCCTGGGCTTTTAAAAGGCTTGCATGCAGCTAGATGCCCATTTGCCTTTTAAACATGCAGGGAGCTTGGGATCAAGAAGCATAAAGATGTTCCATGTATAATTGGCGATCTTGAACTCCCTGTGTCCTAGCATGTTTAAAACGCATGCTTGCATCCTGCATGCTAGGGTGTGGGATGCTTCCCAATCCTGGGCTCCCTGTTCCTTGGACCTTTTAAAAACATGCTGGCACGCGATAAGCCTGATATTAGAGTTCTCTGGCTCCCTGTTGCCAGGCTGTTCATGTGCTGGGAAATTTAAATAGGTGTCTTTAAAATTAACATGTCACATGTTCACTTTTAGTGTGAACCAAACCAGCCACATAGATTGAAGCAAACCAGCCACATAGATTTTCCACATTTAATGTGGAACATCCTGGTGGTTGATTGCTGCTTTTATTGCATGATAAATTGATTTAACGTGTAGCATATTACAATTTGTCATGATTAACATGTTAATCGTGGGCCTAAGGTGCCACCCTGGCCTACCTTCTACCTGACTTCAGACTAACATGGCTAATCACTTCTTTGGAAGAAAATGTTGTAGTGTCCCTCAGTGACAGGTACTTTGCACATGTGGATAAAGTCAAAGCTCCTGCCTAGAGAATATTGTATCTAAAAACTCAATAGATAAAATATTGGAATGGACTGAAATGAAGTGAAGAATGATTGCTCATCTTCATGGTTCGAACCTTTTAGTTTCATGATACTTGTATGGAGTCATATTTTGAAATTTTCTGCTTTGGAGGATCTTTGTTTTCCTCTGAGTCACAAAGCAGATTAGCAGGTCTATGTTTTGTAGAAGGAAAACCCTAGAAGCATAGGGAAGGTAAGTTGCTTTCACATGTTTGCACAATAAATATATGACAGACCTAGGAAATAAACTCAGGTTGCTACAGTCTCAGATCTGTGAGCAGTCAGCTGGCCTAAGCTGTATTCTTGATTTTAGGTACATGCTTTATCTGCTGGCTATGGTCCAGCCAAGACATTGGAGTGTGTGGTGCAGTTTCTGTTTGATTCTGTGCCCACTCTAGAGAACAATTAGAGCTGACTGATTGAAAGAAAAATAGTAATAACTATTGCAGCATCTTTAGCTGGGATAGATAATACAGCAGTAGATTTTTATTACAACATAGATTGTTACCTAAAGTTGCCTCCAGCTTGCTGATGTCAATTTGTTCAATCTTGAAAACACCATGCTTGGCCAAATCTATTATTTTTGGGACCAGCTGCAGGGATAGAACATAGATCTAGTGATTTCCATGATTCAACCACATGTTCATCCTTTGTCTTGTTTATCCTTTCCATAATGTAAGGCTTTTCCATATATGATGAAAAGAGGCTGCAGAAAACTTAGCTGTCCAATGGTAGATGATTTTCCAGTCAAGTTTGTGGGCAATAAGCTTACATAGGGGAAGTGTGTCATGTATTTATGCATGGAAGGAAATTGAGAAATCTTGCCCTATCAGTTAGGGAGATGCTATTAGGTATCTGATGATCATGATTAAATCAGTTCCATCATCATCTGTCTTAATGCTATTTATTTTTCAAATTAGGTTCCAAATGCTCAGGTTTTCACAGTTCCTTTACCTGTGGCTGTGGTCAGCCAGCATATACTCATGAAACAGTAGTGGAAACTAAACAAGAGCGCTCAGCCATGGGAAAGCCTGTGGGGCAGGATGTGCCTTATGCTGCAATGGGAGGACTGACTGGCTTCAGTTCGCTAGCAGAAGGATACATGAGACTTGATGATAGTGGAATAGGTAAGTGCAAGAGATTTGAAATTCAATTCAGATTCTTTGTCTATTTATTTTTTAAATAAGGAAGTGTCTAAAATATTACCAGTTTAAAGGCAAACTGGGCTTTTCCCGTAAGTCAGACTCCAAAGCCATTTACTTTTTAATAGATTTTAAAGCCAGAAGTGACGGGTGGTATTAGGGCAGTGCACATTATGCAGTTCCATCAGACCCTATATTGGTTAGGGGTCCCATTGCATTAGTAGCCATGGAACTGACTAGGAGGGATAATTTTTTATGACTGTTGTTGATATTGAACATTTGCGCAGGTCCCCAAAAGGTGAACTACTTCCAGAGAAGAGATTGTTTTCATTACCTACTCCAGGGGTTTTCAACCTTTTTTAATAAGCGTACCCCTTCAGTCTCAACATTTCAGCTCATGTACCCCTTTATATTTATTTTCTTGTTGTTAAGGGGTGCGGGCAGATTGAGGCCCCTCCAGTGAGGGTGGGAGTGGGGCAGGGGATAGGGCAGGGACAGGTGCTGCAGAGGTGGAAGAAGAAAAAATTATTTGGGGGGGCTGAGCGCATGCACCCCCCAGCAGGTGAGTCTGTGGGGAAAGGGGTGGGAGGAAGGAAAAGGGCCATGGTGGGAAAGATTGAGGACCCCACAGTGAGGGAAGGAGTGGGACACAGGCAGGAGCAGGGGCTGGGGTGAGTGGGGCCCTGGCTGGGCTGGGTGGTGGGATAAGCAGAGGCTCAGGGGTGCCCCCCCAGGCCTCCGCTTGTCTCACCACCCAGCCTGGCCAGGCCCAACTCACCTCAGCCCTTGCTCCTACCTTGCTCTTTCCCTCACTGTGAGGTCTCAATCTGCTCCCCACCCCCACATTGTGGTGAGGACGGGAGTGGGGCTGGGGATTGAGACCCCCACAGTACAGAAGGGAGCAGGACAGGGGCAGGGGTGAATCATTCACCCCTGTCCTACTCCCTCCTGCACTGTGGGGATTGTCCCATGACCCAGCATGGCTGGGGCCCCATTCACTGTGATGGCGGCTTGTCCAGGGGCATAGCACAGGGGAGCCAAGGGGGGAGCATATGCCACCCTCCCTGGCTCCCCTGCCGTGCATGCAGCAGTGGGGACCCTCCCCTGTGCTCCTGGACGAGCTGCCGGGCTCCGATTGTCCCACGACATGGCTCAGCTGCGGCCTCATTCACAGTGAATGGGGCTCCAGCTGGGCCAGGTTGTGGGACAATACCCACAGTTCAGAAGGGAGTAAGGCAGGGGCAGGGGTGAATAATTTGCCTCTGCCCCACTCCCTCCTCCACTGTGGGGGTCTTGGTCTGTCCCCATCCCCAGCCCAGTCACAAAGTGAGGGAGTGGGGCTGGGGCTGGGACAGGCACTGCACAGCCGGAGCAGGATGTGGGATTGTGGGGGGGCAGCGGCTTCCACTGCTACGTGCAATCCTGGGAGGGAATGGGGGGGGGTGTGCCCCCCGGATCTGTGTGAGGCAGGCTGCGGCTGCAGGCTTGGGTCGGTGCTGCACCGGGCTCTTTCCAGAGGGTGCTGGGCTGAGCTGAGCTTGGGGCAGGTGGCGGTGGCACTGGGAGCGGGGCTACAGGAGGGCTGCAGCCCCCCCCCAATTCGCTGTAACCTCCTCAACCCCCTCCCAGCACAGCTTGGCCCAACACTCCCGCCAGGAACAGCCCAGTGCTGCCCCAGCCTGCAGCAGGCCACAGCTCAGCCCACATACTGATCCGGGGGCATGTGCCCCCCATGCCCTCCTGAGTGTGTATGTAGTGGCAGCGCTGGGAGGGGAGGCTGAATGGAGTGAGGGCTTGGATGCAGCGGCCACCACCACTGCCACTGTGCTGCTTTTCCTTGGCTGATAACAACTCCGTGGCTACTGATGGATCTCATGCCCAGCCAACTGCGCACTGCTGGGGGTGGCCACAAAACACACTCCCCCCACCTTGCCATTTAGACCCTCGCAGCTCTGCTGTAAGAGAGTAGCAGTCGATCAGGAGAGTGAGCTGGGGTGGGGAGGGGTGCGGTGTGCTGCACGGGGCCAGCAGTGCCCGGCGCATCCCTCTCCTCTCCCCCAGGTAAGAGGTGAATGCGCCGGGGGAGACACTGCTGCTGTATCCATCCCTGCCTTCCTGCGCACACCCCCTACAACCTTTCTAATACCCTTGGGGGTACGTGTACCCCTGGTTGATACCCCCTGATCTATTCCAACCTCTACAGGAAACAGGCCATAAAACTTAAATCAGTAATTTTGGTATCTAGCCTAGTAAATATCTGGTCAAAAGAGAAATCCAGAACTACTACTCTTAACACTTCTAGTGAAGCTGATACTTTTTTTCCCCTTCCAATACATTTTCTAAAAGGAGCACCGTCAGTTGAATTCCTAGAGTCTCCTGTTACCAACATGGACCATCCATTTCTAAAAGCATTCCAAGGACCATCCAGTTCTGCGCACATCAGCTCACAGTTACCAGGTAGTCATGAATTGTTATGAACATATCTTTTTTAATATCTGGTATATTACTAATATATTACATTATACTGAGTATATTGTATAAAGTTGATTTATGAATTCAGCTTCAAAGTTATACTTCAGAATTCAAAACTGAAGGGAGTGCAGAACATTAATTCCTCTCAAAACATTTATATCATTAATAGAAAAACTTTTTGTATGCAAGATGCTTCAGAATAACTTAAGACATTTTTAAATGGTTTATTATTTTAAAGAATCTTTCTCCTTTTACTTTAATACAAAACCATTTTTCTTTGTCTTTGATGATTTGCCTGATGCAACTGTTTTCTTTCTTAGTAATGATATCTTTTATCCATTACTGAGACCATGGGCTTTCCAATTTTGTTTCTTAGTAAAAGTTCAACATCTATGAACATACAGAACATATGTATATATTTAGCATAATATTATGATTTTTTTTCCTCCCTGAGAGTAAATTATTGTATGGAATTAGTAGGGAAGTTTTACAAGCCATATTTTGTGTCATAGTAGGATGGTAGTAACAATCTAGCTCTTCTCACACCCTTATACTATGTACTAGTTGTTCCACTTTAGAACCAATTAACAGCACTGCTTATTTAAAGAAATTGCCTTAAGTAACATAGGAATCTTTTACCTTTGTTCTGTGGAAAAACAATAATTTTAATACCTTTTCCAAATGTGATACACACTGAAATTAGTAGAATGATAAGTATTAGATAAATGTATATATTTTTTTTTTTCAGGTAGTTCTGTTGATGCAATGCAGGTATCCCATGTCAGAAATTCTAAAGAAGACGACATGGCTTATTTTGAAAAGCGGTACCAGGAACGGGTAAATCATTGGATTTTTGCAGTGCAGCTTAATGCAAACATATTCCCTCATAAGGAAAGAGAATTAATTAAAGGGGACTAATTAAAGATGATAAAAATAAAATTGGAATTGCATGCAGTGGGATGCACTACTATAATTTCTACTGTTCTGGTCCTGAAAAAATACTCCCTTATCAAAATGAGGGTTGTGACAAGGTTACTTAGCAGTGCTGAAGATTATAGACCATTTGCATCTGGAATGGTTCAATGATCTTTCTCTTCTCACAGCAGCTATAATTTATAACTTTTCTATCTTAGAGGAAGGTAAGGAAATATTACCATGCCACAAAGGACAAACAAATTCTGAAATCAAAAGTTCTTTCCATTCTAGGCAATAAAGAGTAACAGTCTGCAAAAAATAAAGTTCCCTTCTCTAATGGGTGGTCTCCTAAAACCTCATACCTTTTTACTTATTAAAAGCTATTGCAGTTTTTGTCCAGTTTTTGGTTAAATGCAGAGTATTACTTAACTCTGTCATCTCAGCTGGAAGCATGCTGTAACTGTTTACTTGTTCTTCTGTAAAAGCAATGTGATTTAACTAACTAGTTTTAGAAAACTTTATACTGCTGTTGCGCTTGTTCTTTGCAAGAGATGTTATCTTTATTTCTTTTAGAACTGTCTGAGCTTTTTCAAACTCTGAACCTTTACCTTTAAAAGTATTTTTCAAGGACTGTACTACAGATTTAGCAAATGTAATATCAGTTTAGAAAAATGGTATTACTACTAAGTTGCAAGGCCTTTACCAAGATTTTGAAGGAAAAGGATTGAGGCTTAGTAATAATGCTATTAGTGAGGTGGTTATAGGAATTCTAGATATTTTACTCAGCCCTGCAAAGATGCAAAAATGTGATTGGAGTACTATTATAAGTGTCTGTCTGTCTTACAGTTGAAAAAGGAGAAGGCTGCTAAACAGAAAGGAAGAGGTCCATTGCCATCAAAAAATCCATGAAAGTTGATGAAAAAAGGAGTTCTTGCAATACTTGATACTGAAGCATATCTTCATCATATTTATTGCATATCTGTAGTTTTCAGTTTCTTATTAACAATATTGCTGTATTAAAATACTGATAACATTAATTTTAAAGTTCTTACGGTCCTTTGAAATGAAATTGGTACTTCTGTCAAAGAAGTTTAGCATAATACCTAATCTCTCAATTACCATATTTGCTCAAAGCTGAAATGAGGTTTTTCCCCCATTCAATATGCAGAAAAAGCCCCTCATCTTGGATTTGAGTACTAGGCAGTGGTGCGGAGGGGCGGGCAGCTGCCCTGCTGCTCCAGTTCCAGTTCTCTACTTGCAGGGATTGGGCTGCGGAGCCTTGTGCCACCTGCCTGCTGGGATTCACAGGGCCCCATGCTGCCCCTGTACATTTCTGATTTCCCTGCCATCTCTTTATACCACAACTGCTTTCTAGGATCTTTTTTGTCCTATGACTTCCTCAGCTATGGCCACCCCACTCCTGTGCCAAACTCATAAAATAGCCATTAAATAGGAGTAGGCACAGTACATACTGCATGAAAACAAAACGACTGAATCATCCTGTTTTGTGTAAAATTCCTTCTTTCCTGATGTGTTCTCTTGCATCATGCCTTATCCAACTCAGATGGTGTGCTCCTTGAGACCAGAAACATGTCTTTATTCTCATTGCACAATAACATTCAAGACCAGGGGTGGGCAAAATGCAGCCCGGGGGTCAGATGCGGCCCGTCAGGCCATTCTATCTGGCCCGCAGGGCTGCTAAAAATTTTAGAAAATTAATATTAATCTGCCCTGAGCTGCCTGTCATGCAGCCCTTGATGGCTTTCTGAAACTTAGTAAGCGGCCCTTTGCCCAAAATAATTGCCCGCCCCTGTTCAAAACTGTGGCAATATATTTATATAGATGAATAAGGTAATTAAAAAGGTTGGTTAGTTTAGGTAAAACACTTACTTTAATTAAAATGTATAACATGATATTACCATCTCCAATTAATTTTTAATATAAAATTTGTATTTATATTTCCGCTTAGAAATTAAAAAATGACAAAATTTTATACAGGAGCTATAAAATGCACGTGTGCTCCCCCTCCTGGTTTAATCTCAGCAATTATCTAAATACATACTATACAAAATTATGTAGTGCAATGTTGATACACATGCTGGGAAATAATATTAGTAATTTGAAAAGAAAAAAATAGGGAAAGATATTTTAAGTTCAGTTTAGAAAAGAGAGTTGCAAACTAAATGGGGGAGGTCTGGTTTTAAAAATTTTTCTCACCCCTGCAACTTTCTTAAATAGGGAGAAGGGTCTTAGAAATGTATATATGTCAGAGATTAGAATAGGATTTTCTCTCTACACAACAAGTATCTTTAAATTTGTAGTGGTAATGCACAGTCTCTTTCTTGCATTTGCTAACAAGTTTGTTTTTATGTTTTTCTATGCTAGTACTATTAAATTCCTAATTTTAGGACAATTTAAAGACATTACTTTTGTTGAATATGTTTGAGATTTTCAATTTAAAAATATGATCACACTTGTCCCCATTAAACTGTGTTAATTGGAAACTAGTAAATTAATGTTTATTGATGTATCATGTACTTCCTTTCATAATTAAAAAAAAAATTGTCAGAGCAACATATTGAGTATAGAAGGATAGGTATTGCTGTGTCTATGCCAGTAGTCTCCAACCTTTTTAGGTTGGAGATCACTTTTGGAATTTAAGAGGAACCGAAGATCTACCCCACCCCAGCAGGTAAGTTTGTGAGGAGGGGCAGGGGGAAGGGCAGATGGAGGCCCTAGCCCTACCCCGCTCCCTCCCTCACCGCTGGGGCCTCGATCATACCCCCCTGTCCATGGTGGTGAGGCAGGGGCAAACCCTACACAGCTGGGGTGGGGCGGGGGACAGAGCTGCAAGCAGCTCATCTGGGGAGCATGGGGGGAGTGGGGCACACAGCCCAGGAGGGCATGGGGGGGCATGTGCCCCCCGGGTCTGCATGTGGGGCGGGGTGGGCTACGGCCGAGGAAGCACTGGTCTCTTCCCGGCTGGGCTGCACTCAGGCCAGGTGGCTGTGGCAGCAGCGCTGGGAGCGGGATCACAGGGTGGGGGTGTCCCCGCTCCCAGCACCACCTCTGTCCGTGCCAAGTGCAGCGCGGGATAGGCCTGGTGGGAACAGCCTGGTGCGGCCTTCCTTTTCTTCCAGCTCTCAGTTGCAGCCTGCCCTCCCCCACACCTGCCAGTCCCTGGGCCCCATGTTCTCAGGGGGAGGGGAAGGCTGTGCTGGGCTGTTCCCACCAGGCCTGGCCCATGCGCTCAGCGGCAGCTCTGGGAACTAGGATTGGGGGGACTATGCCCCCTGCTGTGGCTCCACTCCCAGCACTGCCACTGCATGCAGGAAGCATGCAACTGCATTGCTCTGGATCCACCCCTTGACTCATCAGTATAATGGTGTGACTACTGCCACTCAGCTGCACCTTTTCAAAGTACGTGACTTAAATTCGAAGGGATCTGGGGTGGGACAGATTACCTGCTATCATATGTGGACACATGGAGTTGTTTAGTTATAATTGCACAGACTTTTTACAATCCTTAAGAACTAGTACATTTCAAGCAGTTGCATTTCAAATAAAATAAAACCCATTGCTTTTATTGTAGCACATGTAAAGAAAACAGGATTGCTTTGATTACTTTTAACCAGCATGATTATTTTTCTCTTATAGAAGGGATTCCTTGATATGGTGGCCTGCAATAGCAGGGGATTGGACTCAGTAAGCCAAAAGGTGTCTTTCATTCCTTTATGTCAGAACTTAGTAGTTAAGTGCCTCGGCACAGTGGAATTTTCTAGCACAATGAAGCTTTTCGGCACGGTGAAATTTTCCGCTACAGTGGAGAACCCCGATGCAGAAAAGTTCCCGCCATCCTTATGTAAATACGCACACCATTATTGGTTGGTTCTAAATTATTCCTACGTGGCAACTAGCAATTGGTTCACTAGCCGTATAAAAGTTAGAGCAGTTTCCGCCCAAGTCGGAGAACTCCATGCCCATCTCGGAGTGAACTTGGCGGACTGATCAACCACCAACGACTCCCCGTCATCGACTTTCCCAACGTACCCTGTGTCCTGCATGCTCGTTGAATTGCTGTACTCCGTGTCCTGCATGCTCGTTGAACTGTTGTACTCCATGTCCTGCATGCTCATTGAATTGTCCACAGACATCTCACCTCGGTTTCTAGAGCTCTCGTTCGGTTTGCAACTGAAACTGAAGTTAACTCTTCGCCTACGCTGTATCCATCGACAGTGTAAGTAAAGTAATCTTGGATTAATAGATACGCTTCTGTGCCTAATTCTACTCCATCGCGGGAAACTACCCACCTGCCGTTTCCCAGCCTACCACTCGACCGCTACACTTTATTCTCCAAATATTTAGGAACTTTCTTTTGCAGGAGTTGGGTATGCATCTGATTCATGATATCACTTCTTGCTAGTATCTCCTTTGAATTATTGTTTTCATGCTGACACTGTCCCTTTTCAAAAGCAAGTTGTGCCTCTGCAATTATTTGCAAGATTGGGGTCTATATATTTTTAGAGTTCCTGTCAGTTCTCTTCAGAATGTTCATTAGGACAGTGATAAAATGTACTTTAAAACATATTAAATTTTAATGTTACAGCAATTAAAATATACCAGGACTTTATATAATACAAGGCTAAATTCCAGTAGATTCGTTTAAAAGAACAGATCAGGTTTCTATATATCCAAAATCTTAAAGTGACCCATTTTTAAACAAATCAGTACAGAGATACTAACATTGGGCCTTTGCCGCTAATAAAATATCTATAACCTACGACAGCACACATAGTGGAGCTCTGCATGGTGCTATGCTCCTAAGTGGCTATGCAGCATGTGGATTTATTCATTAGGTAAGTCAACTTCTTGCATAATGCCAACATTTAAAAATAAGTTCACATATCCATAGGTACACAGCTTCGTGTACTCTGTGCTATGTTTTCAGACTTGTGAATACTTGAAAATTATTTTTTATTTGAAATTTAGAAGATAAAAGCAGCAACATTATAAATCAGATGAACATATAAAATATATGTCAGTTAGATTAAGAGAAATCAGATGTATGGAAATAGTTTAAATGACATCAGGAAAAGAAAGTAAAAGAATACTATTTATCTAGGATGGGGGTGGTCAATTATCAGGGCCTGCAGACCACATAGGCAATTCTGGGGTGCTGTTAAGGGCTGGTCAGCACCCTTCCTCCCCTGGCAACAGCTTGGTGCCCACGTGCCCTGCGGCGCCTACCTGCCACCGCCACTAGTGCACTGCAACAGCTGGGTGCCAGTCCTGGCCCCAACCCAGTCTTAGCTCCAACCCTGGCCCACCCCACACCCACTCTGGACTTGCCCTGCCCAGAACGGACCAGCTGGAACCCGTGTGCACAGCCCCAACCCTGTCCCACCCTGCACCTCCTCCAGACTGCCTGCCCACGCTGAGCAGCAGGAGTGGTGGCTGGGCAGAAGCTGCTCCAAGGTGTGGGAGGAAAAGCAGCTGCCTCCTCTTTACCACTACTGGGCCCTTTTTGCTGCAGCTATCTGGAGCCTGCACCCAGGCTCCCCTACGGCTCCTTTCTACTGCCACCACTGATCTGCTGGGTGGCTTGGAAGCAGCGGTGATGACAGGCATGGGCTCTGGGTGGCTGAAGCAAGAAGGGCCCAGCAGTGGTGTAGGGAGGCAGCTGCTTTTCTCCCACTCCCAGCAGCAGCTTCTGCTCGGTCATTGCCACTGTTCAGTGTTCGTGGGCAATCCGGAGCAGGCACAGGGCAGGCTGGAGTCAGGGCTATGTAAGTGGGTCCTGGTTGGTCTGGAGCTGGTCCACTCCAGCCAGGGTGAGTCCAGAGCGGGCGCAGGGTGGGCTGGGGTCGGGGCTGTGTAGACTGTACCCCACCAGTACCATGGGGCTGGGCCAGTGGTGGCTGTAGCTGGAAGGAGCCACCATTGCCTGGGCTACCTAGAAATGCAGTCCAGCTGCAGAGCTGCCAAAGCCCTGCTGTGTGCCCAGGGGTGGTGGGACTCACCACCGTCTAGCTGGTGCATGGGCCAGGTTGCAGCAAGGGACCCACCAAAGTCCCTCCGTGGGCTGGATGCAGCCCACGAGCTGTATTTTGCCCACCCCTGATCTAGGAGCTCAGCTGTTTCTCACATTTCAGAAACAGGAACCAACTCATCAGCCTATTGTCTGGTCATTTTTGATGTTTACATTTTTATATGACTAGAATATGCTATGCTTTTCTCTCTCTTAAAGTATTATCCAAGATAAAGACATGGGGAGAGAACAGGGATGAATCCGGGGGGTTCAGTGGTAATCTCTCTTCTATTTTCAGTTCTGGCTAAAAATCTACACTTACTATTAAGTCGTGTAGAAATGACTGACAGTGAAGTATTGGACACACTGTCAAGATTCTTGAGATGACTAGATTTTATTTTATGAATCTGAATAGGAGATGTATATTTAACTGTAATGACTGCAGGACTAACAAAACAATATGTTTTGACTATCTTGACTATTTTTTGTTCAGTTTGTTGTGGCTTTTTAAACTGAATATATAACCTAGTAAATTAGTGCACATTTCAATTAGATTTATTCTTGCTTTGATTATACACTGAATAATATAGCACTAGGCCCATTATACTAGTAAAGCTTCTCGTTTCTCTTTAGCTGGAGAAAAATAAGTGTTGTGTTATCTGCAAAGATAACATGACAGCATTTGGGCACACCCCCCCCCCCCCCCCCCCCCCGAGTTCAAAATCCTAGCTCTGTGCATGGAAGAAAACTATGAGGTTTTTAAGGTGTAAATAATAGCTGACTTTTAAAAGAAATTACAGTTGTATGAAACAATGTGCTAGCAGGGTACTCTGTTATAGCCGTGGTCTTAAGTGTTTGTCATTGCATTGCCCAATTTGGCTGTGTTAAGACCCAGGGTAGGTAGACTGGTGCAGTTGCACTTGCTTTGATTCCTGGATCACCCATAGTTTAAAAACAACTGCCTGGCAGTGGCAGCAACATTTCTGTTCAGCCAGCAGTGAAACTGTCCATTGACTTTGTGGGTCATTATCAAATCTCTCCGATTCCTTCTAAATTCATTCCATGGGTGTTAATGGCCCTCTTTCCTTTTTAATGGTCTTTGTGTTCCACTACTCAAGCTAGCCTTCCTTATGTAAACTTGCTATCTGATATCTGCTCCTGGTAATCTAGCTCCCATTTCACAGCCCTGCAGAGTATTAAACTCATTCCAGTGAAATGATATTTTGTTTTTGCTTTGATGCTAACCTGAATAATACAGCCCTGCGCCCAAAGAGCACAAGAATGTCCAGTTTCTTTTTACCTGGAGAGAAATATGTGCTAAGTGTGCAGATAACACCATACCATCAGCACCCCACTTTCAAAATCTATCTCCATCCATGCAGAGCTGTCCCTTGGGTAGGGCAAATTGGGGTGACTGCCCTGGGCCCTGTGGAGCTGGGCAGAGCAGTCATGGCCTTTCCTGCAGGGCCCACCTGGAGCTGGTGGCTCAGCCCCGCAGTGTGGAAGTGCCTGGCTGCTTGCCACCCATCCCCTCCCCGCCGTCAGCTTTGCATAAGCTGAAGAGTGGCTTCTCCGGGCGTTTAGGATCTGCTTGGCCCCAGGTGCCAAATTTCACTGCTGCAGCAGTCATGCCCTGCCTTTGCACGAGTCCCATGGCTCTGCGTGCAGTGTTAAAGGGGCCCCACACAGGCTTATTTGCCCCAGGCCCCACACCCTGTTAGGGTCGGCTCTGCACCCATGGAAGAGACCTAGGAGCTGGCTTTGCAAGCAGCTTATGGACAGAGTGAGACACAGGGCTGGCAAGGAGCTGAGACAGCCCTGGTCCGGAGCAGGGCTAGATTAACCCTTTAGTGGGCTCTCGGCAAACAAACTTGTAGACCTCTAATTAATAGTCTATTTATATTACTTTTGAAACTAAAAAAAATATAATATGTAAATGAATATGGGCCCCTTCTTCACTTACAGCCCTAAGCATATGCCTACTTTGTCTATGCAGTAATCCGGCCCTGGTCTGGTCAGGTGGGGTTGTCGTGCTGCGCTGCGTCGGAAGTCCCAAGCAGGTGAAGGACACCCGGCCCTGGGCCCAACACAGCAGCTAACGGGCAGGGGCAGGGGCAGTGACAGTGGCAGGGCACGCGCGGTTTCTCTGCCTCGGCAGCGCAGGGGAAACCCGCTGGGTGAAAGGGGGCTGCAATGCACGATTGCAAATACAGCCCTATTTCAAAATCAACAGCGCGAAGGCGGCACCATGATCCCCGCCCCTTCTGCTGCAGCGCGGGGTGTGTCGTATGCGCACGCACGGGCTGCGGCCTCGCCACCTGCAGTAGGGAGGTGGGAAGGTGTTGCCCTGCGCATGCGCGCCCGCTGCCTCCCAGTTTCCCGCCGCCGCCTCTGGCGCGTGGGTAGGCGGGAGTACGTGCGCGGAGCGGTGAGCTGGAGCGGTGGCGCGCTCGCGGGGCCTACGCCGGCGGAGAGTCTGCCCCGTGCGGCCGCCGCCACAGCCACGCGGGAGGGCAGCCCCTGTCCTCGCCCCCGCAGCAGCAGTGTTTGCCTGCAAGGGAGGGGCGGCCCCGGGACGTCCCCGTTGGTTTCTCCCGAGCCCGCTAGGGGCTCGTCTAGTCCCGGCCGCCCCGCCCCGCCCCGCCCCGAGCTGGCGTTTCCCGGTGCGAATCGGGCGGGCTGGGCTGGGTCGTTTTGCTGGGGTTGGCCGGTGGGTTTGTGCGGGACGGGCTGGGCGGGGATGATTCTGCCTCTGTAGGGCTCTTCCAGGTCAGCCCCGCTTCTCTAGGCAGAGCAGCCCTGCCTTTGATTGGGACCTTCCCAGGTGCTGCCTACTGCTATGGCTGGGAAGTGGCTTCAGACCCTAGGTTGGATGCCAATGCACACCTTGCCTTGCCCAAGTACATCAAAGAGGGAACTGGCCCCCAAGTGCATATACAAGCTTCCTTGCTTGGGTGGTTATAGTTGCACTAGTGTGCCACCCTGCCCTGTCTTCTAATGCACTTCAGACTAACATGGCAAACTACCTTTCTCTTATTGTTAAGTTTAATTATACATGCTTTGATGTAATGTTTCAGGTTCTGTAGCTATGGAAGAAGACTTGGGATACAGCAAAGGTACTCAAAGATCATAGGTTGCTTGTTTGTATGTTTTCTTTTTGAAAACAAGGTAATCTCTTTGAAATTCAGAATGGTTTAAAATCTCTTCTCTTTTGCCTTAGTTGAACATGTGGTAGGCTGTCATGTGGAAGATGCTGTAACATTTTGGGCACAGGTAAAGTAAACAGACTTTTGAATAAGATGATCTGATTAAGGTGTGTTACCTTATTTCCTCCAGAAGTGTCAGTAGTGTACTAACACAAAAGATTAAAATACCCGAGCAGGCATTATGTAGCAGGTCGTACATGAAATTTTGAAGGTTAAAATTTTA
The DNA here is from genome assembly GCF_030867095.1 of Alligator mississippiensis. NCBI lineage: Eukaryota > Metazoa > Chordata > Crocodylia > Alligatoridae > Alligator > Alligator mississippiensis. Next base: position 158,528,343 of record NC_081828.1, on the reverse strand, counting down.
GGTCTTGGATCAGGAATAGTCTGGAAAGTTGATCATGGTGCTTCTTCAAGGGTTTTTACATGAGAATGTGTAACATTCTAATAAAATAAAAGTAATAGAACAAAAAGCATTGTCATTATGGGAGTTTTGGTACTGTTTTTAATAACCATTTGGTGCGAGTTGTCTATTTTTTACCTAATTTTAAATGATAGAAGTGTGTGTGCACGTGGGGGAGGAGTGAAATACATACGTGTATTGTTACAAGTAGTACTTAACATACATAAAGACTATTTTTTGGTTATCTGACAACTTTATGGCCAGTTTCACTTTCCTTTGTATAACAACTTTCTCTGTATAATCACCTAATCTTTATACAGGCTATAATAAATAAAATATAATGGGTAGGGTCATATAACATCATGAGAGCAGATGGCTACCTGATTCTAGACCTGTATGGGAGAGATGGCACATTCCACAAATACTGCTGATCCTTGACCCTTGCAAGAATTTCCCATGTTTGTAGAATGTGTACTTCATGTAAGGGGACCAAATTGGAAAAGCTACTTGGAAATCTTCATTCAGAACAGTGTATAGGGGCTACAGAAGAGGCAGAGCAGAGAAAGAGACAGCCCACTTGACCAAAGAGGACTTTGGTGAGTTAACCTTAGAAATCAGAGCTTTAAAATCCTTTATGGAGGCAGAGTTTAGTAAAATAGAAGAAGAGATAAAAGAAATGGGGACAGGTTCACAGACCTGGAGAAAAAGGTGGAGGGAAACCTGCAATCAGCAGTAAATCTGCAAAATAAATTACAACTATGAGAAAAACAGGGGAGCTTGCAGAGAGAAGTGAAGAACCTTGTCTGATATAGAAAACTGTGAGAGAAGAAATAATATAAGAATAAGAGGACTCCCATAAGGTGGGGAGAAGGGAGATCTGGCCAAATACTTAAAACAGGTATTCTATTCCTTCCTACAGCTGAAAACAAAGACAACAGCCCATGTAGATAGAGCACATAGCTCTCTTTGTACTCTGTTCAAACGAACCAAGAGACAATACTGCATTTGCTCTGTTTTTTAAAACAGCAGATTCTGAAGAAGGCTAGAAAGACTTCTATTCCTACTCTGGGAGGATATAAAATACAAGTGTTTCAAGGCCCATCACAAGCAATTTTAGGGAGAATGAAGGAACTGAATTAAAATACAGCATTCCTCAGAGAAGTAATGCAAGATACAGGTGGGGTTTTCCTTTTGAACATCAAGAACATCAGTACATTTTAAAGGAGGAAAAAGAAGGTCTTAACTTATTGAGAAACTAAATGGAAACCACTGTAGAATCTCAGCTGGAGTCTGACATGGACAATGAGAAGCAACACCACCATAATACCATATACTGAATAATACTGCATGTCAGACTCTTTAAGCTTGGGGGAAAGAATATGTCAAAGTATAAGGGCAAGGAGACTGGGAGAAGCTACAAAATTAGGGCTATTCAAGAGGATCTGTCTGGGAGTGAATAATAGTTAGATGGAGATTAAAAGAAAAAATGGAAGAGGGAATATCTCAAGGGGGGAAAATAAAGATTAAAAGCAATAATGTTGGGACTGAAATTAGGAAAATGGAAAATAAAGACATTTCTAAAGCGAAAAGCAAAAGGTAAACAGTTGAGGGAAATGGGTAAATGGCACAAAAATAAGGATTGCTTGGGGATCCAAGTGGGAGGGAAATGGATTGGGGGAAGTTATGAGGGGAGGGGGCTTTACTAAATTGTCAACTTTAGCCAAACAATGTATAAAAGAACATGCAAGAACCAAAACAGTACTGCAGGTATATTAAGCAGACCAAACATAATCTAGATATGTTTTTTTCCTTATTTTCTTTTATTATAAAGAGGTAAAGGCAGTTCCAGCAGAGAGAGATATTTGCTAGCCAGTGAGCCAGTGTTTCTAGCCACATGGTTTAAAAAATAATGTTCTGTTTATATTGATAGTACAGATGATAAGTTTATAAGAATTGTTGTATACCATGTCTTTTGTAAATATGTAATAACTCAAACCTCATGCAATTTGTATGTCTTAGTCCAGTGTCGGAATGGTTTTTTTTTGTATATTTGCCTTAATAAAAGGAAGGTTAAATACAAAATATAGTAAGTGTTCCAGCTACTGTAATTCATCCATAGTTACACAATTTGATCAAAACCATGTAATTAAAAGCAAAATTGTTTGCATTGAACCAAACTTAAACAAGCCTTGCATGTCAGAAAGCAAGTTACATACAAGTTGTCATCTTTTCGCCTAACACTGGAAAAGGAAAAGTGCTAAATGCATGTTTCTGTTGTCTTTATGTTAGGATTCAAATACTGTGGTGGTGATTTTTTTTCTTTTTACAAATTGTAATAAGATCTTTTGTGTAGTTTTACAGACTCTAAAAATGATTGGCCTGTTAAATAATTTTTCAGGCTAATATTCTTCTAGAATTATTTATTTCTCTTGGATTTGGTTCCTGGCCCCGTTTACTAGTATTTGAAAGAAATTGAGGGCAAATGTAAATACAATTTAGAATTGGGAAGGGAGAAAGTTAAGGCATTGCAATGGTCCTGAGATGACAATGATTTGGATGATTTTTGATTGTGTTAATAGGAAATAATCCCAGATTTTCACAGGCTTTTCTGTGGTCTTTCCAGAGAGTTCCTGAAATGGAACTGTTGTTCTGAATTTGAAAAATAAATAAGTATATAAAATCCTAAAATGGTCAAAGGTCCTTCCCTTTCCCTTCCAATATCTCTCTTGTCCTTCCCTCCTATAGTACAGATGGCACTAGGGGTGGGCCTGGGCTGCGTGTGCCCAGCTATCTGATCAGACAAGTTAAAGGTGCTCCTCTTTAGAGCGTTTTCATTTGAACCACCATATAATGAGGGTTGATTTGTCATGCAATTAGGGACTTTTAAAATGCTCTGCATTGATGTCAGGGTGGCAGGGCTTTTCAGCCCTTTCAAAGAGCTGAGTGTACAACAAATATAACTTCTGTCTGTGCCCTAAGACAGGTACCCTAACCAGCACTGGAATTTGTTCTTGTGGTCCAGAAGTGTCCTGAATTTTTTTCCTTGAAAGCTGGTTGCCTTGGTAATAGGTGTTTAAAATGGTACAACAATACTAGCTAATGCTTTTTAACCTCTTCATATTTTTAGAATATCAATAGTAATGATGACATCTTGAAATTAAGCTGTGTACTGGCTGAAGTGTGTCCTCAGGCAAACTCAATTTTTGGCAACCCTGATCTTAATAAGGTTAGTAGCTTGTAATTGAGATAATTTTTTTTCCTTAAACATAAAAAGCAGGCAAGTTCTTTGGGTAGATGTGCTATATTTTATTAGACCAGCTGAGTAGTTGGAAAAAAGTTCTTTGCAAACTTCGGGTGCAGTCACTCTTCTTCAGGCATAGGGAGTCTCTGAGACTCAAAGGAATGAAAGAAGCTGAAAGTGTGACAATGTCAGTGAGATGTACATTGGAAATTAGGAAAACAAAAGGTAGAATGGGAGAGGTGGGAGATGGTAGGGAAAAAGAGCCAAACGTGAGTAAGGGAGACTCTATAGTAGTAGAATATTTGATATAACTAAATTCTTAAGTATTTTCTTGCTTTTTTTATATTTCTGGTCTTTATTCTCAGTTAAAACAAACAAAAATACACCCTGGATATACTTCGGGGGCAATACTTGTTTTGTGTTGGGGTACTGACTCTTTCTTAGCTTTAAATTTAATTCCATTAAAAAGCTATTAAGAGATGCATAATTTGTAAATATTTGGGTTACACAGTTATCCAAGACAGCTAGGAAATACCACAGTGATGGTTACAAATTAAATCTTAACTATGTCTCTTCATCTAATAGGCATGTTGATAGTCTTTTAGGCTGCTGACAGATGCGGAAGAAAACCCAGAAAACAGCATTTACCAGAAAAGACATCACATTAGTTTGACCCTGCTTCCCAGCATCTGTATATATTGGGTGCTTCAGTGGGGATTCTTGGTGCTTTTATCTAATAGCTGATGCCTCTTCTGGGCATGTGCTGCACTTGATGTGAAGGCATGCTGAGCTTCAAATAAAGCACTGTTTTTTGTGGGGCGGGGGTTCTCATCTGTAAGCAGCCTTAGTTACAGAATTATACTAGTTTTCAAAAAATGGTTCTGTAAGAGCATGCAGGCTCTTGAAGGATTGTGCACTGTCCTGTGCACACTGAACAAATTGTCAGTTAAACTCACTGATAGAAATGCCAGTTGTGTACTTTTCTAAAATATTTTACTAATTAAGTATGCAGACAGAGGAATAGTGAAATGTTTTTGTTTTATATGTATATGCTGGCTAAGCTTAAGGCATCTTACTTTGGCCAAGTACTCTGAATCCCAGAGTGTTTAGAAGTCAGTGCAGTGTAGGTGGTTTCCCTACCAAGCAGTTCAAGATAGTTGTGAAGTACTATTCTCCCACAAGAGGGTGCCTTCTGGTCTTTGATCTGGAGGTTCCTGGTACATTGAATGAACAGGGTTCTTCTACTTACAGGACTTTTCTATTTGTGCCACTGCTCTTGTGGGGAGGGGGGGAGGAGCAAGGCACTGGGATGCTGGAAGACCATTGGCATGTATAGATGTTCCAGAAAGCACTTCAAAGATGTTCTTTTGGAGTGTCATTTTTGAAGTGCTGCTTTAGCTTTGCACATCTGTACCCTCACTGATTAGAATGCTTTGGGTAGCTCATTTGTCCCTGACGTGTAGCAAATTGTCTTGCACCTTGAATGGCAGATAGGATCCTGATTTGTTTTTGCGTGCAGGAAAGTTTTTATGACCAGAGCCTTACCTTTTTCAATTTAATTAGGAAAAATCCTCCAGAAATCTGTGGTGTTATGGATGTATTACATTATCAGTAAAATGGTTGCAGTGCAGCAGAAAGAGCAAATCTTTATGAATCCAATGCAAAAAATGTTTTGTGATGTTGTCTTTGCCAAAATTTTCTTCGAGATAACACATCTAAGCTGTGCAACGTATTATTTTGTAAGTATTTGGCATGTGCTAGTAGATGAGACAATACTGAGTTAGGAGGAATGTCAGTCTGCTTCAGTATTGTGCAAATAACCAAAATGTATACTGTAAAATAAGGTTTGTAATGGATTGCATCATCTTGAGATTCACTTACACTTACACAATACTACTTTTTTTCTGTTAAACAGATCTACGGAGGCTGTTTTTCTGAAGATAAATGCTGGTACAGATGTAAAATACAGCAAGTGATCAGTGATGAAAAGGCAGGACCTATACATTATACATACATTATAATTCTGTACTATTTAACTTCTGAATACGTATTTGTGGAAACAAAAGAACACTCTGCATCTGAGGCTTATTTTTCTAAACATGAATTAGTGTTTTCTAACATGAATTAGTGAATAGCATGCATTAAAATAATATATTTTTATTTGCATAATTTGGGAGTGCCTATCTTTTCCAAGTGATATCTTTTCTTACGTTTCTGAAATGGTATCTGGCAATAGAGATTGCTGTTTGTCTCAGTTAGTTAGTGTGGTGTTAATAATACCAAAGTCGCAGGTTTGATTCCCTGGTTAGACTAGATGATCTTTATCAAGGCAGCAAAAATGGTTCTGGGGCTGGGACACATGATTTCTGAGGAGAGGCTGAGGAATTGAGGTTTAGTCTGGAGAAGAGACAACTGAGAATGGAACCACACTTCAGGTAGTTGAAGGCTGTTGTTAAATCCTAAGAGGATGGAGCTAGACTGTTCTCAGTGGTGACAGATGATAGAACAAGAAGCAATGGCCTCAGGTTGCAACAAAGGAGGTTTAGGTTGGATATTAGGAAAAACTTTCTCACTAGGAGTATGGTAGTGAAGCCCTGAAATGGGTTACCTAGAGAGGTAGTGGAATTTCTATCTTTGGAGGTTTTTAAGGCCTGGCTTGCCAAAGATTTGGCTAGAATGATTTATTTGGGGATGGTCCTGCTCTGAGCAGGGGGTTGGACTAGATGAACTCCTGAGGTCCTTTCCAACCTTAATTATCTATTATTCTAGTGCTGAGGGGAGAAAATGGTAGTATTAGTAATAATTGCTAAATTGAAATTGCTGATATTTATATTCTTCATTTGGCCTGAGTGAAGCTCCTAGGCTGCAAGACAAGCACGAGAGAGCGGAGTCTGAAGTGTCTGATTGCCTTTGAACATTCCTTGGATTTCTCATCTGCTGTATGAAGACAGTCTGATTCTCTCCCCCTTCTCCCATGTTTTCCTGTGTCATCTCATAGCTAGCTTTAAATCTGGAAAGTTATCAGTGTCAAATTATTTTAGCATTAAAAAGTTTAAGCTTAGAGAGAAAATGTGTATGTTTCCTAAATGACCTCTTCATTTAAAAAGAACTCAAGGTGTAATACAGGTTTCCAGTTGGAGCTTCTTAGTTATTTGAGGGCAAGCAAATGAAGATATTACACAATTTTTGGATGGGATTTTCAGATGCAATCACTTTTGTGTTATCACCGCTTCTTTTGAAATAATTGTTCCTATGGAAATTTAAATCATTTAAGTGAATGTTGAGTGCTTTGGAAATCTCAGCTGAAATGTCTTTATTTAATATACCATATTTTTTCTTGTACAACATGACCCAGGATAAAATGCACACCTTCTTTTTATTCTGCCTTCCCAAAAACAATATTTCCTTACGTAGAACAGAGATGGAGAGAGAAATTCTTCAAGAGGAGAGACACCAGGAGTAGTTAGCAGACAGCAAAATTGCCAGTAGGAAGGTCAGTTTGATCAGTAAAACATCAAGACCATTAAAAAGGAAAGACTGTTAACACCTGTGGAATGAAGAACAGTGAATCATTTAATCGATTGACTCCCTCAGCTTCCTGAAAAGAAATTCCACTGATGCTGTTGGGCATTTGGTTTCAGATAAGAGTCAGTGGCAGGAGTTCCATTGTGGGCAGAAAAATCGGTTTTCTCACTTAAGATATAGACCTTGATTTTTGGAGGGACTGATTTTGGGGGTAAAAGTGTGTGTTATGTGTGTGAAAATAAGGGATATTACATTTCCTGAAAAGAATTAGCTTGCTATTCAAAAACTTAGGTGTCTAGTAAGACTGAATCTGCTTTTATGTTAAAATAACTTTGTAGATCTACTGAGAAACTAACATAACTGTACTAGAATCATAGAACTTTGAGACTCCAAACATTCTTACTTTTTAGGCTCACTTGTAATCATTCTGGATTAGGCCATAAAACCCGAAGCATCCACTGTGAGAATTGTATTGAATGGACTGAATTGGGTTAATGAACAGTTAGTATGTATTTTTAAAGGCTATCCTGACTTAAAATTTGCTGGCCCCCAACCCTTATCTTCACTAACCAAGGCATTAGGACAAACCCCTTAATGCTTATGACAGAGGCCTTTTCTGTTTTTGAGGACAGACACTTAATGCATTTCGTACTGGCATCTTCCTGGTCCTCTTTCATGTAACATTTTTCTGTCAAATAACAAAACTATGGTGCTTACTAATAGTGCATAAAGCAGTGCTTCCCGAACTTTTCCTCAGCATGACCACATTTCATCATTGTGGCCCCACACTCCCAACCTGCAGTCCTCCACCCCTCCAAGTGTTCCCACAGCCCCCTGGCCCTCCCAGTGCTTCTCCCTCCCAATCTCCAGCTCCCCACTCCCCCCAGGTGCCCTAGAGTCAGGGCCTACAGTCCCTTGACCCCACCCCAGCAGCACCCAAGCCCTGGTTGCTACGTGTGGGAGGCAGCAGCTGATGCAGCAAGAGCAGAGCAGAGCCCAACTTCTGCTTCCCCCCATCCCTTCTGCTGTGGATGGCACGGTCGGAGCAGAGCCCATAGGGGGGTGGGAGGGAAGCAGGCTGCTTGCTGTGGGCTTGGGGCTCCCTGCCCTGCTGCCCTCCCCCTGGGGCCTTGTCACAGAACACTTAGGTGCCCTGCTCCTAAGGAAAACTGCTAGGGAAGGTGCCCTAGCAGTGAATAAGGAGCCCAGCTGTTGGTTGCTAGGGCAAGTGGAGGGAGCAAGAGATCGCACCTGCTGCTGGTCAGCTGATTGAAAGGGGCAGGGCCGGGCTCCCTTATAAAGCCCAGGGGTTGAGGCCAGGCTGGCAGTTCCCTACTGGCAGCCAAGGAGGAGGGAGCTCTTAGCCTTGTTCTGATACTGCGGAGAGAGAAAGGATCTCTGGTAGGATTGAACGTTGTTATGGTTGGGCGGCTTCTGTTTACGTTATAGCCAAGAGGCTTGTGTTTGTGTTGCTATTTGTTAAACCGGTGGTTTGGGTGAGGCTGTTAGGGGTTGGAGGAGGCCTCATAGGGGACTCACACTAGTGTGGGGAACCCCAGCGCCAGCAAGGGTGCAGCATTGGGGGTGCACATACCCCAGCCCCAGAGGAGGGGCAGTTGAGAAGCCCTAGAGAAGGAGGCGTTGCTAAGGAGTCCCAGTGTGGGCGTGGTGAGCTCCAGAGAGGGGGCAGCATTACTGAGGAGCCCCAGAGAAGGGGGCGTTATTGAGGAGCCCCAGTACAAACGTGGTGAGCCCCGGAGAGGGGGGCAGCAGTGTAGAAGAGCCCCGAGAGAGGGCAGCAGTGTAGAAGAGCCCCAGAGGAGGACAGCGCTGCTGAGAGGGCCCTGAGAGAGGGCTACGTTATTGAGCCCAGAGTGGGCATGGAGAGAGAGACAGGGCTGCGGAGAGCCTGAGTGCCAGAGAGGGCGTGAGGACAGAGAGAGGGACAGAATAACGTCCATTACATTGGTGAGGCGTGGACTGTGGTGTAGGGGAGGAAGTGGAGCCGCAGATAGCGCCCCCTGGCATTGGGGCAGTACAAAAGGCAGCCTCCCGCTCGCAAGAACGTCATCATAATTTCCATCAGGACGTGGCAGGAAAGTATAGGGTGGGACCTAAGAACCCTAAAGAAGGATCCAAGGGCGCCCCATGCAAGGCGCGGAGTACTAGGAAGATGGCGCTGGAAAGGGCCACCAGTTACAGGCCTCCACAGCCAAGTGAGTGGGACCTGGGATGGGAGAGCGCTACACTACCATTGCCGTCAAGTTGGAGGTGCCTGCTGCCCGCTCAATAGTAGTTGGGGCACAACTCCGCACCACTGCCGTGCATCACTTTGGCCGTGATGGTGCAGCGCTTCTTCCTCTTCTGTGACTCTGTGCAACCCTGTGACTCAGAAGTTTAGGGTCCCATCCGCTGGGCTGCAGAGGTGGCTCCTGCCTGGAGCTGGTTCAGCCCCGTTGCAGCCCCGCATCCAGCTGTGGGAGCAAAAATTTTGTGACTCCAACTGCTGATGTTGTGATCCCATTTGGGGTTGTGACCCACAGTTTGGGAACAGCTGGCATAAAGCTTGTGGTTATAGCCTTGTTGCTCTGGAATGAAGGAAATTTGTATTTGGAAAGAGGAGGCAGATGCTGCCTTAAATCAACTAGAGGAGTAAATGGAGTTGTGAGCAGTGATTAGTTTCTGCTGTGAAGAAGAGTCGAGAATAACAAGTGCTCAGGATTTTTTAAGCACAAAATGGAACAGTTTTGGGTTTGAAAACATATTATGTGGACTGTAAGAGTGGCACAGTACTGTGAGATGAAAACTGTTATTTGTAAATTAAGGATGTATTTGTAATCCAGTCAATTTTGAGGGTGAGCTCCTTAGTAGGTTTCCTCTTACAAGTGATTACCTATTGCCCTTGATCAGATGCAGGATGTCCTTTATGGAACAATACACATAATTCAAAATATTGTATGTTTTACTAAGACTTAACATATTACAGTAAGAGGGTTATAATAAAATTAAGCTTCTGTACTTACTTATATTTTATTGTCATAGTGCCAAGTATTCTACATTGATTATGGAAATTCTGAGATTCTAAATCGGTCAGATATAGTTGAGATTCCGTTGAAGTTGCAATTTCCTGAAGTGGCTAAAAAGTACAGATTTTGGGGACTACAGATTCCACCTAATCAAGACTTAAACCAGTTTGACCAGGTAAGTTTAAGACTTTTGATAAATATTTGTGTAAGGAACTATGTAACATAAAGCCAAACTATCCACAGTAGCAGTTCCTGAAGGATGACTGGTGAAAATGTAGTTTCTCTCAGAGATGTGGAGCATAAAATTTTCCAATAGTTTTTTTTTTTCCCCATGGGAAATTTTCCATTTCTAAAAATTAATTTTCATAATCTTTATTAGTAACAATGAATGGATGTTAATACAATATTAGGCAAGCTTGGCAGTTTCAAAGTTGTAACTAATGATTTTCAGGTGATTATCCCGAGGAAGTGTGTGAGAGAGTACATATATGTTGTATTGATTTGTAAACAGGAGGGTAAATACATTCGCGCAATAATCCAAACTAGAAATCAAGTTATGAATTCACTTAATTGGCTGTGCAGGTCAGATCAAAAATCAAAGCTAAAATTCTTATTTAATCTCAGACTGCAGCTGAAAGCAAAGCTAAAACTACAACTGTGATTAATGTTTGTTTCACTTTCAGTTCAGCAAACAGAGCAGTGTCTCATTTCTTTTCAAGTTGGGGAAGTTCGAAGTGTTTGCATAAGATGTGTTTGTTTTTTAGTGCTTTTAGTTTCAAGTAGCCATAATAATGCCTAATCAGAAAAAAAACTAATGTGTGGCATCATTATAGTGAAGTTAAAGTCACTGAAGGAAGGAAGAAAGTTGGTAGATATAAATATTGCAGGCAGGAATATGCTAGCAATGCAACAAGAATGAAGAAACATTTAATAACATGTAGAAACTGTCCTGAAAGAGTACAAGCCATATACAGAAAGCTAATACAATGAAGTGGTGGAACACCATCATCTGAGAAAAGTCTTCTTCAGGAATCCTATGTAAGTAAACAAATTAATATTGTAAATAGCACACAGTATACACTAGCATCTATATTGTTTTAAAATATTATAATTTTAAAAGTTGTTAATGTAACTCTGGAGTATTATTTATTTGTTTGTTAGTTTATATAAAATATTTGTGTCCTGCTTTTCTGCTTGCACTTAGCACCCGAAGTGGCTTAAGCTTAATAATAATTAAAACCCTCCCCCAACATCATAATAGTTAAATATTTCAACCCGGCAGAGTGAGCTCAGATCTCTGGCTGATGGCAGAGGCCAGACTATACTTCCCTTTGGCTCTGCAGTCTTAGGGCAACAGCAGCAAGTTGAGCAGCAGTGTTCTTTCTACCAGCAAGTGGGGAAGCAAGCTCCCTGCTGCTGCTGCTTCTGATGGATGAGGCCAGACTAGAATAGGCTAAAATAAAAATCTTTTCCCCCCTTTTGTTGCAGGAACTTGGTAGCTCAAGTGAAATAGCAGATTTGCAAAAAATGGAAAATGAAAATGTTGAGCTGTCAAGTCTGGGGGAAGAAGCAGCAGGATCCTCAATTTCAAGATCACTGTCACCAGATATACAATCCACCATGAGTAGCTGTTCAAGACCATCAAGCTTTGTGGACAAAAAGTCAAAAGTAGATCAAGAAAAAGCAGATGAGACATTAACTCAAGCTATATTTGCAAGTGGTACGCCTCTTTCCATAAGTGAAAATCAATACTGGAAAGAATGTTACAAACTAATTTGCCCATCATATAAGTTACTGTCACATTATTGCTTATCACATTCTCTCTTTGAGACTATGACAGAGTTCAAACAATGGTTATTCACAGGATTGGTCAAGCAGAATCACCAACTCGGATGTCAGATGGATGGACTGATATACAAGGAAATTCTTTACTGAACATTATGTTAGCAACACCTGAACCAGTATTCCTGAAAGCAGTTTCTACCAAATTTTCTCATCATGCAGATGAATACATAGACAAATTACTGAGTGAAGAGATTGAAAGTGCAGGTTCCTCTAGGATACAAGTTTTTGTAACTGATAATGTGAGTAAGATGAAAGCTGCATGGCAAATATTAAAGGCAAAGTATCCTTGTTTAATAGTATTCGGCTGCCTTGCTCATGAGTTGGATCTTCTGGCAAAGGACATAGAAAGTGTGAATACAATGAAGACAATATCGGCAAACTGCAAAGCAAATGTGAAGCTATTCAGCAATCATCAGGCTGCCAATTAGACTTTGAAGAAATTACAGAAAGAGAAGCAGGGGAAGGAAAGTGCACTTCTATTGCCAGCAGAAACTAGATGGGGCTCGGCTACAAAGTGTTTATATAGTTTGCTGCGCACAAAGAACTGTTTGCATTGTACTTCAGTAGATGACACAGTATCCCAGATTATTCTCGTGAACATTTGAAAGCAGATTCTCGGCAATGGTGTGTTCTGGGTTTGAGTTCAAAGAGCATTCAGTTTGCTACTATGAGTTTCAGTGGCTATCAAGAAACTTTAAAAGGTTTGGTGCATCTCCTTCAATATTCCAGAGATATTCAGACAACTGAATGAATATCTAATTACACTTTTTGCTGCCTTCACCTCTATCCAAAAAAGTAGTAAAATAGATGTTTACTAAGAGATCTGAGTTTGCTGCCAAGATGAACTGGATGAGAGCAAAACCTTTTGGATCCTCAACATGGAGGACAGCATTTATGAGAAGATGAATTATGTACTCTCAATACAGTTATGGAAGTAGCTTAAGAATGTCCCCAACATCAACGAAATAGCCTTGATGACAGACATTGCCTAGTACTGTGCAAAAGAAAAGTTTTGGAGCAAAGACATCATTTGGCAGGCAGCAGAGAATGTGTCTCCTCTCACATGTTGGAAGGGATACTGTAATATCTGACTGTTGTCCAGGATTGCTGTAAGGATCCTAAGCATTCCACCAACAGCAGCTTCTTGTGAATGGAACTGGAAGGCTTTCAGCTCAATCAGGACAAAAAAGAGGACTAGATTAACAAATGAATCTATCTCTAAGCTTGTTTCTATATCTTTGTCTCGGCCGGGCTGAACCGACTCAAGGTGATTCAGAAATTACTTGTTCGTCAGGGCTGGCTGGTGAATAGAGAGGCTGACAAGGCTTAATGGTTGCAAAAAACTTTACTTACGTCGCGGGTGGCTGCAACAGAAACGGTTCGGTCGTCTGGACAACAGTGTGAGTTGCTCCAGCTGGCGAGGCCAATGCCAGTAAACTCGTCCGTAATTCAAGCCGGCGGGAAAAGAGTACGTCTGGGACTGCGTTTGGCGACGGGAAGAAGGATCGATAGGTGATCAGTCTATCGATCAGCTAGCTGCAAGTCGGATCTCTAAGAGGCACTCTGCAGCGTGCTCAAAGCTCTTCGACTTGGGCGGAAGTCGCGCTAGTTTTTAAAAGGCCAGCAAGCCAAATACCGGCCGCCACATGTGAATAATTTGGCACTAGCCAATTGCGGGGCACGAATTTGCATCCGAATGGCAGGAACTCTTTGCACCGTGCATTTCTGTGCTGCAAAGAGAATGCATCCTGCAAAGACAGCTGCAAAGTGGCGGGAACTCTCTCCTGCACGCGGGTTCTTTATGCAGCAAAAACCCTCGCTGTGCAAGAGGCTCTCGTGTGTCAAGAAAATTCCATAGTGCCGAGGCACCAAACTCATTGGGTTATGACAATCTTAATCTCTTGCTTCTGGAGAATTGGTTAGAAGCACAATTAGTGAGGAAGATGCAGTGATGATAAGATGCCTTTGCCCATAGACTCATCGGTGAAACCATCCTTTAGCGAAAGAGAATGTGGTTCAAGTAGTTCTGAATCAGATTTGCCTCAATCTGATTCTGAAATGGAACTAATATTAGTGCAAGTGATTCTACAGCTAGTGACAGTGAAACTAGAGGTGCTGCAATGACCTCAGTAGAAGAGAGTTAAACTCTGTTGAAAGATGAGTGGATGGAATATCAGGGCATGGTATATCATGCACAGTTATTTGGGTGTGCTAAAATGAGTGTCAACAGTTTTCAGTACCTTTGTTTTTTTTCCTTAAACAGGCAGTGTAAGGATGTACATGCTATTGCCTTTATTTTTACAAGTATTTCAATAAAAATAATTTCTTTCCACATAAAGCTTTGAATTTGTTTGAATATAACATTTAAAACAGATTAAGTGTTCTGTATTTAATTTTTTTCCTAATCCTATATTTCAGTTCAAATACTTGTGGCTATTGGGACCTAAAATTTACGCAGGGGTACTTTTTTAGTTTTGTTTATTAAATATAAGTCAAATAAACATGCTAAATCAGATCACGCTCTGTTTAGGGCTTTGAAAAATTTCTGGAAAAAATTTCCAATTCAAAATTTTTCAGAAAACTTGCATCTCTGGTTATTCACCAAGGCTATGGGCATTGTGGGATACTTGGAACGTAGTCTGATCTCTTGCCATTTACTTTTAAAAACTAAAATGGCCATCTTAACTAATTGAGAACCTGCCTCGGCAAAAAGGAGGAGGGTGATCTTGTTGTTTTAGGAGTACGCTGTACTAGTTTTTTGGGTGTTTTTTCCAGGATCGCCTACATATTCTCTGTGGCCTTGAACAAATAACATGGCTCTCTCTTCATCTTTAAAGGAAAAAGTATATTCCTAAATTACAAGGGCACTGATAAATCCATCTAAGTTTGTGATTTGTTCCAATACCACGGTGATTGGTGCTACAGAAAATAAATCAGTAAATTTAGGTAGAATAAATGCAGGTTGAAAGGACAGGGCTAGAAAAATACTTACCCTCTTACCAGCAACAAATGTGAATTTGCTTCCTGTTTATAATGAATGGTACAGAAGAGAATTGGTTGTTTCGGGCCAGGTACAGACATTACACATTTACTCATAAGTGATTGGAAACTGGTCTATACCCATAACAGCATCAGTTTGGTATACAAAGCTGGTCTGTACCTATAACAGAACAGAAGTTCAGCACCCTTAGACTGGTTTAAAAATGATGGAACCTGGTCTTAAGACTTGTCCCCCCCCCCGCCCCTCCCCCGGCAAAGGGAAAATGTTTTGTTTGCTACAGATCTAAACTATGCCACTTACAGAAAACCATGCAACTTAGATTGATTCTGCCTTGGGTTTTTTGAATGTGTGTACCTAGCCTAGGTTGATGCTATAGTTGTGGTGGGTAACCACTCTGTTAGGGTTGCCTAACAGGATCCATTATAACTAACTGTTTACAGATGGCTTTGTCAAAATGCAGTTGTTTGAACTTTAATTTCTTGTGCTTGTGTTCTGTTTGGTCTGAAGATGTTTTCACCACCCTCTCCTCCTCCAGGAAAAAAACAACTCCAACAAAAGCATCCAAGGAAAGGGAAACTTCAGTTCTGGCATTTCCTATTTTTTATGACTAAGTGATGCTTCAACTTTTAGATTTAATGTAGTGTTTGATTATGTAATAATTCATTTATCATTGAAAGGCTCAGGAAATGGGTGGACGAGAACCTAATGGTGTTTAACACTGAAAAATACAAGGTTCTCCACCTTTGGAAGAAAAACCTGCAGCATCCTTACAGGCTCGGCAGTGCTATGCTGGTTAGCACTATAAATGAAAGGGGCTTGGGGGTCATAGAATCATAGAAGTAGGGTTGGAAGGGACCTTGCAGATCTTCAGGTCCAACCCTCTGCCTGGGCAGGAAGAAAACTGGGCTCAAGTGACCCCAGCCAGGTAGGCATCAAGCCGCTTCTTAAAGACCCCCAGGATAGGAGCCAGCACCACTTCCCTTGGAAGTTGGTTCCAGATCCTAGCCGCCCTAACTGTGAAGTAGTTCCTAAGGATGTCTAATCTAAACCTACTCTCCAACAACTTGTGGCCATTATTCCTTGTTATCCCAGGGGGTGCTAGGGGAAACAAGATCTCCCCCAAACCCTTCTGGTTCTCCCCTAGTGAGTTTATAGACGGTCACCAGGTTCCCCCTCAGCCTTCTCTTGTGAAGGCTGAACAGGTTCAGGTCCTGTAGCCTCTCATTGTAGGGTCTGCCCTGCAGTCCCGGGATCATGCGGGTGGCCCTCCTCTGGACCCTCTCAACGTTGTCCACATCCCTCTTGAAGTGGGGTGTCCAGAAGTGGACACAGTACTCCAGCTGCGGCCTGACCAGTGTCGCGTAGAGGGGGAGGATCCATCTCCTTGGACCTACTTGAGATGCACCTGTGGATGCACGATAAAGTCCTGTTAGCCCTGCCGACTGTGACCTCGCATTGTCAGCCCATGTTCATCTTGGAGTCAATAATGACTCCAAGATCCCTTTCTGCCTCCGTGCTCTCAAGAAGGGAGTTTCCCACCTTATAAGTGTGCTGCTGGTTACGACTGCCCGAGTGCAGCACCCTGCACTTGTCTGTATTGAAATGCATCCTGTTTTTCTTAGCCACCCCTGCAACCTATCCAGGTCTTTCCACAGTCTCTCCCTCCCTGCTAATGTGCCCACCTCTCCCCATATTTTGGTATCATTAGCAAATTTGAACAGTTTGCTTTTCACCCTGTCGTCCAAATTGCTGATAAAGAAATTGAACAGTGCGGGCCCAAGGACTGAGCCCTGGGGGACTCCACTGCCCACTTCCCCCCAGGTCAAATATGACCCATCCACCACCACCCTCTGAGTATGACCCTTCAGCCAATTCGCAATCCATCTGACCATGTAGGCATTGATGCCACAGTCACCTAGTTTTTTAATGAGGATGGGATGGGATACAGTGTCAAAGGCCTTGCTGAAGTCCAGAAAGACTACATCCACGGCGACACCTGCATCCAATGCTTTTGTGACCTGATCGTAAAAGGCAATCAGGTTGGTCTGACATAACCTGCCCCTAATGAAACTGTGCTGGTTGCCCTTGAGCATCATCCCTGATGCCAGCCTGTCACAGATGTGTTCCTTGATGATCTTCTCAAAGAGTTTTCCCCAGGATTGAGGTAAGACTGACGGGCCTACAGTTGCCTGGGTCCTCCCTCCTCCCTTTTTCAAAGATGGGGACCACATTGGCTTCCAATCATCTGGCACCTGGCCCGAGCACCACGAGTGCTCGTAAAGCCGTGCCAAGGGCCCTGCAATAACCCCTGCTAGCTCCCTCAACACCCTGGGGTGGAGAGCATCTGGACCTGCTGATTTGAACATGTCCAGGCCCTCCAGTAGCACTCTAACCCGGTCCTCCTCAACCTTAGGTCCTGAGGCATTCCCCTCGAGTCCATCTTGAATCACGGTGGGGGAGTCCCTGTCCCTGCACAAGAAAACGGAGGTGAAGAATTTGTTAAAGAGGTCTGCCTTCTCCTCTGGCGCAACCACCGGATTGCCCAGCTTATTTTGCAGGGGCCCCACATTTCCCGGTGCCTTCTTCATCCTCCCTATATATTTAAAAAAGGACTTTTTATTATCTTTGATCTTGGACGGTAGTCCTAGCTCTATGTCCGCCTTAGCTTTCCTAACAGCCCCGCTACAGGCCCGAGCAGTGGAGGTATACTCCTCTTTGGAGATCGCCCCCCCTTTCCACTGGGTGTACGCCGCCTTTTTGGCAACTAAGCATTCTTGGATGTCCTTGGTGAGCCAGGGAGGCTTTTGGGCACTGTTTGCCCCCTTGCTTCTAGTTGGGATCATCACCTCTTGGGCCCTGAGTATCGTCTTCTTAAGGAACGACCACTCATCTTGGGCACTGAGTTCCCCTGCCCTCAAACGCCAGCGCCTCTCCCACCAATCTCAACTCCTTGAAGTTGGCCCTCTTGAAGTCTAGGGCTACCGCCTTACTGCAGCCCTTGTCACCCTGCACTGGATGATGAATTCCAGCAAGCGATGATCGCTATCACCCAGGTGGTCAAGGACCTGGAAGCCTCTTACCAGATCATCGCCTGTGGCCAGGACCAGGTCCAACAGGGCATTTCCTCTGGTGGGACTGTGCACCTTCTGGGTTAAGTGGAGGTCCTGTATCTCGGCCAGGAACCTCCTGGATCCGTCCGACCTGGCTGACTGCTCCTCCCAGCAGATGTCGGGGTAATTTAGATCACCCATGACAACTACATCCCTTGCCTTAAGTGCCTCTGCAAGCTGGCCCGAAAATTCCTGGTCCAGCTCCTCCCCTTGGTTGGGGGGTCGTTGTAGACCCCCACTGTTACATCCATCTCCCCACGACCCCCTTGTATCTTGACCCAAAGCACTTCAGCTTGCCCTTCCTCCGACCCCATTTTGCTGGCAGAGGATGTGAATTGCTCTTTGACATAGAGCGCCACACCACCTCCCTTCTTTCCTTCTCTATCCTGCTTGTAGAGCCTATAGCCCTTAATGCTCACTGCCCAGTCATGGGATGAATCCCACCACGTTTCTGTGATCCCTACTATGTCTAGGTTTGAACTGGCTATTCTGAGGGCAAGTTCCTCCTGTTTATTCCCCATACTCCGAGCATTAGTGTAGAGGCACCTGAGGGCGCTCGTGCCTTCTTCCCACCCCCAGGACAGTTATGGCCTCTTGCTCCTCGGATGTTTATACTTACCTGTGCTTCCCTTCCTCTTGTCACCCTGTGAGCTGGTGAAGCATCCCCTCCACTCGAAGCGGCCCCTTCCCCTGGTGAAGCTAGTTTAAAGCCCGCTGTACGAGATTAGCCAACCTAGAGGAAAAGATACGTCTGCTGTGGGAGAGGTGAAACCCATCCTGCCCCAGCATGCCCTCCTTAAAAAACTTGGGTCATTGTCAAAATACCCAAAGCCTGCCTCGTGGCACCAGCTCCGAAGCTGCCGGTTAACCATGTTAATGCAGGCCTCATGATGCCTACCCTGTCCACTTACTGGGAGAATGGAGGAAAATACCACCTGACCTCCCATCCTCTTCAGTTGGTGTCCCAAGGCCTTGTAGTCCTCCATGATGTTATCCAGCTTGCCCTTGGATGCATCATTTGTACCCACATGGACCACAACCAGTGGGTAGTAGTCAGAGGGCTTGATGATTTTAGGAATGGTCTCTGTGACATTGCGAATCCTTGCTCCAGGCATGCAGCAGACCTGCCGTGTCCAGGGCTCTGGGCGACAGATCGGACCATCGGTTCCCCTCAGGATGAAGTCCCCGATGACCGGAACTTTGCGTCTCCTTCTCGGGGTATGCCTCTTCTGAGCCGGTGATGTAGGTCGAGCGGCTTCAGTTCCTCTGGGGACCAGTTCTTCTGCCTCCTCCTCCAGGGGGGCCAGGGCTGCGTACCTGTTCCCGAGGGGTGTTTGGGGACCAGGCACAGCAGTTGTTCGGACTGCCCTGGCCTTGACAGGTACCTGCTGCCACTGATTAGTTAGTTGGGCACTGTGCACGCAGGGTCTCTCTGGTGGATTCCTGTCCCTGCAGAGAATGGAAATGCAGGTCAATTTCATCCTCTGCTGCTCTGATCCCCCGCAGCATGCTCACCTTGGCCTGGAGCTCTGCCACCTGACCTTCCAGAGCCTGAAGACGCTTACAAGAGGGGCAGGTGGTGGAGTCACCAGACCTCAGTCCCACCCCCAGGGATCCCACCCAGCCACCCCCACAGCTCAGGGGGCAGGTGGTCGCCAGGCCCCCCAAGGGCTCCGTCTGGGTGGCAGCCTCAGAGGAGCCCTGGAAGGGTGGCACCACGGAGGCAGGACCCCTGGCAGCACTGCAAGTCCTCACCATGGCTTGCAGGTAGTCCTTACCTCCCTCCTTTTTGGTGGAGTCTCCTTCCTCCTGGGAAGCCTCTCTTGCTGCCCTGCCTGCTTCTGCCTGTGCAAACGCCGGCGCGCCCTTACAGAGCGCGCCTGTTTGTGCGGCTCCCTGCCCGGCTCAGCAAAGGGATCCAGGGGCTTCCCCTCCGGATCCTCTGCAGCTGCGCCGGCCCCTGCCCCACTTACCTTCGGGGGATCAGCTGCAATAGCCCCCGCTGTTGCTTCTCAGCCTCAGCCTCTGCCACCTCAGGTACGTTGCAGGGGGCACACGTGTGCTGAGAGCCCGCACGTGTGCCCAGTGAGCCTCCTCTCCCTCCTCCTGCACCCAACTGCTGGGCGCTGAGTCAACCGGTCATGATTGACCACAAGATGTACATGAGTCTTCAATGAGATGCTGCAGCTAGTAAAGTGAGCAAAATGCTGGCTTGCATCTATAGATGCTTCTCAAGCAGATCCTGGGACGTCATTCTCCCCTTGTACTTGACCTTGGTGAGGCCTCACCTGGAGTACCGTGTCTATAGATTCATAGATGTTAGGGTCGGAAGGGACCTCAATAGATCATCGAGTCCGAACCCCTGCATAAGCAGGAAAGAGTGCTGGGTCTAGATGACCCCAGCTAGATGCTTATCTAACCTCCTCTTGAAGACCCCCAGGGTAGGGGAGAGCACCACCTCCCTTGGGAGCCCATTCCAGACCTTGGCCACTCGAACTGTGAAGAAGTTCTTCCTAATGTCCAATCTAAATCTGCTCTCTGCTAGCTTGTGGCCATTGTTTCTTGTAACCCCCGGGGGCGCCTTGGTGAATAAATACTCACCAATTCCCTTCTATGCCCCCGTGATGAACTTATAGGCAGCCACAAGGTCGCCTCTCAACCTTCTCTTGCGGAGGCTGAAAAGGTCCAGGTTCTCTAGTCTCTCCTCGTAGGGCTTGGTCTGCAGGCCCTTGACCATACGAGTTGCCCTTCTCTGGACCCTCTCCAGGTTATCCGCATCCTTTTTGAAGTGTGGCGCCCAGAACTGTACGCAGTACTCCAACTGCGGTCTGACCAGCGCCCTATAGAGGGGAAGTATCACCTCCTTGGACCTATTCGTCATGCATCTGCTGATGCGCGATAAAGTGCCATTGGCTTTTCTGATGGCTTCGTCACGCTGCCGGCTCATGTTCATCTTGGAGTCCACTAGGACTCCAAGATCCCTTTCCACCTCTGTGTCACCCAGCAGGTCATTCCCTAGGCTGTAGGTGTGCTGGACATTTTTCCTCCCTAGGTGCAGCACTTTGCATTTCTCCTTGTTGAACTGCATCCTGTTGTTTTCTGCCCACTTGTCCAACCTATCCAGGTCTGCCTGCAGCTGTTACCTGCCCTCCAGCGTGTCCACTTCTCCCCATAGCTTTGTGTCATCTGCAAACTTGGACAGAGTACATTTGACTCCCACGTCCAAGTCGCTGATGAAGACATTAAAGAGTATCGGTCCAAGGACCGAGCCCTGCGGGACCCCACTGCCCACACCCTTCCAGGTCGAGACCGACCCATCCACCATGACTCTGGGTGCGACCCTCTAGCCAATTCGCCACCCACCGGACTGTGTAGTCATCCAAGTCACAGCCTCTTAACTTGTTCACCAGTATGGGGTGGGATACCGTATTGAAGGCCTTCCTGAAGTCTAAGTATACAACATCCACCCCTCCTTTGTCCAGGCATTTCGTAACCTGGTCATAGAAAGAGACTAGGTTGGTCAGGCACGACCTGCCCGCCACAAACCTGTGCTGGTTTCCCCTCAGCATAATCTGCCCTGCCGGGCTCTCACAAATGTGAGCCTTGATAATTTTTTCAAAGACTTTACCAAGGATGGAGGTGAGACTGACTGGCCTATAGTTGCCCGGGTCCTCCTTCCTCCCCTTTTTGAAAATGGGGACCACGTTAGCCCTTTTCCAGTCCTCCGGGACTTGGCCCGTGCGCCATGAGCGTTTGAATATTCCCGCCAGTGGCTCTGCAATGATGTCGGCCAGTGCCTTCAGCACCCTTGGATGGAGCCCATCCGGGTCTGCCGATTTAAAGGCATCCAGTTCTTCCAAATGACTCTGCACCACCTCAGGATCTATGTATGGAAGTCCAGCGCCTTGCTGCTGCCTCTCTACAACCCCAGTGAGAGACTTGTGGTGCCCCTCACTTAGGAACACTGAGGCAAAGAACTCGTTGAGGAGTTCAGCCTTGTCCCCCTTATCTGTCACCAATTGTTTCTGCCCATTTAGCAGTGGCCCTATTCCTCCCTGGGCCTTCCTTTTACTCCCAATATATCTAAAAAACAATGTTTTCAATGTGTCCAGTTTTGGGCTCCACAATTCAAAAAGGATGTGGAGAAGGTTGAGAGAGTCCAGAGAAGAGCCATGCACATGATCAGAGGTCAGGAAAACAGACCTTACGACAACAGGCTGAGAGCTATGGGACTCTTATGGGACCGATACTCTTCAATGTCTTCATCAGCGACTTGGACGAGGGAGTGAAGTATACTCTGTCCAAGTTTGCGGATGACACAAAACTGTGGGGAGAAGTGGACACACCGGAGGGCAGGGAACAGCTACAAGCAGACCTGGACAGGTTGGACAAGTGGGCAGAAAACAACAGAATGCAATTCAACAAGGAGAAATGCAAAGTGCTGCACCTAGGGAGGAAAAATGTGCAGCATACCTACTGCCTAGGAAATGACCTGCTTGGTGACATGGAAGCGGAAAGGGATCTTGGAGTCCTAGTGGACTCCAAGATGAACATGAGTCGGCAGTGTGATGAAGCCATCAGAAAAACTAATGGCACTTTATTGTGCATCAGCAGATGCATGACGAACAGAACCAAGGAGGTGATACTTCCCCTCTATCGGGCACTGGTCAGACCGCAGTTGGAGTACTGCATGCAATTTTGGGCGCTGCACTTCAAGAGGGATGTGGATAACCTGGAGAGGGTCCAGAGAAGGGCCACTCGTTTGGTTAAGGGCTTGTAGGCCAAGCCCTATGAGGAGAGACTAGAGTACCTGGACCTCTTCAGCCTCCACAAGAGAAGGTTGAGAGGCGACCTTGTGGTTGCCTATAAGTTCATCACGGGGGCACAGAAGGGAATTGGTGAGGCTTTACTAACCAAGGCGCCCCTGGGGGTTACAAGAAGTAATGGCCACAAGCTAGCAGAGAGCAGATTTAGACTAGACATTAGGAAGAACTTCTTCACAGAGTGGCCAAAGTCTGGAATGGGCTCCCAAGGGAGGTGGTGCTCTCCCCTACCCTGGGGGTCTTCAAGAGGAGGTTAGATAAGCATCTAGCTGGGGTCATCTAAACCCAGCACTCTTTCCTGCCTATGCAGGGGGTCGGACTCGATGATCTATTGAGGTCCCTTCCGACCCTAACATCTATGAATCTTTAGCCTGGAAAAGTGCAGGTTCAGGGGCGATCTGATGGCCCCCTATAAGTTTATCGTCGTGTTCACCAGGATCTGGGGGAATGATTGTTCACCAGAGCTCCCCAAGGGATGACAAGGTCGAATGGTTATAAATTCCTGCAAGACCATTTCAGGCTGGACATAAGGAAGAATTTCTTTGCTGTCCGAGCCTCCAAGGTGTGGAATAGCCTGCACCGGAGGTGGTTCAAGCTCCTACATTGAATGCCTTCAAGAGAAATTTGGATGCTTATCTTGCTGGGATCCAATGACCCCAGCTGACTTCCTGCCCTTTGGGCAGGGGGCTGGACTCGATGATCTTCCGTGGTCCCTTCCAGCACTAATGTCTATAAAATCTATGAAATGTATATTGTGTTCCATTTCAGGTTGTGGATATGTAGCAGACCACTACTTTTATTTTAATGTACTCTATAGTAGTGAGGACTTAAATGGGAGGTAATTTTAAGCTATGTTTAAACTCATGGCAATTATTTATGCGACTATGATTAACCTGTATAAAATGCTGGCAAAAATGGAGGTTAAAAGAATGTCATAAACCACATCAGTAATTAAAACAAGACCTGCCCCTGTATTATAGAAAGGATAACCTTTGTACAATACTGTTAGATACTAGTGTTGCCTGGGATCTCCAAAACTGCTTCAGGGTAGTTAGGTACCCAATTTAGATTGCAGGTCAATGGAATTTTGGACATCTAACTTATAAGTGCCATTAACATCTTTTTAAAGTTTGGGGATTCTTGTTTTCAATGAGTCCATTTGCTAATGGAAAGTAAGTTGAGTTGAAGAAGAAGAAACTCCTCATTATGAGCAGTTTTTATAACTTCTGGAAAATTTTCTTTTACAGGGGAGGAAATTCTTATGCAGCCTGACTTTTGAAAAAAAGATAAGGATGCGACATAAAGCGCTGTATCAGGATGGTACCATTTTTGCCCAGGCAGAATGTGGAGAAGTGGATATCGGGGAAGAGATGGTTAAGAAGGGGTTTGCTGAAAAATGCAAGTCTCCTCCCAATGCTGGCAGCTGTGAAGAGAAAAATTCAGATTCAGTTCAGTGCCTGGCTTGGAATGTAAAAGGTTCAGTTTCCTTGTGGGCAAACAGGAGCAACCCTGCCGTGTACAGCAGAAGAAAAGCGTGTTTTGGTGACCAGCTAGCTACCAGCCTAAGGAATTCTACTGGAAACCATATGCCACTTACCAAGTAAGACAACAGGGTGGTAGATGAGTGTGTTGGTGTTTCAATTAGACTGAAGGATATGAGTAAGAGAGGTGGTGTGAAGAAAAAAAAAAAGATTAATCAAATATATAGCTAAGTATGTTTTGTCTTCTACAAATGTTTGTGCTTTTTTAACTAACTAGAACATTTTTATGCAGGTTGTATTTCTGATGGTTGTTTAAAGTATGGACTTAGGACGTGTGTAGATGAAACGGGGGCCCTAAATAGAAGCAGTGGGTTTTAAAAAACACCGCTTCAATTTAGGGCTGATTAAAACTGTGTTGTGCACACACCCCGCTGACTTACGTGCCTCTTTCGGTGGGGAGGGGAGGGCAAGCTGCCAGTGATCGGAGTGGTCCCTGGGCTCTGGGGGTGGGATGGTGCTTCCCCCTGCGGCAGTGTCGGCCCTCCCCCAGGTGGCACCCGCCTGCAGTCGCGCAGCTTGGGAGGTCCCAGGGGGCACTGCGGTCATGGAGGGAAGCACCGGGACCCCGCACAGCTCAGGCATACAGGCTTTGGTGGGGGGGGGAAAGATCAGGCTCACTGCTTTCCTGGGCTGCTGCCAGGTTCCCTGCAGGGCTTCCTGCAGCGCCATGGTGCTGCATGGAGCCTGGTGCTTCACTCTGCAGTTGTAAGGGCAGCAAACTAAAACTCCTCAAAGACGTTTTAGCTTGCTGTGCTCCAAGTCGTTTAAGGTGTGTTATGCTACTGAATTTCCTACAGTGGCTGGAAATAACTTGCAATACGCTGCTGAGGCATGCAAACACCAACACCATTAAAGCAGTGCAAAAGCATTTAGCCTGTTTTAAAGTTTCATGCATACACGCCTCGTTTCATCTATACATGGCCTTAGATTTGTATTTGAAGCAATAAATGTCTGCAGAGATGAAGACTCTTAATTTACCTGAACACTTACATTGCCAATTATGTGGAATCAATGTTTCCGTTGAAACCATTTCATTGCCAGTTATGTGGAATGTGAAATACATTTTTTTTCTAGAAGGACAAATACTGTTTGGCTATTTATTAGTGTGGGAGAACAATTTTATGCTCCTATGAAATAAAGCCACCAGTCATAATTCAAAGTAAGCCTTAGGGGAAAAAAGGTATGTCTGTCTATGGTGTCTCATCTTACGTTGGCAAGAGGTTATTGGGGTTGGTGACTGCCGTCATCAGTATTTTTTTTATAAGGAAACTCATCATTATGGTATGTAGGATTGCCATGGGAACCAGGGACCAAGGGAAAGATTTGTGGGTGGGAAAGATGCTGCTCAGCACCTAGAAACTTAAGATAGCAGAATATTTTTTTTTTTTTTTTTTTTTTTTTTTTAAATCACTGGCACTTCATAGTTGGATAAACTATTTAGGAATTTCTAGAGCACCACTGAAGCAGTTGAGAGCAGCCTTCCCCCACAGTGTGGGCTGCAATTTTTTATTCAAATCTAGACCATCAAAATAAATGTCCACATTGATGTTTGTTGTAACTATAATTGGATGTACCTCTAAAGTAGCTTTCTAGTAAACTGCCTCATCCCTGAATAATTTTAACTAGTCAGCACTGCCTTCTGAGTTTTAGAGGAGCTTAGGGCCCAGTAAACAGTCCTCTCTTCCACTCAACAACAGCATTGCCTACAGAAATGTCTTTACTGATCTATTGAAACAGGTATGTGGCTAGCAGACAAAGACATCTTCTATTTCCATTTGGCCCCTTAATTGTCTTTAATGCTGTATATTTCACCTTATTTATTTAGAATTTGTGCATAACTACTGATGAAGGAAACAGGTCGTGAGAGGCAGTGATGAATTGTTATGAACCTAAAATCACAGTGTAAATATGTTACAAGTACTTGCAATGATTTGAAATAGTTTGTCAGAGAAGTACTGCATATATCAAATCATTGCTCTTAAATATGGAAAGAAATAATATTCTTATAATTATAGGTTGATTTGAGATCTGAACAGAAAAGAAAAGCTATAAAGTGCTTGGACCTGTTTTATAGTTAAAATATTTGAATTACAGAAAGGCTTGATTTGCCAAGGCTGCAATATGTTGTACTGAGGTTTTGGTCAGTAGGAATGGAATTTAATTGAAAGCCTTCCATTAAAAGTCTTTAGATGTAGTGGAAAGTTTGTTGCAAGCAAGTGAAATCTAATAGATATTTGTAGTATATAATTATTTTTTGGTGTGGCATACAAATTAGTTCGATGACCAGCATAGGAAGTTTACCATTCCAAAGAAATGAAGCATGACTGTGTGGATAGATGCTTATAAAATAGGTCTCTGGTTTTGATCAGTATGACTTGGGGAATTTTTATGGTAGCGGTTAAAGAATTACTATGACTTGATAACATGAGCGTCTGTATTTCCTTAACTTTATTTCATTTTTGTTAGGGAAAAAAATACAGCTTCTGACTTCAATGTGGGATCCAACATCAGTTTGGCAAAAATAAAACAGGATCAGGCACTATTTGAAGAGAATGAAAAGCTTAAAGGGGAGAGAGAAGCTGCTAAAGAACAGAATCAAATTCTCCTACAGAATTATAAAGAACTAGAATTGAAGATGCAACATCTTAAATGTGAACTGCAGGTACATGGAAGAGTGAGCAGAAACTCCATTCTCCTGGTGCCCTTTGCCATTAGGTCATATAGTGCAATCTGGTAATCTCATAATCTTGTGGTGATAGGCTTTTTTTCTCTCATTTCTCTCTTCTATACTCAGCTGGTTCCCTTATTTGGA
This sequence comes from Alligator mississippiensis, assembly GCF_030867095.1. Lineage (NCBI taxonomy): Eukaryota > Metazoa > Chordata > Crocodylia > Alligatoridae > Alligator > Alligator mississippiensis. Next base: position 158,501,383 of record NC_081828.1, on the reverse strand, counting down.
AATCTGTTTCTACAAGAGCAGGGAAAAAGATGTCCTTGTATTAACAAATGGCCTGAATCTTCTTTTTCTAACATTGTGGTCTGAAACTATTTATTTATTTATTTATTGGATACTGAGATTGGTACATTTTGGCTATGAAATAGTAGTAGGCACATTTGAATCATCTCCAGCTTGTTGAATTGCAGAATAGAATGAAATGGATTGTTGCTTCAACTGTACGACCAAAACTAAAAAGAAACTCAAAAAGAAATGTGCATATGGTATTTCACGGTGAAAAGTACTGATCTTAGCTGAGAAGTACACAGTACAGCAGACGCTTGCCATTTGCAGGGGGATATGTTCCGAAGATCCCTGCGAATGGCGAAATCCACGAATACTGATGGGGGCTCCCTGTCAGACCCCACAGCTGCCCCCTGCTTTCCTCCCCCCCCCCCATTGTTTGTGGGGTTTCCCCACAGTGCCTGGGGACTGACTGCTTCCCCCCGAGCGCTGCCACAGTTGCTCCAAGCACCACTGCAGCTGCCTCTGGCGGTGGCAGCACAAAAAATGCCACCGCCTCCCTCCATGTCCCTGGTGCTTGCTCTCCGCCCACCTCCTGGCTCTGCCCTCCCCTGCGAATATTTGAATCTGCGAATCGAGTTCACGAATAGCGAGGGCTTCCTGTACTCTGGTAGTAGAGTTACTGATTTATTTTCAAAATGGATAAGTAAAACATGGTTTCAAATAATAGTGCCTGACAAAAATTATAAAAATGAGGGATTGTTCCCAGTTAAAGGGCTCTTAGATTCTGGCGAACACCAGAACTTAAATCATGTCAATTTCAGAAATCCCAAAAGAGAAGTTTTAAATTTTTAGTGCTTGGGGCTAGGCAGGTCTCTTCTCTTTCTGTAATTGTGAATTAGAGAAGGGAAGTCGTCAATGATGAATACAAGTTTTAGATATTGATATAGTGCCCTGCATTCAGATGCCTGTTGTTGTTCCCCACCTGCTGGACAGCAGATCAAATTGTAATGAACAGAAAGGAGAGCATGTGGGTGGTGTTCAGGTGGGACAGAGCAAGACTTTTCAGAGCCACCTTTGTTACTCATTTGAGACCAGTTGCCTCTGGTTAGGAGAGTGTTGCTCTTTCCCTGACCCAGAAGCTGTCCCAAGGGCTTCCATCTGAAGACAGCATCTATTATATACTACTCCTAAGTTATTTGAATACTTTTGAGTGTAGACAAGGGCCGGTTTTCATAGGGTATAGAACTTCTGCCTTCTGAGATTTGTGATTCTTTACTTCTTTCTATGTTTAAATATGAACTAGCTTTTTCTTTTAATTGCAAGTAAACTTGTTTAAATGAGAATATAGTGAGACAGTGCTTAAAAGCCAGGTCTGTCCTCTTGTTTCATGTGCTCTCGATTTGCAGGTTGAAGTTTTCTAAAACAAATTTGAATGCATGTTGTTACAAATTTTAGATTAAAATTCATAGTGAATTAAATGTATAAATGCTATTACTTTTAAATGCTGCTAGTGGTAGGGTATCTTACTTGAGTTTTGGAGAACTTTAAGACAAAAAAAAAATAGTGAAAATAAAGGGTGTTGCAACAAGTTAAGCAGGTACATAAGTTTACAAGAATGAATATACCTCAGTTCAACATAGCTTCTGGTACTGTAAACATTTAGATATAAGTCTTCTTAATAACTATCCTGAAAGTCTTTATACCTCTAAAAAAACAAACAAACAAAAAAAAATTGCTCAGAGCTAGCAATAGAAAGAACAAGTTAGAGCTTTATCAGGAATTTTTAAAATATATATATATTTTTTAATTTTGGTTTGTGTGCATAAGGCTGATAGCCCCTAAAGAACACTTAATGGCCCCCAAAGAAGGAATAAAAACCCCCCAACATATCTGATATATGACTGCAAGCCCTGTTGATGCCAGACTGGAAATCCTGGAGGTGGAATATATTTCCCCTTCTCCCTCCCAGTTCTCTTCCCCCTCTTCATTTTTTCTTACCAGTCTTGTTGACTTGAGGAAAATTATATCAGAGGTGGCATTGATCTACTGTTTTTTGGGGTTTTTTTGGGGGGTGGGGGGGTTGTTTGTGGTTTTATCACAGTAAGGAAATAAATGAATTTCTGGATTGTTTTTCTGGTACAGCAAAATGTTTTGAGTGTAAAATCTGAAATCCTGCTCATTAAACTTTAAACAAAAAAACCCCCCAACCACAACAAAATAGCTCACTGGAGCTCTTTAATGGTATGAAATGGGAAGAGAATGAAGAAGTGTGTGTGTGTGTGTGTGTGTAATAACACACATGCACATGCATTTTTAAAATCACAGTGTATGTGATTATATGCACATGCAATCATGTTTTATAGGCATTTTGTCTGTGTTTTAAAGCAATTTGGCTATATTACTGCGATTTTAGGTAGAGAAGAACTAGCGCTCTCTATTTTAGTAATAGAAGCTGACTGTGTTCTTCCCTTTTCCCTTATGGTAAAATAAAAAAACGCAATAAAAATGTAGGAAGAAAAGAAAGCTTCTAATGAAACTCATAAACATTTGGAGAAAACTTTGCAAACATGTGTAGGAACTAAAATGAGAAATCTGGCTGCCAAGTTCAAGATACTGAAAGAAGTTAGGTATGTACATCTCTCTTAAACTATATCATTTTTCTATAATTCCATTGCTTGCTTTTTTCCTTTTTAAAATGAGTCTCTGTTTACTCTTTTGTTTTCTATATGTTGTGGAAATTTTTATATTTCATATAAAAATTGATTTAAAAAAGTAACATAAATCAGTTTAGAGAAGACTTGCACTTTTTTTGAAAACCTCGAATGAAATCTGCACCTTCTTTTTCCATTTATCAATGTGATAAAGTTGTTCTTTTTAATGACCTTTGTGTTCTTTTCTTATCGTTGTAAATGGGGCTTAAAATCCCAAGTACTGCAGGAAACATTTGGATTAAAGCACCTACTTTTTTTTAAAAGCACTTGCACCACAAAGTATGTACCATATTTACTCAATTAGAAGACAGGGTTTCTCCCCCTTCCCCCATTTAATAAGGGGAGGAAAAAACCCTGGCCTTACAGTCAAACAAGGTGGGGCAGACAGCTGTGGCCAGGGTTGGGGCTGGAGCAGGAGCTGGGGCTGCAGCTGTTGCCTGTCCCCCTCTCCCTCCACCCCATGTGCCTCTGTATGCCCTAACCCTCCTCCCCTGCAACCTCCAGTCTCCCCCCACACCCTGTACTGCTTCTCCTTCTCTCCATCTCTGCTGCACTCCTCCTTACCTTTGCTCTGTGCCAGCAGGCTTTGTTTCTGCAGCCTGGGACACAGAGCGTGGCTCTAACCTGCCTCTGTAGCAGTGACAAGGAGCCAGCACTGCGCTATGGGCCAGGCTGGAGCAGCAAGTGCTGGCTCTGTGCCGTTGCTGCTACCGGCTGACCTGGAGCCATGCTCTGTGTCCCAGACTGCAGCAGCAACTAAGCCTACTAGTGCAGAGCAAAAGTAAGAGGGTGGGGGACTTCAGTGGGGGGAAATAGGAGGAAGGGGATGTGGGGACCTGAGGCTGGGGGTGGCAAGCTGCTTGCCTCTCTTGCTGCCTACCCCACTGCCTCTAAGCTCCCTGCCCCCCAGCACCACCCACTGCTTGTCCCATTACTAGCCCCCCATGTGCCCTACCACATGCCCCCACTGCTGCCTGGTCCTGTTCCCTACCACCTGCCCCATTACTGCCCCCCCTCATCACCTGCATGGGAGGGGGGGGAATTTAAGACGATTCTCCAATAATTAGATTCTGTATATGAAAAATTATAATGAATTTATAAATTTTGTGTGTAGAATCTGATTATTTGGGTCTTAACATCCAAGGTGGCTTTTTGTATTTGGGTAAACATGGTACACTAGTGATTAATTTGTATCTCTTTGTGTAGTTAGTTATATCTCTGCTCCTTTTTTGTATTTGCTTTTTGTTGTGTTGTAGGCAACAAAGTGAAACAATGGAGTTTTGAAGGATAGCTATAAAAAGTGCCTTTGTGCATATGGAGGAGACTAAGAAAAAAGTGATCATTTGCTTTAGTGAGAAAGGTCTCTTAACATGTTTAAGGGATAAACTGAGTATTAACCTTTCAAAGAGAGCAGTATGAGGCAGAGAATAGAGAAATAGAAAAATAAATAATAAATTGAAAGGGAGACAAGAAAGCAGTGAGGAAACTACAAGGAAGAAGGATGATAATTCTGTACCACAAGGAGCTACCTATATTTTGATGAATTTCTGTTATCTGTAGTTGGTTCTGAAACAGACTTAATGTGTTTGATATTTTAGAGCAATTATAAGTAACCCTGATGGGTGATATTTTTTTCTAGAACTTTTGGTGCTTGAAGAAAATTATATTTCCAAGTAAAATTGTCTTGTTGAATGCCTTTTTTTTGCCCCTCCCCTCACCAAATAGGCATAAAAAAATGAACGTTCGTTTTGGAGATGACTTATCAGAAGCTGTGGAAATAGTTACTGAAGGATGCCTTGCTACTCCGTTCTCCTTGGGAAATTTGGAGAAGATTTGGACAGAATATAACTTGGCTCAAGAGATGATTCAGTTATGCAGAAATGTGGTGAGTTGGATTTTTTCTGCAAAGCTGAAACTTGTAAGCTGTTGACAGCACGTTCTGCTTATAAATTAACTCTGCTATCATAAATACAGAATTGAAAACATCTATAGTGTCTTGGGTACTACATAAGCAGACTTTGCAGCATTTGCCAGGAACTAATGCATTTGTGGCTGGTTCATTTTATTTTTAAGAAAATTAAGCTTACTGTAAATCAGACTTGGGGGCATCTTAAATCTATCAAAGGATGGCAGGTAAGAGGTTTTATGCTGATAACAGAAAACTAGTTTCACCTTTAACTTTGGAGATGCTGGGCTCTCCATGGTACCCTTGCAAGTGCTTTTTGAGGCTGTGTACTAATTAGAGGAACTGTTTACTGCTGTTCTTATGTTAGGGAGAAAACAAGTGTATTAAACCTATGACAGCTGGCCTGGTGGCCTTGTGTGGGAGAGAGCTTTAGGGAACAGAGTTCATTTCCATGTTTTCGTTGCAGACCCAGGTCCTTCCCTGGTGTTGGCGTTTGCTGCTGCTAGACTCCATTTTTCATCTTCTCTTTGTTGCCAGAATATGCAGCAGCACAGACTGAATTGAGCTATTGAACACAGCTGATCTGAAGTAAGAAACGCTTTGTGTTAGAAGCACAGGGCAAGGATGATGTTTTATAATGGAGCATAATTATGATGCCTGTGTGGTAAACTTACTGTCTCCATTGGCATTATCCTCAAGCGTGCTGTGTTATTCCAGGTAGGCTGTTTGGAATACCAGAAGCAGTGTAGCCACTTCTTTGTGCCTGTGTGGGTGGGCTAATTGTGATCTGTGAGCCCCTCCTACATGTGCAGGTAAATTTGCAATGGGATCTAACTCCCACTCACTCACACCTTCTGCCATTCACCCACTTGCACCTCTGCCATGCTATGCATGCACGGCAACAGGCGTGATTGTGCATTAGATCCCATTACACCTTATTGGCAGCGCAGAGGGAGCCTGATCTTGGGGCTCCCTGCTGCACGGGTGCCGCACACACCTGCATGGCTTGGAGATGCAGCTGCCACAACCTTTGACCCTGCTACCCATGCAGATTAAAGCTTGATAGCAACCAGTTATAAAGTTAGTACATATTTTCAAGGTCTAACTTTATAGCTGGTTGGAGCTTTTTATGGCATAAGTACTTTGCATGTGTAGCTGGTCTCAAGGTAATTGCACAATTAACTAGTGTAGAGTGGGCCTCTCTTGCACAGTGGAAAGGATATGCTACCAGCTTAGGGGTTAGTTTATTTGGAGCAGAGCAGCATGCTGTTGAGGGTGGTGCTGCTGGGGATGATGAATTTACTGTGTAGACAGAGCCAGTGCTTACCTATCTTATAATTGTGTTGCAGAGGTTAAAATATTGTTAGTAAGGGGTCTTGATATATTTGGATGGAAGGTGTTGTGTTAGAGTAACTAACTCTTGTATAGTGGTCTTAATCCATAGATCTCAAGGTGCTTTAGATAGCAAGGTGTCATAAATGCAAAGTAACATCCCATTAGTGTGTCTAGCTTTCTTTTTACACCTTTCTGAGTTGGAAGTGGCTTTAAGGCTCAGTTCAGTATTTCTTTAGACAAAATAACCCCCAGGGATTTGTCACTGCTAGAAAAAAGTAATTTCTAAAAAGATTTCAAACCAGTAGAAAACAGTGTCTTAATCTTTTCTTAATTGTAAATGAAAATCTTTTAAGCAAGTCTGCTTAATTGCTAAGCATTGCAGAATTATACTGCTACATTAACTTATGAAATGGAGTAGAAAATGACCTATTAAGAGAAGTTAAATGACTCTTATTTTCTTCATCTGTAAATATTTTAAAGTGTTCAGTTCTTAGTAATTTATCAGGTTACTTATAAACTAACCTGTTTGTTTAAAAAAAAAAATCATGCTATATAAGTAATACCTACTGCTAACACAGAGTTTAACATTAAAACAAATGAGAATTTTAGTTTGATTAGTTTTATAGAGAGCTGGGCAGAAAGAAATGGAAATAGGCTAGTTTCCATGGCTGAGATTGACAGAGAACAAACAGAAAAGGATGTTTGTAAGCTTAGATATACTTTTTCTTCAGGAAATTTCCTGATTCCAGAACAGTGGTTCTCAACATGTGTAGGCTTAAGGCACCTGTTAAACGGTCACTCTTACCTTTTGCTCATTCTTAGACTACAGAAAAAGAATAAAACGATTCTTCTATTTCAGAGAACTCAGGAAGGCAACAATAGGTCAGAATATTTTTTACACAATGCATTCCTATTTGAAATTTCTGAGTTTACCTTATAAATTATAGGTAGCTGTTTGCACGCTTAACAGTGCTAATATCGCATTGCACCCATAAAAGGATCTTGGTGCCCCAGCACCCTTGTTGAGAATCCGTGTTCTAGAAGAAGCAGCAGCACCTGAGGAGGAGGGGGGAATTTTTGCTTACTTTCGCCCCCTGTAATCGCATTATTTTAAGCACCTCATAAGTCTGTTCATGTTGACATTCTGGTTGCCTTATTATATGTTGTTTTGCTCTCTTGTTGCTCTCCTGTTTTATCAGTTATGTCTTCTGTTGTTATAAACAGGGATCTGGGTTTTCCATTTTCTGGGACACCTAAAGCCCTGTCCAGAGTGGGAGGGGGCGGGGCCTGAGAATCAGAGCTAGGGCTTGGCTCAGACTTGCTTTCCCTCCTGTAGCCTTTGGGGTAAGTAAAGCTTGTGGGGGAGCTGAGGTTTGGGGGCATGGGGTGCAGCTGGGGACCCCCTTTGGTGCTAGGGGGGGCTGTGGGTTGGGAATAAGAGGCACCGGCAGGGCCCTGTGGGTCAGGTGCAGGTGATGCTGTTTGGGGGGTAGGCCTGTAGGGAGGGCTGGCAGGGGGCAGGGCAGGGATGTGTGTGTGGGGTCAGAAGGAGCAGGTAGGGTTGACTGCTGCAGGGGAACCTGGTCAATATCCCTGTGTTGGGACCCAGCCCCGCTGCACCCTGCCCTGGGGGTAGGGATGGGTGGGCAGGCAGGGTCTCTTACCTGTGTGCCTGGCAGCATTGAAGAGCCAGGATACCTGCCCTGCCACCTGCTCCTGCAAGGGATGCAGCTTCAGGAATGCCACAGCATGCAGGGTGCTGCTGCTGTAGCAATGGGCTACCACCCTCTCACCTGCCATGAACCAGGGCAGGTGCAGGCTGCTGCTGCCATCCCCTATTGCCTGCAAGAGGTCAAAGTGGTTTGCACCTGGTGCCTGCAGCTCCTAGCTGCTGCTGCTGCCGCCAACTCCTGGTAGCAACGAGACTTAAGTGAGCAGCAGGAAAATGGCAGGCAGTATGTGGTACCTCTTGGCCCGTTGCATCTCTCCAGCTCTGGGAGGGGCCTGTAGGCAAATCTATGGGGAAGGGGGGGGCATAGGTGACAACTGTGCAGTGCCATGGCTGCCCCACTGCTCCAAGGTGTTTGGTCTGGCTGGGCTGCAGCTCCATTAGTTGTATCCCACAGTGCTGAGATTTAAGTGGTGGCAGCTGAGCCCACATGGTGGGGGAGGGAGCGCATACTGTGCCCTTGCTCACAGGGTTGAGTTCCCCCAGCACAGGGTTGGTGGCTGGGGCTGGGAGAGCCACAGCCCTCCACCTTGGAGCACAGCAGGATTCCTTCCCCTGCCCCCCCTGGGACTCACTGTCTGCTCCACCCTACCCTGAAGTGCTGTGATACCTTACCACCTTGGTGCCCTCGCACTTGCTTTTGCTGCCCACCCCTAAGGCTGTCTCTGCTTGCAGGTTATGCCAGCAGGGCTGGTGGTGGCAGCTCAGGGCGGTGCAGGTCATGCTGGCAGGCCTGGGGGGCTCTGTCCTGGGAGTGAGGGGCACTGGCATATCAGGGCTGCTCAGAGCCACAGAACAGCTGAGGGGAAAGCCACAGCTGGACCTGTGTCCTCATGAGTGAAGTGAGGAGGGGGAACTCTGATTTTTCCATCATAAACCAAAAACAAATGTAGAGGTACACTGATAAGTTGGTCCATATTGTATTGGTACTGATAAAAGGAAAATTGACATTATAACAATCTACCTTTTTTTGGCTAATGTGACCAATAATGTTATCGATAAATGCCGTATGCATGCACGCAGCCATGAGTGCAGCCTAGGAGGTTGGAGAGCAGTGTTTGTGGGGAGGGGGGAGATAGAGGCCACTGCAGTGTGGGAGGGAGAGGGGCAGGGGCAGCTGCACAGCCAGGCTGGGGAGTGGGATGGAGTTGCAGCTCGTCCAGGGAGCGTGGGGGAGTGTGGCTCCCACTGCTGCGTGCAACCCTGGGGGCATGTGTCCTGCAGATCTGTGCATGGGGCGAGGGCAGGCTATCCACTGCGCACTCGGGGCTGGAGGCTGTGTCAGCTTCATCCTGGTGGTGGTGGGGGCTGGGCCTTGGTTGTGCTTGGGGTGGGTGGTGGCGGTTCTGGGAGGAGGAGTTACGGTGAATTTTGGGGTGGCTGTAGCCCCCCTGTCCTGTAGGTCCCTTCCAGCACCACTGCTGCCTGCCCCAAGTGCAGCCTGGGCCCAGGTGCTCTTCTCCCCCCCCCCGCCCGGGAAGAGCCAGCCCTGAGTGCTCAGCAGCAGCCTGTCCTTGCCCCACACGCAGATCTGGGGGGCACATGTCCCCCATGTTTTCCCCAGGGGGCACACACAGCAACAGGAGCTGCCCCCACTCCCTGCAGTCCCCCAGACAAACCATGCCTCTGTCCTGTACCCTGCCCTGCCCTGGCTGTGCAGTGCCTGCCCCTGCCCCATTCCTCCCTCACTGCAGGGGCCTCTATCTGCCCCTTTCCTCCAACAGACTTCCCAACTGGACGCTGCTGTCCAAGCTACCAGGCTGTATACTGGCAATCGGATCGGTATCAGCCAATATGGCTGGTTAATAATTGGCCATCGGTATTGGCCCAAAAAATCTTTTTTAAGTTTGTTCTTTTTTTTTTAAGTTGTCCTTATCACCCTTCTGTGATTTTGGGGTGAGATTTTAGGACAAATATGAAGGAAAATTAGCTGAACAAGTGCTAGAAAGGATGCAGTGTCATTTGACTGGTGAAAAAGACCTATCATCTCAACATATTTGATCAGTAGGAGGTAATTATGTGGGCTTAGTACCATCTGCAGTCAGGCAGTAGTTTTCTGTCTGGGAATTTTAGAGATCTTTTCACGTAAAAATATTTTAAGTTTTTATTCTGGCTTGGTTTGCTATAATTTGGCAGACCAGAGCCTTATGGTTCCTAACTCTGCTGGGTGTGAAAGGCTAATTCTAAGATAGACTGGTAGAAAAGTTTTAGTTTTTACTTTAACAAAAAAGAAAAAAAAGACCTGAGATGGGAAGCTCAGAGGATTACATGGAATCTAGCTGAGTTACAAAGAGAGAGCTGTAAAATCTCGTTTGATTGCTCTTCTGAGCAGTGGAGCTCCATCACTTTGAAAGGTTCCTGTTCGCTCAGGAGAATAAATTTGCCATAGTAGTGTTGGTAGCAGTTTGAAGAGAAAAGTAGAGTAGAAAGGCAGTTCTGCCAAGGGTCATCCCCCCAGCACACCTGAGACCAGCAGAGACAAATGGAAAAGTGTGTGCAAGCCTAGAGTAGCCTGAAGAATTAATTTAGACACTGGACCATATTGGTTAATGAACACTTTGTAAAGAGACATACTGTTAAATGATGTACATTTGTTGATTTAAGTTTGATCTAGTTATCTCTTCTTATATTTAAATGGTGGCTTGCAGTTCTGTCTACAATTGAAAAGATATTAATTATAATATATTTGTTGGTTGCAGAGTTTACTAATGACTTTATTCCATATGGATGTGTGGGACCTGTCCATAGGAAACGTATTGAACCCAGATTGTCCAGTTTTTGTCCAAAATCTGTTTGTCTACTTTCTTATTCTGTTAATTTAAATAACTAAAAGCATATTTCATGGCTGCATCTTTATGGGCACTAGCCTAAATAGGATAACTGATATTTTTCCTATCCTCCTTTTCTTCATTATCCTTATTCTCTTGGTATGACATCTGGAAAAAGTCTCTGAGCTCTTTGGAGCAAGGATCTTGTCCTCTGTGGTTTAGGAGTCATACAGTACATCTAAAATAAAAAAGCAAACTTAAATAAATAAATCCAGTATATTTAGCATGAAAAGAAGACTGCCAGATGCTGAGCAGATCCTGTGACCTTAATTTTCAGTGTCATGGCCTCCTCCTCATGCTGGGTTGACTGTAATTCTGGATTGCTAGGTTAGGTTGACTTTAACCCTTCTGTATTTGTGTTTGTGTGCAGTCTGAAATGACTGGCTCCTGAGCTGGTATAGTGAGTCTAACTGATACCAGAGCTGATATGGAAAAAACTGACTCTCAAGTAGATCTAATTTGGCGAGTTCTTGACCCTGTTGCTTATGCAGGAAAGATTTGTGCTTCTGTCTGGAAAGGACTGCCATTTCTTATTGCTGTTTTATAACTGCATCTCTGTAACAGGAATATTAAATATCATCTAAGCATTTACTGGCCTGTCTGGAAGATCTGATTTGTTGTCTGGCCTGTGATGCAATTGAACAAACACAAGTAGTCCCTTAAATGGGAGAGATATTTGGTGGGAGCTAACCCTGGTAACTCTGAGTCATGTATTGGTTTTTTTGGGGGCTGGTCAGCACCAGTCATGATTGTTTTAATCAGACTTTTCTCTGAAGTCAGTCAGAGCAGTTTTGGCTTTTGAAGCATGTGTTTTTTGGGGGGATTTTTTTGGGAGGGGTGTTTGTTGGAATAATCTGTTTTAGTTTACAAGTTGTGTGAGGAGTTTTTATCTATAAGTTTGAACATCACCTGTCAGTGTTACATAAGTGTTTTGTATGAATGTGGTTGTTTTATTTGAAGAGCAAATTAGTACTGAGCAAGGACTTGATTTTGGGGAAGTGTCCCTTAGTTTAATCCATCTCTTGGGAAAAAAATCATCAGTCAGTTTCCAGGCTACCTTGTTCCCAAATTGCAGGACACAGAGAAGGAAACGACTTAACTGTCAGTTGGGCTCCAGAGTTCTCTCTCCATTGTTCTCGTAAGGAAGTTTTCACTGTCTGATTTTTCAGGCTGTTTTAACTGGTTTCTTGACTCCAGTCCATGAAATTCTCCATTTCTTGTCCTAAAGAAAATTGGACATGTTAAATGCATACAGTAGCTGTTAGAATCCATCAGGGAAGAATTTAGCTTTATACAAATTGTGTATTTTGTTCTCTACCAGCTTGTAGCGTGGTTATGCTTAATTGTAAGAGATACAGTATTTGAAGCAGTGGATACAGTAGGAACATCACGTTCTTATTCAAGCATAAGTTGTTGTAACCTGATAAGGTTGATAAATATTTTATAAATCAGAAAAGAAAGTACTGTAGGTTTAGAAAGTAAAACTTGATTATACTACATACTTGCAAGGAGCTTGAATGTGATTTGACAAATTGCTCTTTTTTTCCACATAGACTGAAGGGGAGAGCTTGATTCTCAAAAGAAATGAGGTGCAACAGAGTCTGTACCATGCAGTGGAAGAATTCATTCTGGAAGTGGATCAGCTGCCTCTCTCTGAGCGCTCAAGAACTTTACAGGTTGGAAAGTAATTATTGCCATAATTTGTTAAATGCTTCTCATCTGCTTTTTAAGTTCAGTGTAATAGTTGAAAGCTTTCAACTACATTGAATAGAACAGTGGTTTTCAACCTCCTTTTCATTTGCAGGCCCTGTTAGAAATTTCAAATGGAAGTGCAGACCCCTTTGAATTATAAGTGTAGATAATCACATACTTTTAATTAATCATAATAATTTTTGTGGACCCCTTAGTAGGGGTGCACCAGTAGAGATTTTGGGGTCTGATACCAATAGTTGATTTTTAAGGAGGCATATTGGCTGATACCGATCCAATTTCTGATACAGCTGTGTGCAGCGGATAAGTCTGTTGTGGTGGAAGATGAAGGGGCATTGGGGTGGGGGGCGCAGATCAAGGCCCCTGCATTGTGGGAGGGAGTGGGGCTGGGGTAGGTGCTGCCCAGGTGGTGCATGGGATGAAGCTGCAGTTTTTCTGGGGGTGGGGTGCCTCCTGCTGCTGTGTGCCCCTGGGGGCAGAGGTATGTGTGTGTGCTGCCGCCGCGCGCGCTGCTCCCCCCCTCCCCCGATCAGGGCAGGGCAGGCTGCAGCTGTGGGCTGGGCCTGGGTTGTGTTTGGGGTGGGCGGCATGGTGCTGGGAGGGGAGGTTATGGGAGGGCTGCAACCACCCCATATTTTGCCATAGTCCCTCTCCCAGCACTGCTGCCATACAGCCCAAACGCAGCCCTGGCCCAACTGCCTCCTGCTTCCATATGCTGGGAAGAGCCTGGCACAGCCCCAGCCCCAGGTTGCAGCTGCCTCCCCCCACCTCCCCAGTGCAGATCCAGGGGCATGCCTCCCCCCCCCCCCCCGTTATCCTCCCAGGGTGTATGTGTACAGCGGCAGGAGCCATGCCCATCCCCAGACAAACCGTGCCCCATCCCGCCCCAGCTGGGCAGCGCCTGCCCCAGCCCGCTACTCCCTTCCTCACTGTGGGGGTGTTGATCTGCCCCCACATATCCCTTCCCTCCCCCCTCCCCTTCCATCACAAGAGACTTACCAGCTGCACACAGCTCTCCAAGCTGCCAGGCTGTGCTCCTCACTGCCTGTGTCCTGCGCTGTGGCTGCGCGTATGTATGGACATTTATTGGCCAAATTATCTGCCACATCAGGCTAATTTCTGATGCATTCAGTTTTCTTTATATCGGTCCTGATCCAATATTGGACCAATGTATTGGTGCACCTCTACCCCTTAGACAGAAGTCTGTGGACCACAGGTTGAAAAAACAGTGGACTAGAGCCTTGTGTCATTGCTCTGAGGTTAATTGTACCACTGACCTTTTTATGGCTCCCTTGAGATCACTCCACTTGGGTGTTACCCTTCAGAAATTACTTATGGTGGAAGTCCATGACTTTTTCCTCCAGACTCAGAGTATAGGCTGCAGTTCCTCCCCTGAGATCACTTCAGCTGGTGACTAGCCAGCTTTTACAAGGGCTATTTACTTTAGTCCATATAATAAAACAATACAAAATCTGCTTTCATGCTAAGCTTATCAGGTATCAGCCCTCCCCAGAGTGAGATGAACTGTGGCAGAGGCTATGAGTATATGGGATATTCTAGAGCAGTGGGTTTCAACCTGTGGTTCTGCTGACCCCTGGGGGTCTGTGGAGCATGTCTAGGGGGTCTGCAAAAGGTGGCTGTAAAGATGGCGGCCCCACCTGAATGGGAGTGCCACTGGTGCTGCTGCTGTTCCCTTTGCAGCCAGAGGCTGCTTGGATGCCAGGAGCGGGCAGCCCAGCGCCAGCAGGCAGAGTGCAGCTAGGCAGCCCCACTTCATCCTGCTACTGCTGCTGCTTCATGTGGGACCCTGCAATGCTGCAGCTCCGTGACTCCTCTGCTCGCCTGACAGTATCAGTCTACAAACTGGAACAGGTGTGTGTGTGAGAATTTCCATTTGGAAAACTGGCAGTGTCTAGAGGCACTCACGGAAAGGTTAGGTTCTACAAAACTCCTGGGAGGCCACCAGTAAGTCTGGTGTGGTATAAGGGATATCTTCTAGCTTAGTCTGTGTCCCGACTTCTTTACAACACATCTAATGCATGTGAATGTCTGAGAATTTTATGCGGCAATCTGGGGGAATCCCTGGGTGAATGGTTGCTTGTGTATTCAGGGGACTGTACCTGATGGCTTTCATCAAGAAGCTTCAACTCTGAATTTCTTGAGTAAGAAAAAACAACTTTGACGTATTCAAAACCCTTGATAGCTTTTTGGCTGGAAGCGAGTTGACACTGGACAGTGATGTGAAAAATGAAATCAAGGAACACTTGCTGGTGCTCAAATCTCAGTTTCACCAGTGCCTTCCTGAAATGGGCAGTTAGAATGAGTGGATACATAACCCCTTTGTAGCAGACTGTAACTTGAGGCTCTGTCTAGAAGAGCAAGTACTTGAGTTATACTGTGTCGGGAGCCTGAAACTTGAATTCAGGCAGGATCCTCTTGCCTAATTCTGGTTGAAAATAAAGAAGTAGTATCCTGATATGACAGATAAAGCCATTAAAGTCTTGATGCCATTCACCACCATGTACTTATGTGGAAGTGGGTTTTTGGCCTTAGTATCAATGAAAATGGTTTCTTCCTGTTGGTCTTCCACCCTGTTGGACAAGATGCAAAGCATCCCAGGGTGGGAGATGGGCCCACAATTGACGCAGATCAAGTGAGAGAACACCTCAAGAGGCTCAACATCCATAAGTCTGCAGGCCCGGACAGAATGCACCCGAGACTCCTGAAGGAGCTGGCGGATATCATAGGGCACCCCATTGCAAACGTATTTGAAAACTCATGGTGCTTGGGAGATGTACCAGAAGACTAGAAAAGAGCCAACGTGTTTCCCATCTTCAAGAAAGGAAGGAAGGAAGATCCAGGGAATTACAGGCCAATCAGTCTGATTATCCATCCCTGGGAAAATCCTGGAGAAAATTATCAAGGGTTCCATCAGCAGCTGGTTAGCAGAAGGCAACTGTCTGAGTGCCAGCCAACATGGCTTTGTTGCTGGAAGGTCTTGCCTTACCAACCTCGTCTCCTTCTATGACCAGGTGATGCATTGCCTGGACAAGGTTGATGTCATGTATCTGGATTTCAAGAGAGCCTTTCTTTTGGTCTCCCATGATGTCCTCATGGTTAAGCTGGAGAACTGTCCCATGGATGGGGAACTGGCTCCGGGGTTGGACCCAAAGAGTATTAGTTGATGGGAGCAAATCAACATGGTGCAAGGCGACCCAGTGGTGTCCCTCAGGGCTCAGTACTTGGGCCAGTACTCTTAAACTTCAATCTAGATTCGGGTGTCAGTTGTGGATTGGCAAAGTTCATGGACGACACTAAACTATGGGGGAAGGCAGTCATGCTGGAGGGCAGGCTGGAATTACAAGCCAACCTGGACAGGCTTACAAGGTGGATGGACCAAAACCTGATGGCATTTAGCGTAGAGAAAGTGCAGGGTGCTCCACCTTGGGAGGGAAAACTAGCATCATACTTACAGTGCTATGCTCACTAGCACCACAACTGAAAGAGACTTGGGGGTCTTGGATAACCACAAAATTAACATGAGCTGCCAATGCAATGCTGTAGCTGCCAAAGCAAACCAAACTCTGGCATGCATCCACTGATGCATCTCAAGCAAAACTAGGGATGTCATTCTCCCGCTTTACTTGGCCTTAGTGAGGCAGCAGCTGGAGTACTACATTCAGTTTTGAGCCTCCTGTGCGGGCCGGGCCCCGATCGCGCCCTTGTCGCCATGTGCGGCGGTGATTCCGATCCCATTCTGGCCGCCATGGGCAAGCCGGGGGCGAACCGGGGTCGTACCGGACCTGTCTCCGGTGCACACGGGCTGTGGCTGTCAGCCTGGGCACGCGGGGTGGGAGAAAACCGCGAAGCGGCTTGTGCACGTGAGTTAGAATTAGTCACGGAGGCGTAACGGTTGATTGAAAAGATTGTTTACTTACACCCAAAGATGGTATCGGTGTAAGCTGGATAAATTTCCAGGCACAGCTCCCGCTTGAACCCTCATTGGAGGACTCTGACAAAACGATTGCTCCCATGGAGTTTGCTAGGCTCCGTGGGTCCGGTTAAGTTGGGTTCGAAAAGCTTCCCCAGAGTTATTCAGGCTCCGCGGGTCCGATAAGTTTTCCCCGGAGTTTGCTAGGCTCCGCGGGGTCCGAAATTACAGGAAAGGGATACGTCTACAGGAAAGGGATGCACTTGGCGACGGGGAGAGGCGAGAAGCGAAAGCTCTGTAGGCTCGGTTCTATTGCCTCCCTTGCCTGCTTAGGGGAGGCGTGTCGGGTCCGCGAGGGTCCACAGCGCTTGGAGATTTTCACACAGAATCTCTCTCTCTCCTCCCTCCTCCGGCTTGGGTGGAAACTACCCAAGCCTTTTGTACGGCTAGCAAGCCAATCGCTAGCCGCCACGTGTGCCTAAATTAGGAGTCGGCCAATAACATGGCGTGGACCCTAATACAAATGGCGGGAACTTCTTTACAGCATGTATCACTACGATGCAAAAGAGATGCACACTGCAAAGAAGCTGCAATTCGGCGGGAAATCCCCCGTTGCACCAGAGCGCTGTCTAGCAGCAGAGAGCTCTACCGTGCAAAGAAAGCGACAAATTTGGCGGGAAATAATTTAGCAGTGCCGAAGCGCGCACACAAACAAAAAATCACAACTTTGGGTTGTGACACCTCCCACTTAAGGAGGCACGTGGATAAGCTTGAGAGAGTCCAAAGGAGAGCCACCCACATGATCAAAGGCCAAGAGAGCAAGCCTCACAAGGAGAGGCTCAGGGGCATGGGACTCTTCAGCCTGGTGAACAGAAAGCTTCGGGGGGACTTGGTGGCAGCCTATAAGTATATAAGGGATATGCACCAGGGTCTGGGAGAACAGTGGTTTGCCATGGCTCCCCAAGTGATAACGAGGTCTAATGGCCACAAACTTTTGGAAGGCCGATTTAGACTGGACAAAAGGAAAAACTTCTTTACAGTCTTGAGTGACCAGGGTGTGGACCAGACTCTCCCCTGAGAGGTGGTGCAAACACCTATTCTGGACTCACTCAAAAGGCATTTGGATGCTTATCTTGCTGGGATCACTTGACCCCAGTAGTCTTCCTGGCTATAGCAGGGGGGCTGGACTCGGTGATCTCACGAGGTCCCTTCCAGCCCCTAATGTCTATGAAATCTATGAAAACTAAATACCAAAACAATTTGGATATTGAGGAAGATCTAAGACTCAAACAGTCACCTATCTTACTAAACCTTCACATGTTTTCTGCCAAGAAGCAAGCTCAACCATCTCATTAGAACTGATGACAAAATGGTGAGTTGACAAAATTGTGTTGTTGTTATTGATATTTTTATTTTTAATACAACAGTTTGTCAGTAATTATCTACTTATGTTAGCTATGCACACAGTAGATTTCCAGATGGGTCTATGCCTCCATTCAAATTTTTTTAGGGTTTCACAAATGAAAAAGGTTGAAAACTACTGTTTTAGGGCTAATATATCAACTGTATAATAAAGCGATATGTGTTAACACGAACTTGGTGGAAAGTACAGGAGTTTTCCTGCTATAGCTAAAGTTTCTGTGGCTGGTGACTTAATATAACTTCCTAAGCAGGTGAGCGAGCCTGGAGAATTCTCCTTGTATCCCCCACAAGAAAACTACTTTTCCTGGTTTGTTGTGGTCAAATAAGGTTGAAGGCAGGATAGATTCAGACCTTTATAGACTGACTAAATCTCATATGTATAGTATAAGCTTTTGTAAACAGAGGGCTTACTTCCATCAGGTGGTGTGAATGGACTTCAGGAAGCAGAGCTGCTAAGTAGAAAGCAATGTTTAGCATATAGATGTTACTATAGCATTGAGAATTATATGCAGTAATCAGCCAGATGTATTGCAGCCAGGGTCCCAGGTAGATGACTGACACTGCTAGGTGTAGCATGTGTGCAGATTGTTGTTTTTATTCTACATCCCATCTATAATATTTTCTTCCCTAAAGCAACATTGCTACGCTTTATGGTTATCAGTGGTAATGTTATCTGTGCTGATGGAACAGACCTGGAAGTGTTCAAGTAAAATGAAAATAAGGGGATATGAGCAAGTTACCATGAGGCAAACCAGATTTGGTTTTCATGTACATCTGTTGCTCCATGGTAACTGCCCTTGCATACACGCTAATCCTCAGTAAATGAAAGCTTGTTTCTGCTATGGGTTGGCTTTCATTTACTGTGGAGTGAATTAAATTACTGTGAAGTTTTATACTTTGTCTTTTGTTTGCCTTGGGGTAAATTATCCGTGTGCCTGTGCCCTAAAATGTACTAGGCTGGTGGTGGTGAGTTGCAAGAGAAATTGCAGGTTAAGTCCTCAGTCTGGAGGGGAGAAGCTTTTGGAACTCCATCCCAAGGAAAATGATGGTTGGAGACCTGAAGGAATCAGAGGTGCGGTTACTATCAGAACTGAGACACTTTGCGTTTTTTTGGATAGGCCTTACACCTTTTTCCAGATTTTTTCTGAACTGTCGCTATAGTGTCATTTGATTAGATTAGCAGAGTAACTGGTAATTTTCTCTTTGAAAGTTCTTAATATGATTTATGTTCAAAATGTTAAAACTGTGTATTTTTGTTGTATGTAAACTAAGGTTCTTTGTAGCACAGTTTGTATATCTTGTTTTCATGTGGCAATTGGAGAAGTGGTGGAAAGGTTCTTACAACCATGCCTCTGTCTTTTTGTAATGCTTTTTATGACCTCCAGAGTTCCCTTGAATGCTGAAGGTCTTTTTTTTCTGTTGTAGACCAACCTGAACTTATGTGTCATCTTTAACATTACATATGAATGAACCAGTAGACACGGTTCTTATGTAGCCCACAGTGGCTCCGAAGTCTCATCTGCAACTGAAGTGCTAGTACTGTGCTGTAGCTCAGTGGAGTCCAGTGTCAGTCTGTAATTTTTCCATTTTCTGTTTTTCTCTCTCTCTTTTTTTTTTTGATTCTGCGATAATCAAATAATTATTTGAGTGCTTGTCTGCATAGATTCCACTATCGGTGTACAAGCTACATTCGCTAAATGGTACTCCTTGAGTGGCAGTGCCCACTGCAGCTGTGTCTGTGTCCTGGGATATGTTAGCTGTGGGTGTCAGCAGTTCTGCCAGCTGCTATGTTCTTCCTCAGCACCTCTTATGAGACCAGAACATCAAAGAGGTCTCTGCACTTCTGCAACAAAGCTCTCCTGTTTGTGGGACTCTTGTTTGACACGGGTAACCTGTAGGTTAACTTTTAGAATCTGATTGCAGTCGTAGGTACAGTTGAGTGCATCTACAAATGCTTGTTTGTCTAATTCTCATCTTAATGCGCTAAACGATAAAGTTTTGGCTCACTAAGAAGCAAATACATATAAATAGAATTAGTGGGTCTTGCATCATTGGGGAGAATACAATGTCTGGATCTAGTCCTTTCAAATTAAATACAGCTGACTTCCACTCTTCCTCTCCCCTTAATTGCATTAAAAGAGTTCTGCTGCTTTAACTCCACTAGGTGGTAGGCTTTAAACATTCTTTGGATTGCTGTAATGGAGTGTAACTGCAATAAGAACTTTAGGTAGAAAGAGGTAGTTAGCTGTTTTAGCCTGAAATCAGGCAGAAAATATTTAATAGTGACTTGAATGATGTGACCATCTGCTATTAGGTGTCTTAAAGAACAGAAACTTTTTTTAGGGAACTGTTGACAGACTTGTCTAATGTTTGAGGATGCAGGTTAGAGGATTAAAATTAATACTTCCAAGTGCTAACCAAGCATGGGTCTTGGAGAAGTCTGTTCTAGTTGCTTATGGTTGTGAGTTAGTATGCTTATGGCATGAAATCCGAAGAAGTAAGAATTCATGTACAGGAATTAAGAGGAATTTTTTTCCTTAATGGGGAAAACTTACAGAATTCAGAACTTACATTCCAACTACTTTTTCAGGGTGACCTAGTTCCATCATATTTGTAAAGGGTTTGAGAATAATACTGAGCATTGGCTGTTATAATTGATAAAGCTCTTTTGTTTATAGATGTTGAGTAAATTTGTGAAATCACTTTTCAGGTGAAACATCTACTTTTTTTATAGTCAACCCAGAAGTAGTTTCCCCATCACTTTGCCAATTCCCATCCCCACATATCTGCTTTTGCCGTGTAGCTGTTTAAGACTGTGAAAATAGGTCTAGACCAGGTACAGTTCTTTTAGAAATTATTTTAGGTAATCATATCTTTCGAAGGGCTGTAATAAATTTGCAATAGACTTACTGGTTAGTTAGGGAAAGTATATGTTTATTTCAGTATTTGAAGATATCTAGTTTAAAAAAGAAAATTTCGCACTTGTATGACTTATTATTGTTAAAGTGTGCAATAATACTTCACCCAAATGAATTCAGTATGCAAAACCTTTGCAGTGTTGTGTATTTTAAAATTGTGGAATTCAATTATGACCTTCACCACAGCTAGAATTCTGCTAGTAGGCCCTTATTTTGTAAATGGCCATTATAACAATGTAGTTCTGCAAAATATGGATGCATACCATGAGGCTACTTCAGTCATTGTAGGATTAAATGTATACTGACTTTGCATATCCAAATTCTCAACAAACATGTTTTTAATGCATCTTGTAATGCATTCAATGAAGATGTGTCAAATACATTAATCTTATAAATTAGGCTGTAGCACAGGTGAGGGCAAAATATGGCCCGCTGGCTGGTTCTGGCCTGCTAACTGATTGTAACCGGCCTATGGGTGGGAGGCCACTGACTTGTGGGATCCGGCCCACGGGTGGCCAGTGGCTCCGGCTCCAGCCGCAGTTCCCATGGTGGGCAGGGTGCCACGTGGTGGGTGGGCGGGATCACTTCTGCCCAGTGTTGATGTGGCGGCATCAGCTGTGGACCCAGGCAGATGCCCCAATCCCCATCCAGAACCTGCTGTACACATCTACCATTGACATTAGTGCCCACCAGGGCCTACTTCTGCTTTGTCAGGTGGGTGGCATAAACTGTGGACAGGACTGGCAGGTTTTGGGTGGGGATTGAGATTGGGATGTGCTACAGCTCTGGGGAGGGAGAGGGACAAGATTAGGGTGTGCTACAGTTATAGGGAGGGGGAGGGATGGGGATTGGGACATGCTACAGTTCTGGGTTGGGGAGGGAGAGAATATCAGGGCAGTCTGCATTAGGGCTGTGCGAAGCTTCAGTTGTCGATTCAATTTGGAGGGGATTTGGCAGCTGAATCTCTGAATCCAAATCAATTTGGGAGAACCATTAAAAAATCTAAATTGAATCTGAAGTTTCCGAATAGATTTGGAGAGATTCAAGATTCGGATTGGCTGGGGAGAGGCAGGCACAGCCAGGCAGCTGCAGGTTCTCCTGTGGCTCCTCCAGCTGTGCCTGCCTCTCCCTGGGTGGGGGGAGCCGTGGGAGAAGTCCCCATAGCTGTCCTGCCCAGCCCCAGCCTCCTGGCACTTAAGCTCTGCACTTAGCAGGGTCTGTGGGGGCTCTGGGGCCTCCTGGCAGAGTCCCTCTGCACCCCAATTGCCTCCACCCCCGATGGCCCTCACCCAGCCCCATCCATCCAGGAATTAAAAAAAAAACAATCCCGCACTCGCCAGCTGTAGCAGGGGCTCTGGGGCCACATGGCAGAGCAGCCCCATACAGCTCCTGCTCCCCAATCTTCTTCCGCCCAGCCCCAGCATCCCGGCAATTAAAAAACAAAACAAAACACAACAACCCCGCACTCACCAGCTGCAGCAGCAGTGATCAGGGCCTCTGGGGGCATGTGGCAGAGCCCCCCTGTGAGGTGTGGGGCAGCGGGGGGCAGCAGGGATAGGCCCATCCCCGCCTGGCACCTGCACAGCAGCTGTTGCATGGCACAGGTGCAATGTGTCTCAGTAGGGCGCTGTGCGCTGTCTAGAAGCTGGGGCAGCTCCAGCAGTCGCCCAGAGCCTAGCGCTACTAAGCCCCAGTGCCCCAGCTTCCAGACAGTGCGCGGCATGGGGCAGCTGCCAGTGGGGGGCAGGTGATCCCCAGTGCCCTGCGTTGTGCCAGGAGGGCTCTGCCATGAGCCCCCAGAGGCCCTGATTGCTGCTGCTGCTGCAGTCGGTGAGTGTGGGGCTTTTTTTTTTTTTTTTAATTGCCAGGATGCTGAGGCCAGGTGGGACAGCCATCAGGGGTGGGGCTGGGTGAGAGTGGGGAGATAGGGGGCCTCTGCCACATGGTTGCAAAAGCCCCTGCTACAGTCAGAGAGTGTGTTTTTTTTGTTTGGTTTTGTTTTTTAAAGTGCCATGAGGCTGGGGCTGGACAGGGCAGTCATGGGGGCTTCTCCTGTGGTTCCCCCTGCCCAGGGAGAGGCAGGCACAGCCTGAGGAGCCACGGGAGAACCTGCGGCCACTCAGCCGTGTCTGCCTTTCTCTGGCCAATCTGAATCGGCGCCGAATCTCCGATTCTGATTTGGCCAAATTGAATGGGGACATCAAGTCGAATCACCGAATTGAATTGCTGTCCTCCGAATTGGCCAAATCCGAATTAAATACTTCCCTGTTCACGTAGGCCTAGTCTACATCTCCAGGAAGTGGAATAAAGAGATGTGGCTCTCAAGAGGACAAAACCAATTAAGTGGCTGTCCAGGTAAAATAATTGCCTACCCCTGCTATAGCAGCATCAAATTGTAGTTCAACTGATAATTTTTTTTATTGATTGTCATTGGGGAGGAAGGGAGTACACTTTATTGTGTAAAAAACTGTGTACATGCGTGCTCACACTCCCCCCCCCCCCCCCAGTAGAGATCATAAAAAAACACTTAATTGCATCCATTTCTGCATCACAATTGGGTAGTAGATCTGCATGTAGGGACTAGAAAGGAGTATAAGGGTATTGCTCAGGCATACTGGGATGCAGTTAGGGAGGCCAAAGCACAATTGGAGTTGCAGCTAGCAAGGGAGATGAAAGGTAGCAAGAGGAGTTTCTACAAATATGTCAGCAGCAAGAGGAAGGTCAGGGAAAGTGTGGGTCCCTTACTGAATAAGGGAGGCAACCTAGTGACGGATGATGCGGAAGAGCCTGAAGTGCTCAATGCCTTTTTCACCTCGGTCTTCACAGTCAAGTTCAGCTCCTAGACTACTGCACCTGACACCATAGTTTAGGGAGGAGGTAATCAGCCAACAGTGACAAAAGAACAGGCTAGGGACTGTTTAGAAAAGTTGGATATGTACAAGTCCATGGGGCCAGATACGATGCACATGAGGGTGCTGAGGGACTTGGCTGATGTGGTTTGCAGAGCCTCTGGCCCTTATTTTTGAAAACTCGTGGTCAGGAGAGGTCCCAGATGATTGGAAAAGGGCAAACATTGTGAAAATCTTTAAGAAAGGGAAGATGGAGGATCCAGGGAACTACGGGCTTGTCAACTTCACTTCTGTCCCTGGAAAAATTAGGGAGCAGGTCCTTAAGGAATCTGTTTCTAAGCACTTGGAGGAGAAGGTGATTAGGAAGAGTCAGCTGGAGGGTAGGGCTAGGATTCACATACACCTAGTCAAATTGGAGGATTGGACCAAAAGAAATCTCATGAGGTTCAATAAAGAGAAGTACCAAGTCCTGCACTTAGGATGGAACAGGCTGGGCAATCCCCACAATCCCATGCACAGGTACAGGCTGGGGACCAAATAGCTAAGTTCCAGTTCTGCAGAAAAGAATCTGGGGGTAACATTATACAATAAGCTAAATATGAGCCAATAGTGTGCCCTTGTTGCAAAGAAGGCTAGTGGCATACTGGGCTGCATTCGTAAAAAAGCGTTGCCAGCAGACTGAGGGAAGTGATTCTTCCCATCTATTTGGCACTATTGAGGCCATATCTAGAGCACTGTCCAGTTTTGGAGCTAGACTTCTCAGTGGTGGCAGATGACAGAACAAGGAGCAATGGTCTCAAGTTGCAGCAGGGGAAAATTAGGTTGGATATTAGAAAAAGCTTTCTGTGTAGGAGGGTAGTAAAACAGTGGAACAGGTTACTCAGACAGGTTGTGGAGTCTTCATTGTTGGAGACTTTTAAGACCTGGCTAGACAAAACCTTACGCGGGATGATAAAGTTAGGGATGATCCGACTTTGAGCAGGAGGTTGGACTAGATGGCTTCTTGGGTCCCTTCCACCCTAATTTTCTATGATTGTACGTAGTAGTAAGTAATGAATTGACAAATGTTGCTATCAAGGAGTGTATGTAGCGAATCTCCTTTCTCTAAAGTCTTTTCATTTCCTGAAAACTGTAGGTGACATGTTTTTGACCTCTGAGCTAGGAAGAAATGTTGAGAGGGAAGTATCTTATGGAAAATGAGTGTAAGAGGACATCTAACTGCACTCAGACCTTGCATCCTGGTTGAGATTTCTCATTAGGGTGGTCTTCCTGTGTCGCTGAACATTTGTTTCATGTGCTCTAATACTGTTACCCCATACCCAGAAGGGAGGAAGCTCAGGGCTTCTCTTCTGATCTGTCCTAGCCCTCACTGGAATGAAGTGGGAGGTATTTAACCATTGGCTGCACAGCTCCCTTCAGCCTCTGGGATTCTTCTGCTAATTTACACCCCTGTTTTATGTACTGGCTTGTCCTAGGAGAGAGGCCTACTGCAAGAGCATGCTTCTATCCTGGGTTCCCTCTGGCCTGTCAGCAGCTAGGAGGAGTTTGTTTCTAAGTGGCTTTTGCAAGAAACTATAGCTACTCGTAGCATTCTTTGTTCCTATTGTGCCCGCAGTTGGAGGTCTCCCCAGGTGACCTGTGTCATTTTTAGTTGTGGGCAGAATCAACTCCTTGTGTGTCTGAATTGTCCCATGCCCTTCTGCTTCTCTGACTGCAGTTGCTTTGTGTGATGCAGGTGTCTTGGAATCCCTGTGTCTTGAAATTTTCCCTATTGTAGCTTGAAGCCATTGCTCCTAGTCCTGTCCCTTGTGGCCAGAGAGAAAAGTCCATATCCTTCCTCTCTCTAATTTCTATAAGACATTAAATACTTCATGCTTCTCTGTGTCATCCATAAGTAGGTTGCCTTTTGCATTTTGTAAGTGACCTTTGATTTCTTTAGTATTCGTCTTTTCTTTGACATATTTGTAGAATTCCTTCTTTGGCAGTTACATCTCTAATTCATGCTTGGATCTTCCTAATTTTCTCCCTTCATGTCCATGCAATATTATTCTAATCTTCTCTAGGATTATTACCAAGTTTCCACTTTTTGTAGGATTCCTTTTTTGAGTTTCAACTCACTGAAGAGATTGTAATCTAGCCAGGCTGGTCTCCTGGTGCGACAGAGGAATGGGAAGTGCATTGGGGTAGCTTACCAGTCTGACCTAAGTGAAAATTCTATCCTGATCCCAAATTTTCCTCTTCACTTGAAGTCAGGCATCAGTTGAGTACTGTAAGTCAGCTACCTTGTTGACAGATTTTGCTTCCCACAGTGAAAGGGAATTATTTTCAGCATTTGGGCAGCTCTAGGAAGAAATCTAAGATGCATCTTTTTCGCTCTCTTTCACTTTCACATGCTCTGCCATATCCACATGATTTTTTTTATTGATGGGGAAGAGGAGAGTGGAAAAGAAAACTACTTGCCAGTAATTACCTTTATTATAGCCCCTTTTTTCATTTTTCTTTTCTCCAGCCTGTTTTTATTTGTTGATTGATTTACTTGGAGGATTTGACTGGAAAGGCAGGAGCCTGGCTGTGTATGTCTTCATGATTCAAAGCCTTTTTTTGCCACTAGAGTTGTTGGTAGACATAGCATAACCAGTTCCAAAAGGAAAGGAACTGATCTGCAGTCCTTACTAGTAGGTTGGTTTCATTTGTCACCTGAATAATATGTGGGATTAGATTTTTTTTTCCACAAGTGAAAAATGAATCAATGGTTCAGTACACAAATTTAACTTTATTTTTATACTTCATGTCTTTCAACTATTTATAGTACAGTGTTCACCAAGCTCTTTTCTCTTTGCTTGTGTACTGTTTCTTTGCTTACTCTTTACAGAGACTGTCTACTTCGCTGGAGGCAATGCATGGTGAAGTTAGTGAAGCAGATGCCTCTGAGGAGGTATTTCAGCAATTCTTTGAGTGGAAGCATTTTAAACTGGAGGAATTCAGTCGTGTCAGAAGCAGTACAGATGCTTCATTGCAGACTCTTGCAGGATGGTTTAATGGCATCAAAAAGGTAGAATAGACATTTTAACTATTTTGTCACATACTTCGAAAAGATAAATTCTGTATCTGAACTGTAACTTGGTATTGGTGCCTGATAAATTGGTATTTTGAGAAGGCTATCTGTAATTTTCTGTAGTTGTATGTCTTAAGAGTGCAACTAGGTGGCAGTGCTTCAATGGAAAGAGGAGTGTTCTCTATGAAGAATAAAGATCTCCCTCTTATGCCTGTACTTAATACAGCCAGTTGGCACAAATTCTGAATGTGTGCATTCAGGTGAGAGGACATATTTTGTGCTACGGTTAATTTTTCCCCTCATATAATTTAATGTGAGCAAATTAGAGGGAAAATGTAATTTTCCAAAGTATCAAATATAGTCTGTGTTCATACATTTCCAGTGTTTCAAATGGAATTATGTCTTTCAGACTGCCTTTGAATTAATCATCCTGTCAGGTTGTTGGTGATTAGGGTTGGTGCTGGTGGCTTTGATTATCTCTGGGATCCCACAAACTTGTTTCCGGCGTTCTTGATTCTACTAGTCTGTGTAAAACTCATTGTGATGCCAAATTTGATGAAGAATTAATTTGCTAGAATCTCAGCTACTTCACAGCTAGTTGGTTTCTAATTGAGCAAGCTTCCATTCATTTTATGAAATTAGATTTTTCTCTTAGCTATGGACTGATCACCAGCTTCTGTCTTGAGTAAACATTTGGAACATGGGTGTGAGAAGACAAACAGTCACACACACAATATGCTTTTTTCCACCCCCAACTCTGAAAACAATAAATCATACTTTGACCACTGAAATGGTTGTGGAAGAGGGACAGCAAGAGACTATTGGAAGACGCAAAAGATGTAGGTATACTGGAAGGTGGAACCTGAAAGCTGGTTATCTCTGGCAAAAGACAGCACTCCTCAGAACCTGTGGATGTTCAGCTGGAGAAGTTTTTGAAGCCCTGACACTATAGGAGAAGGAGCCCACTCCAGTGGTAGGAGAGTCCAAGCCATGCTTCCCTAGCGGTTGTGGAGAAGATCGACACCACTACTACCAAGAGGAAGTGATGTGTGATGGTGGTTAGCAACTTCCTCCTGTGGGGCATGGAGGCATTCATCTCCTGGCCTGATCTGTTGGCTTGGGAAGTCTGGTGCCAACCAGAAGGTTGCTGAGACCCATCTGGCTCTCTGGCTACTATCCCATGCTGCTCATCCATGTGGTTACTAATGATACTGCCCAGAGTGACTAAGTAGATCAGAAGTGACTACATGGCTGTGGGTGCAAAGGTGAACAGGATGGGGCCCAGGTAGTTTACCCATCAATCTTTCCAGTGAAGAGTAAAGGCCTGGCCAGGAGCAGATGCATTCAAATGTGACTACATAGATGATGTAACCAGTGGGACTTTGATTCTTCAGCTGTGGGTGGTGTTCCAGGAAGATGGCCTGTTGGGAAGAGGTGGCCTCCAGCTGCTGAAGAGAGGGAAGAGTCTTTACATACAGGTTTGCTAACCTAATGAGGAGGGCTTTAAACTAGATTCACCAGGAGATGGGGACAGTAGCCAAGAGGGTAAGTAAAGATCTAGGGGACCTGGATAAAAAATTAATAGGGGGAAGCAATAGCAGAACCCTTAGTAGTGTTCTTAGGGGTAAGATAGGACAATCAGTTAGATATCTGAAGTGTGTATATACTAATGTGAAGGACATGGGGAAGAAACAGGAAGAATCACAGGTCATTGTATACTTGCAAATAGATAATTCTTTTGCTTAGGTCAGCACTGGTGAGGTCAGTTGAGGTCTCCACCCCACAGGCTGGTAGGGGAAACCTGGGTCTGGGGTGATCAGGCAGAGAGCAGGGACTCCCCTGGCTGTTCGTAGCCAAGCCTGGCACCCTATGTAGCTGCTTTTCTCAGCTGGCACCCTCAGCAACAGGTACAGGAAGAAGGGGGACCTGCCTGGTGCCACTGTCCCTGGATGACCTGGATGTGGAGGGAGTCCCTGGACCACCCCTGCTACGTTCTGGCTAGGGGTTATGGGGCAAGCATGCAGGGTGTCAGGCTTGGCTGGAGGCAGTGGTGGGCAGTCCTTTCTCCTTGCTTGACCCTCCCTTCCCCTATCCATCCCCTGAGTTTCTCCTGCCAGCCCAGAGACTCCCAAGTGCTGAGCTTGACCAGGAATGGCAGCGATAGGCAGAGACCTGCTTTTTGCCAGCATACTGGTTCTGGGGCTCTAGCTGCAGGAAGTGGCTGTGTGGAGTGCTGGGCTCAGTTGGGGACTGGCTGTGGTGGGTGGTTCCCTGCACTATGCCTGGCTCCCTGCTCTTCCTATTCCCACCATATCTCCCACTGGCTCTGGGTCTCCAGCTGCAGGGAGCAGCTGTGTGGGGAACTGGGGTTGGTGGTGGTAGCAGACAGGTCCCTGTTCCATGCTTAGCCCCCCTGGTTTCTCCCGCTGGCCCAAGGACTTCAGCTGCAGTGAGTAATACCTTGAGTGTACCTTGATTTTAGCAAGGCTTTTGATATGGTCTCCCAGACATTTTTGCAGGCAAGCTAAGGAAGTATGGACTGTAAGGTGGATAGAAAACTGGATAGAGCTTCAGGCTCAGAGAGTAGTAACCAATGGCTCAGTGTCAAGTTGGCAGCTGGTATCAAGTGGAGTACCCCAGGGGTCAGTCTTGCGGCCAGTTTTGATCAATGTTTTCATCAACAACCTGCAAGATGGCATAGAGTGCACCCTCAGCAAGTTTGCAGATGACACCAAGCTGGGGGAAGGGTAGGGCTAGGATTCAGAGTGACCTAAACAAATTGGAGGATTGGGCCAAAAAGAATCTCATGAGGTTCAACAAAGACAAGTGCCAAGTCCTGCACTTAAGACGTAACAATCCTATGCACTAGTACAGGCTGGGGGCTGGCTGGCTGGGCAACATTTCTGCAGAAAAGGACCTGGGGATTAGAGTGGACAATACGCTGAATATGAGCCAGCAGCGTGCCCTAGTTGCCAAGGCTAACGGCATACTGGGTTGCATTGATAGGTGTGTTGCCAGCAGGTCAAGGGAAGTGAGTATTCCCCTCTATTCAATACTGGTGAGGCCACATGTGGAGTACTATGTTCAGTTTTGGACCACCCACTACAGAAAGGATGTGGACGAATTGGAGAGAGTTCAGCAGAGGGCAACAAAAATGGTGAGGGTGCTGCGGGACATGACTTCTGAGGAAAGACTGAGGGAACTGTGCTTATTTAGTCTGGAGAAGAGGAGATTGAGAGGGGACCTAATAGCAGCCTTCAACTACCTGAAGTGAGGTTTGAAAGAGGATGGAGCTAGACTGTTCTCAGTGGTGGCAGGTGACAGAACATGGAGCAATGGTCTCAAGTTGCAGCAAGGGAAGTTTAGGTCAGATTTTAGGAAGAGTTTTTCATATATTCATAGGGCTGGAAGGGACCTTGAAGATAAGTCTAGCCCCCTGCCCCAGGGGCAGGAAGTCAGCTAGGGTCAAAGGATCCCAGCAAGATAAACATCCAAACATTCCTTGAAAGAGTCCAGAGTAGGTGTCTGCACCACTTTTGGAGGGAGTCTATTCCAGGGTTTGGGGTCTCGGGTAGTAAAGAAGTTTTTCCTTATGTCCAGCCTAAAACAGTCACGGAGAAGTTTATGACCATTGGTCCTTGTTATCCCTTGGAGTGCTCTGGTGGACAGATGTTCCCCCAGATTCTGATGTACACCCCTTACATACTTATAGGCAGCTACCAGGTCCCCCCTGAGCCTGCACTTTTTTCCAAGATGAAGAGTGCCATGGCTCTCAGCCTGTCATCATAAGGCCTATTCTCTTGCCCTTTGATCATGCATGTGGCTCTCATCTGGACTCTCCCAAGCTTCTCGACAGCCTTGAATTGTGGAGCCCAGAAATGGATGCAGTATTCCAGCTGCGGCCTCACCAAGGCCGAGTATAGCGGTAGGATGACATCCTGGGATTTACTTGAGAAGCATCTATGGATGCAAGCCAGAGTTTTGTTTGCTTTACCAGCTGTGACATCACATCGGTGGCTCATGTTCATTTTGTGGTTAATCATGACCCCCAAGTCTCTTTCAGCCGTGGTGCTAGCGAGCAT
Organism: Alligator mississippiensis; assembly: GCF_030867095.1. Lineage (NCBI taxonomy): Eukaryota > Metazoa > Chordata > Crocodylia > Alligatoridae > Alligator > Alligator mississippiensis. Next base: position 158,470,904 of record NC_081828.1, on the reverse strand, counting down.
AGCACTGCCGAGCCTATAAGTGTGCTGTGGATTATTTTTCCCAAGGTGGAGTACCTTGCATTTTTTGTGTATTGAATGTCATCAGGTTTATATCTGCCCACTTACTAAGCTTATCCAAGTCAGCCTGGATCACTAGCCTGTCTTCAGGTGTGGATGCTATGCCCCAAAGTTTAGTGTCATTGGTGAACTTGGCCAGTGCATTTCTGACACCAATGTCCACCTCGTTGATGAAGATGTTGAAGAGAACCGGTCCAAGGACAGAGTCTTGGAGGACACCACTGGTCAGAGAGTGCCATGATTTTCTCACTAGGAGGTAGTAAAACACTGGAACAGGTTACCCAGAGAGGTGGTGGAAGCTACATCCTTGGAGGTTTTCAAAACCTGGGTAGACCTCTTTGGCTGGGATGATCTAGTCTCAGTGATGGTCTTGCTTTGAGCAGGGGGTGGACTAAATGACCTCCTGAGGTCCCTTCCAAACTTAACTTTCTATGATTCTATAACTTGGGGAGTTGAGTTCAGTTGAGGTAATTGGTGCTGGTTGTGGGTTGTTCCCCACTTCATGCACCTGCTATCTGCCTGGCTCTTTTCATCTCTCCTGCCCTGATGTCCTTGGTTAGACTGTTCCTTATTTTTGGAGAAGTCTTTGCTGCTTGTTGAGTACATCCTGCTCACAGTGAACAGAACAACTATTTACCAACTCCTTTTCTGTGAACTTAAATGTCAGGAAGTGCAGTTTGGAGTACATGTGTTTATACCCTCGGAGGGTTGCATTTGGAGCGCTCTCCAAACAGGAATTTTCACAAGGGCAGAAACTGTTACATTGATTTTTAGGTGTGGACAAGCTGGGAATGATGCAAGTGTAGCAAAATGGTTCTAATTTTTAACCCTGGATAAAACAGTTAAAGGTGGAACGGTTATGTTACACTTCCAGTGTTCTCATCTTGCCTGTAACTAACAATTAGGCTGTAAAAGCTGCTGCCCGTTTAAAAGGGTTCTAAATGTGAGTGTGTGTGTGTCCATACTCTGAGTAGTCCTTTATAACATTGCTGTCTAGCACAGTAGTTCTCATCTTTCTTGGACTCAAGGCATCTCCACAACTTTTCAAAGTTTAGTGGCACCCTATTAAAAAAACACGAAAAATCTAATATAAATATATTACAAATATCATAACATAGACTTTAGCATTATATTATTAATTAATATGTTTTTAATTGATTAGATCAGGAGTGTCAGACTTGCCTCCTGCCCCGGGCCAGATCCAAAATGCAGGGCTCGTGTAGCGGATCCAGCCCTTGGCATGGAGTGGTTCTGTTGACGGTGGCAGCATCAGCTCCTGTTTGGTGCATGCGGTGGCTCCAGCTTCCTCCCAGTGGTAGTTGGTGCGTGTGGTGGCAGCTCCAATACCTGCTGCATTCCCCATCCTAGAGCTGGACCCACTGCTTTGTGGAGGGTCTTTTGGCTGGCATGAGGGTGGCAGTGAAGCTGGGGGCCACAGAGCTGGGAGCATGACAGTAGTGATGGGCCAAGTAGCTGGAGGGCTTTTAGGGCTATGCCAGCCCTTGCTCGGCCTTTTGCCATGGATTGTCATGTCCATCAGGGTGCAAGGGCTGCAGCAGGTCACTCTCCCTAAGCCATGCCCCCCAATTTCCTGTTGCCTGTCAGTAGCCTGGTGGGCCAGATACAGTGGTTCTGCAGGTTGGCTCTGGTTCATGGGCCCTATATATGACATTCCTGTATTAGATCATTATAATTACATTATATTGATTCTACTACCAGGTGGAACTGTGCTGTACACCTCCTACAGAACCACATCAGGACGTGGCTGTGACAAGGAGCATGTTCTTTCATCACAGCCCTTCCCAGTCTGATTCTGCATAGCATCTCCTGGAAACAGATCCATGTAGGCCAGGTGGGACTGTCCCATGTGACCTTATACAGGCAGATGTTTCAGCTGCACCTCTTCCCTGATTGGGTCTGATGTGCTTCCTGGTAAGAGGCACAGGAGTTGTTCCACCTTACAGCAGTGGCAGTCTGGAGATAAATTGCCTGCTGCCACCAGGTGGAACTGCCTGACGTGCTCCATGTGCCTCCCTTATTTTCTGGAGGCACGTCGGAGATGTACCAAGAAGCTGCAGCAGAAAGGCATTATGCCTGCCTGCATTACATTTATGCAGGCAGGTGCGCTGTTTCTGGTGCTGCTCTTCTTTTTTTCAGGATGTACATTGGAGCCAAACCAAGAAGAGCTTCAGTAGAAATAGAATGCCTGCTTGCATAATGCAGGAAGATGCACCTTTCTGTTCCAGCTGCTTCTTAGTTTTGAGCGGGCTGGGAGCGATCCGGGCCCTTTTTCGCGCCGTGCAGGCTGTGGCCAGCAGCCCGGGCATGCTGGGTCGGAGAAAGCAGGCGACACGCTAGAATTAGGCACGGACTCGTAATGGTTGATTCAAGATTGTTTACTTACACTGAAGATGGTCGCAGTGCAGGCAGGAAAACTTGCTTGAGTTACAGTTGCAGATAGAAAAGAAGAGAGGCGGACTAGAGTTCCTTCTCGTGAACATTCTTCTAGCCCATCCATTTGGAGGCTCTAAACCGCGAGCCCGTTGCGCCAACCGAAGAAAGTACTTGAAGCAAAGAGCTCTGAATAGACTCACACGAAGTTTGCTAGGCTCCGTGGAACTTGTGCACAGGGAAGGGTATGTCGAGGGATCAGGCAGCGACGGGGAGAGGCGAGAGGCTGATCAGACCCCTGTTGCCTTCTTGATATTCACACTGGGTCCAATAGGCTCCGCAGCACTTAGAGATCTTCACGAGACGTGAAGTCTCCTCTGCCTGATGTTCGTGGAGTCCTCCAACTTGGGCGGAAACCACTCAAGCCTCTTATATGGCTAGCAAGCCAATCGCTAGCCGCCATGTAGGAATAATTTAGAACTGACCAATAGTGGGGCACGAATCTGAATACAAATGGCGGGAACTCCTTGCAACGTGCATCTCCTTTCTGCAGCTAAGAAATGCACCCTGCAAAGAAAGCTACAAATGGCGGGAAAATAATTTAGCAGTGCCGAAGCGCACACAAACAAAAAATCACACCCTTGGGTTGTGACAAGTTTGACTTTGTGCCTCCTGAAAAGAGGCATGTGGCACAATTTCATCATGTGGTGGCATCATGACACCTGTGACAGGTTCTGACAGCATCCTGGTTGAGAACCACTGTGCTAGAAACTTGGAGCTTGGAAGTCTGTAGCTCTTGTATGCAAGTTTAATTTCTTTCTGCCAGTTATTATGAAACCTGGATTCCAAAATATATTTGTGCAAAACCTATTATTTATTTTCATGAAAATACTCTCTGCTTTGTTCAGTTAAGCAGCAAGATTAATGATGGATTAAAGGATGTTGATAAATGCTTCTAGATTTTACTTAAAATATTTTGCATATATGGATATGGTTTGAGCATTTCAGAAACAGAGCCTTAAATTACTTCCCCAAATCGCTTGCTTGAGGTTTAATCATAGACCAAATTTAGAAAGTTTCCTAGAAATATAGCAAGCTAATATGCTGGAGAAGACATTACATTCCCATAATGACAGCATGTGAGAACAGCTGAGCTAAACAGTTGCATCATGCTGAACTCTGTAACTGAACAGGCTCTGATTACAGTCTCTGTTTCTAGAATGAATGGTGTCAGTAATAAAATATACCAGTTACCCATGTGGCCATTTCACTTAGTTAGGCAGTAAATAGCAACAGGGAATGCTTTCCTGGGGTATTGGCACCAGTGCTCTTGTTGATATTCAAATTGAGGAGTGAGTGTTTGCAGTTGGCATATTTTTACACATATTACAACAATTAGAGTATATAACAGCCTTAAAAATAATTTCTACATTGCTGTGCCATGCAAAATAAGTCTCTAGATCCCATTTGTATATGTGAGGATATTGTTGCTTAATTAATTTAATTTTATTGTTGCTTTTTTTTGTAGGGTGAGAAGCAAGCCAGCAGTTGTTAAAACATACTTAAATATTTTCAGCAGATTCCTCAGTAATGAAACCTTTTAAGGTGTTTGTAGAGAGAGAGATGGGGGGGGGGGGGGGGGGGGGGGGGAGGCATGGGTTTGCCAAAGGCAACCCTTTACTTTTTTTTTAAACTTTCTAGAAAAAAAGGCAACCAACCAAAAAACCTCCTGAAAACCAAAATGGAAGTTAGTGTCGCATCGAAAACTAGGGTTTTTGCCTTCCTAAAATGTTGGTGTGGATACTTTCTATTATGTTGTACGGGCAGAGGAACAGTTAATATTTTAGGTGTCAGGCTCAACAAGAGATGGATTTCTGATTCTTATGACATTTTGGTTTTGGGGGAGAAAAAGATGAAGGCAAAATTCAGCTGATTTTTTTTTTTTTCCTAATACTGAATCACAGTCTTATGTTCTCTTGGAATGGTTTTTGACTGGTTTGAAACTTTTAATTGATACAGATGTTGCATTTGACTCTAATGGCTTGATTTAAAGAGATGCTTAGTTTATGCCAAAGCCATGCTTTAATAGGAATTAGGGCCATGCAAAGCTTCGGTCACTGATTTGATTTGGCGGAGATTCAGCCCGATTTTGTGGCTGAATCTCCAAATCTGAATTGAATCAGGAGACCCTTTAATCTCTCTGAATTGAATTGGAACCCTCTGAATCTATTTGGAGAAATTTGATGATTCAGACATAGACATAGCTTTAAACGTTTTTTCTACATAGCTCAAGGTACCAGGTGGCTTGTGAATGCTGAGATGTTGGGGTGGATGGAGCATCCCATGGAAGTGCCGTGGTGGTGGACCAGAAATACTTCCGGGTTTGCCATGCAGCGCATGGGGGACTTTCCTCCCCCTCCCTGCACGCGCTCCGTGACTGATGCCTCCTGGGTCTGGGGGGGCACCTGGGGTCCCCCTGCAGCCGATAGCCAAGCTGGGAGGGTGCTGGGGGGGGGGGGGGTGTGTGGGTCCCCCGCACACTCCGGTGGCGGACCCAGAAGTACTTCTGGTGCACTTTCGGGTCTGCCACCGAGCACACAGGGTCATTTCCCCCCCCCCCGTGCTCCTGTGGGACACTTCATCCGCCCCACCATCACAGCTGTCACCTGGTACCTCGAGGTATGTAGAAAAAACATTTAAAGCGGTGTCTATGGCCAAATTGCTGATTCTCTGAATCAGCATCGAATTTTCAGATTCGGCCAAATCAAATTGGGACATTGATCCGAATCAACAAATCGCATCACTGTCCCTGATTCGAGCCAAATCTGAATTTGAATCGAATACAGCCAGTTTCGCACACCCCTAATAGAAATTACTTCCCTGTTTGCATAAAACATTAATTTTTAATTATAACATTCAGTTCCTTTTTTTCTTTCTAGTTTTTTGACTTGACATCTGAAGTAACTTTAAATTCAGAAGAAGTGGTTGGTAACGTGGATGAAGTTCTTGAAAATGTTGAGTCAAATATTTGTAAAGAGCTGGAGATTTCTTTAGTTGTAAGTTCCTGGCATTCCTAACTTGTTTGTTCTCTGATTAGTTTATACAACTCTGATACCAGTTATGGCTTTTTAATCTACCAAGTGGTTTGCTCTTTATCATTACAAGGCAGCACCTCTTTCTTAAAAATGAATGAGGGGAAAGTAGATGATACATATGTCAACATTTAGTGTCTGTTCAAGAAATCTGTTTTTATACAGTTAAAAAGATAATTTTTATATACAAAATATAATAAAAATGAAACCTTTGTATAAAAAATATGGTCATCTTTCTTTTATTGCAACTAGTTGGTGAACTGTTTAAGTCTGGTGAATTTTACGTTTCCATTCTCCAAGAAGAGAGAGAAAAATCTGATGCACAAGCCATTTCATTAACTTTGGTATTTTCAGCAAAGCTTTTTAGACCTTGGATATTAACTCTTACAAACTGAGAATAACTGCAAGTCTTTTATTTCCTGCTTTACATGCAATTTAATCCAGGAGCAAGATGAAGCAGATAAGAAAATACTCTTAAATGTATACAGTAAAGTTATACAGAAGATCCATCAAGAGCAATATCTAATTACTATAGTGCAGAGCAAGTACCTGGCCAGTGTGGAGGTCAGTTTATCCTTAGTTTGTCTATCACACTGTTTAGTGTTAATGATTTTTTCTGAACTCTGTTTTTAAGAGTTCAACTTCCTTTTTTTCTTTTTTATTGAAGTTTGTAAGTACACACTGGTTGGAAACGTAATTTTATTTTAAAGGAGCGAAATACAGGTTTTTATTGCTTAACTAAAGCTTTAAAATGCTTTTTATAAAATAACGTAAGATTGGAACCTTTGGACTCTTAAAAAATCATGAAACATAATTTTAAGACTATTAGTAGATGACTTTTTCATGCAAGATATTCATGTAATGCAACTTGGTTCATTGCATGCACGCAACATTTATTGGCAACATTACTGGCCACATCAGCCAAAAAATGCAGATTGCTGATAATGTCAATTTTGCTTTTATCGGTGCCAATATGATATGGACCGATATATTGGTACACCTGTTTGGATAATGCCAACTCTTAGCTTTTCACTTTATTTTTCCACAGTCAGGAAATATAGGGCGTTTTTGTTGTTGTGGTTGCAAAGAACTCAGACCAGGACAGGTCATGTTTTTGGCACTGTGCATTCCTATTTGAAATTTCCTGAGTTTATCTTCTGAACCATGTGTAGGTGTTTGCACACTTAATAGTACTTATATTGTGTGGTATCCTGAAAAGGATCTGATCTGCTGTGTACTGTTGAAAATCACTGCTCTAAATGCATTAGAACATGTAAAAAATACACTGATTAATTACTATTTTTTATTTAGTTTAAAAAGCAGATGGTGGAGTGGTTGAACAGGAGCCCCGATATTGAGAACTTGTTATTAATTAAGAAGGCTTTGAAAAGCTTAAAGGCACGACTGAGGTGGAAGTTGGTGGAAAAAAGCAACTTGGAAGAAGTATGGAATCATTCCAGTTTTTTTAAGACCATGCTACAGAGATGTAAACTTGTTTATCCCAGATAAGTGGTAATCACTGGTGATTGTGCTTGCTATTTTGAAGATGCATTCCTTAAGTCATGACTAAACAGATACTTACAGATGAATTCATGTTAAACCATTTTGACTACAGCTGCTGTTCATGCACCTGTTTAAGAGACCAAACTTTGGTAGCTCTGAGGTCAGTTTTTTTTGGAAAGGGGAAAGCTGTTTCATTCTTCCATGCAGTACAAAGGAGGCACAGCCGCACCAGTTTCCAGCATGGATTGTATGAACATTTCCACTCTTACATGGTTTCTCAGTTTCCTTTTTTCCTTGTCTCCCAGACCAGTACACTGTTTTGTGCAATGACTCTCTCAAAGTTTAGCTCCATGTTTTATGTTATCCTTTGTTTTAAGTGAATGAAAGCAAACAAATTAAACAATTTAGTAATAGGTTTGAACCTCTTGCCACAGCACCAGCAGCATGTACACCATACTCGTTGATGGTTCATAGCCATCACTTATTTGTTGACAAAATGCATCATAAAAAGTGAATATTCCCCTAATTCTAGCAGGGAATAAGTCTGGGTAAGAGTATGTAATAATAAGAACTCTAGATATTTGGGTTTTAATGTCCAAGAATATATATAACATGCTCCTTGTCTCCAGGAGTTTGAGTTTTAGATGTAATGGGTATACTGAAGAAAGAAAAATGGAGGTTAGGTAAGATGAAGGTACAGCCATGCTCCTGTGTATGGTAGTGTTTGCTTGGCTTTAAAAACACACTTACACAAAACACCCAAATATCTGATTACGAGCATTGTAGGAGGGAGGAAGCTTCCAAGGGAGTTTTAAAGTTGAGAGAGCCTAATGGACAGCAGTAGGAATAGGATTTTATATATACAGGGGTGATGTGATTTTGAAAAATACTGTGATTCTTTTGCTTACAGGAGAAACACATGGTCTGTGAAGTTCATTTGTCAGAGAAATTTGGGGTAATGATTCTGAGAACAATGCAACTTAGGCATGTACATAGTAAAATTATTGTGTTTACTAGCTGTACTTTTAAGCACACTTGGCTGCTCAAGTTGGCTGTTTCCTAGCCTGAATAGGATGTATGTTTGGACTGTGCTACACGGGGCTCACAAGCACTGCTGAATGACTATACCACAGTATAGTCTGTGGCTGCACTGCTTCTAGTGTAGGAGGCATTCTACCCAGGACCGTCTGGAGTATTTGAAAGTGACAGTGTTGAGCACCTTAAATTCACTGTGTAGACTTGGCATTTGATGGGAGAGAAGCATGAGATTTTTGTTAGAATTCTGGTCCCTGCTCCTTTCTCCAGCCCAAGACTGCAGCCCAAGAGGTCTGCTCATCTTTTCCAGCCAATACTAGATACATTTCATACTTGTTTGTGAGACTTCAAGGTTTGGCCATGCTACATCTATCCTTTCACTGTATTTTCTCTGTCTCTTTGGATTGTGTGGGTTCAGCATGCCCTCTATATCCATAGATTCATAGATGTTAGGGGCTGGAAAGGGACCTTACAGAATTATCGGGTCCTGCCCCCCTGCACTTGGGCTGTTGGGGTCAGATGATCCCAGCAAGGTGGACATCAAGATGCTTTTTGAAGATTGCCGGGGTAGGTGACTGTACCATCTCTGGCAGGGAGTCTGTTCCAGTAGCTTGGCACTTGTGTTGTAAAAAAGTTTTTCGTTAAGTCCAGTCCGAAGTGATCTTCAGTCAGTTTGTGCCCATTGTTTCTTGTCTTCCCTGGGATGCCTTGGTGGACAAATGTTCCCCTGAGCTCTGATGTATGCCCTTAATATACTTACAGGCTGCCACCAAGTTCCCTCTAAGTCTTCTTTTCTCCAGGCTGAACAGTCCCATGTCTTTCAGCCTCCCATCATATGACCTGCTCTCCAGACCTGTAATCATGTGCATGGCTCTCCTTTGGACTCTCTTAAATTTCTCCACATCCTTCCTGAAGTGTGGTGCCCAAAACTGGACACAGTACTCCAGCTGCAGTCTCACTGAGGCCAAGTAGAGCGGGAGAATGATGTCTTTAGTTTTGCTTGAGATGCATCAGTAGATGCATGCCAGTTTTTGATTTGCTCTGCCAGCTACAGCATCGTGTTAGTGTCTCATGGTCCTTCTGTGGTTTATCACAACTCCCAGGTCTCTTTCAGTTAAGGTGCTGGCAAGCATAGCACTGCCGAGTCCCTGTATTGCAGTCTCTGCATTTGGAAAAGGTAGGAGTGCTGAATGATGGTTCTTTATTGCATCACAATATCAGGGTCTCCATACAGCTCATGCAGGCAGGCAGGCAGGCTCCAGGGAAGAAAAAAAAATTAGACTTGCTGCTTTTTTTTTTTTTCTTCCCTTTGGTAGAGCTTCCTGGGCTGCTGCCAGGCTGCCTGCATGGGCTGCTTGCACAGTTACTGAGCCGCACAAAGCCCAGTGCTTTTCTCCGTGGCTGTAAGGCATCAAACTAAAACTCCTTGGAGGTGTTTTAGTTTGTTGCACCCCAGAGTCATTTAAGGTGCATTATGCTGCCGACTGTGCTACAGCGGCTGTTATTAATGTGCAATATGCTGCCAACGTGTGCAAACATCAACACCATTAAAGCAGTGCAGAAGCATTTAACTCGCTTTAAAGTATCGTGCGCACATGCCCTTCGTTTCATCTATGTGGCAGAATACCATCTCTGTCTTTCCCCAAAACTCTCTGACAACTTGGTTACTATGGTCACTGCAGAGGGCAGACACCTCTGGCCCCATTGGCTTTAGGTAATCCTGAGTTGTAACCTGAGCTGGATACATTACAGAGGGAGGGGAAAACCTGCTCCCTCTTCCAATGTGACTGGCCACATGTACCTGGGTGGGGGGCTTAAACTCCCGGTGGTTCTAAGCAATGCCAACGTGACTGGGAGGGGGCTAAAGACCCTGCCAGCATACCTGGTAACCAGTCATGCATTTCAAATTGGTTGTTGGGCAGCCAACAGTTGCTGGCCTTCATTGGATCAGGTAAATGAGGTCATAAGGGCTATATAAGTGAAGGACTGCCCAGGAGGAGGGGCAGTAGTCATGATAAGAACTCTCAGAAAAGCTGGCCCATCTGAAACTCTCTCTTGAAACTCATGATCAATGAACTGTTTGCCTCCAGAGGAAATCTCCACCTGCCTCTGGATGATACTCATGAGTAAGCTACTTGAGATCTAACTAGATAAATAGCATGCAGTAACACAGATGTGCAATCAAAGGCTACCATGCCACTGTTTGCTCTAAGATATTTCTCTGATATTGCTCTACCCTGTACCCTGTTTCAAACCTACTCCTTGTAACCAATAAAGCTCTCCTTTGTACCTACCAGGGGAGACTTACTGGGAGAGGGTCTAGATTATGCCTTGGGGTCCCCTTGGTTTGGCTGACTATTTGTGCTTCAGTACTATTTGTGCTTCAGACTGAGAAAAGCACCCCAAGTTTTTGCAGTGGGTCAGGTACCATCAAGGACTGATAGGCCTGTTTCCCAAGGGGCACAGGTCCATGATCAGTCCAGACTTTTATTCAGGCATCTACAAAATGTAAAGAGATTGTTCCATGTTAGAAGGGATCAAGAGTAAACCCTCCCTGGAAATGAATAGGGTGTTGAGTCTTGAGACTTCCAGAACAATTTGGAGGAGAAAATACCCTGGCCCAGTCAGATAAGTGAATTACAATGCTATACATAAAAAGGAACAAGGGGCTCAAATTAAAATGCTGAAATACCATGCCAGACCTGCCTGGGTGGAATAACTGTCAGAGAGAATAGCATGAGTGATGGTGTACACACCAAAATGGTTAACAGAAGAATTGCTCAAAATGGTTGCTCATCAGCTGGGTGGCCACTACCTATGTGTTTCTTTGCCTCCTGTTGAAAGTGCAAATGAAACTTTTCACCAGAGAAGAAGGCCAGAGCTCTCTGGGAACAGATGTACTAGCTAATTGGCTTCGTCCAATTTACCTTTCTCCTACTAATTTTTTCTTATAGTCCAGGTGTCTTGGACCCGAGGGGAGGCTAAACTTCAGGATGGTCTGTTAAATGACCTTTGCTGGCAATGCTTTCTTTACGATATAGCAGCATCGTAAACTGCGCTCCTCTAGAGAAGTTTGTCAAATATTTTTATAATATCCTCTTCCAGGTACATGGGTAATAATATAGTGGTGTCAGACATTATTTTATATTAAAAAATTAAATAAAGGGGGTGTTTTCCCTCTGTACTGGGGGAAAAACTCATCTGACAGGTCCCAGACTACTTATTGAAAAAAAAAGTGGAAATGGTTCTCCAGGCTTCCAAGGAAAAAGTGAAGGAGTGATGTGATATGGAGACTTTCACTTAAATCTTCTGTAGTAAGTTATGTTATCTTGAAAAGTGTATATAACTTGTTATTCTTACATGCAGACAGATGATTACAATGACTGTGAAATGACTAAAATAAAACAAGAAATCACTGCACTGCGGAATAGCCTCTTTCAGGAAATACATAAAGAAAAAAAAGAATTAGTAAGTATTTAATTATTTAAGCAGCTTTAAACTAATTTTAGGGGCAACATCTGCATTTGTTCTTTTGAATTATAGAAATTCATTCTGGTTAAAATAAAAAAGGGGCTATTAACATAGTACTGAAGACTAATGATGTGCTTATCTTCAGTAACACCTCTGACATAATGTCATGAGTGGAGGAGGAAGAATTGATCATTTTTGCTTTTCTGTATCAATTCAGCTTTTCAAAATGAGCTAGTAAGAGGAAAGATGGTCCTCAGTCCAGAATAGCTGGAAGGTGACAGTCTGGGCTCAGCTGCTGAAGAAATATGCTTACCTGTAGGATGTAGGAAATAGGACAAGAGTTCACTTACAACTAGCACAAAATGTGGGGCTGTTTCTCCTGAGACATAAAGGCAGGATAAATACCAATGATCCCACTGCTTGGAGAAATAGAATAGGAACCCATGGGTCTTCATTTTAAATTAGGTAGAGCAGAACCAGGACTCCTGATTTACCTATCTCTTTGGGATTATGGTTGTCAGCATGACCCATCACCCTAGTCAGCCACACATGGTACAGCCATGTGGTGTTGGCTGCAGATAATGAGCTTTTCTCTGTTTTATTGCCTTGAGCCTGGCCACCTTGCTGCTTGTTTCTTTTTCTGATGTCTAGTTGGCTTGTGGTTGGGGGAGGGGATGTTTCCTCCTCAATTTTCCCAGTATCCAGTTTTTCTTCTGATGCTGTGATGAAGCCAAGTATTGAGTTAATGTCAAGGGGGTGCATCATATTCCTGGAAGAGATGACTGAGTCCCCACAGAACCTTGAAGTTACCTCCAAAATCTTATTTTCTAAAACAATTCACTTTGGACAGTTATTGATTCTGAAAAAATATAAAGGTAATCATGTTTAGAGTGGTGCTGATGTGGAGAGGAGCAGTCATGCTAAATTCAGCTCAGTATTTAAAAAAAACCCATATATTTTATGGGCATGCTGTTTGAATTTCAGTTGCTGTAACTTCTGACATACAGTTGTATCTGTCCTGTCCTGGGGTGGTGTGTACTGATGAACATATTCTTCGTTCAGGAGAAACTTAATTACCTTGTGCAGAAATGGTTCCCTGAGCTGCCACTTCTTCACCCAGAAGCAGGGATTCAAAAGTATATGGTAAGCAGTTATTTAGTCTTTGAACCAGAATCCTTCTTTTGCCGGAGCATCCCTTGAGACATGAACTAGGTTCCATATTGTCTGTGTCTATTGTGGGCTGCCATTTTCTTATCTGTGTTGTTACAGGCCACAGTTGGTCTCTCTCAGTACTGTTTAAAAGGATTCTGTCCTTCTGCATATTCTTGAAGCCATGGCAGATTCACTGGCTTAATTTTTTTTCGCTTGTCCCATTTATTTCGATCTTTTCTGAATTACTTCAGAGATGAAGGGTGGTTGAGCTCTTAGTCTTGGAATTTGTTATGCCATATTTGCATGATTTTAAGAAGATGCCCCCTCTTGCCTTAAAATAGAGTAAGAGGGTGTTGGAGGTTTGGGGGGGGAGGGGGGGATGGGCAGGTGACTGCTGTGGCTTGAGCTCCAGCCCCTACTCAAGGTTGGGGCCATAGCTACAGCTGCTGCTTGTCCTCCCCACTCTCCCCCAACCACATCTGCACCCTGCCATCTCCTTCCCGCAGCCTCTTTTTCTGCATCTCCTTTCCCACCACAAAACCTTTCCTCCCCTGTCTGTCCCTCTCCCTCCCCTCACCCTTCCTCTGCACTGCAGAGCTCTATGCATGTTGCATCCTGGGGCACTGAGCGTGGCCCTGTAGCAGATAGTGGAAAGCAGAGGCTAGGGGGAAGGGGAGACCCGAGGCTGGGGGGATGGACAGGTAGGAGTCGGGAACAAGCTGCTTAACCTCCCCATTCTACCTGCCTCCACACTGCCTGTCCCGCTGCATTGGTGGGAGGTTTGAATTAAAGTCCAATAATTGGATTCTATACATGGAAAATTATAACGAATTTATACATTTTCTATGTGTAGAATCTAATTATTGTGGGGTGTCTTAAATTCAGGGTCATCTTAAATTTGAGTAAATAGGTTCCATGTAAATATATTTTACATGGTAAATTCATTTAATGTATACCTAGTATTTTTCTGTGACAATTACTTTTTAAGTAATTTAGGCAATGATGGTAGATGTCTCTTAGGTTAGGCATCTTGCAGCATGTCTTGGAATGCAGGGGAGATTATTTCTTTAAATATCCCAGAAAATAGAAACTATCAAAGACCCCTGTAGTAAGCAATGAGAATTCTTTAGTATACTTTCTCTTGACTTGTCTTTCAACTCCTAAATGCAGTCATACAAATTTAGGTTTTGCTTTATATCCTGTCAGCTCCCTAAAATCCTTGGTGAAATTCTGGTTTCCAGTGTCTGTTTTCCATTGGTAAATAGAGCAAATATGAGTGGGAAAGATGAATATATAACTTACATGAAGGCTGGATACCGTATTTGAATTTGGCTTAAGCAAGTGACAAGGGGGACAGGGACATGGAGAGGGAGCGAGGACTTCACACTGTGAATAATGAAATCTCCAACTGTTTCAAGTTTGTACTTGGCCTGTGAAAAATATCTTACTGTGACAGCATGCAATCTAACCTGGACCTTTCTTATGTAGAAAGAAGAAAACAAATGGCATATGCAGTTTTCCTCAGAGCCATGAGTCCTTAATGTCCTAGCTAGTATAAAGGCTGTCTGTGATTCCTGGGTACAATACTGAAAGATTAAGCCCAGACTATCCGCATTAAAGGAATGATGTTAAAGGAGAGAGAGAGAAAGCACCAAATGGAACATCTTTCCTGTGTTAAAGCAATGGGCACCTTTATTATGTTAAGCTTGAAATTGGTCTTTCTTACATTATGATAAATGTCATGTATTGTCTTAAGAGGGTTTTATGCATCAAGCATTTAGTAGTGCATATGATGTTAAAATATGCACAGCGACTGGATTATCATGCTACTTGGTCTCTGCATTTGTGTGTGTGTGTGTACACTCTAGAATTCTGGTGGGCTTCTGACACTCAGTTTGGAACGAGACCTTTTAGATGCTGAACCGCTGAAGGAACTGAGCACCAAGCGGCCTTTAGTGTGTTCTGAGATTCAAGATCAGAAGGTTCTTTTAAAGGTAACTTTTTTTTACTTCTAGTTCCAGCTTCACCCGAGTTCTTGATTACTTAAGTTTATTAATTTTAAGTAAACTTAGTAACTCCTTTTCTAGTGCTTTGACTTAATTTTAATTTCACCTCTCCCCATGCTTATAATTTTGGTTGGGCCCTTTAAACACTACCAGAACTGTGTCATTTTTCCTATCTTCTGTCTACATTTCTCTTCCTGTCTTTCATTTTTTGGGGAAGCAATGGTAAATATGTTCCCTTATTCTTCTGTTAGTCCTGGAAGCCAGTGGGCTGGCCACCTCCTTTGGACCATCATTCCCTGTTCCTGGTGCATCTGGTCCCCATCCTGGGCCTGCCAGCACCTTTACTACGGATTCTCACATGGAGCTTCTCCTTTCCAGTGTCATGTTTTTTTGCCTTACCCCACCCAGAGTTCAGGAGATCATGAAGTGCAAATTTGACAATGGCAAAGTTGTAAACACCCAGCCAAGTAAAGAAAAGCTAAGTTCAAGTAGCAGGGAAATGTATCTAACTTCTAGTGCAACCTTCTTAGATGGTCACAGAGTAACTTTTTGAGATCAGTATCTCAATCCATATTGAGCTCTGGAATACAGTACACCAGGAGAATGAGACACAATTGGTCTTAAAAATATGGTGCACCAGGAACAGCGAGTGGCTTCATAATATTAATTCAGGAATAAAAACTGAATGTTTTTTGTTTTCAGGGATATTCAGTAGATGTGAACACAGAGGCCAAAGTGATAGAAAGAGCAGCTAAGTATCATAGAGCTTGGAGCAGATTGAAGGAGAAATCTGGATTATTACAGTTGATATACCTTTTTTTGTGCAAGGCAAGTTCTAAATGGGTGTCCCTTTAGTTTGTTGATGTCAGCTAGAGATTTGTAATTAGTTATTAAACCTTTTTATTTTTTTAATGAAAGTGTTGAATAGTTGCATCTTCCATGCTGAACTTAAGTAAGCAAACAGAAGAATTGATTTGGTTTAGTGAGGACTTAATATGGACTAGAGCTGTAAAATGTTAACTCTGCTATTTTCTTAATACTTGAAATAGAATCCCATTATTCATCTTGTGTTCTTTTTGTATTTTTTTTAAAGTCTGATCCTTTGGCTTATCTAATGGTTCCATATTACCCAGGAGCAAGTCTGGGAGCATTGCAAGCTAGTAAGCCTCTGACTTCAGAAGTAAGTAATAGGGAACTCATTCAGGATTTCAACAAGGTCTTTTTTGACAAATGTTTAAAGCAAACCCGTCTCTTTTTATTTCACATTACCTTCTACTGTTGAACAAAGTGCGACAGACTCCCATTAGTGGTGAGTAGTGTTGTGAAAGTATAGGCTGGTGTGTATTTTTCTGAACACCTCAATTTAGTATCCAGGTGCCAAGAACCTGCCTTTCAGGGGGAGCCTATTTCCTTAGGCTCCTTTTGAAAATCCCTACTTTAGTTGTTTTTTCTAAGTATGGGAATCATTATGCCTCATACAAATTTTAAAATACTACAGGCCTTCTGTACTGAAGCTTCTACGTCCTGATTTTCTTACACACAGATGCATGGGCTCTAGATAGATAGAACTAGATCTCTCTGTGTGTGCACATACATCTAGATCTAGTTATACCCAGTCAATAGCTCTGTGTGTGTGTGTACGTGTGTGTGTGTGTGTGGTCATTTTGCCAGTCCTTTTGAGAAAAACAAGGTAGCAAAAATGGTCTAGATCTGTAGAGATAGATGCAGATCTAGATTGATATCTATATATAGTTATACATTTAGATAGACAAGGCCACCTGGCCAGAGGCTATATACTTAATTGCATGTACTTCTTTTCAAATAAGTAGTAGTCATACATTTTGGGAATGGCTTTTTCTCTTGCACTGCTTTCCACGACCCACATATAAATCCATAAATCCCAAGGTATGATTACGTTATTTTTTCAGAACTTCAGTGATTCATCAAGCTGTGATTGAGTGTTATTTGACTGGCTGTACAAGTAATCAGAATCTTACAAAGTGTGACTTAGTTCCTCATAAAGGTACCTATGTTGGAAACTGAATAAATTTATAGGGATTCATAATACTTGAGGTTGTCCTGGATTCTGAAGTATGATGGGGCTTTTTGCTTTATTCTTTCTGTCCAAATTTTTTTTAAATTTTCATTAGGAAATATTAAAAGTGATGAAAGGAGTGGCATGTGGGTTGCATACACTGCACAGAGCTGATATAGTGCATGGATCATTGCACGAAAATAATGTGTTTGCTGTGAATCGAGAGCAGGGACTTGTGGGAGATTTTGACTTCACCAGATCAGAGGTAAAGAAACAAGGATTTTCAAATTTAATTAAAGGTTTCCTTAGTTACATTAAGAATTTTTCAGTACGAGTTAAGTTATGAATACCTTTGCTCTCTGACTCTGGGAGGGATAGAAGAAGATATTTTTGTGGACCCTTCTAGGGAAAGCGTTCTGGCCTGGAAGGCCCATTCCAGCACCAAGTACTTCAGAGATAGGTGAAAGAAAAGCAAAGTAAGGAGATGTGGTGTGCAGGATCTTCAGGTTGGAGGGGCTGAGCTAGGACTCTTCTCCCAGCAGGCTGCATTTTGGTTCTGGAACAGGAGTTGTCTGTTTTGTTCTCAGGTAATACTTCTATTGGCAGTCAAAACAGAATGCGAAGGAAGCAGTCCAACATGGGCATAGAGAAGATGAGCAGGAAGGCTTGCAGAACTGCAAGTAACAACCAGGGGCATAAATGTACACATGTAGTGGCTTCAGAAAACAAGGGATGTAAGCTGCTTGGGAGCTCCTGGCTGCTGTTACATTATAACTGTTACAAGTACATGAACCTGTAGGGATCCAAATGTAGCAAAACTGCTTCAACTTTAACTCTGCTTTGTTTAGGCTCATTTGTATCATTATGGGCCCATG
Source organism: Alligator mississippiensis (assembly GCF_030867095.1). Taxonomy (NCBI): domain Eukaryota; kingdom Metazoa; phylum Chordata; order Crocodylia; family Alligatoridae; genus Alligator; species Alligator mississippiensis. The sequence continues at coordinate 158,453,287 of NC_081828.1, read as the reverse complement.
CACATGTAACAGTTGCTGTGTACACCTAAGCAGCTTCTGAAGCTGCTATAAATGTACATTTGTCTCTACTCCATGTCTCCCACATCCTAAATTCTGGTGCTTTTAGCACGTAACCTACATTCTCTGCGTGGGGAGGGAATGCTTCAGCTTTTAGAACAAGGATGTAAAAAATACAGCTTGCAGGAAGGGGTCATCTGGCTTGTGGGGCAGAGGAGTATGTTTGCTCTTGGAGGAACCAAGAGGACAGACAATTCTGTCCAGACCTCTGTGAGAGCAATGTCAGTTCCCAGACACCGGGTTCTCAGGAATTTGAATCAGTTGGCGGCCGTGTTCTCTGGCAGCAGCGCTTAGGAGTTAATGTGCTCCAGCTCCCTTTTCTCATTGTCCAGTTTATTTATTGCTTTTGACACTGCTGGCAGTGAAAATTGGTGACAGTTTGTGATGGGGATGAGTGCTAGTGGCATGAACCAGCTTAGCTTCTGGTTGGCAGGGAATACGACTGACTAACTGATTTGAGTTTTACTCTAGATCAGGGATGTATTGTACAGTTAGGTAGAACCTTGTAGGTATCTTTGCATATCTTTGCAAATCTCTACAGTTGTTATATAGCAACCTCTGTAGATGACATTTGCAGAGTGTGGGTCCTGTGTGTGGTGGTCCAAGTCAGCTTTCTGAACTTACTTCTCTTTCTTGGTTCTGGACTAATTTATTTCTTTCATAGTTGCCTGTGTATTTAGGGTGGCTTAGAAAAAAGCAGAAACAAAGGAAGTATTGGATTTTCCTTCATGCCAATCATAACGTTCTAGTTGTTCTCTTGTGGCACGAGAGTTGACTTAACTTTTCATAATTGGGTTTTTAGCTCTAGAATTGTGGTTGTTCAGGAATAGAGAGCAAAAGCTCATAAATCGCTTTTTTTGTGATGCACAGTAAGTGCTTTGCTTTCATTTTCTTCCTGGATTGTGTCAACTGTAAGGAGGCTTTTATAACCTACCTGCTGCATTTTGCCTTTTTGCACTGGCTGCAAAGTAATCGGGCAAGATAATAGGAAGCAATGTGTGATTTGATATACCACCAGTCTTATTTAAAATGGACTGATATACTTCTGTCTCTTCTAGGATCAGCGTGCCTCTGCAAACTCTATGAAAGCTGGGACCTTGAGCTTAATTTCACCAGAACTAAAAATGGGACAGCCAGTTTCTCCAGCATCTGACATGTATGCCTATGGCTGTCTTCTATTCTGGGTAGGCTGTTGCTTTAGAAACTGATAGAGGTGCACTGATACATCGGTCTATATTGTATTGGTGCTGATAAAAGCAGAATTGACATTATAATCTGCTTTCTTTGACTGATGTGGCTGATAATGTCACTGGTAAATGCTGTGTGCATGTGTGTAACCACAACAATCACACAGTCAGCCTAGGAGGTTGAAGAGCAGCATCTGGCTGGTAAGTCTGTTGGGGTGAAGAGGGAGAGGGAAGGGAAGGGGTGTGGGGGGAGTAGATTGAGGCCTCAACGGTGAGGGAGGGAATGGGGCAAGGGCAGGTGCTGCCCAGCCAGGGCGGGGCATGGGACAAAGCTGCAAATGGCTTGTCCAGGGAGCACAAGAAGGGAGTGGGGAGTGTCTCCTGCTGCTGCACTTGCCCCTGGGGCAGCCATAAGGGGCATGTGCCGCCCTCCCCTCCCCCGATCTGTGTGCGGTGCGAGGGCAAGCTGCCGCTATGGGCTGGGGCCAGAGAGGCACTGGGCTCTTCCTGGTGGGGGTGGGACTGGCCTGCGCTTGGGGTGGGTGGTGGCAGTTCTGGGACTGGGGCTATGGGGTGGATGCACAGATCCAGGGGGCACACACATCCGAGGGGCACGTGCTCCCTATGCCTGGCCCGGGGGTGTGCACAGGACCAGGAGCCACTCCCCGCTCCTTCCCCTTGCTCCCCAGATGAACCGCTTGTGGCTTTGTGCCATGCCCTGCCCTGGCTGGGCAGCCCCAGCCCCACTCCTTCCTCACTGTTGGGGCCCCGATCTGCCCCACTATGTCACTCCTCCCCGACTCACCAGCCAGATGCTATTCTCCAAGTTGCTGGGCTGCATATCAGCAATTGGATCAGTATTGGCCGATATGGCTTGTTAATAATCGGCCATCAGTATCAGTCCAAAAAATCTTTAGCAGTGGACCCTCAGAAACTGAGGTTATACTAATATCATGAAAATATAGTTGACATATATATATAACAATAAATGTTATGTCTAACTTGTTTTAACTTGTGCTGTCATATTGAGTGCACATATTTTAAACTCAGTGCTATGAATAGAGGGAATAGGGAATTATACTTGTGAGCACATGAATGCATTGCTCAATAAAATTTACAAGATGGCTTGTCTCCCTAAACAGCCACACTTGCTAATATGAGGCTTTTGTTTTTTATAGTGCTGTTTGTCAGTACTACTCTATTCCTTATCTTTTCTGTCAGCTGTTCTCTGCAGCTCAGAGACTGCTCGACTCAGAGCTGCATTATTGCATTAAGTAAAGAGCCACAATACCACAAAACTCTACCTGTGTTGTGGCAGACACTCAAGTTCAAAAGAAAAAATAATATGTTAGTCAACATTTGATAGAGTTTTATGTTGCATTCTTCATGACTGCAATTGTTTGAAGTACAATTGTTTGAATTTTCATTAGATGAGTAGGTTGCATCTTGGCCAAATTCAGATGCTGGGGTTTAGTACTGCTCTAGATTATAATGGAGACTTGTAAGCCTGAAGGCATTTCTCTTAAATGTATCCTTTGCTTAAAATGTTTAGAAATTTATATAAGACAGTCATGATGGATCTTACTGTCTGGCTGGTTACCTGTGTGTTTGAGAAGAGGTGTTAATCCTTTTTTAAAATGGTGGTAGACTTAAAACTAAATGTTTGACTCCATTGTGGAGCTTCATTATTATTTGTGCAAGTTTATTTCTCTCCCATGGTGCTTTCTTTTCCATTTTGAGGCTAAGAGCAATGCTTATATTTTGTTCTAACATTTGGGTAGATATTGGGAAAACTGAAGCCCCATTTCATGTTGTCTATTACTGTGAAGTTATACTTAAAACTTTTGCAGACATGTATTTGAGTTTTATTTGAAACAAAAGATCTCTGCAAACCTAAAGGAAAAATAGTGAGAGACTTGGATTATACACACACTTACTCGAAGTTATGCAGATATTGTGTGTGTGTACATGCACGTACACATGTGCACATGCACGCCCCTATATATATAGGGGTATATATACTTTTTTTTTTTCAATTTACAGCTTTGCGTTCAAGACCAAGAATGTAGGATAAAAGAAGATGGAACTCCTAAATTGGATGGACTTAATGTGGTATGTTAACTTTATTGTTCAGCAGCTTAGAGAGGTATGCAGACTATATATGATATTATACTGACTGAATTTTATCCAAAGTTAGATTAAGAATGTCAGGCTGAGAAAATGTTTAATTGGAAATCAGGATGTAAGAATCCTAAATATCATAGGCAAATTGAAGCTTATTTGAAAAGACAGAAGAATGAAGTTATTTGTCTGTTTCCCTGTAAGAGAAATAAAACAGTTGTCTCCTATGCCTTAATCTAACAATTAACCATTGTAAATTAGGATTTATAAAACACAGCTTTACAAATTTAGGGCAAAACTTTCAAACATTGGTGCCTTAAAGGAGGTACTTAAATAAGGACCTGATTTTTTTTTTTTCAAATGTGTCTTGAGTACTTACCTGCATTTGAAAATGTTGGTCATAGTGTTGATTTCTTCCATTCTCCTGCTCAAGGATTGTCTAGTAATACTAATGGGAATGCCCTAATCCTGTATAAGCTTTTACTGCTTTTACAAACATTTATTCTGTGCTCCTAACCCTGATGTGTTTTTGCATTTAACTATTTTCATCAGTGTCTTGAATTTTTTGGCCATGTCTCAGGACCTTTTCTTTGATCCTTGTTTCCTCTTCAGTTTCTTGTATAGCTTTTGATAGATGATCACTTTTTCTTTCTCTTGAATGTTCTAAGCCAGGCAGGATCTTTATCTCCTTCCTTCAAATGCCACCTGTTTGTTTATTTGGTACTTCATTTATAATTTTCATGGACAAGGCTGCTTCATTTTTCCAACCTGGGAAAACAAACACAAATATATCCACTAAAACTAAACTCTCTGTAATATATTTTGATTAATCCAGGGGTTGGCAATGTTTTTGGGCAGACTGCGAAAAACACCTGCAACCTCAACTTGTAAGATGTTGGCATGCCAGGGGCAGATGGTGGGGGAGCTGTGAGGGACCTGATCCTTGTTGTGACAGCGTAGCTCCAGCTTCTTCCCCGAAGCATGAATGTCAAGCAAAATTCCTTTGTGTACTATGCTCTGGCACGTGTGCCAGGCATTGCTTACCCCTGGATTAATCGGTTATTCCTAAATGATAATATAGTTTGTTTGCATTATCTAACTTAAGGACTAATTCTCTGTTTGATCTGATCTGGTTCAGGTGAACATGCTAATTGCTTTCTTTTCTTTGCTGAAAAGCCAGCAGTCCAAAAAGGTTTACTTTGCGGTCATATGGGAAGAGGCTTTTGGGGCTTTCTGCTTTAGCCACACTTCTGCAGCTTAACTCAAAATTTCTGTTATTTAATTGCCCATTTACAGCAATAGCATACAATTCCAGTCTTCATATAATGGAAGAAGTATACCAGATGGAGACATTTATGTTAATATCTCTGTGTTTGTTGCACATATATTTGCTCTCTCCCTCTCTTCCCACCCTTCCCACTGTATTTATCTAAATACAAGATGTGGATTCTAGCTATGGAACATTTATAGATTTGTTGCAGTTTTCCACATCTAGAATCCAATTTTTGCAGGGTTGTCTTAAATATGTCACCCTTCCTCCCCCTTTGCTGCAGAAGGGCAAATGGTGAGGGAGCCAAGTGACCTGACTCCTGCCCCTTACCTTCTACATGTTGACGCTTCCCCCTCACCCCTCAGTATTGCCTTCCACCACTGCTGCCTGTGTGCTCCAATGTGTGCTTGTTTCTCTCGTGCCTTCCTCCCCCCCCCATCAGTTGCTGGATAGTCCCAGCAATGGGATCACACTGGAGTCTTGTATTGACTCCAGTGTGGTCCCAGGTGAGACTGCCTAGTCTTGGAACCCAGGACTGTACTGGAGTGTGTTCCACACTCTGGTGCAGTCCCAGGGCTAGGATCGCCCATCAGGTTAGTGGCTTTCCTTGTACCAGATAGTGGGCACAATTGGGATTTGATCCCTGATGCCAAAATCATGTTCTAACATGCATGCATGCATGGCATGGCAGGAAGTGCTATTGTTAGGATTGGAAGTCAGACCCCACTGCATCTTTAAGTGAATGCCTGTCAGCAGCCTAAGGTGCCACCCTGTCCTGTCTTTTTTCTAGAAAATGTTAAAAAAAACACCTGAATCGGCTGAGATATGGTCCTGGGGAATGCATTCTGGGGCAGTCCCAGGATTGCGGCTGCGAGGCGTCCAACCTGGGACCACACTGGAGTGTGGAGTACTCTTGAGTGCAGTACCAGGGCTGAAACCTCCAATCATCTGATTAGTGGGCCCAGTGCACTGGCTACATGAACTGTTTGAGGCATGATAGAAATCATCCACAAAATTATTATGCATATTTTGTGGAATAATATTGTGGCTTATTTCCCCTTTTTATTGTGCCATTAATGACAGTAACAAGTAGCCAGGCCACTACTTAAGATGTACTTAACTATTTAATCATGTCTTACGTGTAACATCTACCAGGGACCTTAGAAACTGTCTTGTTCAGGAAGGCATGCACTTGTGTAGGCAGTAGCCTGCTTTGTCAGATGAGCAGGCTGTTGCCTATGAAAGCACATGCCTTTCTGAATGAGTTAGTTTCTAAGGTACCACCTCGCCCTGCTTTTTGCTTTTTTTTTCTCCTGTGCAGTAGTGTAATAGAGGGGGTGATAAGGGCTGCAACCATGGGCACCACTTCTGGGGAGGAGGAGTAAAAGCAGAAGCTGACTGAGTGACAACTGATCATCCCACTGCAATCAGCACAGCAGGAACTGGCATTGCCTTGTATGGCAGTGGCTACCCCAGGTGTGGACCTACCCTGTTACACCTTTGCTTGTGTATTAATGTTAACCTATCTGTAGTTGGTTTTATCTGCCTAAAACTTACTATCTTCCACCCTGACGATATTAGTATTTTGATTAGTCTTAAACGATGGATTCCTGAAGGATTGTTCTAGGCTTGTATGGGTACATTCAACCATATCATCACCTTTGACATAATATGTTCCCTTAACATATTGTAGGAATCATGTTATACTGACATTCTGAAAACAATACTGTAATCTAAAAATAAGACTGAGCAGTTCTTAGTCGCATATCATTTCTGATTGCTCTAGAACTTTAAAAATATCCTTTAAACCCCCTCTCCTCCCAAAGCTTACACAGCCTTCTGCCTACTGCTTCATTTTACACGGTGCGTGCTACCTAAGTAATGAGGGATGTATTTGGTAGCTGTGTTGGCCTGAGGAAAATGCAAAACTCTAGAACTCTTGGTTCAGAGAGGATACCTTTTATTAGACCGACTAAGAAATTGTAAAATGTTATCTTTTCTGCAAACTTTTGGGCACAAAAGCCCTTCCTCAGACTCAGGGAAAATTAAAGATGGTAAAAAGTCCCCATAGTTAGAAAATAAACTTCATTTTTGCATGGAGGATGCTGAAGATGGAAGTTTGTCCCTCTGGGTCCATGAGAGTGTCTTTGTGAGCTGCTCTTTGATGCGCAGATATAGCAGCATTCCTTCCCTGGTGGTGTCATGTGGCAGAAAGCCAGGGAGGTATAGAAATCTTTCTTGTTGTGCACCAATGAAGTTACCAACTTTAATTTTCCCTTAGTCTCAAGAAGGGCATGTCTGCCCAAAAGCTTGCAGAAAAAGATCTTTTTTTTGTGCGTGTGAGAATTTTTTTAGTTGCTTTAATAAAAGGTATCACCTCTGAGTTCTAGAGTTTTGCATTTCACCTAAGTAATGAACAATTTAACCTTTTCCTTGTCCTTTAAGACAAAAAAAAATTACTGGTGTAAGTAAGGATCTACTTAAATCGGGCTGGAAATGCACTGTGCAGTGCCTCCTTTAACCTTACTTTTCCCACTGCACACCCCTTCTCCCTCCCCCTTCCATCCCCTCGGTTAATTGGCCAAGGGACCCTGACAGCCCTGCTGCTTGCTGCTGATTGGGTTGGAGGTAAAAACTGTGGCATATTTAAAACCGTAGTTTTTGCTGTTTGGACGATTAGGAGTGAGTAGCAGGGCCCCTGAGCCCCTCTGCCAGTCAGTGGTAGGTGGGGGTGTGCAGTGAAAAGAGCAAGATTAAAGGAGCTGCTGTGTAGCGCACTTCCAGCTCTTTAGGTAAATCCCTAGGTATAAGAGAATCAAATAAACCAAAATCCTCAGGAGGGAAAAATAACATTTAGGTCAATTATAGCTTTCATTCGTCTTAAAATAATATAAGACACCAGTTAGTCTGAAAAGTGCATCTCATCTCACATGGTTAGTTTCAGACAACTTCTTGTTTTTGCTGTGTTTGAAACACTTCTGTGTCACAAAACACTTTTATCTCAAAAACAGACAATGAATTCTTGCAGGAAAAAGTAATGTGTAATTTTATAGCTTTTGGCTCTTAATGAAATCAAGATTTTTTTTTTTTTTTCTTCCATGAATAAATTCATAGGGATGTTCCATTATTTTGTGATCTTACCAGGTACCAGTCAATATGTTGTCAGTGCTGATTTTTTTTTTTTTGTGACTCAATCCGTGTGCAGTACTCTAAGCATAGAATCTAAGGGGCAAGCAATCAGTGCTGTTCTTGAATTAGAAGAATGTAAACGTGGTTTAATAATTAGTTTCTTCTTTCTTGGACAACTCTTTCTGGGGGAATCTTTCAAATCTCTGGCTGTTAATCTTTTGCTTTGGTTCTCCATAAAACTTATTTTCCTTTTGAGTGCTTAATCTATAATCAGTTTATTTGGAATAATCTTGTGCTCATCTGCAGAGGCCTGGTATTTTGCCTTTTACCTCATGCTTTCACCCCAAAGGAGCCACACTTATCTATTAACACTGTTGCTGTGTGAAGCAACTGAAAAGCATGTGCAGGAGAAGAACAAGTCCTACAGTAAAAAAATGTGTAATTGATGATGGATGTTCTTAGCTGGCCATCAGGGGAAGCAGTGGTTAGGGATGAGACAGTGTAGATACTTGATCATTAGCAGGGATCCAGGTTTTCTGTTTGCCACAGAAAAACACGGTAAAACCTGGATTTCTTCCTATAAAGGAGAAAAATGAGGGAAACGGTGGGTTTCCCCTTGGAGGCTGGCAGGAGGAGGGAGATCAGGAGGCACCTGTTGGCACTGGTTTTATGACCCAGATACATTGTTCCAGGCAGACCTAAACCCTCAGACTGACCATAACCTCTCCATTTGATAATAGGCAAATGTTATTGTTACACAGTGATAGCAGATAAGAATGATGCAAACATTTTTATATCTACTAGTTCTAGAGCTGTCAGAAGGAAGATATGTCTAGTCAGTATGTGAGCTTCGTTCTTGTATGTCAGATGCCAGCAGCCTGGAGGTTGAAGGCTGAGTCCCCTTCCCTTCTCTCCCCCCCCCCCCCCCCCCCCCCCCCGGCACGCGGGGTAGATGACATGGGCTGGTATTGTGCCCTCTGTCCATGGTGGCCTTGGATTCCCTTCTTGGGGACCCTTTGCTTTTCTGAAATCCCTCCTTTTTGTATTCTTTCTCCCCTCTGATGACCCTTTATTTCTGAGCATTGTTGATTGGTCTCCCTGAAGTTGTCATACTGCCCACGTTCTGTTGTATCAGCATATCCATTGTTTCCCAAACCCATCACATGCACACATCTTAATTTGGTTATTTACTGGACCTCCTAATTTGCTCTGTTCACCAAAGCCGGAAATCTTAAAGGCTTTGCAGTTTGGCACTGTGACTCTAATGCCACCTTATCCCATGTTATGGCACAGTGTGGTACATGTCTTCAGTTTCCTAGCCTGTGTCTCTGTTTGCTTCACAGTGGGCCTTGAAGGAAACCTTATCACAAACATGCTTTAGAAACCAGTTAACCCTTGCCATTCCCCATGACCATTGTTCTACTACATATCTACTTTATCTACAAGCCAGTTCCCAGAAGCAAACCTCTAAATACCATTTTCTAGCTATCAGCACCATGTGCCTGTGCACATGTACACAGGCACATGGCTGCCAGGTAGCCTGGAGAGCAGCTTCCTGCAGGTAAGTCTGGCAGCAGGGGGTGGGGTGGGGTAGTAATTGAGGCCCCTACAGAGATGGAGATGGGCAGGGCTGAGGATGCTGCCCAGCTGGGGCAGTGCGTGGGGCTTGGGAGCTGGGGCTGTAATGTGGAGGCGCAGGGCCTGGGCAGGGAGTGGGATGGGACCATAAGCAGCTGTCTCACTGTAACAGAGCACCCAATATGGTGCCTGTTACTGGGAAAATGGGACATGCCACCTGGAGCATAAAAGCAAACTTACCCGTGGCCGGACCATGGAGGGAAAAGCAGGACAGTGCAAAGCACTGGGAACCCAGGTGTTCCCAATGAAGTTCTTCCTGGACTTCAGCAGGGCTGTACATGGGAGCAGGGCCAGGGCAGATTGGTTCCTGAGGAAGGAGCTGGAAGATAAAAGGGACATGGTTGGATGAATGGACTGTAAGGTAGATAGAAAACTGGCTGGATCATCAGGCTTAGAGAGTAGTAGTCAATGGCTCTGTCAAATTGGCAGCTGGTATCAAGTGGAGTGCCTCACAGGTTGGCCTTAGGGCTAGTTTTGTTCAATGTCTTCATCAGTGGCCTGGAAGATGGCACAGCGTACACCCTGGGCAAGTTAGCAGATGACACCAAACTGGGGGGAGTAGTAGATATGTTGGAGGGTAGGGCTAGGATGGAGAGATCTAAACAGATTGGAAGATTGGGCCAAATGACATCTCATGTGGTTCAATAATGATAAGTACAAAGTTCTTCACTTAGGATAGAACAATCCCATGCACCAGTACAGGCTGGGAACCAACTGGCTAAGCAGCAGCTCTGCAGAAATGGACCTGGGAGTTATGGTGGACAGTAAGTTGAATATGAGCCAATAGTGTGCCCTTGTTGCAAAAAAAGCTAATGGTGCCACATCTGGAGTACTGTGTTCAGGTTTGGGCTGCCCACTACAGAATGGATGTGGACAAATTGGAGCATGTCCAGCAGAGGGCAATAAAAATGGTTTAAGGGGTTGAGGCATATGCCTTGTTAGGAGAGACTGAGGGAAGTAGGCTTGTTCAGTCTGGAGAAGAGAAGACTGAGAGGGGATTTAATAGCAGCCTTCAACTACCTGAAAGGTTCCAAAGAAAAGGAAGGTAGACTGTTGTCAGTGGTGGCAGATGACAGAACAAGAAATAATGGTCTCAAGTTGCAGCAAGGGAAGTTTAGGTTAGATATTAGGAAAAACTATATTAAGTAAGTAGTAAAACACTGGACCAGGTTACCCAGAGAGGTGGTGGATTTTCTCCATCTCTGGAGGTTTTCAAGACCCGGCTAGACAAAGCCTTGGCTGGGATGATATAGTCGGGGATGGTCCTGCTTTTGAGCAGGGGGTGGACTAGATGACCTCCTGAGGTCCCTTCCAACCCTAATTTTCTATAAGTGCAAAGTCCTACACTTAAGACAGAACAATCCCATACACTGGCACAGGCTGGGGATCAACTGGCTAAACAGCAGTTCTGCAAAAAAGGACCTGGAGGGTACAACGGACAATAAGCTGAATATGAGCCAACAGTGTACTCTTGTTGGAAGAAGGCCTAATAGCATACTAGACTGCATTAGTAGGAGCATTGCCAGCTGGCGGAGGGAAGTGATTATCCCTTCTATTTGGCACTAGTGAATCCACATCTGGAGCAGTATGTCCAGTCTTAGGCCCTCCCACTACAGAAAGGATGTGGATGAGTCTGTAGAAAGCGATAAAAATGGTTAGGGGGCTGGGGCACCTGATGTATGAGGAAAAGCTGAGAGAGGTGGGCTTATTTAGTCTGGAGAAAAAAAGAGAAGGACTCTGGGACTTCTTGCAGGTGAACCAAACAATAGTTCTGAGTTGCCTATAGTAGTGTATGCCAACAAGCACTCGGATAAAATACATTTTCTTCTTATTAAGTGGAGTATCTTCAAGTGTGTTGTTCATATGTAGATTCTGTCCTCTTTCCCTTTACACACAATAGAAGTGCAGATGAGCAGCAAGTCTTGAAGTACAGTAACTACTGGTAAATAATTTTATTTTGAATGAAAAATATGGTAGCTGAATTGAATGTAGTACAGGGTAATAAAGACTACTCTGTTTTGCCTCAGGTAGCACATAAAGTTCAGAATTTCCCTTGGTTTTGGCAGTGGTTGAAGTTATCCTCTTACAATTGCCTTGGAATTTGGCAGTGTAAAATATGTTAGAGGGAGATTGCTCTACTGAAATACCCACTGGAATTAAAGGGTTAAGAGTTTAGTTTTGCCAGGTACCTCCTCTGTTTAAAGTGCTCAGTGTTGAAACTTTATGAGGTCAGTGCCATATATCTGGTTTATGCATGTGTAATAACTTTGGTCTATGCATGTGGGAGAAGCAGTCATGAAGTACTTTGTTTTGTTCATGGTCTGAGTTGCAAGTGTATTCTGTTTCTTGTACTAGTAACTCTTCTGATCTAAGCTCCCATCTTCTCTCCCTTTCTGCTTTCTCTTAGGAAGATAAGATTAAGTCCCTGCTGTTGAATCTGATCTCCTGCAACAGAATGACAGCTGAACAGGTGCTGGAGGCAGATTGTTTCTTGTGGCCCAGCATGATCTCGGTTCCCCCACAAGATGAACCAGGTAAAGAACATGAATGTGAAAAGGCAAAAGAAGAAAGCCAGGATGTAACTGGCTTGGATGATAAGGAAGAGGACAATGAGACAGACACTTCTCAATAGGCCAAAAAACTCATCAAATATTTACCTCCGATATTTCAATTTCTAGCTCCAAAAGTAGTTGTCCTAGTCTCTCGTATTCAGAATGTAAAGAAGAAAAATAGGATTAACACAGTCATTTTTTTTCTGTATTTAAAACTGTGTGGTTTCTTTGCGTTTTATTTTAAAGGCATATTTTTTAAAGTAACCAGTTGAAGTTAAAGAAGGATACTGCTGACTGAGGCATTTGCAAGATGACATTTGTCAACTTTCTTCTTCGCTTTGAATATTCTTTAAATGAGAAGTTATATGTTTGATAGTTGTGCTGTTTTCCAGATGCCAGGAAAGCAGAGTGAGAGTGTCATGACTAATTTTCATTAGTCCCTTGTCCTCTCCCTATTTTACTCTGCTTCTAAATATTCCTGGTCAAGTAGATTAGTTCCTTTTACTAGATAATTTGCTTTTGTATGTATTTTTCCAGATAGGCAGATACTCCAACAGCAGCTACCTCCAAAATTAAAAAAAAAAAAAATCCCCCTCATCTCACCACCAGCAACCAAACACTCTTCCTTTCCTATGCTGCTACTCCCCCACACTTCCCCCCACAAAAACCCCCTCAGAGTCCAACACTGTTCTGACAGCTGGTCAGTAAAACCAATAGAGAAAGCCATTAAGTATGTTTTTTTTAATTCCCCTATGATCTAAGCAAGGTATCTTTGGAACCTCCTTGATTTAGTAGTCTGAAGATACTGTCTTTATCTTCTTTTTTCTGTGCTGCCACCTATTTGGACAAATAAAAATGCTACATTTTGCTTATCACAAAACACTCTAGTTTTATCTCTGTCTCAAAGAAACGTGAACATGAAAGACTGGTGTTTACAATTCATAACTGCATCAATTGTAGAGCTACCATTCATTAGGATTGTTTGCCTGCTTGTGATTCATTGTCACTGAAGAATCCTTGTCACACCTTTTTTATTTCATTTTGCAGTTAATTCTTATCTTTCCAGTATTTCTTCCCAACAAACATAGATGCTTCTTTTTGGGGGTTTTTGTGCTTGCTTGTCTACTTTTAGATCTTGCAAATTTTTCACTATATAGTAGGCGGGGATGCTTGAATGAAGTAAAAATAGAAACTCAAAAGCATTATGCAAAAATTGGAACTAGATTTTATTTATCTCTTTGCAGTATAACAAGGCAATGTTGAAGGTTAATGGATTAATGTAAAGGTTTTCTTACCTGCTGCATAACTCTTCAGCTTATTACTATACATAAAGAATTGTGTGGGGATTGGGAGCAGCAAAGGAAAAGGGTCAGGTTGAGAGAATTTTTTAGGAATATATCTGGCCACTAGATGTTGCCATTGAACAGGGCTTTTGCCATAGAGAAATGTAATAGAATCCCTGTAATAGGTCTCTTTACCTGTTGAAGAATACAGAATGTGGCTTTTTATTTTTATTTTTATTTTATTTTTTGAGAAAATACTGGGAAATCCCAAGTACAATGATGAAGGTGTATATTAGATCTAAATGTAGGCATAGGCAATGCAGCTTTCGTGTTAAGAATGTTTTGGCAGTAGTGGTCTTTCATCCTTATATGATTTAATTTGTTTTTCTGACTTTGGTTTTTGTCACAGAAAGTTTGTTTAAAACAATTAGTCATTTTACTGATTGCATATGTAACTTTGCATATGTAATAAAATCAGTGATGGCAAAAGTTTGTTAAAGCAGTCTGGGATTAAAATTTTTGATTAGTGACAAATGACCTGTAATCAAAATATATAATGCTTAACATGTATTAACATTGGAGTTGAAATCAGCACACAACGTTTTTAAAAGTGTTTTCATGTTACTGAATATAGCTTTTATTAACAACCCAAGGCTAATGTTTAACTTAAAAGAAACCTGTGAACACTATATGTAGAAAATAACCTAATAATTAAGTTTTAGCTTGAAACACTGTTGTCAAGGCTCATATTGGGGTGTATGTTCATAAAAACAACTCCTCAAGCAGCTTTTTTGTGTTTACAAGAGTCTAAACTTCCATCTTCTTATTTATATTGTGGAAGTATCTAACAGCCCTAGTAAAGGACTAGGACCCCATTGTGCTAGGTGCAATAAAACATCAAACTAAAAATGGTCCTTGCCTCATAGATTCATAGATTGCAGAGTTGGAAGAGACCATGAAGGATCATTGTGTCTGACCCCCTGCCCCAGGCAGGAAAGAGCGCTGAGGTCATATGACCCGAGCCAGGTGTCTATCTAGCCTCCTCTTGAAGACCTCCAAGTTAGGTGAGACTACCACCTCCCTTGGCAGCCTGTTCCAGATTCTGGCCACCCTTAATGTGAAAAAATTCTTCCTAATGTCTAATCTGAATCTGCTCTCCACTAGTTTGTACCCATTATTCCTAGTTACTCCTAGGGGTGCCCTGGTAAATAGCGCAATTCTCTGTTGTCCTCCCTTGATAAACTTATAGGCGGCTACAAGGTCACCCCTCAGCTGTCTCTTATGAAGGCTGAAGAGATCCAGATCCCCCAACCTCCCCTCGTAGGGTCTTGCATGGAGGCCACTAATATATGTGTGGCCTTCCTTTGAACCCTCTCCAGATTCTCCTCACCCCTCTTGAAGTGCGGCACCCAAAACTGGACACAGTACTGCAGCCTGACCAATGCAGCATAGAGGGGGAGCATCGCCTCCCTCAATCAGTTGGTCATGCATCTGCTAATGCACAACAAGGTGCGATTGGCTTTGTTGATGGCTTCATTACACTGCTGGCTCATGTTCATCTTGGAGTCCACTATGACACCAAGATCCCTTTTAGCTGCTGTGCTGCTGAGGAGGTCATCCCCCAACCTGTAGGTGTGCTGGTGATTCCTCCTCCGTAGGTGGAGTACCTTGCATTTGTCTTTGTTAAATTGCATCCTTTTGCATTCTGCCCATTGATCCAACCTGTCCAGATAGGCCTGTATCCGCTCCCTGCCCTCTGGTGTGTTAACTTTGTCCCATAACTTGGTGTCATCTGCAAACTTGGAGAGGGTGCTCTCCACACCCTCATCCAAATTGCTGATGAAGATATTAAATAGCACTGGTCCGAGGACCGAACCCTGCGGGACACCACTGCCCACCTCCTTCTAGGCCAAAAACGACCCATCCACCACCACTCTGGGTGCGTCCTTAAGCCAGTTGGCCACCCACCTGACTGTGCAAGCATCCACTCCACAGCCTGCTAGCTTCCTTATGAGAATAGGATGTGAAACTGTGTTGAAGGCCTTAAAGTCCAGGTAGATGACATCTGCCTCGGCTCTATGGGCCAAAGTTTACCACTTAAAAAAACAAAAGTTCCTAGCCCTTTGCCATTGTGAAGAAAACTTAATGTATTTGTCTCGGACGGCCAAAGCCGACTCGAGGTGATTCAATAATTACTCGTTCGTCGGGGCGGGCTGGTGAATAGAGAGGCCGAGAAAGCTTTATGGTTGTAAAACTTTACTTACGTCGCTTGCGGTTGCGACGAAAACGGTCCGGTCGTCTGAACAACTACATTAGTTGTTCCAGCTGGCAGGGTTCAGGCCAGCACGTCCATCTACAAATCTTGCCGGCAGGGAAAAGGATACGTCTGGGATTGCGCTCGGCGATGGAGAGAAGAATTGATAGGTGATCAGTCTATCGACCAGCTCAGCCACGAGTCTGATCTCTTCAGAAGCGCTCTGCAGCGTGCTCAAAGTTCTCCGACTTGGGCGGAAGTTGCGCGAAATTTTAAACGGCCAGCAAGCCAATTACTAGCCGCCACGTAGGAATAATTTAGAGCTAGCCAATAGCGGGACACAAATTTACATTCGAATGGCGGGAACTCTCTTGCACCGGGGGTTTTCTGCAGCAACAGAAAGCCTTTACTTTGCAAGAGGCTCTCGTGGCGGGAAAATTCCGCCGTGCCGAGGCACCAAAATCACTGGGTTGTGACAGTATTAAGTGTAATCCATTTATTTTTTGGTGGTAGTCCACGCAGATTCCCCTCTCATTCACACATATGAGGTCAGGCTGTTTTTGAACAGCAGTATCTGTTGCAGGGAAGTGTAGCTGTAGTTGTGCCTTGCACATCAACTTGAGCACTGTAGCTAAGGATATTTAAAAAGTGGCACATGTGCCATTCCTTTTATTCATAAAGCCTGTGGTTTGAGATGGAGAACCAGCACAGTCCATGTCACTAAGACGTAGCTACCTCTTCTAGACCTTTCATCTAGTTTGTTTTAGGTTTATTTTTGTTTTTAATCTTTGTTATATGGTCTAATGAAGGGGAGAGTTCTCTTACCTAACTTCAGGAGTTTCTTGAGCCAGGCTACCTTGACCTTGTATAGGAGGGTACCGCATGGTAGATTCCAAGTTGCATGGCTTCAAGATCTTTCTAGAGCCACGCCATCATTTGCATTGACAATGGACAGCCTGCCTCATGTACTTGAAAGGGATATGTAAATGAGCTAAAACTTCAAGAGATCCTTTTGAGAACAGAGTGGAAAGGATGATTCCTGTTGGAAAAAATGTGGTGTTCTGGGTTCAGCCTTCAAAGAGGTTCTGTCGTTTCCTCGTACCCTGGTACTAGCTAGTGGTTCTGACGTCCTCCTTCCACAGACCACACACTTCAGTGTCTTCACAGATGAGAAGAACATCCCTTCAGTTGGGGATTCAGTTGCAGATCACCATCGTTTGCCTAGTACTTGGACTTCATTGGGCTCTTTGAACTGTTACCTGCAGCTTCAACTTTCTTACAGCATCCCAACCCTGAAGAGTAAACAGGTGGTAACAGTCCCTTCACTCGATTAAAGAAAGTACTGAATCCATAGGGTTATCTAGTTTAATCACTTGTGAAGATACAGGATCTGTTTTTCATAAACATACAAGATATATGCCTATCCAGCCTCTTGAAATCAACTGTGAAGGAGACCCACACCTTTTCTAGGCATGCAGTTTTTCTTCAAGATTGAACCTAAATATGATTTGCTGTATTTGGTATTTTAAAATCTGTTTCTCCAGAGCAAAATCCTCCCTACTATGCAAGAGTTGACAAATTTCTGGAAATGGTGTGTATTTGCCCTTATCTGTAGTTCATCATCTGCCCAGTCTCCACACTCCCAAACTGCCTCAACAGTACCTTTTGGTTCATAAGCAATTCCTGCTTTCATAGCATGGTTTGTAGATTGGGATTCCTGACTATAAACCTGCCAGAACAACAAGAATCTTGGCCTGGACCCAGATGCATTTCTTTTTCTGTGGACAGTGTGGCAATTTTACATCTTTCCACCAATTCTCATGATCTATAGAGTGATCAGGAGGTCAGACAGGACTTGGGCTGTCTTATTATAGTAATCCCAAATAAGATGGATAGCTGTGGTACTTAGAGTGTGAGTTTCTCAGCCAACCCACCAATCATTTGACCACTTCTTCCTACATAGTATTTCAGTACCAGAACTTAATGATGTACACAGAACCAGCTTTATTGCACCTGACTAACTTATTGGCCGGTTGATTTTTCTGGAGAGAGACGATGCATATGAAGTACAAGATATATTCTCCTGTGAAACGGGAAGTCTTCAACCAGACAAATACATGCAAAAAGGTAGGTGGAAAAGATTTATCTATCTGGGAAACCCAGTGGCAGCTTTTACCATGATCCAGTCGAATTCCAGCTATTCTCGACTTCTCTGTAATGGTCTGTGCTCTAGCAGCTCCATTGGAATATACCTTGAGGTCATTTTGACAGTGGAAGAAGTCCAGGGTGTTACACATCTCACATTATTGAAATTTCTACAGGGCGAAACATTTTTCTCCCAGATATCAAGCCTCTACTTTTTAGAAACCATCTGGTTCTACCAACCTTAATGGGCTTAATTCCTGGGCAGACTCTTCTTTCCATATCATCACTTGAAAGCTGCTTTCTCTATTGCTGTCTCTCTTAGCTGAGGTAATAGCTAAATACAGGTGCCCATGGAGCAACTTTCACATACCCTATGTTATAAGGAAATACTTGCCTTTCGGGGACACCTCCTAAGTTCTTGCTGAAGATGTTCTTGGTCTTTGTCATTTCAATTAAAACATTCATCTGCTTTCTTCCCAAAACCTCGCTCTATCCCAGCTCTCCTTTCCTACTAATAGGAGCCCCAAGACCTGGGATTCTTTTTGGGTAAAAGAAAACAAGGGTACCTTGGGCTGTTTTTATACTGTTGGCTGCAGTGATCCCTGATGCGAGTGATGTAGGTGTGAACACAGGTGCGGAGGTTGTGTGTGTATGTATGTGAGTGTGTGTGTGTATGTATGTATGTACACTTACAAACCAGTAAAAGCCCAAATTAGGATCTGTGCATGTGATGAGTTTGTAAAACAAAGGAATATGCTGACAGGCCAGAACTTGGACAATATGATGACGACAGAGACCAGTCAACAAAGATGAAGGGTCATCCGAGGAGGAAGAGGAATTTCAGAGCAGCAAAGGGTCCCCGAGAGGGGAACCCAAGGCCACCATAGACAGAGGGTGTATACCACCAGCCTGTCTCACCCACCCCACTGGGAGGGGAGGGGGTGGTTGGTACACGTTGGCCTTCAATCTCCAGGCTGCTGTCATCTGACATTCAAGAGAGAACATCAGGGTGAAGCTAGTGTACTGGCCAGATGTACCTTGACACGGTGACAGCTATAGAACTGGTAGCTATAGAGTTGTTTGCATTATTCTAATCTGCTATCGCTATGTATCAATAACACTTGTCTGTTATCAAATGGAGAAGTTGTGGTTGGTCTGAGGGTTTGGGTCTGCTTGGAACAAGGTATCTAGGTCATAAATCCAGTGCCAACAGAGGGGTACTTGCAAGAATGCCATTACTTGTTGTGGTAACATGTCCAGGGCCTTGGAAGTCAGCTTTATGGTGGGGGAAACTGGGGATACAGAGTTTAATCACATTATTTAAGTTTATTTTATCTAGACCTATATCAGTCATAGAACAAAGAAAGCTAAATAGGCTGCAGATAATCATTTCAGGAGTCTAAACCCAATACCAGTGCCTCTTTCTTAGAGAAAACTTGGAAGACAGTAACACCATCTCTGATGCTAGCTCTCTCAACATGATTTTTCCACTGGTCAAGAAGGAGCTAAACCTGACAAGGTATGCTAAATTATACTTTGGATTTATGCATATTCTAGTGTCAGTGGCATATTCTTTTGAGATCTTGTGTGTCTAGTATTTTGTGGGCAGAGTTTGGAAGGGTAGTGGTGATTTTTCACTCCAAATTAAACCTTGAATATATATTCTAGATGAAAGCATTAATTCTAGAGAAGACAATAACACTCTTGAAAATAAACACGGAGCTAGAATTTATTCAAAAAGTTGTTAGCAAACTATGTCAAATGGTGTCATTCTGATCTGTTTTTTTAGACAAGGAAATACTCTGCAGTTTTGGGTCTAGTACATGATTATTTCGGGATCCTAACTTACTGGTAAGTGTGCAGACATTACTGGGAGAAGAAATTCTGTATGTGTTAAAAGATTTTATTCCAGGTGGTTTCCCTGATCAGCTTTTGATTGAATTATGTGTATATGGAAAATTAATCATAATACTAAAGCAAGTTTATATGGGGAAAGGACTTAATGTGAAACAGCTGAAGTGCAGTAATTGCTGATGTTCCACAATTAACCCATGGCAACTTAGCTCTGCTTCATTCAGCTACATTGCCGTGGTCTAGTTTTCACTTACTCTGGGAATAATTACAGGCACATAAACAGTTATCTTGACTTACCTGTTCCAGAGCTGTACCAACCACTTTGAGTTGTTTAGCAAGTGTCTTCCTTTGCATGGAACTGAATTGATTGTTTTTTGCACTTTTCATAGTTCCTTTCTTGAGAAGGCCAGGCAGTTGCCAGTCAGAATGATTCATGTACCAGATATTGGTATGTCTAATATACTTCTCTTTTCACATGTAGATTTGAACTAATTATTTAAGATTATATACCATAAAGTGATTTACAGTTATTTTACTCAAAATAGCTAATAGTCACTGGACTTTAATGATTCTGTTCCCAGATACCCACCAAGTCATTAGTGATTGGGAAATCACTAATCTCTGCATCAGTCTCCCCATCTGGAAAATAGTGCTACTGATACCTACCATTTATTTTATATTTGCCTAATCCAGATCAGATGGCTAGTGACCCTGGTGTGGATCTCTATTTCCTGTTCCTGATTCTTCCTGGCTCGTAGTTCTGTCCTGGGTGACTCTGTCTGCGTCTTGGCCCTTTTACAAACTTCAGGCTCCTGATCCACCTACTGATCCCTTGATTCTGATTGGGATCTTTGCTTCCCTGACCATTTGTCCCTGATCACCTGGTGTCACCCTCTAGGCTCAAGTCCTGACCACAGGATGTCCTAGTTATACCCTGGACATCCAGGAGCTATTCTCTTGGGTTTGTTCAATAACAGTTGAAATGAAAAAATATTCTATGGCCATATCATGTTTCTTCTGTATTTAAGAACCTTTTAAAAATATATCATCTCAGAAGAATTGAAAAGTTCTGCATGTGATATCTTTTTATGTAGTCATTCTACTAATGGTGAGCATGTGCTTGAGTTCTGAATATTTTTGGCCAGCTCTGCCTGTGCTCTGTGTAGGCCTGTGTGAAGTGGCTAGTATTTGCTTCAGATTCGGCCGATTCGGGAGACAGTGATTTGATCCGGTGATTCAAATCACTATCCCGAATCAATTTGGCTGAACCACCCAGGCCAGGCCCAGCCCCACTCATTCTCCCAGCCTGACAATGGCTGCCCTAGTTCCTGGCACTTCGGGGGAAAAAAAAAAAAAAAAAGCCCCAAATCACTGGTTACTTCCAGGGGAAGGGGCGATCCCTGCTGCCTTCCCACTGCCCCATGTTGTGTGGGGGCTCTGCATGAGCCCTGCCCCCCGTGGCTGCCCCATCCACCCCTGCTCTAGCCCTTCTTAAGAAAAAAAAACCTGTGAAAAACCCCTGACTCACCCTTCTTGCGGGGGATCAGAGGGGGGAGGGGCTGGTGAGCAGGTAGGGGATGGGGCCTGGCAGGGGTCCTCCCATGGTCCCCTCCCCCCACGTTGAGCCCCCCCTCCCCTGCCCCCTTCTTACCAGCTCCGAGTCTGGCTACAGTTCCCTGCTGCAGCCACTGGAGACTGTCCGAATCATTGAAGCTCTGCAAATTTTTTCTGAAGATTCAGAGAGCTTCGAATCGATTCAGACCTTTTAATCTGTCCCCAATTCACAGATTTGGCCATGGAATCGGGTCAAATCTCCTGCTAATCAAATCAGCACCCAAAGCTTTGCACAGTCCTAGCTCTTTGGTTCTTCGAGTGCCACACAAAGGGCATAATATCGGGTGAAGTATGTGAACTGCTGTTCAGTTTCTCTGCTGCTTCTCGGCTTTGGTAGAATAGCTTGCTGTCTGCACTTGGCATTTAGCAGTACTTACTTACAGGCCTTCTAATGCTAGGCCAAATGCTGTTGGTAATTTCTCGTTTAGCTAGTGTGAATTCTGGATGGTTTCAGCTATGCCCCCTAGGAATCCATTATTGCCTGTCATTTTGAAGGAGCAACACTTGTTAGTGATGGTCTTACTAAGTATGTGTGTTTCCCTTTCAGGATGAAATATGGCGGGTAGGCAAGACTAATCCAAATTCAACAGGCCAGCTTCCAGCTGAGGATTTGGCTGTCTTCTGTACAGGATTACGCAATAGCTGAGAGCTGAAGTGCAGGCTTGTCCTTCCATTTGGTACTGAGTTGTTCCAAGTCTGAGGACGGCAGCATCTGTGAAAAGTAAATTTCTTCCTAGGACTTCAAAGTGTCAGTCACTCCCATGCCATTCATTTTCCTAGACCCAGGGGTTGGCAAAATGGCCCACAGGCTGGATCTGGTTTGCAGGGCCCCTCCATAAGCTGAAAAAATTATCATGGGCCCTAGCCCTCAGCTGCCCCTCTGAAAGCTGGTGCCTCCATGCAGGAGGTGTGGCTCTGGCTGCTAAGCAACCAACCCCTACCCCAGTCTGGCCTGACCCAGCCCTAGCCCCAAGGTCTAGGTATTCCCCGCTTTGTGGAGACAAGAAGGTTCTGCCTGGCAGAGGCTTTTGCTTGGGAACCCCATGGCTGTTTTTCAGACCTCCCTGGAAATTCAGGTATGGGCCCCATTGGTCCAGGGGCCATGGACTCACTTTGGACGAAAGGGGACTGGGAGCACGGAGAGCCATGCGTTATGGGGCTGGGTGGGGCTGGCCCTGCATGCTGCCACTACATGTGGCTAGAGGCTTGGGTGGGAGCGCAGGGAGCTGCATGCTGTGGGGTCAGGCTGGCCCTGCTTGCTGCTGCCACACTTGGTTCCAGGGACTCGCATACTTCCAGGACTCCGAGGTCCCCCCCACCCCTCCCAACACATACCCCATACATACGCACACCCAAGCCTTGCCTCCCACACCCTTCCACATCCCCCACACACATTCCCATGTCTCTATCTACACATGTAACCGTACACCCCATACCCACACCCTCCCCTGCATGCACACACATGCACACCCCCCAGACTCCTCCACGCACATGCATGAGCACACACACGCACCCCATCACATACACTCCCTTATTCCTCCACATCCAATATACAAGAGTAAGACTGTATTTTGAGCTATTATGCAATCATCTCTATATACACTATGCAAATACACATATCAGGATGAAAAATTTTTGAAATAAAATTAAAATGTTATAATAGATGTTTCATTTCTTTGTATATGATTTGTTTTTTATTCCAGTTCCAAGATGACAATTCTTCCCCTCCCCCTTTCCTCCTTCCTTCCTGGAGTATTTCTGGGGCAGGGGGAGGGACTTCAGGTGACAAAGGTCAGGGGTTAGGGGCAGAACTTCTGGTCCCAAGATGGAGACCCTTGTGGACCTTCACAGCTCACCAAAACTTGTTAAGCAGCCCACCAACCGAAATAATTGCGCCTTCCCCTCCCTCCTATCCTAGACTTTGGCCCAGAGAGTTTCCTGCTGAAGCTTATAGTGACCAGAGTACTAAGGAGGTTGCACAGAGATGATCAGCAAGGGACACAATACAGCACCTTTGACAGTTCCTTTTATTATTGGGGGTGTGTAGAACTTTTTAAGAAGACAGCACTTCATGATACAGGTTTCCCTTATTTTATGCGGATTCTTTGTATGTGAATTCGCTCTTATGCAATGAGCATATTTAGAACCATAATTTGCTATATGCAAGGTAAATTGGCTCTTATGCGATCAGCATAGATGCCCCCCTGCCCAAGCTTCTAAGTTTGTGGGGGATGGGGAAAGGGCTGTGGCCCCACTCACCCCAGCCCTGGCTGTAGTGGCCGGCACCAGTTGCCTGCAGTGCTCTGCCTGTCCCCCTGTGCCTGGGCTCATTCCAGTTCCTGGGCTGTGCTGTGCCATGGTGCAGGCAGCTGGTGGCTGCTCCCAGGGCTGCTCCAGCACAGGCTGGGGTAAGCGGAGCCCTAGGCATTGCAGGGCACAGCACTTGCCCCAGCTGCAGTGGCCCTGGGAGCAGCTGACACCAGCTGCCTGCACCAGGGCTCCCTAAAGCATGGGGCCCAGGGTGGTTGCCCCAATTCCCTCCCACGCTGGGCCAGGCATGGTCTTGGCAATTCGTTTCACAAACCAATTAGAGTGCTCCAAGACTGTTACAGACAGACGGACTAAATGCTTTATTATATAAGAATGGAGAGTTGGATGGATACTCCCATCTACCAAGGTGATGTGGTCTCTTTTGTTGTGATGACTCATGGGATACTTCACCGCTAGTAAGTCATCGCTACAGGATTGAGAGTATGGACAGTTATTTTACCTACAAATTAACAGGAATTCAACGAGATATGTTGTCTATACAGTTTCTGGAAACTGGTCTTCATCTGTTCTGCCTAAAGATTGTTGGATCGCATGGTTTGGAGCTTCATGCTCAGTCCCTTGGTGCAAGGTGTAAAGGTACTTGTCTGTTGCATGAATACTGCTGGCAAAAGACTGAACTGGAGTGTGTGGGGCCATGTAGTGGAATCTGCAAATGAATACAAAGAACTAATTACATTGCAGGTAAGCAGGGATCCAAGTTTTCCGTTTGCAACAAAAACAGTAAAATGCAGGTTTTCTCATTTTAAGGAGGAAAAACCTGAATTTTCTCCTTTTAAAGGAAAAAAACGCAGGAAATGGTGGGTTTCCCCTTGCAGGCTGACAGAATTGCAGCTTGCAAGGGGCTGTGGGGAGCAGGAGGAGGGCAGTCAGGCAGGGGGTGTCATGTATGTGTGCATGTACACATGCACATGGCTGTACATACACATAACTATCAGGCAGCCTGGAGAACACTTCCCGCAGGCAAGTCTGGTGGTTAAGGAGGTTGGGAGAGTTTAAGGCCCCTATAGTGAGGGAGGGAATTGGGCTGGGGCTGCTGCCTAGCTCGGGTGGTGCATGCAGCTTGAGGTCCCGTGGCTGGAATGTGTGGCTGCAGGCCCTGGGCAGGAAGTGGGATGGGGCCTTGCTCCCTGCCTCTATTCCTGGGAGGGGCATGGGGGGCATGTGCCTAATGGACTTTTGCATGGGGCAGGTGTGGGCTGCCCGCTGCGGGCTTGGGCTCCCTACCCTGCTGCCTTCCCCCCTGGGGCCTCCACAGCCCAGCAGGTGAGACCTGGCAGGGTACAGCGGAGTGGGGAAGCATGGTGCCACTGCTGCAAGCCCCTTGTTCATCTGGTGTCATGGAGTTGTGCCTCTCGCTGCTGCTGGGAAGGCAAAGGGTACCTTGGTGTGGCAACATGGGGCTCACAGTGGTGGCACCAAACTTCCCTGCTTCACTCTGCCCTGCTGCGCTGGGTCCCGTCCACTGGGCCATGGAGGCCCTGTGGGGAAGGCAGCAGGGCAGGGAGCCCGAGCCTGCAGCTACCAGCTGCCTCCTTCCTCCCCCCCATGGGCTCTCCTTGGGCTGTGCTGCACATGCAGGAGGTGGAGCTGGGCTCTGTGTTCTGCTCCACCGCAGCAGCTGTTGCCTCATGGGTGGCAGCCAGGGTTTGGGTGCTGTTGTGGGGTGCAGGGGACTGCAGACTCGGGTCCCTGGCCCTGTAGCCCTGAGAGCTGGGGCCCCTCGCGTGCGCTGGGGGGGTGGGGGCTGTGGTTGGGGAGTGAGGCCTTGTGGGGCTGTGGGTCAGGAGTGAGGGGCAATGACATGGGCAGGGCACTGGCATATCAGGGCTGCTCAGCGCCTGAAAGCAGTGAGGGGTGGGGGACAGCTGCAGTTGGATCCACATTCTGGTGAGCAAAAGGGAAGGTGGAACTCCGATTTTTCAATGATAAAAACCCCCAAATCAAATGCCAAAATGTATAGGTATTTAGAATTTATTTTGTTATAGTGATTAAGGCAATATCAGGCTTCCAAATTGCCTTTAAAATTGTAAATATATCAATAAAACATTACTAATACTTATTTACAGTGGCACTTCATTTTAATAATGGAAAAATGTGGGTTTGGGGGTTTTTCATCAGCGAATTTGTGACCCCAACCCTCCTTTAAATCAGGGAATATGTGATTCTTAAATAGAGAAATCCAGGATCCCTGCTGGTAAGTAACTCATGCTTCATAGAATCATAAAAGGTTAGGGTTGGACTTCAGGAGATAATTTGGTCCAACCCCTCATCAAAGCAGGACCATCCCCAACTAGATCATCCTAGCCAAAGCCTTGTCTAGCCAGGTTTTGAAAACCTACAAGGATGGAGCTTCCAGCACCTCTCTGGGTAACCTGTTCCAGTGTTTTACTATCCTAATGAGAAAATTCTTCCTAATATCTAACCTAAACTTCCCTTGCTATAACTTGAGATTGTTGCTTCTATCATCTGCCACCACTAAGAACAGTTTAGCTCCATCCTCTTTCAAGCCCCTTCAGGTAGTTGAAGGCTGCTATTAAGTCCCCTCTCAGTCTACTCTAGACTAAATCAACGCAGTTCCCTCCGTCTTTCCTTAGAAGTCATGTCCCCCAGGCCCCTCACCATTTTTGTCACCCTACACTGGACTCTTTCCAATTTGTCCACGTTCTTTGTGTAGCGGGGGCCCCAAAACTGAACCCAGTACTCCAGATGTGGCTTCACCAGTGCTGAATAGAGAGGAATAATCACTTCACTTGACCTGCTGGCAGCACACCTACCAGTGCAGCACAGTATGCTGTTAGCCTTCTAGGCAACTGAGGGAACACACCTCGCTCATATTCAGCTTATTGTCCACTCTAATCCCCAGGTTCTTTTCTGCAGAGATGCTTCCCAGCCAGTCAGCCCCCAGCCTCTACCAGTACATAGGATTGTTTCGTCCTAAGTGCAGGACTTGGTACTTGTCCTTGTTGAACTTCATGAGATTCCTTTTGGCCCAATCTTCCAATTTGTCTAGGTTACTCTGAATCCTAGCCCTACCCTCCAGCATATCTACTACTACCCCCAGCTTGGTGTCATCTGCACACTTCCTGAGGGTGCACTCTATGCCATCTTGTAGGTTGCTGATGAAGACAGTGAACAAAACTGGCCCCAGGACCGACCCCAAGGCACTCCACTGGATACCAGCTGCCAACTAGAGATTGCACGATTGATTAATACTCTCTGAGCCCAATGCTCCAGCCACTTTTCTGTCCACCTTACAGTCCATTCATCCAGCCCATACTTCCTTAACTTGCCTGCAAGAATGTTGTGGGAGACGGTATCAAAAGCTTTGCTAAAATCAAGGTACACCATATCCATTGGTCTCCCTGCATCTGCAGAGCAAGTCACCTTGTGAAAAGGCAGTCGGGTTGGTCAGGCAGAACTTGTCCAATGTTGAATCCATGCTGACTGTTCCTAATCACTTTTTTCTCCAAGTTTCTAGAAATGGATTCTTTGAGGATCTGCTCCATGATTTTTCCAGGGACTGAGGTAAGGCTAACTGGTCTGTAGTTCCCTGGATCCTCCTTTTTCCCATTTTTAAATATGGGCACTATGTTTGCCCTGTTCCAATCATCCGGGACCTCTCCTGATCACCGTGAGTTTGCAAAGGTGGCTCTGCAGTCTCATCAGCCAACTCCCTCAGTACTCTTGGGTGCATTCCATCTGGTGCAATGAACTTGTACACATCCAGCTTTTCTAAGTAGTTCTTAACCTGTTTTTTCACTGCTGAGGGCTGCTCACCTGCTCCCCAAACTGCTGCCCAGTGCAGTTGTCTGGGATCTGACCTTGCCTATGAAAACTGCTTTCTGCTTTTAGTTTACAGAAATAGTTCTGCTTCACTGAGGGAAGGAACCATGTGAATCTTTCCAGAACAGGTTATTTTATGATGCTTTCAACCCAACTGTTGTAATGGAAACTTGATCAACTGCCCTAAATATATGCCTGTCAAGTCACAAAAATCAAGAGTTATATGTGAAGGTTACTATTTGTGCAAAGTTTTTATTTGCATGCACATCTAGTCTCTTACGACTTCATTCAGATAAATCTGACTTTTAAGGAGGTTTATATTTATGTAAAATCAGTGCTATTCGTAGGCACTTAGAATGTAGCCTTTGATGCAATAGCTGTGTGTCCCTAGTTATCCCTATTATATATCAGTTTTTCATTCAGTAACTTGTCCTGACAAACATCCTCCCTGTTTGGAACAGGATGAGTAACAAGTGCTGTCCATCACTTGGAAATAAGTGGGTGTGCTTCACTTAGCATGTCAGCATTTCTAAGGAGCACTACAGTGGGGAACACAACAGTGAGGGAGTTAAACATTTATATGATCAGTGGGAGTCTGATTCACTGTTCAAACAGTTACCTTGCCAGGCTGTAACTGGTTTAAATCTAGCTGGCATATAGTATACGAATTTAAAGAGAGACTTGTCTCTAATGTGGAATGGATATGCACTTGCTGTTCCATGGCCATGTTATAGTCCATCCTCATATTAGGGTAGCATTTAATCCTCAGATAAAAAATCAGGGCTTGTTCTGGTCATGGTTTTTTGTTCTGATAATCAGGCTGATATAATCTGTAAACTTTCCTGAATCTTAAAGTAACTGGGTGTCACTAGCTTTTTGCCTTCCTTAGTAATAAAGAAGTGAATTTTATGGCTCTCTGCAGGGTACAAAAAGTTAACTTTCAGAAATGCAAATCTTGGCACCTGAGCTACTATTGTATGAAATAACTGACCTTATTAATTTCCTGGAAAAATCGCATCTTTTATACATGTCTCTGTCAGATTCTGTTTAAACAAGGTATATACAAACATTTGATAACTGCCTTTCAAGTAGTTGAAGATTGTTATAAAGAGGATGGTGTTAAAATATTCTCTGTGGCTGTAGGGTCAGGACTAGTTTTCAAACTGCAGAAGAGAAAATGTAGGTTGGAGAGTAGCAAGAACTTTTTCCCTATGAGCTTGATTAAGTATTGAAACAGGCTTTTGAGAGGTCATGGCATCTCCAAAACTGAAAGTTTTTAAGAGCAGTTTAGACGGACATTTGACTCGGATGGTTTAGTTGAGGATGATCCTGCCTTGAGCAGAGGGCCAAACTAGATGACCTCCTAAGGCCTGTATTTTTCTGCAATTCTTTGATCATACTGCTCCAATTGTTTTCCAAGAGATGGAAAGGTTTATGGCCCAAGTGGGTTTTAAAAGCTTGGGTGAGAGATACTAAAGGTAGAAACAAATTTTGCCAAATAATGCAGATCTGCTTCATTAGGTAAAACATGTCACCTGTGCTATGTGTTCCCCTTGCCCAGGAATTCCTGAAGTTCCTCACTGTCCCATGCCCCCTTGCCACTCCAGTATGGGGAGAGAGAGTGATGTAAGGTAGCGTGTGACCTGGGGAATCCCTGGCATTCTGTCTCCATGCTGGGACTCCATGTGGCCCCGTACCTCTACACTAGGACCCATGGACCTGGGGAAACCCCTGGCGGGAGAGTCCCCAGGTTCATGTCTACAAGGGAGGAATCTGGGCGGGTGCTTCAGGGCCCCAATTTTATATGCCCTTGCAATAGGAATTGTTGGGACACACAGGATTGGGCCCCTAAAGCCCCTGGATGGCTAGCCTGGGGAGGCTGGAGAGTGTGGATAGCTGTAGGCATACATTACCACAAAACAGAGATTAGCTACAAAATAGTGGCTTAAATTCATCCCACCTATGTTGTGGTCACAAATTGTGGTGCAAAAAGCGGGTATGGATATCTGTTTGCTTTGCCTTTGTGCTGTCAAAAATTTTAATGGATTGACGAAAGGCATTATGTATTTCTATCTGAAGAGGTCCTGGAGGAGGATCTGGAAACCCTAGTTCAGTTTAGAATATCCTTTCATTGCTTCCTCATTATTGCTGTTTTTATAAAAGTTCCCCTAAAAGAAGGTAGCACTAGATGGTGAGATCAGGAAATGTGCACTGAAATGTATTTAAGCAAATACATTATGAGAGTTCTTGATAATGTCTAGACTTATACCCAAGTGCTGTTTCAAAGTCCTGCCTAATATTGTTCTCTGGATGTCTGATTTTATTGTGATCTCCCCCAGGTGTTATCCTTTTCCCCTTTTCAAGAGCTTGGTTACAAGAACTGATATATTACTGCTGTTAGAAGAGAGAGACTGCTCAACTCAGATTATTGGAAATTTAAATTTTTTCTTCTAGTCAAAGAGCACTGGCAGGACCTGTATGTTCTGTTAATACCTTGAGGTCTTCTTAAATGCCCTTGGGTATAGTACGAAGTTAATCTTTTGACAACCTTGTTTGCTTTTTTGTTCAACATCACGATTCATTTTTATCTCTTAGAAAATCCATTTATGGCTGTCACTTAATTGATGGTAACTACAAATTATATTTGCAGCAAAGGAATACATAAAAGATACAAGTAGTGTAATTTGGAACATGGTAATCTTAGTAGCCTGAGTCATGAATTGCATCATCCACTGCACTTAGTATTATTTTATGATTCATAAGTCTGTTCATGTCTTTTTTTGGTGTGTCATCAGATAAATAGCCCAACTACAGGGTGGTAGAACTGCGTTGTGTGCAAGAGAGGTCCTGGGGCTTCTTTGTTCCTTTGTGTACATGGTAAATATGTCCAATGCTCATGTAGTCACTCAATAAATTAAGTTTATGAAATAGCTTTTTCTCTTTCTAGGGCAGCATGGCATTTGTTGGCTAGAACTCTCTATTTCCAAGGCACAGAGTGACTCTTTAATTAAATATTAGGTTGTTTTGTTCAAACTGTTTTTAAACCTCCTTGTTTTTACACATTAAAGAGGCAATTACTAATGATTATTGTTAGAAGCTCCTTGTAAAATAGGCCAGTATAGGTTTAAGGAGTAACATATAAGCATAGGGTGCTAGCAAAATGTAACTTTATATTAAAATTGTGTAGTTTTATAATATGATTCCAGGACTACCTACCATCAGATGTTTGGCCACATTCAGTGCAGGTCAACATGCAAAAGTGTTGATGTTTGTATATATTAAAATTCTGCTGTAGGATTTTTCCCCCAATTTTAATTTCCTATTTGTTGTCCATCTCTGAGGCTCTGTACAAGTACATGATTCAGCTATGCAATTAGAATGACTGCTGTGTTAACTGTGAAATGATCCATGAAATGGCTGCTGCTACTTCCAATTCTAATTTGTTTCAATAAATGAAAAGCTAGCTCACTTCCATTTGCGCAAATTCCCATGCAAGTTTTGGTCACCTCAAACATATAGTATGCAAAATCGTGTTGTTGGGACAATTGAGCAATTCCTCCAGTAATTTCTTTAACTAGATTAGCCATTTTTAGTTGATTTAATCCTAAATTGTTTAGTGTATAGGTTGTACTCAGTGTTCAGATACTTTTCAAACACCTCAGGAGATAGTCGTGCCTTGTTTACATGGTTAACATAGGCTGACTGGCACTCTGGTCTGAGTGTCAGTATTCACATAGCAAAGCTCTGCCCATGTTACTGTCTGTCCCCTGTGTGTCAGCATTTGCCAGTGTGGTGTATGGGGGCATATCCTACTGCTCTGTGTTAGACGCATTAAGATTCTTTTCTGTAGTTGACACAACTGATTGTGAGACTGTGCCCATCTTTTGGGACCAGTGGTTGGAACTGTGGGGAAGGGTAGTAGACTATCAACACATTTAGGTGATTTCTTTGCTTGATTGTGTGGGTTCCAGCCAGAATGGAAGCATCGCCTGAACTCAACCCCACACCTAGCTTGGGCTGAAAATGCCTTGGAACCCCGCTCAGAATTATTCCATGTTCATGACAGGGAGATTTAAGCTTAAAATCTGGGTAAGATCCCAGTATTAACTGTCCACTGAATAAGCAGATAAACGCAGAAAAAACAGCTTGCTTTAAGGCTAGCCTCTTATTTTTGTTGTTTGCAACTGGCCGACTTCTACTGCATCAAAGGCAGATTGACATCTGCAGAGATCTGCAGCACTCTGAATGTTCTGCCTGATAGTTTGACTTCAGTAAATGATTTATCAGTCATACAGCCTCATTCAGTACATTTGTAAATCAGTTTTACAGCATGTTAATTTATTTTGTGCAGAGGTCTGTTTGTCCTTTAGCTATCAAGTGCCTTGTTGCTAGCAATAACTATCTTCTGTGGCCAGAATTCTATGGATATTTGGTTAGTGATATATTGAGCCTTGTTTTGATACAAACCTTGGAACACCCATGTGTGTATCTCATTTTGTGGAGATGCATTCTATTTGTAGACAGTTTTGCCTGCATATCAAATCTGTGTGAGAGAGTGATTAAAAACCTCACCGTCTTTAATAAACACTTATGGGAGGACAGCGAGGGCTACTTCTGCATCATAACTGATCTGTCCAACAGTTTGGCCATAGAACATACAATGGAAAAAAAAGGAAGGTGCATTTAGAGCAAGTAGTGTTCTTTATCCTTTGAAAAAAATAATACTATATTTTTTTTCTTGATATTATTTTTATTTATTACAAGAGTTACGTGAAAACAGGATCTTTGTTTTTGTAGCCCATTGACTCCTGCTGTTGATTCTCCACCTGACTTAGCTGTACTGTGCCAAACAAGCTAGCTATCTGCTACAGGGATGGTTATAATGATTTAGTCACTGTCGACTACAAATGGGTAATGAACAGGAGATGGTTGACTTCCGGTGCGGGATTGAGCAGGAGGTAGTGGTGAAATTCTGAGAAACGACAGCTTATTCTTATTCAACTATCTGTAGTAGAAGTATATTTAAAAAAAAATGCCAATACAGAACAGAATTGAACATGATATGAACAGAGTTGGCTTTAAATGGATGTGTTTCAGAAGGGATCAATTTTTAAAGCAAGCAACCACATTTCTTTCCCTTATTATGTGCTTAATTATTGATTGTGTCCATGCATTTCAGTTACCTTTTCTCTAGAC
The DNA here is from genome assembly GCF_030867095.1 of Alligator mississippiensis. NCBI lineage: Eukaryota > Metazoa > Chordata > Crocodylia > Alligatoridae > Alligator > Alligator mississippiensis. Next base: position 158,420,873 of record NC_081828.1, on the reverse strand, counting down.
AGTATTTTTACGTCAGTCTTTCATACTTTTAGCCCATAAATTGGCCCTAACATTCTGGATCAAAAATGAAGGAAAATCTACACATTATGTCTGTATTTTAACACTAATCTGATAGCTTTGCTGCTCTGCACAATTTTAAAAATGTTGCTGTGTGTCTTGGGTGGTAACACACATGCTGTCTCTGGAAAACCAGATAAATAAGGTAACATGAGTCTTAAAACTCTGAGGGGTCTTTGTGGAGAATGCCTTGCATCGGTTGCCTTTCAGTTAAACTGAAGGGCTTCTAGTTGGTTGCAGTGGTGGCTGCATGTGGTAGAGAGGCAGCTTTTCAGATAAAAGGGTCCCAAACAATTTAAGGGATTGAATTGGCTGTTTAAAGTAGTACCCGGAATTCCCCAAAACTCTTAAACCACAAACTCCTAAACCAGTGCAGATACAAGGTGGAGTCATCGGCTCATCTAGGGTTTTGAAAAAGGGGGGTGCTGATGATGGTGTGATACATTATCAAATATATTTTTCTCCAGTTAAAGAGAAACTAGAAGCTTTACTAACATGCTAGGGACCTAGGGCTGTATTATTCAGTTTAAGATTGAAGCAAAAACAAATATAATTTAACTGGAACATGCATTCATTTGTTGTATTATGTATTGTGTATTAAAAAAAAAACACACAGCAAATTAGGCAAAAAAATAATCCAAAGTGTTGTTTCATTAATCTTGTATTTATTAGAATTAAGTGTATATTTATTTTTGAGATTCATAAAACCAAATCAAGCGGGGGAGTTGAGAGTGATTTGGATGTCATCTGTGAGGCATGGAACATGGTATAAGGGAAGGTTCAGAGCTGTGTATAGCGCCCTGGGCATCAGGACATAAAATGGGCAGCCTCCCGCATATTTTTTTAAACTACTTTGATACAACAAGGCATGGCAGGCAAGACAGGACAGACTGCCCTAGACAGGTGAGTGGGCCAACATTGTGACTGGCCCTGGGATGGCCCCCCGTCACAGACTCCCTCAGTGCTGCCTCAACAGAAATGCTGCTTCCTCTCCCAAGCAGTTGGTTTTAAAATGTGGGTGGAGCAGGAATCAAAGGCAACTGCATCCCTCCTAGATCCACATCTGGGTGAAGCACTGATGTTAATGTGCTTTCTGTACTGATGCTTTGCTACTTGGCACGGAATTTATTCTTTAGAGGTGCGATCAGTCCAATATTGGATTGGCACCAATGTAAAGACAATTGATTGTATCGGAAATTGGCCTGATGTGGCCAGTGATTTGGCCAGTAAATGCCCGTGTATGTGCGCAGCCGCAGTGCAGCACATAGGCAGCGAGGAGCATTTACTTTTTACTGTTATTAAGCCAGTGGTATATAGCTTTGATCATTTCCCAGTTCTGTGCCATTATTTCTTTTGTTCTCAAATATGAGGAATAAATAAACAAAGAGTTGCTATCAACTGGAGAAAATTAAAATGTATTACCTGCTAAAATAGGGAAAATGTCTGCCCAGGACAGCTTTCAGCCATGCACACACCATTTAGGCAGCATCTCTTGCTACTGCTAATCCCAACGTTGCTTGGCATGGTGAAAGTGTACTTTTTCTTCCATTGTTTGCAAAACATTTAATATATAATTGAAAAACAGATGAAAATTCACATGCTGTTAATAGAAAACAGCAGGGAAATGTGTGTTTGGAGGGAGAGAGTGGTTTAAGGCTCCTCTTAAGTCCTCTGATTAATAACCAGATCACCAACCAGTTTAATTCCTGTTAAAGCATCATAGTAAAGTTAGGATAAGCTTGGTAAAAGCACAGAAAAGACATTTTGCTTTATTACAATGAGCTGCTTCTCCTATGTTATGTGTTGTGTGAATACATTTTTTGGTAATGTTCTTCTCTAAAAATGGAGTATCATAATGAAGAACATTTTTTGTGCAGAGTACTTCATATGTCATCAGCCTTTATTATTTAAAACAACTTTTGATTTTATTTGAGGTTAGGATTATGTTCAACACTGCTTTAGAAATCTAAAATAAAGTCTGTGGGATGGGGTGGAGGATTGTGTGTGTTCTGGTTAGATAAATTCGTGCCCTCCCCCCTCCCACTTATTTTGTCCCCAACACATGCTCACACACGTACACACACCCACATACTGTTAAAATGCTATCTAGCTTGGTGTTGACCATATTATTCATATTGTGAAAGTATTTATTTGGATAGGACACTACATACCTACGTATATCTTCTTTTTACAGGTATTTGAAAAGCCCAGCACTTTATCAGTTATAATTCACTTAAATGGACTAGTTTATACTACCTCTCATCTATGTCAGCAAACTGCCCTGACATTTCACTAATTATTTTTAAACTTTGGAAGGGGGTTAAAAATGTAATCTGAATTTCAGCGAACTGTATTTAATGTGTGCATGGAACCTTGTCACCTCAAATGATTTAACTTTGTTGTTTTTGTTGTTTTTCTCAATGAATTTATAATAATTGTATCTACATTAATCCATAGGCATTTGCTGCTTTTTGGTAACCAAATTCCTGTTCAGTAGTTCTCTTATAAATAAAATCCTATTAGTTTGGTAACCTGCGATTTGTAACTTTCAACTATCCCCTGTGCATGAAGCCCATTGTTGCTTCAGCAGAAATCTTGAGACACAAATGGAATGTCGTAGCGCGCGCGCGCGCGTGTGTATGTGTGTACTTTTTCCAAACTTGGGAACTTACAGAAGTGCGGCCAGAATCCAAGAAAAACTTGACATTTCCAGTGGCTGCCCAATTCCAGGAAGATGTTGACTGTTTGTTCCTCTTCATGGAAATTTAACTCAGTGGTGCAGCTTTGACCAGAGGATTCCATTAATGTGCCCTCTGACTTTCAGGATGTGCATTTGAGAGCTTCTTACACTGAGCAATTGCAGTCTTCCCACAGGTTTTTAAGGTTGCAATGCATTTGCATTGCAAGCCTGATTTTGGCTTTACATTGCAGAGTGTACAGAGATTGGGAGCTTGTCATGAGATGAGACGCCCTCTCCCTCATTTAACATGGGGAAGAAATCCAAGTCTTGGATTTGAGTATGAGGTGGCAGGGGGCAGACAACTGCTCCAGCTCTGGGCCACAGCTGCAGCCACTCACATACTGCCTGTGCACCCCCTGCCTCCTTCCCATATCCCTGTTTCCCCCTTGTACGTCTTCTGCCCTCCACAGCCTCAGGCTTCCACCCTCAGTTCCCCTCATCTCCTGACCCAGCTGGCTCTGCACTGTTCTTATAGGACCAGGCTGGGGCTGCTCCAGGCTGTAGTGAGGATGGTGCTTGCTCATGCTGTAGCAAGGGGAAGGGGTGGGATGAAATGGGGGATGTGGGGGATAGGGTCCTGAAGCTGCAGGGAGGCAAGCACAAAAGCAGGGGAGGTGGCAGGGTACAAGCTGCCTGCCCCCCTCTCAACATCTGCCCCCATCACTACCTCCACATCATTCCACCCCCCCCACTGCTTGTTCCCCATTGTTCACCCTATTGCCCATCTCCTACTGCTTTCACCACCGTCTTCCCCTCTACTGCTGATTTTTCCACTGCAGCATTTCTACTGGCCCTGCAGAGCAGCCCTGGCCGGGAAGGAGCTCATGCTCTGGGAAGCCATGATGGGCTGCTGTCCGTCATGATTACTCACCGCTTGCTGGTCCAGTGGCTGGGAGGGGGTTGGGGCGGGGCCTGGCCCCCTCTGCTCCGTTTGTACTCGGGGCAAACCCCCTCCTGGCAAGTGGGGACTTATTCAGCTGCTGGCCCCTAGCACAGGCCAAGTGTCAGCTGCGGATGGGCAGACCCCACTGCGGAGCCAGCAGCCAGTGGCTGAATAAGCCTCCTCCTGCTGGGAGGGGGCTTGCCCCAAGCATAGGGAGGCTGCTGGCACCACAGTAGGGTCTGCCCGGCCGAGCTGTTGCCACTGTGCTCAGGGCCAGTCCTCTCCCAGCAGGAGGTGGCTTATTCAGCTGCTGGCCCTGAGCACAGAGCAGCAGATACAGCTGGGTTGGGCAGACCCTGCTGCAGTGCCAGTGGCCTTTCTGTTCTCAGGGTAAGCCCCCTTCCAGCAGGAGGGGGCTTATTCAGCCACTTGCACTGCAGCGGGGTTTGCCTGGCTTGGCTGTAGCCCTGAGTACAGAAAGGCTGCTGGTACCACAGGGGCATCTGCCTGGCTGCAGCTGCTGCTTGGCCTGTGCTCGAGGCCAGCAGGTGAATAAGCCCCCTCTTGCTGGGAGGGGGCTTGCCTGAGCGCAGACCTAGCGGTAGGGGCCGGACCCTGCCTGCGTCCAGCTGCTGGAGCAGTGAGTGGTGAATGACCATGATTCATAGATGTTAGGGTCGGAAGGGACCTCAATAGATCATCGAGTCCGACCCCCTGCATAGGCAGGACAGAGTGCTGGGTCTAGATGACCCCATCTAGATGGTTATCTAACCTCCTCTTGAAGACCACCAGGGTAAGGGAGAGCACCACCTCCCTTGGGAGCCCATTCCAGACCTTGGCCACTCGAACGCTGAAGAAGTTCTTCCTAATGTCCAGTCTAAATCTGCTCTCTGCTAGCTTGTGGCCATTATTTCTTGTAACCCCCGGGGGTGCCTTGGTGAATAAATACTCACCAATTCCCTTCTATGCCCCCGTGATGAACTTATAGGCGGCCACAAGGTCGCCTCTCAACCTTCTCTTGCGGAGGCTGAAAAGGTCCAGTTTCTCTAGTCTCTCCTCGTAGGGCTTGGTCTGCAAGCCCTTAACCATACGAGTGGCCCTTCTCTGGACCCTCTCCAGGTTATCCGCATCCCTCTTGAAGTGCGGTGCCCAGAATTGCACGCAGTACTCCAACTGCGGTCTGACCAGCGCCCGATAGAGGGGAAGTATCACCTCCTTGGACCTATTCGTCATGCATCTGCTGATGCACGATAAAGTGCCATTGGCTTTTCTGATGGCTTCGTCACACTGCCAACTCATGTTCATCTTGGAGTCCACTAGGACTCCAAGATCCCTTTCCACTTCCATGCCACCCAGCAGGTCATTCCCATGATGGGCAGCAGCCTGTCACAGCTTCCTGGAGTGCAAGCCCCTTCCTGGCAGGGGCTGCTCTGCGGGGCCGGGAGAGCGGCTGCAGAGCAAGGCAACGCTGTGGGGGCTTCCAGGGCTCTGGCCCACTCCAGAACCTGGTGCTGCCACGTGCAGCCTGCCACAGCTCTGCCAGCCCCTCTGCAGCTCCCCTGCTTGGAAGGGGTCGCACTCCCCCATATTGTGACAGGGGCTGCTGCTTCCTCCTGCTGCAGCGGTGGGGTGGGAGCATGGCCAGGCAGGGCCCCTAGGCTGGGGGCAGTGTGTGGCAGTGAGGGCAGGTAGATCCGGCTGCCAGTGAGGGTAGAGAGGAGACTAACTTTCTTCCCTGTCCCACTCTGCTTCAGGGGCCATGGTGCAGCAGCAAATGGGGAGTGCCTGGCAGGCCTGGCTTGGGTCCCTGTTGGTGGGATAAAGGTGGGGAATTAAACCTCTCCCTGGCCAGACCTCTGCCTCTGCCTGACCCCCACCCCTGCCTGTTCCTGCTCTGGCTGGGGAACAGAGGGGCAGGGCAGTCTGGCTGGGCTGGAGTAGAGCCCAGCTCAGAGAGCATGCTGGGATGTTGAGGGTCTCTGGTTTAACTTAAACCAGCAAGGGGTCTGGGACAGATATTGCACAAACCAGTTTGAGCCGAATCAGTTAAGCCTGATACTACGTTCAACCCGGTTTATCTCAAACCAGTTTCAGCCATTTTGAAACTGGTTTATGTGCAGTGAATGTCTGTTCTGTTACAGGTTTAAACTAGTATCTGGTGACTTAAAACAGTTTGTGTGTAATGTCTGTCCCTAGCCTCAGTGGCCATAAACAAGAATCCACTACTCTATGTATTTTTTTTGTCAGCCTTTTCCCACCACGCCCTCTCCAGTCACTTGCTCTTCTGTCCCTGTACACTTTCCCCAAGCTTTCTGCAGGTAAACAGGTAGGCCACAATGGCACAAGCCATGAGCAGGCAGAAAGGGGAAGCATTAGGAGGAGTGGTATAAGTTACCAGGGCAATAGTTAACCAGAAGTTCTTCTGTGCATATTTTTATTATCAATGAAGAATGGGAGATGGCAGAGTGTCAGTGCCATGGGGGCAATGCGAAGCAGAGTCTTGGCTATTTTGTTTAGAATGCAGTCTAAATCCTCTAATATTCTAAATTTTAATATTTTTAGGTTATTTTTTTTAAAGGCTAACATTCTTGAAATGTTTAATGACCACTCAAACCGATCATATCTTTTTGCAACCCTAACTTTACATTTTGTATGGGAATATCATTTATAGAGCAAGAATGCTGCCATTGGAATGCCATAAGCATACCAGAGTTAAAACTAGCCAGGATGGAGTGACATTTCTGGGGCTGCATCTTTATTACCAATCTGCACTATATTATTTTCATGCGTCTCTCATCTGGAGCAAGAATCCTCATCCTCATTATGTACCTAAATTAAATTCATTAAAGCAGCCTACCTAAGATGCTGATAGATTTTTTTTGATGGAGAAGGTTAATACTAGACAGTGAAAGAGGTGCAGTGGTATTTGGAGCTTCTAGTAGAGTAGAGCTTAGATTAAAATCTGTGTCCCTTTGGCACTCCCTTCCCCCTACTGCACAGTTTTCCTGGACACAATCCTGCTCTTCTTTCAAATACAGATATAAAATCTCCTTTTTGTATTCCAAATAATATGACTTTTTTTCATTTTTCTTGAATGTTTCCTTCCTCCCTCCACCCTTTTGATATGATCTTTCCATATATAGTAGTAAAATACATCCTTCTAATCCTCACATAGGATTTAAAACAACTGGTATGTTGAGCTGGCATGTTTACGTACAGTTCAAAAGCAAAAAGCTTAGGATCTACCTGATAGTAAGTCTCCCCAAACTGCCTTTTCTTTAGATAATAGGGTTGGTTTGTTATAGTCTTGATGGTCCAGGAAATGGTAGGAGAGGAAAGGATTTTTGTGATGATCTTTTATTGGACCACCTATATAGTTGGGAGAGCTGTTGGACGAGCTTTTGGGAATTAAGTGCCCTTATGAAAGGCAGACATAGGCTCAGCTAAGTAGGGGAAAAACTCCATGTGAATGAAAACAGTCTGTTTGAAGGGATGGAGAAGAGCTGTGAATTAAGAGTGAAGACATATGATCAGGAACCATTATGACAAAAGAAGTGCAGTAGAAAAAGGAATCTAGTTTGTGGCAGTGTGGGCTACTATCTTCCAGTTTTTCAATATTAAGCAAGGCTTTATTGGAGCTAATGGTAAATGTGGCAGGGCACCTTGTTGCCTGTCACTTTAAGGGCAGCGAACAGGCAGCAGCCAGGTGCCTGATGAGGGCAGCTGTTTTGGACCCAGGGATATAAGCTGGGCTGCAGCTTGCTGCAGGGAGGAAGAGGTAACATCAGGCTGAGAGGCTGCTCTGTCCGTAGTCTGGAGGTAAGAGTGGGGGCTGTGGGGTGGAGGTGACCCCTTCTCCTGGGTAAGACCTAAAACTGCACTCTGCTGGGGAAGGGTGGTCTGGTGGGGCTCCTAGTGGCATGGGAGCCTCCAGGAAATGCCTGCCAGTTACCTCCCCAGTGAAAGACAGGTCGGGGTGCCTTATCACCCCAGCCTCACATCCCCAGTGGTGTTCTAGCAAGCAGGGGGAGCCCAGGGCTTGGTTAAGGAGCCCAGAGGCAGAGCTCAGGCCGGAGAAGGGACCTGGGGCCACGCCCAGGTGGCAAAGAAAAGCCTGGGGGTGCGAGTCGGGCGCTGAGCGAGAGGGGCAACAAGTAGAGAGACCCTGAGTGAGAGGGGCAACAAGGAGAGTGGCCCCATGAGTGTGGGTGAGTGAGGAGGCCCAGTGGGGGCATAGTGGCCCGGCGAGGGGCTAGGAGCAAAGTAGGCCTACAGTCGTACAATCGCTCAGTCAACGCTCAGGTGAGGGTAGCAGGAGACACCTAACAGACTGCGCCAGGGCTGACCAGGGCAAGGAGAGCTAAGCTGGAAGCTGGGTGAGGCCAGGCAGCATGAGTGGCTCCTGAGAGAGTGCAGTATGAAAGAGGCTGGGTGACAGCCAGTGGAGTGAGTGGGACGGTGGTGAGAGACGGATGGCTTCTGAGTGGCCCTTTGGGGCTATAGAGAAGAGCTACAACTATGTGCCCAGTTTGCCCTGGACATAGGCTGGAGAAGTAATACCAGAGTAACATCTGCAAGGTATGGGACCTGTGGAGGGGAGGTTGGAGCAGGTATTAGATCCTTGTCAGTAGGGCAAGTAATGGGTAGCCTCCCGCCTTAGTAACAACTCTCATACTTTTCCATCAAGGTGTGGCAGGTGAGCGAAGCGGGTAGTTGCCTCAGAAGTAGGGTGGCTAGCAAAGACCTAACGAGGAGGCCACCCTGTTACATTTAAAGAATAGAGCTTGTCAAAATGTTTTGCATTTTGATTTTTCAATTACATTTTTATTTTGAAAAAAAATAAAAACACTAAAAAGTAATTATTTTTGGTATTTTTTGCCATTTGTACAACTTCCAGCTTCTTTAAAAATTAGTATTAAAATGTGAGAGCATTTCTAAAATATTTGCTAGCTTTTTCATATACAGTAAAGAAATAACTTGGGTAGATTCCAGATGCCTTTTATGATGTTTACAAGTACTGTAACAAGTGTGAAATTGATATATCATCTCTTATCCTACTCCAAGTTTATTAAATAATCTAAAGATATTTATTCACCTTAGTACCACAAGAAGCAATATGGTGGAACTTGTATGCTTTTCCCATCTCAACAAATGTCAGTATGTGGTGGTGGGCTGAGAATTTAATTATTATTTAATAAGTGTACCACAGAAATCTGTGACACTTGAAAGACATGCATGGAAGCTCAACATGTTAGAACCACATTTGGGGAAATGGAGGATTTCTTGGTGAAGGTTAGGGTCCATCCAGGATCAGTGATGAGTCCATTCCTGTTTGTGCTAATCCTGGATACATTAATCAAGAACATCAAAAGGATGTCCCATGGTACATGATGATCAAGAATCATGCAGTCTTGCTTGCAGAAAGCAGAGACTAGGCAGGAAGTGAGTTGGGCATATAGAGTCATGTCCTGAAAAAGCATAGTCTGTGCATCAACAGGGAAAGAATGGAATAAATGTTGTGCACATTTCAGATGGTAGCAAACAGCAGCACAGAACATTGAGTAGAAGTTCAAATTTACTGTGTAAGACAACAGAGAGAGATGATGAAATTAAAAGCAAAATAAACACGACATGGACAAAATGGAGGGAGGTGAGTGAAATGAGTCTGACAGGAAAATGCCAGTTTGTTTTAAGGGGAAAAATATACAAAACAGAGATAAGACCATTACTATTGTATGAATCAGTGTGTCAGGCAGAGAAAACCAGTATTTGAAGAAGCAAAGTAGAAGCTACAGAAAGCATTGCTAGGGTATTATCATTGCTTTTAACATTTTAATGAGGGCATTGTTGTGGAAACCTTTTGTGTAGAGGCGATGAACAACAGTGCCATCTTTAGATCATGTTTAATGTGTCTGACTGTACCTTTCTTGGGCACCCTCTTTAAAATTCCTGAAGGTCCTTGTATTCCTTCCTATATAGATTATCTGAAATCTATTTCAGTTTAATGTTGAGGATGCTCAGTCTAAAATTTATGCTTGCCAGAAAGGTTAGGGTTAAAATTGGTCATATTTGATGTGGGAGTTACTATATTGTGCCCTAGAAGATGGCCAATTCTTCCCCCACAATACTCTCTTACTTTGAACATTTGCACAATTGGGGGTAATCCTTTGTGTGCAAGACAGGACAGAAATAGGCTCTGGAGAATTTTTTTTTCAGCAGAATGAATTATGCAAATATTCAAATATCTGGCCCATAGTTAAAACTGAAGCTGGTTTGTCTTATTTAGCCCTTTTTTTTTTAAACTGTTTGTCCAGCTTCTACAAAAGTAGCTGTGCTTGAAATGCTACGTGCCATGTTCTATTCTATGATAGAAAAACGGAAAAGTAATTTTAAAAAGTTGGTGCATTTAAAATTGTAGGCCTGTGTACTCTGAACAATGCAGAATGCCTTAAGTGAAGTCAAGCTATTGATGAACAAAATGTTCATATTAGGCAAGACAGTTACTAAATATGTGCATTTCGTGTGTGCAAACACATGTATGTGCACACTCATTGAGCTGGGCCTGTTCTCCTGTTTCTTCTGCTCAAAAAACAAAGGCCTTCTCCCATTTGAAATGAATTGCATCCTTGGGATTGACAGTGGTGGTAGAACCTTTCTCTGATAGGCCAGATACCAGTGTGCTCCATGTTCACCCACAGAAAATCTAATCTCAATATGCACTCAGTGCCATGCAGGAACAAGATTCAAATGAATTGGCTGCCCCAACACAAAAAATGTTTTTTTCTATTAAAAGTAATTTGATTTATAATATGCAAATTCAACATTTGTGTTGGCGTATATAACCACATCTCCGTATTATCCATTCTCTCTTATTCCTTTTTTCATTCCCACTGTCTTGCCACATTTTCCTCTTTGTTTCTTCTATACAACTTAACGATAAGATGCTGGATGCAGGGTGTCTGATGGTATTTGACAACATAAAGGGACACTGCCTGAGTACAGGTATGAATCTGAGTCCATTAGTTACATTATCATCACTTTGGCTTTGCACTTTTGCAGATACATTGCAGGGTTAGGCCTCTAGCCACTAACATCCTCCTTAGTTTGTTCCTTAAAAACTATACAAGTGATTCCATGAATAAGCCCTAGTCTGTTTCCTGAGAAGCTGACATCTTCATGTTTCACTGTAACCAATGTATAAAATACCCAATGATCATATCATTTATTTTTCATCAGTATTGATTTCTTTTGTAGGAAAGGAGGGAGAAGGAATTCAATTTTCCTTTTGCAGTTTGGGTACTAGAGAAGATCAGCCTCACAGTGAGGGGCAATTTAAGAATAGGGTGACTGTAAGGAAACCTGGGACATTTGGGGCACTGCCTCCCTCCCCCTCCCACCACCATCCAAGTCAGTGGTGTTGCTGCAGGCAGAGGCAGTTGGGCAGGGGTGTGGGACGCAGTATAGTGGGGAGGTGGAATGGCATGGTGCACCATGCTGCTCTGCCTCCCTGCTGGACTGTACCTCGTGCCCCTGTGATTCCGGGACTTCTGTTTTAATTTTCACAGTTTGGCTGGGAACAGCCTGTGAAATGTGTGACTGTCCCAGTCAAACTGGGATGTATAGTCACCCTATTGAAGAACCACAAGTGTGTGCATTTTCTTCATTCTGCTATGAGTCAACCTAGCTATTCTCCCCCAGGAGTCAGTAAATGTTAGGGCAAAGCCTATTTGCACCTGAGATCTTCAATTCCCAACTCAGTAGCTGACACTCGAATGTATCTTATCTGAATGCTGACATTTCAGCTTAATCTTCCCAATATGATGTGAACAACAAAGGTCATGTCAAAGCAGACATCACAGCGACTGCAATTCTGTGGTATGTATGTATTGGGTGTAGTATGTGTGTGGAGGTGATGGAGATATGATAAATTATGGAGCCTTGTGCTAATTTAATTTATCCTGCATCTTTGACTCTTTCAGTTGCTTTATGCCTACTGATTTCCCTTTCTGAGATGAAACCCCAAGCAACCTCCAAAGACTGACATTTAAAATAAAAATGCCATCCTTTTGTAACAATCATTGTTGTGGGTTTTTTTACTCCAAATAAAGAGAGAAACCCTTCTCCAGAAATCCAAAATCAGGTTTCTGTGAACACAAGGACTGAATAAGATAGATGTCTGTAAGTGTCTAGTACTTGGTAACTGGATGCTGTATTGGCTGCAAGCATGGTTTTGAAATTAAAGCCCTAAATGTTTGAGATTATAGTTGGATTAAAATTCATGATATTTTGTTGTTTGCATTAAATGAAAATCTGCTTTGTTTGTGGGGTTGGCATTTGAATGAGGTGTTTTGATGGCTGTAATAAGCTGAGTATAGAAAGACTTGTTATAAATTCTTGCCTACAAGAAACTGGTCAACTAAAGATGGTCATGCTAATGAAGGCAAACATAAAGCAGAAAAGAGGTGGAAGAAAAAGAGAAAAGTTCTGAGTATTATATACAATAAAAAGATGCCAGGGCAATTAAAGATCTACTTCACAATGATGAGACTGGGGTTAAAGTAGGGAGTGGAAACATGCAGAGAAGGAAGGATGAAAGGGAATGTAAGTAAATTAACATGAAGATGTTTATGTGTTTATTGGGTGTTTCATGGACAGAGAAAGTAACAGAAATGGTGACATCAGGAAATGTGACGAACATTGCTTAGAAAGCCAGGGAGGCCAAACTGAGATGGCTAGATCATGTCCTCTGTGATGAAAAAGAAAATACAGGGAGGAGTGGTGGAGATGAAAATTTAAGGAAAGAGGAAAAGAGAGGTCACTTGTATATGTAATGAAAATGGGTCATTTTTGCGATGTAATTGTTTCTCACTGTAGATGTGTGGAGGGGTGGGGAAGATTATAATTTAAATGAGTTTGCTACATTGCAAACTAAACCACACCCACATGTAGTACGGTTTGCAACATAGCTATTTGTAATGTTGCAGCCTTTGACAGCTTGACCCCAGCTGCAAGAGATGCAGGCTTGAAGGCAGCAGTAATAAGGGGCCCAATCCTTCGGTTTTTTGGGTTTTTTTGTTCTTTTTCCACATAGCCTGCCTGTGTCTCCTGTGGCCAGGGAGTGAGCTGCCAGTGGGCTGAGCAGCCCCTGAGCTGTGGAGGGCCCCAGTCCTTCCTTCCATGGCAGTGGTGCCCCCTGGGAACATGCGGGCAGGCAGGCAGCTAGTGGGCGGGTGCTGCCCCAGCTCAGGCTCAGGGAACAGTTTGATTGGGCTGGGTGCTTCCTGGGAGTTGGAGTAGTTATCCTCCTGCTAGCTGCTGGCCTGGATGGTCCCGGGGGTGCTTTTACCATGAAGGGACGGTCCAGGGCGTGCTGGCAACTCACCCCCTCAGCTGTGGCAGAGGTGGGCAGGCTTGGGTGGGGGGAAGTAGGGAAAGGATCAGGCCCCTCACCATTTTTTTTCTCACTGGATCCTGCCTGCCTGAGTTGCCATTGGGCTGTGCAGTCCCTGAGCTGTGGGGGGGTGGGCGGGCTGGTCCTTCCTTCTGCAGCAGTAGTGCCCCCCAGGGCTACTGGGGCAGGATGCTAGCCACGTGGATGCTACCTCAGCTCACAGGCAGCACCCACTGGATCCAACTCTTCCCTGCAACTCCTGGCAGGCTTCTAGTGTGTGGTCTCAGGGAAGACTTGGATCTGGTGGGTGCTGCCTGCAAGCTGGGGCAGCACCCAGGAGGCTAGCACCTTGCTTGGGAAGCCCCAGGGGGTGTTGCTGCCATGCAGGGAAGGACAAGGACCCCTGCAGCTCAGGCATTGCACAGCCCTGCAGCAACTCGCATAGGCAGGCTCCACTGAAGGTGGGGAGGAGTGGAGTGGCGAGGGGCCTGGTCCTTTTATTTTTTTTCTTTCTGTGGGGCCTGCCCATGCCTCCCGTGGTTGGGGGTGAGTTGCCAGTGGGTCCTAAGCTGCAGGGGGCCCTGGACCTTTCCTCCATGATGGCAATGGTACCCCCTGGGCAGCACCCAACCATTAGCAGCCCACTCAGACAGCCCTGGGGGGTGTTGCCACTGTGGAGGGAAAGATCAGGGCCACCTGCAGCTCATGGGCCACTCAGCCCACTGGCAGCTTGTCCCCCAGCTGCGGAAGAGGCGGGCAGGCTCCGCAGGGAAAAACAAATAGAGGATCGAGCCCCTCACCATAATGGTGATGGAAGCCCCTAAACTGAAATGGTTTGTTTTTAATCATTGCAATGAAACATGCACCATTTCAATTTAGGGGACTAAACCCCTGTCACGTGTACAAGTGGCCAGAGAGGTCAAGGTTGAGATGAAAGAAAGTAGGAAGGATATGAATGAACTGGGGCTAAGGACAAGAGATGTCATTGATTGCATCTCGGGGAGAAGGGAAGTCCAAGCACCTCCTAAAGACCCAAACAAGACAACCCAGTAGCTATGCTGAGCAGGAGCCAAAGGTAATTAACTTCATAGATATGAAGCCTTTAAGATGGGCACCCAGCCCTGTTATGCTTACTTGTGCTCTTTCACTCCCCTTACCTATTTCTGTTACTCCCTTGTTACAGTTTGTTTCAGATTAGAATGTAAATTTGTTTGAGATATGGACTTCAATACCTGGTACAATGGGGGTCTAGATGCTAACTAGAGTCTCTGGATGCTGTTGCTATGCATACCCTGAGCTGCATGTTGTTGAGGTCCTTTAAACTGCCAATATTCTTGGGTCAGTATCTGTAAAGAGTCCCTGTGTGCTAGCGCGTTGGAGACTGTTCATTTAAAGTTAATTCAATATGTTGCCTCCTTACTTCAAAAACAGTGCTTGCTTTTGTTTTAAGCCTTGCCACCTATGAGAGATATTGAGACAAATTTGTCAGATTATATCCATAATGAACCAAGGAAGTTTCTGTTTTCTACTAAATCAGGCATACTTAGAAATATAGATAATTTATTATTGTTGTTTTACTGTTAAGGATCCAGTATATTTAATTCTTATATTTTTCTGTTCAGCTTACTATGCTATATGCTCATAATATTTGAGCACCTCTTTCTGGGATCAGCACCTTTTTCTGTACATTATGATGGCATTTATTATATTTAGGAACATCTTAACTGCTGTTTCCCTGAAAAAGCTTATGACACGTACACTTCTATATCTGCAGGCTAGCATGCTGCAGTCTGCTGCAAACTCATTAGTTGCCCTCCATTGTGACAACATCAGGCTTCAACGTTTAATCTATGCAGAAAGGCACCAGTATTGCTGACCCTTAGGATGACTTGCTTTGTCAGTTTATTGCCACAGAACTCGGAAACATGTGAGCCTGGTGCTTTGCGTGTAACGTAGCAAATGATCATTTTTTAAATACCTTCAGCAATAGAATATTTTTGCCAAAGGAACTTATTTAAATAATGTCAGATTTGCCTCACTCAGACTAAGCCAAAGGAAATACTTCGTTTCTCTTTAAAGAAATTCAGCTTTTAGGTGACAGCTAGTATCTACAGACCTGGGTTTTTAAGAGAACTTTTCATGACTGAATATGGCACTAAAATACTACAGCTACCTTGGAGTACCTTGATGCACACAGTTATAGGAATCATTGTGATAACAGCTAACCATGAATTTTTCTGACTGGCAGAATAGTAACTAACCTTGTGTCTGGTTTGAAGTGTTCAAGTGAATTTGTGATTGTTAGAAAAAAAGTCTTTTTACTTCTTATAATTGAATCTCTTACCTTTTTGAGTTTCTCTTTTTTGATGTATATGTTTATCACGTACCCTTTCAAAGGTAAAGGATCTTTTAGTCTTTTCATATCTGAGATTCTTGCCCTTTTTCATTCTTGTTGCTTCTCTCTGAATCGCTCCACAGGGAAGACAAAGGAAAGGATCTCACCTAGCATTTTCTCCTATGGGCTTCTGTTGCAAAAGTGGGAGAAGAGAGAAAAAGGAACCATCTTTGGACTGGAGCAACCAAAAGAGAAAAGAAAGACTGTTGTGAACTTGGAAGCAAGGTGAGGAGCAGATGAAAGGCATTGATATGGGGTGCCTGTAGATGTGCGGGTATGCTGCTTCAATGCGCTGTAATTACAGCGCATCAGAGACTTGATTACTCGAGTCTGCTGGAGCGTGCTAATTAGTGTGCTCCAACAGCCCCCATGTCTTATGTATTCAGTGTCCCTGCATTTCAGGGACACTGAATACATAAGACAATTCAAAATGGCAGCGGGGGCGCTTTAACTAAGCTTGACAATTTTTAAAGTACCCCTGCTGCCATTTGAAGCGCAGGGTGCTGAATACATGAGACACTGTGGGCGCTTTTAATTAGAATGGCTCTTGGAGCTGCTCTAATTATAGTGCCCCCACAACCACCCTAGAGCATGTGTGAAGATGCCCATTATGCTTAGGGAACAATTACATACGATCATAGGAAAAGGCAGCTGGAAGTGACCTCATGACATCACTCCCCCGGCTCAAGGCAGGATTATCCCTGATAAAACCATCCCAACCAGATGTCTGTCTAGCCCGATCTTGGAAATTTCCAGGGATGGAGATTCTATAACCTCTCTAGCTATCCTGCTCCAATGCTTGACCATTCTCATAGTTTAAAAGCTCTTCCTCATGTCCAATCTAAATTTCCTCTGCTGCAGTTTAAGGTCATTGCTAATGGTCTTGTCTGCTATGGCCACATAGAATAGTCTATCTCCATCCTTTTTATAATAGCGCTTCAAGTATTTAAAGACTGTTATCAAATCCCACCCTGCCTCCCCAGTCTTCTCTTTTCCTAAATAATCCTCATTCTTACAGCCTTTCCTCATACATGTAGAACATCAAGTAGTTGATGAAAGTAAAAAAAAAAATTTATGCGTTTTAACCACAGATGGATTATTGTGTTCAGTTCTGTGCAAATCATTGCAACAAGGTTATTGACAGAAGATTGCAGAGAAAGCTGGCTAAAGGATTGATTTATGAGGAAAGATTAAAAATAGCTACATTTCTGTTTGTTGTCTAAAAAAAAAAAAAAAAAAAATCATGCAGAGCAGGAGGCATGACAGTTTGCAGGTTTAGGAGGGCCTGATTACAAGAAGTGAAATTTTGGTCCCATTGAAATCAGTAGCCAAACTCACAGTTCATGAGTGCCAGAATTTCACAAGTTAGTTGAGGAATTGCATAAGGTGGGTATGTGTAAGAGTCATGCTCTCAAATTTGGGAAGAACAATGGGAGATTTTTCTGACAGTTAACTGTAGAATAATCCTCTAAGGCCGCGGTTCCCAAACTCTGACAGACTGTGCACCACAAATTTAAAATGATACAACCTTAAGTACTACCAACCTTAAGTAATACCAAATTTTTCAGTTTAACCTTAAGTACCAGCAGCAAATTTTTGTCATATAAAGTAATTCTGATACATATGTCAAAGCGTACCACTGACAGGTTGTCTGTGTACCACTGGTGGTACACATACCACAGATTGGGAACCGCTGCTCTAAGGGAAGCATCTGCAGCCCTTTGCAGGTTTTAGAACCTGACTGTTTGTAAAGTCATGAGAAAATGTGACATAGCTAGAGAATAAGGTTACACTGTGAAGTGGGGGAGGGAGAAGCCTATCTCTACTTCGTATGTTATTTGTGTTAATTCACTGGGCACAGTGTTTATGCAGTCAGTGTGTGTCAAGTGAATGAAATGTGACAGTCTCATTGAAACAAAAATGGACATGTTTGTGAAAAATCTTTTAGGCTATCTGGGCTGTATGCTACATAACTGAGTGTATTCAATATATAGGTTTGTTGTGTATTTTGATTTTCTTAATAATCAATTCATTTTAATCAGGCATTAAAGAAAGAGTGCCTCTGTAGCCATATCTGTTGTTTTTAGTACTGTAGTAGAAATACCTGTAAAGATGTTTCACTGTGAACACTTGACTTCAAATGGCCCATGACAACCAAACAGGGATGCCTGGTGCCTCCTGAGTCTGGGGGACACAATTTTTGGGCAGGCCCGGGGGCACACCAAAAGCCCAGTATCCACTCCTATACTTCTGTGCTGTGGCTTAGTGCCCCCCCCCGGTCCGCACGGCAAAAAAAACTCTGCCGTCCTGAGCAATGTTGAGTCGAGGACCAATCTCAGGTTGGGCACATGCCTCTCCCATGCCTCCCCTACCAGTCGCTTGTGCCAAATACATTCCACTGACAAAAGTTTTTGTTCCGATGAGATGGAAGTGAAATGTGAATGTGTAATTAGGGGATATTATGTACGTAGATATAGTACAGAGTGAGATGCTGTTGCTTGTCACTGAAAGAGTATTTTCCCTGTTGAGTATTCCCTATTAAAAATGAGTATTAGTAACAATTTTTTTCATAGTAAAAATTTAGGCGTTTGCAGTTTTGAATAAATTTGTGTGGTCTAACTCACCTGCTGGGTGAGTTATACCTCTCAGCCCCTTACCCATATGTTGCAGATATTATAAACCAAAAAACCAACACCTGTTCTTTGTTCACCAAATTTGATGGTCTGAGTCCTGTCTTCCAGAAACAACATTAACAGATGCTAACAAAACCTCTGGATCATAAGCTTCAAAGCCCTCTAAGTCCTAGTTAAAGCACAGTCATTTGTGGTATTGCTTTTTGGATACTGCACTTCAGCCCTTCTTTTTTGACCCATTAGTGATTTTCAAGACTGGTGATGTCTTGTTCCCTAGAAGTCTGCCTGCTGATCTTGACAGTGTTTCTATTTGGTTGCAGGAATCCATGAGTGAATCAACTCCCATCCACCTAGGAAAGGGACTCTATAGGTACTTATACACATGCTTGGTTGTGGAGGTGGAAGTGCGTTTTAATTAGAACACTCAATCAAATCTGCTCCACATTCTAATTAGAACACTCTAAGCATCGCTGCGGTGTTGCATGTATTAAGCATGCAACGCCGCTCCTGTGTGTTTTAAAAATGGCCTCAGGATGCTTTAACTAAACTCAGTCAACAAGCTTTAAAGTGCCCCAGAGGCCGTTTTGAAACCCACAGGGTTTTATACATGCAACTGGAGCGATGCTTAGAGTGTTCTAATTAGAACGTGGAGCAGATTTGATTGAGCCTGCTCCAACAGGTTCTAGTCAGAATGCATCCGAGCACATGTATATTTCCTTGGCTCCCTGGTTCTTCGGTCTCTCAGGCCTCCAAACCCGCTGCTTTAGGATCTTTCATAGACTGAAGCACCAACTGCCTTTCCTCTTTTTTCCATCTTAATTCCCAGCAGTTGCCTTCTGAGCACTAGCACCACAGAAGACATAGTGGATTTCATACTCTGCCTCCTTAAGTGCTCTTTCAGCAGTGACCTGGGTCCAAATAGTGACAGTTTCCTCTTAATGACCTCTCTGGATTGATACTCCATCTTCTGAAGCTAGCTGTGATCCCTAAATGAATTTCACCTTGTAGAGGAGAAATCCTGGGTCATCATTTTAACTAAGTAATTTACAACAGTGCTCACAGTGGAGTCCTCAGGTTGTTTCATCTGCCACCAAAAAATGTCCCTAACAGTATAGGGCAAGGGGGAACCAGGAACATGTACAACAGTTGAACAGTCTCCTTGCCATGGAGTTATGAGCCCTTTTCTTCTCTCTAATCTCAAACCAGTTTTGAGTTTGAATGCTTATACAAAGAAAGCTGTCTGTAGCCATGCCAGATGGAGGAGAGAAGGCACTTTTGACTAAATTTCTGATTAAAAAGCCAGTTTGGATAAGCAACTGTTCTGACCAGTTATGGCTCTTGTTTCCCCAATCACCAGCCGAGGAGATCAGAGAATTTCATACCCTCTCAAGCCATGGTGTCATGCAGCTTAAATAAAATTGTCAAGGCTAGGACCTTTAAACCTTTTTCTTTATGGAGCAGGGCTGTAGTACAGCCTTTTTTCATGGTGTATCATTCAAGCTTCAGCAACTTATTAAAAATGTTGTGGGGCTCTGGATTAACATCAATGTATATTCAGTCCTTGATTTCTCTGCTGAAACTGCTTCCAAAGTAGGGAAAAGGAGACAACTTTTGCCTTTTCTTTGGAACAGAGGCTGTTCCCATTTAATTCTATTATATTATGGGTGAGTCCAAGGCCACCCTGCGGGGGGCGAATTGGGGTGACCACCCCAGGCTGCGCTTTGGGGGGGGGTCCCATGGACAGTGTTGTACAGGCCCTGCTGCTGCCTTTTGTTGGGTGGTCACCACTCTCCAGCCACATGCAGGCTGATATGTCCCAGGCCCCGCACACACCTAGGGACAGCTCTGGGTAAGTCTCTTGTGTGCTAGGCAAGTTATCTCTGAAGTACTGAACGGTTACCAAACTCTGTACTGGGAAGACTGAGTGTATATACAAAATATATATTTTGAATTTCCTGAGCCAAAGACTTTTTTTCCTTAGAAATACACAGGTCAATCAAGTTAGTTGACAAATCAATCATCTTATGACATTTTAATTGTTGCTGTTTCATTAGCAAAATAAAGAGTTCTATGAAAATCTTCTTTTTGTAAGGAAGGATGTATACACATAATTATAGGATGCTTTTATTGTAAAAAGTGAAATGAAATGACTAACATGTTCTGCTGCTAGAAGTGACAGGTGTAACAAACCTGCTGCTGTCATCAGCCAGAATCTTTTATCCTTGCCTTGTACTAATGAATAAATCATCTTTTTATTACATAAAATACATTCTAATCATTCCCACGTCAGTCTATTTCTGGCTAGGCCTGAGTAATCTAAGATTTCCTTGATGCTTGGGGTTCCCCTCTTCTGTTTCGCTGTTCAGAAGTCACATTTACAAGCACCAGAAAAAATATGGATGTTGCAACTGAAAGAAAGGAGAGGCAAGAGAAAAGTGAGGGAACTAGGAGGAAATCGGAGACAAGGGAAGTGGGTAGGGTAAGAGAGATTGAAGGGACATGTGGAATGATGGGTAGGGACCTGTTGAATTCAGGGTGGCTGCCTGCTGATTTTTGCTGCCAAAATGCAGGGCCTGGCAGCCATTTTGTGGGTGAAATGCAGCAGGTCCCTGAGGAGACCCAGTCGCCCTGCCTCTTGCTGCTGATTGCCTGCAAGAGTGGTCCCTCATGTGGCACTGCTGCTGATGGTTGAAGAGGGGTGGGTTGACATGATAGGCAGCCCTCACAGCCAATCAGTGATGAGGGATGGGGGCAGTAGCCATCTTGACAGGAGCCCTTTGAGTGGGCAGCCCTTGCCCTCTGCCCTTCACCTGTGGTGGCCTGCCACAGCAGGACTGCTGGCTCCCTCTGGGGAGCCAGCATTTTATTTCCAGTAAGTTGTTTTTATTTTTGTTTTTTTCCCTATGGATTTCATGGGCAATGCCAGATTTTGCGAAATCTGCAAAATCGCAATTTCAGTAGGTCCCTAATGATAGAGAGAGAAAGGGGTGTGGCATGGAAAGGGGAAAAATAAAAAATAAATAACCTTAAAGAATATGTAGAAAACAAAAACAAAGTCAAAAAAGGCATAGAGTAACAATAGCTGGTAAGTGGGGGAAAAAGAGATCAGGTGTGACCACTGTAATCCAGAAGAAAGGGGCATCAAATGTGGCATTGTGAGGAAGCTGGGGGCTCTAACAGCAAATGGTTGGGATTTGCTAGTATTCGGCATAGGCAGTATTTTTCCAGACAGTGTCAGAATAGTCTTTTTGTCCTGATAATTACTAGATAAAGTGAGTATACAAGGATACTATACTCTGTGTGTCTAGCATGGGGCCACAATGTAAAACTTCCTAGTGATAATGGTGATTAGGAGATAGCTGCAATGTATTTGAGGGAATCAACTTCAAGTTAAACTCCTGGTCTGTGAACGCTCATGATGAAACTCAGGCCTAATTCATGTCAATTGCAAAACTGTCATTGACTTCAGGACTGTAGCCTTGCCAGTTGTTCCCTTATTTCTGTTTGCTTATTTAACTGGTTCTTCCTAAGTGTAGTACTCTACACTTCTCAGACCATTTCTCTAATGTATCAAGGTCGTTCTAAATCCTCATCTTATCCTCTCAGGGATCTGCTACTCTGCCCATAGTGATGCCATATGTACATTTAGTAAACGTAATCTTAATTCCATTCTCTGCTTCATTGATGAATATGTTGAACAGTATTGGACCCAGGACTGGCCCTTGGGGCACACCACTGTATACTTCTTTGTTAGACAATAAGCCATTGGTGACTTTGAGCTCTATTATCCAACCGGTTATGCATCCACCTTAAGTAACTCCATCTAGGTAACATTTTTTAGCTTACTTTTTAAGCTAATGTAATGTAATGCTTGTATACTTGATACATATGTGTGAATTAGTAATATTGCCTTTCAGTGCCTGGTCACAGAACCCTCCTATTGCTTAGGAGATGTTTCACTGCTGGCATCTACACAGTTCTTTAGCCTGTGGTGTACAAGCCCATGGTTTTGAAACAAGAGAATAAAGATTCTCCTCCTGGCCTCTGCTGGGAGTGTGATCTACCATAAACATAGCTGTTGTCTGAAGCACATAGATTCAATTAAAGAATAATGGTCTTTGTTCAAGGCGCTGAGCCTTCTGGTAGCAATTTTTTACGCTATGCATGGGAATAACGTCTCTGGTCACTGAGGAGTATCATTAACTTACTGTTACAAAGTGAAGTATTGTTTCTGCCAACAAATTAAACTAAAGTAAACAATGGAAGTTCTCTCGAGAGAATAACAATTTGGTTTACGCCTTGTCTACATGAGAGAGTTTCACCAGCTTAACTAAGCCCAGGTGCAAACATTACACTTTTTCTGGTTTAAGAGGTTGGAAATTGGTCTATACCCATAACAAAACAGAAGTTCAGGGCACACAGATTGCTTTAAGAATGGTGGATCCCAGTCTAAGATAGACCTGAATCGATGTAGTATCAGACTTATTCGATCTAGGTTAGATCAGTCTATCTAATGTCAGTGCCACGTCTTCTCATGAATGAAAGTAGGTCACTGTCTGCCAGTATCTCGGTTGCCTTGCCAGGGTCCACACTAAGTTTTTCTTGCAGGTTGCTGCAGCTTGGCTGCTCCAGCTTAGGGCCTAGCTGGTCCCTCCCCTGAGCTCTATCTGTCGGCTCCAGGCAAGACAGAGGCAGGGGGAGAGGGGAGTGGGACTCCAGAGCTGCTGCGGGGGTGGGGGTGCCAGCAGTGCACGCTGCATTCCTGGCTGGGTTGGCAGGACAGAATGCATCCCTTCCCTGTCCTGAGCCCTGGAACTGTGCTGGAGCAGCTCTGGGAAGGGCTTGCAGGATTCTTGCCTCCCTGGAGCCAGTGCTGAATTCCTGGCTGAAGCTGCTTCTCTGCAGCTGCAATGGCATGGCTGCTCCCCTGCCCCCCTGGGACTGGAACATTATAGGAGAGTGAATCTGATCTACTGAGAGAATTAGTGGGAAGTGGGGCTTTTTTGGCGGGGGTAGGAGGGGTTTGCATTTATTTGTTTGTTAGCAAATATTAAATTTGAATACTTGGCAAACACCTTGAAGAAAAGGATCTTACTGTTAAATTGTCAAAATTACATCCCTTAAACTATTTGTTGAGAAGTTCCGTGATGCATCTTTCTGGGTCTGTAAGGAGAAATGCGAGAGAAGACTTGACTAGTCTGATTTTTTTTTTTTTTTTTTTTCCAGCCTTCCAAGTCTCTTAACCGGAAACAGTTTCAGTTTTCAAAGAAATTTCTGTTTGCTCTATTGGCTTCTTTTCTGAGCAAGCAGTTTTCATTTTACATAAAATATATAGATTCTGTGTTCTTTCCTATCTATATATATTGAACTGAGATCTGCAATAAGAGTGACCCTGATTTCTGTGACACTGCATTAATCACTTTATAGGCATTCATTTTGTTGGTGGAATATTCTTCCCTTGTTACTTGCAAACATGCTACTCTTATAGGCAGACTTTGGCTTTGATCCTGTTTCCATTTAAGTCCATAAGAGTTCTTGTTCTTGACATCAGAGGGCACTGATTTGGCCTGCTTTGCTGACGAGAAGCGAAAGTGGTTTCAAGTACCATGTACCTGAATATAAAGCTATAGTATATATGCTTGACATATAAAGAGTCTGCTCATATGTATGAAGAACAGTATTTGTGCCCGAAAGCTTACAAAGAACAATTTTTCCAACTATTTAGTTGGTCTAATAAAAGATCTCACATCTACCCAAAGAGCCTTGTCTGCCTTTGTCCTTGGACCAACATAGCTATAACCAACAGCCATATATACAGGTTAATAGAGATTAAATTGCCTAATCCGGACTGACCTAGTTTGCATTAACTTTAATACCCATTCAATGATGATTGGTTAATTCTAACTGGAGCCAATTTTAATTTGGACTACAGATGCCTATGTATATATGGTGATGGCTGTAGTCTGGATTAAACCTAGAACAACATAACATTTATAGACAGCCTCTGTGTAAATAATTGGGGATTAATGTGAAGGGATGTCAGTTATTTAGAAAAGATGGGATTGCATGTTGAGGAGACAATAATATCTGAGAAAAGCATGATTTACCAGTAGCTTTAAGAGCAGAGAATCTCAGAAAAATGGGATTAAAGGAGCCAATATATACTCCAGGTAGAAATGTTTCAGAGGCAGCAGACAAATACAGTTCCTTCCAGCACCTGTGGCAGTCCAGCTGGCAGCGATAGGGTCTGGGGATATCTGCTTGATGAGATTGTGCTCTGTGGTGAGAGATCTGCAGATCTTGGCAGAAGGCACCGTATTTTTCAGTTGCCATCTCTGTACAGCTAGGAATAAAAGCTTACCTGAAAGGGTTAGCTAATCAAGAGAGTAATGGAACACTTTAATTTTAAATTTCTAAAACTGGTATCTAAAAGTGGCCAGAGTAGACCTAAAGAAATATTTTAGTTAGAAACAGACTGGGACACCTAAGTATGTAAAATGGCAAAACTAAATTTATGTATGTAGCAGTATTAAAAATGGACCCACCTGAAGGGATAGGAGGGGCTGACCTGCAGAGGGACAGAGTGCGGAGAAACAGAGTTTGTCCCAGTAGGGGTACCTTATGCCCTGAGGGTGAGTGAAGCTGTTTTGGAGGTAGCCCTCTTGGAAGTGGGAGGGGTGATGTAACCGCAGCAGGGTTTGAATGAGGGACGTTAGCAAAAACCCAGGAAGAGCCCTGGCCTGGGATTGGCTGAGAGGATTGGTTAAAAGAGGGGAGCAGTTTTCCCAGGGAGAAGAACAAAGGGGAGGGGGGAGGGGGTGAGAGACAAGCTGGAGACCAGGAAAAGGATCTCCCCACAGCTGCCCTTCCAAGAGCCCCTGGCAGAAGTAGCAACCAAAGCTGTGCAGAGAGTGCTGCACTATGTCCTGTTCTTCCTCCTTTCCCCTCGGAGCCCTGCCAGGCAGGCATGAGAGAGGAGCTGCCTGTGAGGAGGCTCCGAGCCTGGGAAGAGCCTCCTGCAAGACCCTGTGTGGCTGGGTGAGCACAGCAGGGGAGGAGGACACAGGGCCAGGAGGAGACTGCCCTGGTTTTTCCCCTGTGAGTGAGGAGCCACTGGGGAGGGGCAGGCTCAGGTGCTGGAGGGAGCCCTGGGCTAGAAGGGCAGGGACTGCTCCAGCCACCAGAAGCCCCAGCCCAGGCAGGGCCCAGGGAGGGGCTGTATTTGCTGGGTGCTGTGAGGCTGTGCTGGGCAGGGGAAACTTACAACCTACAACACAGACACTGTTCCCTGCTGAGCTGGGGAAGGGGTCTGGGCAGGAATCAGCTCTTTTGCAGGGACTGTAGGGAAGGAGCCACTGCCTGAGACTTCTGGAGCTTGTGGGAGGGATGCCAGCACCAGGGACCACCCACAGATCTTGTGCCAGGGACACAGACGCAGTCCTGTTCCCTGAGACAGTCAGCCAGGGGCAGTGCACACAGGGTCCTCAGTACACCGTGTACAAGCTATAGCGTAAATAAGTTCTTGATGGTTTATTAGTTGGAGTATCAATGTATTTATTTATTTATTTATTGGTTCCTTATTTGTGGTGGGTAATTTGTATACCTTCCCCTAATGTAATGTGTATCCAAGAAGCATTAATCCTTAAGCCATTATCACCAGGTCATGTGGTGTAACATTTGTTCTATTGCATTGGTTATATGTTACCTTGTAAATAACTAAATCCTGTAAATAATTTTGTAACGGGCTGCAAAGTTGTTTGATTGTAAGGGGAGGCTCTCTACTTGGGGACCCTGTAGCAGCTACCCAGGGAGCTGGGTGGGGCCACTGACTACCAGGTACCCCAGGATCCTGCTATTCAGGTGAAGGCGTGGGTAGTGTTGTGCCCAGGGTTACACATAGATGAAGCAGAAATGAAACTTTTTAAAGCCAATATGTCACGTAAGGAGAAAAGACTAGACCAATATAATTAATAATGTAAAAGATATGACTGAAGGATGTGCTGTAGGCAGGAGTGTTTCAGGAAGCAGTGATCAGTGGCTTAATAATAAAAAAGGAGAGAGAATGAAAAGCTTACTAGTTTTTTGGAATAGGCAAGGATCATAAATTGCGAGGTATACTAGCTGGAGTGGTATGGAATGAAGAATATAGAGAAGGAGGGAGTGAAGAAAGCTTTGTGGGTGGAATCCTGGCCTTGCACAAATCAATACAAGTCTCACTATTGCAGTAGTGTAACAAGGGAGGACATAAAAACTGCAGTAGCTGTTACAGACTTGGCGATGCAGCCCCATGTGCCACTGCTAGCCAGGGTGATCAGGTCTCCTGTTACACCTCTGCGCTGTTGACTTCACTTGGTGCTAAGATGTCTCCTGCATATGCTTCAAATGTTGCAAGTAGAGATGGGTGACCTATTTAGAATTAAACAAGAATCAAACTTAATTTTCATTCTAGGCAGACACTGTGACCATTTCCCCTTCACCCTGCTTCTCTTAGCCCATGATGGAAATGAATTGGCCTATGACTTTTTGGTGTTATTTGTGGCCAGAATAGTATCGGAAGCTTATGGTGCCAAGATTCGTAGTTCAATATTGTAGGAGTTCTACCAGTTCAGTTAAAGTTCTGCAACCCATGGTTTTGCAATCCATACCAAACTTCTTAGCCTTTTGAGATTTGCCACGGCTATGTGTAAGCAATTTTAACATCCTTTTTAATTTCATGTGTATTAATTAAAGGCCAAGTCCTAAAGAGAAAAGCTTCATTGCCTTCCAAATGACTAAGTAGAGGTTTTGACCCTTCATGTGTCAATCTTGCTGCCATTTTAAATCGGTGGCAAAACATTTATTGACATTAGCACAAGCAGATCCACAGACCTCCATCCTGAAACAAACTCAGTAGGGCTGAACCTACCTATAGCCAGTTGCCGATTTGGGGCATTAGTAATTATGGACCAGAAAGCAGCTTGAGATGTATGAAAAGTACCAGGACCAGATGGGGATAAGGTATATTGGAAAAACAAATGGAAAAGATGTAAGCAGTAAATGAAATGGGGAAAAAAATAGCAGTGGGGAAAAATGGATTAGCTGGACTCTGTTTAAGCATGTGTAAGAAACAAGCTGCCAGGTACAGTGTCAGTGGGGCGCACATTAAGTGACTGAGTGGGAAGTTAATAACAGAGGAGTTTAACGTTATTGAGAAGAACCGAACATGTTCTTTGTGTTAGGATTTGTGAAAGGAACCAAGGGTCATTTGGGGGAGATGTTTTTCTTGGGAAGAAAATTGTAATGCTAAAAGGCTTTATGATTATGTCAAATCAGATATAGCAATAGTTAGAGCCATTAAATATAGGGTAATGCATGGCAGATAACCATTATGAGGCTCTTGCTCATTAGAGGTAACATAAGAGTAATCAACCAAAAGAGCAACTTCAGTTTGCTTGCAGCTTAAGTAATGGCCTCTGCCTTACATTTTTTTTTATATATTCAGTGCTGTAACAAATATACAAATTAGAAAATTTATTTCTGTTAGGAAGCCTTAACACATTAAGTACGTTTGGCATGTTGAAAGAGATTTTTGTACAGTGT
Source organism: Alligator mississippiensis (assembly GCF_030867095.1). NCBI lineage: Eukaryota > Metazoa > Chordata > Crocodylia > Alligatoridae > Alligator > Alligator mississippiensis. The sequence continues at coordinate 158,393,195 of NC_081828.1, read as the reverse complement.
ACCACTATATAAATAGGCCAATGTACAATGCAACTGACATGATGGAACACAATTAGCCATGTATGAGTGATCAGAATCTTGAGACTGATTAAAAAATTGTATTCCTTAAGGTGTTCTAGGGCACGCTGATACACTATAATGTTTTTGGACTTAGATAGAAGCAAATGTGGCCCAATACTTAATTGTTTTAAAGGATTTGGGTAGCTATTTCTACAATTATTGAATACATTTAGGATTGCTGATAGAATTCAGTCTACATATTTGCAAGGTTAGGTACACGCTTTTTACCAAGTGTTTGGTGTATTTAGACTCTCGTCACTTCCAAGTAGTCCATGTTTTCAGCATCTGTTTATTGCTTCCTATTCTCTCTCTCTCTCTCGTTGGTCAATCAAGAGCAACAAACACAACAACAGGACTGTTATTTAATAAGGAAATTTTTGTATGTAGTTGTCAGACTCTAAGCCACCTCATTTTCATTTTCCATCCTTGCCTGCCTGGTGCTTTCATTCGTGTACTCTTAGAACTGCGGAGCCAGGCATGGACAAACCCATCTCCTTGATGAGCAGTAGTAGTAAAATATTCTTGTAATGGAGCACTAAAAAGAGTGATGTGAAGCAGGGGTTGGCAAACTTTTCTCATAGCTCATGTCTGAGGTGGCCTAGCACTAGGACTGGCTGCTGCCTGACTGCTGCAGTGCGGGCAAAACTCCCCCTCAACTGAAGCCCCTGCTGCCTGTCTACTGTGCTGCATGGGCAAGCCCCCCACTATTGGATGCTACCAAAGCTGTGAGTCCACAGACCAGATCTGGCCCATAGGATATAGGTTGCCAACAGGGGCAGATCCCGGTGGGGTGCAGTGGTACAGTTCCTTTCTCCGTGCCCCTCCCCCTGCCCCTGATTCCTACTGTATGCAAAGTTTAAAACCAACTGCCAGCAGTGACACCAGTATTTCTATTCAGGCACCAGTGAGGAAGACCATTGATTTTTTTTTTTCATGGCTTTTTATAATCGACTTGATGCCATCTCAACTCTTCAATCCAAGGTGTTAAGCTTCTTTATTAAGGTTCTTTAATGGTTCCACTACTTAAGTTATCCTTATTTCTGTAATTTTGCTGTCTTAGCTGCCCCTAATAACGTAGCTCCCATTTCACAGCCCTGCAGACTGTTTTTTGATTGCAGCTAGAAACATTAACTCTGGTGTGGAAGTATTAACTCAGGTGAACATCAACTCAGGTGTGGAAATAACTTTCAATGAAGCAGTGAATGCACTGTTGGGATGCTCAAAAAGGCTAGGTTTTATTTACAAATCTGAAAAAGAGATGTACATTTAGCTATAATGACTACAGGACTAATAAAACAACATTTTGATTATTTTGCCTAGTTTGTCATGTTTTTATATATAATACATGATATAGTAAATTAATTAACTTCTCAATAAGGGATTTTTCTTTTTTTTTTTTAACTTGAGTCTTAAATTGACTATTATAGTTCTAGGCCTCTAGCTTAGTAGTGAAGCTTCTTGTTTCTTTTTAATGGGAGAAAAGCATGTGTTGTGCTATAAATGATGATGCACAACACTCTCTTCAGCCCCCTTTTCAAAATCCTAGATCTATCCATGGTTGCGAGCCCCTGATGTAGAGAGCAAATGGTTAGTACGTCTCTTGTCCCAAAGTACAACAGTATTCTACAGCACTGGTCCAAAATGATGTGCATTTCATGTATTACTCCAAAGTACTTAGAACTACAGGCAGAGCCATTTTTTGGGTGGTCAGTGTGGGTGATTGCCCAGGGCACGCTGGTCAGGGGGGCACCAGCAGTGTGGTGCAGGTCTGCAGGAGGGAGTGGGGTAGTGTGATGCTGCTTAGGGAGATGATTGTTAATATCTGTGAAGTAAAGAATAATGGATCATTAATGGGTCATTAGCTCCCTTAGCTGCCTGAATAGTAACACCCCCTGGTGATGAAGCTCTAGTATAAGGGGGGCAGCTGCTCAGCAGCAGGAGTGGAGCCAGAACTGGGACACTTGTTTTAATTTTCACTGGCCGTGAGCTGTGCAAGGGTGTGCTGGACACTTGTTTTAAATTTCATCAGCTGTGGTGCAACTTGGAAGGAAACAAAAAGTTGCAAGTACCTAAGAAGGAGATGTCAGGGCACAGAACAGTAAATACAAATCACAATTAATGACTGCAATGAAAAAGAATGCAGATCTAATGAAAAAATACTTGAAATCTCTTAACGACAGCCCATGTGGTAGTAGCAAAACGGTCACAGTGGAGACATCAGATGAAAAATGTGTAGATCTACAATTCAGCTTCCAAGAGAAACAGAGAGACTAAAACAAAACAGAAATTCTTCATCCAGACCAGAATAATGGTGATGCCACTGGTAATAGAGATGAAACAATTCCCATCATAGGTGTTGGTGATGCCATTTCTGATCCTGCTTTTTGGTCCAATATAACACCCCCAAATTAAAGATTTGCTAGTGACCAATGGCCCATCAAAAGTAAAGGACATGGATTTTGCTGTGGATGAGAGAAATCGTCATTTTTCCATGACATTTTCATATAGAAATCCTGAAAATGGCACAGTTATGAAGCGACCCTAGCTGCTTTACTCACAGTCCCCTGACAAGGTTTTCTGTTTCTGCTGCAAGTTCTTCAAGTTGAATTGAAAATCACCCCTAGCACTTGAGAGGCAAGATGACTGGAAGCACATCACAGATTCTTGTGCATCATGAAAAGTCACCTATTCATTTCAATTCCAGCCGAATGTGGGTTGAAGCAAAGGAAAGGATAAAATGGGATAATTGCATAATCTTGATATTGATCTAGTTTTTAAATGTGTTCATCATAAAAAATGTCAGTTTGGCTATGAATGTGAAGATAAAACGATTAACAATGCAGAAGTCAAGTTTAAACTTGAATTTTTCAACCAGTTTATAGACACAGTGCATGTGTCCATGGAATCAATGACCAAATGAATCATCATGCAAACCTTTGAGGCTTTCTGTGTAATGTGACATGACCCCCTGATGAAGAAACTTTGAAGAAACAGTGTAAGGACCTTCAATGTGCATTGACATAGAGAGAGCTTTGACATTAATGGCATTGATCTCTATGACAAACTTGGCTATCTCTAAAGTCTATTTCCAACAGACTGTAGTGGTCCTCAAGAACTTCTACAATTTATTTACAACAATGGATGTTGTGACAACTTCCCAAACACACAGGTAGTACTCAGGATCTTGTTATCCATGCCCATATTGGTGGCGTGTAGCTAATGGAGCTTCTTGAAGTTGAAGCTCATAAAAATTTATCTCTGAGATATGTGGGAGAAGATAGGTTATCTTTGCTGGCCTTCCTGTGTATTGAGAATGCAGTGGCTCAAAATATAGACCAGTCACAAGCAATATCAGAATTTGTGGCAGGAAAGGCTCACAGAGTTGTCTTCTGAGTCTTGGAATCTTAGTGAACAAAGTTTATTTTTATTGTTGTTTATTAGTTTAGTATTTAATTTAATGTTTAGTGTATTTGTCACAGCTATAATGTTATTTTTATGAAGCATCATTTATTATTTGAATAAAATTAAATTTATTTTATTTGAATCCTTGTCATTTCTTTTTTGTATTTTTTTAGTAACTCATTAAAAAAACAAACCTTTTGAGATTACAGTTTTATTTCTATAACACGGGAGGCACCAAAGTACAAGTTTGCCGAGAGCACCATTTTTCCTGAGTCTGTATCTGGCTACAGGGATAAAGTAGGTTTATAAATTGTTCAGCTTTTGGATATATTATATGCACAAATAATGATCTGTCTTCAGTCACAATGTGAACTGCATGGTGCTCACTCTTGAATAGTCATTCATTCTGTAGGAGCAACTCTAGGTGCTTGCCAGCCTGGGCACCAGGCTATGTCTTCATTCACAAAAAGGTATTGCAATCTAATCTAATCTAATCATAAAGAACGGATGGGTACCCATGGCTTCCTGGAATCTTGATCTATCCTTGAATGGGTCACCCTATAATGAGGTTTTACTTCATAGCTTCACTTTGTATCAGCAGGGACTTGTTTGTGACTTTTGAGATTTGAAGTTCTGCTTCTTTCCTCCCCCTTGCCTCTGGAATGTACAAGTTTGCTATATTTTAATAACTACAGTGAGATGAATTTTGTTTTACTTTATCCTGTTGCTCTTTTTGTAAGGTGAGAGAATTAAAACATTTACTTGTGTGATGGGCTGGCTGGTAGTGACTTTGCCCAGGGGTTTTGAAAGGGCAAAAGATGATTGGAGGACTTGGGATTCCTTTTCCTCACCAATCAGGCCACAAAGACTCACCCTCCATGTCCCCTGATTGGCCCTGTGGGTCACCTGGAGGGGGATAAAAGGGGCAGCGTGGCCCACTCGGGGAAGAGACCAGCGAGGGACCACAAGGAAGGAGCTTCAAGGAGCTGCCAAGAGCTGAGCCAGTGCGGCGGGAGCAGTTGCCCCAGAAGAGCCTGAACGAGTGGGACCTGCAGGCAGCACTGGGGTCCTCATCAGTGTGGCGTGCGACTGGCAGGAGAGACTCCTCACTGGGCTCCAGGATCCCCTACGAGAGGCTGTGGCCAGCAGGAGAGGCTCCCCAGCTCCAGCAAGATCTGAGCAGCGACCTGAGAGGTTCCCAGCTCTGCTTCCAGCTCCTCCAATCAGATGCCAGGCAGCTTGACGTGAGGCCGGGGCTCCAGGAAGGTCAAGACCCCTAGCAGCTTGGAGCAGTACTAGCACTGGTGTCTGTGGCAGAGTTTCTGCCTACCATGTGGGAGATCTGAGTTTAAGTCCCAGCTTTGGTGGCTTGGGGTGAGTGAGTTAACAAGGAGAAATTCCTCTTGCATTGGGAAGGGGCCATTGTGTTTTCCCCCTTTGTCCCCCTCAGGTACCTAGGCCCTATATTCCTTGTAATTTAACATTTTGTATTTTGTGCCTTTTGTATTTCCGGTAATACCAACCAGTATTGTTTGTTCTGCTGTTTGTGTTTTACATTTTGGTTAACCCTGTCTTTTGTCAGCTGGATGTCTATGATTGTAAGTGTCTAACCTTTGTTGAATCCTGCCCCTTCGGGGCATTGTAGTGTCCCCTATACTCCCCCTGGTTTATACTGGTTACGTTCCCGGTATTGTTCCCTCATTAAAAGTTATATGGTTAAGTCCCCAGTGGTGGTCTGGCTGTGCTCTATAGGGGGAGGAGAGTCCCTACACCTCCCACAGCACTTGTGCACCTGCTTTGATCCCTTCTTGGAGAGGGGGTACCTCTTGGAGTACTGCCTGGGTTACACTTGTATTGCTGACCCTGTGATCTCTTTGAATTTTTCTTTTTGGCTTATTTGTTCTTTGTTTCTTTTCCTTGATCATTTTTATCTCACGTTTTAAAAAATATATTTAGATGTCAACATAGCATCCAAGAAAATAGGCTAAAAGAAATCCTTGCCTTATACTGAATGGTAAGAGTAATTTAACTGATAATGGAAAGCTGTATGTAGATATGAGCCATTTCAAGACCTAAAAAAAAAAAGTGCCTCAGTGCGTGTTATTGTAGTCTGAAAGTCGCATATTTTCAGTTAATTGGCTCTTTAAAGGGCACTTACAGGACCCAAATATCTCTTAGCATACTGATTGTACTATTGACCTGCTAACATAGGAGAGGTTATACTTAATTGAGTCATTTACAGTTAATGCATTCCAGCCTTGCTGTTGCAACTTTGTTTGAAGATAATTGCCCAGACCTGTGTTTGTTTCTGAAGTCTTAATTCATAAAAACAAGGTTCCCATTTTCTAGCTGAGCATGCTTATCATTTCTGGCAAAAGACCACACCTTTTCTGTGTGCAGTGTCTGTATCTAAAAGGTGTCTGAGTCCATGAAGAGACAGGTTGCCCATGTGAAGGCCAGGTCTGCCCATTCCTACCAGCACAGTAAAATGATGTACTGTTGGAGCAAAGCACTCTTAATCTGGATTTTTTTAAATATTAGCAAAATTGTATTTTGCACATCTAGTTCCAGTTTTCCTAACTAAAGCTAGGTACATAGGCTTATTCCACTGGTGAATACAGAGAGTATAAAAAAAAAAGGTAGAGACATTACACTTATTCTAATTTGCCATCCTACATGATACATACTATCAAGCCTACTTGAATTAATTCCTGTTTGAGCTCAAGTATATGTTTTAGAAAAAAGTCGCATTTGAGGGAGTGTTTACTATATCACTAGATGAGTTGTTCCAACAGTCAACAGTGTTCACTTGGAAAAGCATACAGTATTTTGGTCTGTATTTATTTAGCTTCAATTTCCAACCATTTGATTTTTTAAATACATTTATCTTATGTTGAAGAGCTCTTTATAATCAAACTTCTGCTGCCCACATGGGTGGATCTAGGATTTGAAAGGGGGGAGCAGATGGTGAAGTGTATTTTCACTTATACATAAGGCTTATTTTTCTTCAGTTAAAGATAAACTAGCAGCTTTACCAATATAAGAGCCTAGTGCTATATTGTTCAGTTGAGCTAAGTACAGACAGCCAAAAAGCCTGAGGCTGAATCAATTCAGTCTTTGCAGGTTAGTTTAAGGTGGAGAGATTAAACTGATGTAGCCTGGGTGTAAGGGATTTGTACTTCCCTCTCCAATTGAGGGAATTATTGGCAGAGCAGTGTGCTGTGGAGGGACACAACAGTCCAATGATCGCCTCTGTCCCCTATAGAGTCAGGTCCAGTCAATCAATTACTTAACTATATACAGATTTATTATTAAAACAAAACCATTAAAGGGTAAGGACATATATAAAAAATCTATCTATGTTCGTGCATCTGTGTGTACAAATTTACAGAACAATAAACCCTATAACTTATATATGATATATGATTATATGATATATATGCACGTGCACACGCACACCCAGTTATTTAAAATACAGATGAAGAATAGAACAAACCAGACCAAAGGATATTGATTGGGCAATCTTATAACTCTATTCATATACAGACTATTACTTCAAATTATTCATGTAAACTATAAGGCACCGTCCACAAATATACTCAGCAGTCCTTAGACTACCTGGGTGCCCTCCAGAGCAGGGGCCCCACTCCCAAGGTACCACTACAGGAAAGAAGGGTGGGGGGGGGAAAGAAAAAGAAGGGGAAGACCCCAAAGTCTCCTAAGCTCCCCCGCTATCACCCAGGAGCGGCCCATGTGGTGCCCCTTCACAACCCTTGGGGGGGCCCTCCCCTGTGGGGATCTTCTCTCCAGGGTAACTTACTACTCCACAGTCCCGGAGGGTTGTCTCTTGTTCTCCAGGTCAAGCTCTGTTCCCCTCCGGGCTTTCCTTTCACCTGACTGCTGCCGCCATCCTGGCTTAGGGCCACATGCACCGCAGTGTGTAGTGGGCACTTCGCCTTGGAGACCTGGACAGCCTTCTGCAGCATGGGGGCTCAGTCTGTTCCCAGACCCTCTGGCCAGCGTCGCCAGCACTGAGCTGCTGCCCCGTGTCAGCAGCTATAGACCCAAGCCACCTCAAGTGGCTCGCAGGGTGTCTCACCCTCCATACAGCGCCTCCTGCACAGAGCTCAGCCTGTTTTGGGGGTTGAGGACCTGAGCCACCCCAGGGGCTCCAAACATCTTGCTCTGCACACTGGCCTGTGCACTGTGTCTCTGGCTGCATGCCAGAAGTTGCAGACCCAAGCTGCCTTATGCAGCTCCCAGGGTCTGGATACCATGTGCCGTGCTGCACACTGAGAGCCTAACCGCTGGAGCCGTCTGCAGCTCCCCGCTGATAGAAGTCTTCAGGGGCTCTTCCTGGGCTACTGCTTCGCCCTGCTAAGTAGCTCTCCTCAGTTTTTCTAAGCCCTGCTCTTTTCTCTTCTCTGTCCCTGATGCATCTGCCCCTCGTGCTGGGCACACAGCTCCTTTTATACACTCCAGGGCTCCGCCCCTGAAGTCTTCCAGACTTGACAGTTTGCAGTCTTCAATCAGGTCTGGGGGGGCTCTTCTCCCCACAGGAAAGGGGCATGATGTTATTTCTCTTGGTGCCTCCTGATTGGTGGATGTGCTCCACCAATGAAAATAGCAGGATTTCAAGCCTGGGACTCAACCCAAGCTCTGAAAGGTGAGCCTGCTACACTGAGAAACAACTGGACACGCATTTGCTTTTGATTCAGGAAATGCAGCCACGTGCCTGCAGTGGCTCAGGCCAGAAGCAGAGGGTGCTAGAGCATGACTCTATGGCATATAGCTAGCACAAGTTGTGTGTTCGCTTCCTCTGTTTAACCCTCACTCCCTGGCCCCAGTCCCCAGGCGGGGCCTGCCGGGGGAGGGGGGCAGTCCCTGCCCCCCAACCCTTTTCTGCTGGAGGAGATAGCACAGCTCAGCCCAGGGCTGGAAGGTATACTGGAATGCTGTGGGACTGTGATTTAACTTGAACCAGGAAGGCGTTTGGGACAGAAGTTTCATAAGCTGGTTTGACTCAGATCAGTTAAGTATGATACTACATTCAACCAGGTTTCTCTTAAACCAGTTTCAGCCATTTTGAAACTGGTTTATATACATGGTATTTGCTTGTGTTTAGAATAATCTGGATTGTGCGGTATCAGTGACATCCTTTGTCAGTTCCCTAATCTTTGTGTCATCTGCAAAATTGTCAGCAATAGCTTTATATTTCCTGTCGTGTCATTGATAAAAATGTTAATTGGGTCTGAGAACTAATTACTACAGGAATCCATTGCAAGCATCTGTTCAATGATGCTTTGTGCTTCAGGACATTCTGAGACTGATCAGGTACCAGGGTTTGATTGTTTCTATACATGACATTAATTTTGTATTGTTCTAGTTTCTTACAATTTTCCTGTGACACGTTTGCAAACATTTTATGTGAAGCTGATACAAGGAAAGAATGTAATGCATTTGTACTGGTTTCAATGCAACCTAGCAACTGGATATAAAGTAAAGAGGCAGTGCCAGCTGACCAGTCAGGTATCTATGGAACATCAACAGCTGTTGTATGGGACACAATTTAGGAGTCCTTTTGTGGTTATGATATAATAGGGCACTTCTATACTTAGCAATGGGTACTCAAGATACTATGTCACTATACTGAAGTTATGAATGGGGATTTAGTATCATGTCTAGTATGTTTTATAGCTATGAAAGATGGAATAGAGAAATGAACTACATATTAGTAACATTTTCAAAAAATGTATACATTTAAAAAAAACAAACTTTGGTTAGGAGACATGTTCAGAAATGTTTTACTGAGGATAAAGCCTTTAGTCTGTGTATGTTTTTTGTTTCACCTGGCAAATGGATTAGCCTGTATTTAGTTCCTTAAAATCATAAAACAAACAACTACTAACAATGTGAATGTGTGGATAAGGTGCTGATAGGTTTTGTAAGTTTTAAGGTCAGAAGGGGACTGGTAAGATCTTTTAAACTGACAGACCACAGAATTTGATTCAGTTTCTCCTACATTGAGCCCAACACATCTTTCAGAGAAAAAAACATTTGTGATTTAAACATCAAAAGTACTTGACTTTTGGAAATGCTAAGAAAGAAGAGGAACTGTTTAGGATGGTGTAAAAAGTTATGTGATTGAATTAAGAATCTGTGATGAATCATGGGACAGGGGCATTATTAGAGCATAGAATAATTTCATAGATTTCATAGACATTAGGGGCTGGAAGGGACCTTGTGAGATCAAGTCCAGCCCCCCTGCCATAGGCAGGAAGTCTGCGGGGATCAAATGATCCCAGCAAAATAAGCATCCAAACACCTTTTGAATGAGTCCAGAGTAGGTGCTTGCACCACCTCGGGGGGTGGGGGGGGTCTGTTCCAGACCCTGGGCATTCAGACTGTGAAGAAGCTTTTCCTTATGTTCAGTGTAAATTGGCCTTCTAGGAGTTTGTGGCCATTGGACCTTGTTATCCCTTGGGGAGTTCTGGTGAACAACTGTTTTCCCAGATCCTGACACACTCCCCTTGTGTACTTATAGGCTGCCATCCAGTCCCCTCTGAGTCTTCTCTTCTCTAGACTGAAGAGTCCCATGTCTCTTAGCATCTCCTTGTAAGGTTTGCTCTCTTGGCCTTTGATCATGCGGGTGACTCTCTTTTGGACTTTCTTGAGCTCATTCACATCCTTCCTGAACTGAGGGGCCCAAAACTAGATGTGGTACTCCAGCTGTGGCCTTACCAAGGCCAAGTAAAAAGGGAAGATGACATCTGGTTTTGCTACAGATGCATCGATGGATGCATGCCAGAGTTTAGTTAGCTTTGCCAGCCACGGCATCACATTGGTGGCTCATGTTCATCTTGTGGTTAGTCAAGACCTTTAAGTCTCTTTCTGTTAAGGTGTTAGCGAGTGTAGCACTGCCAAGCCTATAAGTGTGATGCTGGTTCTTCCTCCCAAGGTGGAGCACCCTGCACTTCCCTACGTTAAATGTCATCAGAATAACATCAGCTCCCGGCACTGCCATGGGAGATTTAAAAGGCATCCCGAGTACTGTGGGAGAAGGAGAGCCTGCCTCTGAGCCAGTTATGGCAGAGGCAGTGGCAGGCGTGGGACACTGAGGCAAGGAGGTGTCAGAGCCCTAGGGTCAATATATACCGAACAATACAGACTTAGTGCTCCTGAGACCAGGGAGTGAAGCTTCAATTACTAAAGAAATCTAGCAGCTTGAGGGAGCTGCGAGTGTTGCCAGAAGGCTAAGAAGGGCATCAGCCCAAATAGAGGGAACTGTCCAAGGAATTAGGTTCCTCTTTGTTTCTTCTTCTTTTTTTTTTTTTGAGGGAATGCTGCCTAGGACTGGTGGAGTCCTATGGTCAGGACTTAATCCCAAGATTAACCCTTTGTCTGCAAGGAGGCAAGAGTGCAATCCAGACAAGGCTAGAAAGTGCCTTTGGTATTGCCTCCAGGTCAAAACCCAGATCAAGTCAGAACCTCACATCACTTCATTGTCTCAACACCCACAGCTGGAGTGTGACGTGGGGTGTAGGGGAGGTGGAGCCCCCTTCATCAAATACTCTTGGATCTGTGAGTATGCCAAAGTGGGACCCCTGTATTTAGCAACACTGAACCCCTCCTATTCAATTGTTTATAGTGTTCCACATTTTCAGGTTTTACTGATTTATTTTTTTATTTTTTTCACAGATAAATTCCCTGATTTAAATTTGTTTTTTTATTGAACTTACTCAGTTTTTACTGATTTACACCCATTTTTCAGTTCACTCAATTTTACCGGGTACAGTAAAATCCCTGTTAACTGACACAAGTGGGCAATGGCTCGGGGGAATGTCTTGGTGGGGGAGGGGGGGGTGCCAGTAACCTAAATGTGCTGGTTACCAGAGGTGCAGGTTTCTGACCAGACATGAGGGGGGTGGGGGGATGGCATTGGCTGCATGCGGAGAGGGGGGTGGTGGCCACGTGGGGGCCAGGGTGAGGGTGACTGGAGCCACTGCCTGGGGGCATGGGGCTTCTGGCTCTGACCCCAGGTGGAGCAGCAGAGGCAATAAGAATCGCTCCTGGGGAGGCGGGTCCCAGCTGCACCCTGGTGGCTCTGGCTGTGGCCCTCCTCTGGGTGCTGGGAGCTGTGAGCCCCACGAGGGGGTCAGGAGGGCAGAGCCCAGCTGCACTTCTTGCAGCAGGTGCTGCACCCAGCTGCTCTGCACAGGCCCACAGGGCTGGAGACACTGCCTAGGAGTGTGGAGCTCCTAGCTGTGACCCCAGGCGGGGTGGGAGGTGCCGGTGCTGGGGTCGGGATCACCCCCCACTTCCAGGTCTGGCCACGCACCACTCCCCCCAGCCCCTGGGCTGTGCTATGCCATGGTGCAGGCAGGTGGTGTCGGCTGCTCCTATGGCCTCTGCAGCAGGGGTTGGGGTGAATGGGGACAAGCAGAGCCCCGGGGGGTTCACGGTGCAGCACTGCCCAGCAGCTGCAGGCAGCTGGCATTGGCTGCTCCCGGCATGGGCGACTGGTGCCTCCTGAGTTTGGGGGCGCACCAGATGGCTGACTGGGAGGGGTCCCCCAGCAGCTGATCACTGACCAGGTGTGTCCCTGAGCAGCTGATCGCCAACTGGGGGGGGGAGGTCCCCCAGCAGTCAATTGCTGAGCCCAGTGCTGCCGCTGGCCCCAGCCTTCAGGGGCAGCCTGCTCTCATCCTGTGCACAGATCTGAGGGCATGTGCCCCCTGGAAAGAGCCCAGCACAGTTCCCCAGCCTGCAACCCTCCCAGGGTGCACATAGCAGCAACAGCCGCACCCCCTCCTGCCCCCCCCACTGCACTCATTGACAGTTTCCTCTGGTTTGCTCCCTGCTGCAGCCCCGGGAGTGGCTGATGGGCTGTGCTGCACCCCTCCCCCTTCCCTAGTCCTAGCCTTCCTTCCTTCCTCTCTCTCTGCCATGGGAACTGTATTAATATTTTCCCTGATTTAAACTGATTTTTTTTTTCTTTTATTCCTTTTATCCTGATTTCAACCTCATTTTTATGTTTGGAAAATAAACCCTGAATAATTCCCTTTTTTAAAAAAAAATAAAAACTGAAAGCATGGAACACCTAATTGTTTATCATCAGAGTTGTGGCAGGCGAGTTGAGGTGAGGCCTAACTTGGTGGGAAATCAAGAAAATCCCACCCTTGAATAATTGGGAGCATTACACAGGTCATTAATGAAGATGTTGAAGAGTACCAGCCTGAGAACTGAGCCCTGAGGGACTCTGGTCACCTTGTACTATGTTGATTTGCTCCCAGCAACTAGTACTTGTTGGGTCCAAACCCTGAGCCAGTTCCCCAGACATCGGACCATGAGATGGTCGAGGCTGCAGTCTTCTGGTACCTCACCCAAGTGCCATGAGTTCTCAACTATCTTTGCCATAGGGTGTGCTATGATGTCTGCCAGCTCCTTCAAGACTCTTGGGTGCATTCTGTCTGGGCCTGCAGACTTAGGAACATCTAGCCTTTTAAGGTATTCCCTCACCTGATCAATGTCAAATATGGGTCCATCTCCCACTCCCTGGAAGTGTTGCGTTCTGTCTGACAGTGTGACTCCCTTGGGCGGGTAGAAAACTGATGCAAAGTATTCGTTTAGGACATTGGCCTTTTCTTGGGCATCAGATGTCAGCTGCCCCATTTTATCTTGCAGGGGTCCAATGTTGCCTTTGTTCTTTTTCTGACTTCCCACATATCTGAAGAAGGACTTTTGTTGTCCTTGATTCCGATGGCTAGTCTGAATTCAATTTCTGTCTTGGCTTTTCTGAACTGCATTCTACAGGTGCAGGCAAGTGCTGAGAAGTCCTCCTTGGTGATAAGTTTCAGGAGGTCCAACTGTTTCCTGTTTAGCCAAGGGGACTTTCCTGCCTGCTGACTGTATCTCCTGCAGGATGAGATGGACTTCCCTTGTGCTTCTAGGATTGAGTTCTTAAGGAATAACCATTCCTCATGGACTCCCAAGGGGCCATGGTCTATTAGTGCCTGACTGACCACTCTCCTGAGTTTGTGAAAGTTTGTCTTCCCAAAGTTGAGGATTTCTGTTTTACTGAGGGATTTTCCCACCCTATGTTGAATGGAGAAGGTGATCAGTTCATGGTTGCTGTCACCAAACTTGCCCTTTATCCTCAGATTACTCACCAGATTGTAGCAGAAAGCCACCTTTTCCTCTAATGTAGCAGAAAGCCCTCTTTTCCTCTTGCCTGCATTTGCTCTCCCCTCTTTGGATATGTTTCTCTTTTTCTACCTTTTCTTCCTTCTTCTCTTTCACTTTAAGATAAGGAATTGTATTTTAAAATTTGTATGTGTGCATTTTGTATCTCCCCTTGTAGTTCGGTATTTTTATCTATTTGTGTGCCATGGCATTTGTAGCTTATATTTTATACTCCTCACCTTTCAACTTGCAACTAAATGTGTTTTAGTAAGTTATACATTGTAACATTGTTAACAAGGGCAGGAATCAAACTGCCCTTCCCTGTATCAGGCTGGCCTCTGAAAGAGTGAGTGAATCAGTGATTGAATGTGTAACATGGAAGCAGGCAGCAATTATCACCTGGAAGCTGAACTCAATAGAAGACAATGTAGCAACCGGGAAATCTCTAAACCTCACTGATCAAGGGCTAGAAGCCCTGGCCTGACTTAATCAACACCAGAGACCAACTTTTGGGCTGAATATCTCCAGATCGACCACTCCCAGAGCCCTATTCTAAATTCATCAACGGACTCCCAAACCTGCACGTACATGTGGACGACCTCTGGGGCTGACAGATGCTGTCCAGTAGCCACCGAGGGGGGAAAGTCCCACGAGGGTCAATGACCCCTGGATTGGGCAAACCAGAAAACTGGGGAGTCACCAAAGTCTGCCAGGGACAGATAAAAGGCAGTGAAAAGTGACCCTCAGTGGCGCCCTCTTGATCTCCAACTCGATCAGACCTGTCCAGCCAGAAGGACCAGCCGGCGACCCCCTTCTGGAAGATAACACCACACTGAAAGAAGCCTCAACAACAAACTCCAGCGCTTGTAGGATAGGTATACCTGACTCTGTAGCCTGCTACTGTGTGTGTGTGTGTGTGTGTGTGGACCAGCCCCAAGGTTTATGATTACAGTGTTTCAATCCGCCTAATAAACTAGAATTTTAAGGATCCCGAGTTGGACATTTGTAACTGTTCAACAAGATCATCCCCTTTGGCCAGAACCAGATCTAACAGTGCCTCTCCCCTAGTCAGCCCGTAGACCTCCTGTGTTAAGTAGAGATCATCAATGTAGGTGAGAAAGCTACATGACTGGTCAGATTTGTCTGTGTGCTCTTCCCAGAGGATGTTGGGGAAGTTGAAATCCCCCATGACAATCATGCATCAGCCTCAGCCAGTTCCCTATTGAATTCTCGATCCAGTTCTTCTTGGTTGGGAGGTCTGTAATAGACTCTTACAGTTATATCCTCTTCCCCATGCTTTGTTCGTATTTTAACCCAGAGGGTCTTGAGGCACCCTTCTTGATTAGTGAATGTGGTTTGTAGGGAGGTGTACTGCTCCTTGACATAGAGAGCTACACCTTCACCCCTCTTCCCAACATGGTCTCTCCTGCACAGGGTATAGCCTTCTATACCCACAGACCAGTCATAGGTAGAGTCCCACCAGGTCTCTGTTATCCCTATGAGGTCATAATCTTTATTGTACAAGAAAAGGGCCAGTTCCTCTTGCTTGTTTCCCAAGCTCCTGACATTTGTGTACAGGCAGTTGAGTCTGCCATGGGAAGCCCTAGGCTTCCTTGTGTGATGGGACATGACCTTTCCTTGGGCTATTGTAAGAGTGGGTTCCCTTGGGCTACTTAAGCTGTTACTACTGTGATTGGCATGACCTAGGCTAGAACAGTTAATTGACTGCCTGTCCCCTGAGTCTTCTCTTCACCTCACCAATGCACCTTTCCCTCCAGGACCCATGACAGGGAAGATTGAGGAAAAAACTATCTGAGCTCTCAGACCTTTAAGCCCAGCCCCCAGAGCTCTGTAGTCACGCATGACCCAGCTGGGATTGCCCCGAGCCGTATCATTTGTGCCCATGTGGATGAGCAGCATGGGATGGTGGTCGGAGGGCTGGATGTGTTTGGGGATCCTCTGTCACATCCCGGACACAAGCCCCAGGGAGACAACAGGCCTCATGGGCTAAGGGGTAGGGGTGAGAGATAAGGCCTTCTGTCCCCCTCGGGAGGGAATTGCTCACCATGATTACACTGCATCTTCTTTTGGACACATTTGCTGGTGGCCTCATGCTGAGGCCAACAGGTCGCCTGGCTCTGCTGATTTGATGGGCTTGAAATGGTTGTGCATCTCCAAGAGGGTGGTCACCCTGGTGCAGCGCCTCCTTGGGCCAGAGACTAACTTCATCCAGGCAACCTCTGGCTGGACTTCATGGCGGCTCTTTACTTCTGCCATGGCATCATCAGCCATCAGGTGGAGAGCCTGGACTTTCACAAAGGGAGCAGTACTCTATGCCTTGAGATATTTAAAAATATAGCAGATAATGTATTCCAGCAAACTATCTTTCACTAGCACTAGAATGAACCACATTGATCTGCTGAGATGCACCTTTTTTACCTCTTCAGAGATGTTTGGATCCTGGGCTTTGGGTTGGGCCCATCTAGACTCTCCTTCAGCATCGTAGGGATATGGTTGGATGCCTGAGGCACAGGGGCAGCAGCAACTTCTGTCTGACTCTGTGAGCACCTCCCCTGCAAAATTAGCACCCAGGCCAGTTGCCCTGTTCACCCTGTTGTTATGCCACTACTCTCTGTAAAATCTGAATGTGCTAGCTCTCAGTTGTGGTTTATCATCACTATGCAAAGAAGCAATTTTATAAGGGGTGTAAGTGTATAACAGTGAGGGTAAGCAGCCATTTGAAAACCTTACCAAGAGATCTAATGGATTTCCCATTACGTAAAGACTTTAAATCAAAACAATGTCTTTCTAAAATATCTTAATTGGAGATTATTCAGAGCTTTATGCAGGAGCATTTAAATCCTATGGCTTCTTATGCATGAAGTTGATTAGATCAGTGCGGTTCAACCAGAGTGCCATGGCAGGTTTTTTATTTGTTCATTTAACACTTAATTGCACAAACTGTAACATTAGCTAGTATTTAAGTTAATTTTGTTTAATAGGAGCATAAATCAAAATGCTGGAGATGTTTGAATTGTAGACTTATGTCTATATTACACACTTGGCTTCTATGCAGTTGGCTGAATCAAAATCTTGGAGCCAAATGCTTCTGGTTTGATCTGTTTTTAATTTGGATCTGAATGTTGCTCCCCTGGCTTATCTGTAATAGAAATGCCAGGTTCCTAAATCTCAGCTCAGAATAGACCTGGAGGACTTGGATCATTTCCATGTAAGATATTTTCTATATTGTCCTAATTCTTTCCACTGATACTTGTAGAACTAGCTCTAAATAGTGAGTAAAATATGGAGAAGCCAAGGATCCTGAATGTCTATAAAATGCTTGTATTTTAAAGCTGTATTGAACGTGGATTACTGAGGATGTTTACTTCGTGTATGAGGGCATTCATTTATTAGCATCAGGTATTAGAAAGAAATATTCCTTTACAGAACTGCTTTATGGGAGGAGCCAGTACAATTATTCCTTAAATATTATTTTATTAAATGAATGTAGTCCTTTTTTTCTGCTTGCACACTTCCTGTGGAAAGCTTACTGTGTGTAAACAACTCTAAAGTATGTTTCCTTTGAAGCATCTGACTTTGCACAGTGTCGGGAAGAACAAGGATCTAGATAGCCCACTGACCGATTGCTTCTGTTGTGCCAGTTCCTATGGTCACACTTTTTTCTCCACCTTTTAGTCAATCTTTATATAAGGGTCGCATTTGTAACATTGAACTTTGACCAGATGAGTTCAAACTTTATTTTCTGCAAACCATAAATTGACCATAGACTGCTATATAAAAAGACTTTCAAAGTCTGAAAGGCATTTAAAATATTGTTATGCTGTTTTAAACCTAAGCAAGCCAATTTAATTTTACTTCAGGGAACCTTAACAAGGGTTTTCTCATTTGTATTTGGTCCTTGTTTGTTTGCAAATTTTCTCTGTTCTCATAAACTTGAGCAATTAGTCATAAGAACATAGAGTTTATCCCCTCAAATGATTAATAGATTAGCTTTATATGTACCAGTCCTAGGTAGTTAGGAGCTAAATATAATAGATATATGATGACCAGAAAATCATCACTGGGATTTATAGCCTACAACAGACTGATTGTGGGCTTACAATTTTTCCAGGAAATAAAATACTAATGCAGTTCTTGATGTCTGATAGCATACATGGTAATAGACAAAACACATCCTTACATCATCAGTCTTTATATTCAGCACTCTTCAAAAAGTCAATTCTATTTGACAGGAATTATGGACAACAATGTGTTGTATGTCTGTTTGGTATAAAGGTAAAGAGGTAAGCAAGAACTGGTGTTGCAACTCTAGAAATGGGAAGAATTTTTCTCTCAAAATGATCTTTTATAACCTTCATGGTTACGTAAGAGATTAATAAAGCTGTTTGCTTTTAAAGCCTCCTGGCTTTAGTAGTTATAGAAAAGTATCTCCTATTAGAGCTGCTTGGAGGATAACAATCTGTATCATGGCAGCTTTCGGGTTTTTGATCCAGTGCAGAGCATTTGAACATTTTCATGAAGTGGAGCCATGTTTGAAGAGAGACTGTATGCATCTGTGGAGCTTGGTACTTAGGGCACTGGCTTGGCTTGTCAGAGACCCAAGTTTAATTCTGTTTGAGTGAAATGGGGTGTAGACTTGTGCTCTGTATGAACCTGAGGGGAACTTGAATAAGGATCTCTAATAGCTATGTTAGTGCTTTACCCACTAGGCTATATACCTGTCTCTGTCCCTTTTAAATAACATAAATAAATATATATAAATATATATACATATAATCGTATAAGAATACATTCATATATATTTGTTAAAGAGGGAAAGAGGCAGATATATAGATAGAGTATATACAGTGTGTGTGTGTGTGTGTGTGTGTGTGTGTGTGTGTGTGTGTGTGTGTGTATGTAGTTCTTGATGCAAACTGTTAAAACTAAGAAACTAATACACATCCATGGCTTTTCTCAAATAGAACAAGATGGATTCTTCTGATGGAATTTTCTTTAGTTGAATGTATTCTGAGGAGTCCTGCCTTCCTGTTTCCTTGCTGTGGATAAAGATACATTAGAGTTTTTCTTTTTTCTATTATGAGTTTTATCTGCACAAGCAAACTAAATTTAACAAAACTCTTTATTTATACATCATTTAGACAGAATCTGTTTTTATGGGAACAACTGCCCTTTTCCAGGAATCCTTAGACAGCAGTTTTTCCCTTTTCCTTCCCAATACCTGCAGTAATAAACTCCCTTCAGTAGGGAGAATGGACTTCCCATTCCATGACTGAATAATAAATTCCAATTAGTAAGGTTGAGAGTCATGATTTGCTAAGCACACTTTTGAATATTCTTTATTTGCATTGTCAGCTCACAAATGTGCATGTGTGTGGCCAACTGAGTTTCATTTTACTTGTTTTAGAAGGCTAAATTAAACTGTTTAGATCAAAGATCTTATTTTTTTTCAAAGGGTTCCATTTTTCCCCAGTCTGTGTACATGTCAGTGAAAGGCCACTAAAGGAGCAAACCACTTAAGTAAAAACAAACTAGCTAGCAGAACCTTGATAATTAAACACCTGCATGCAGACTATATAACTAATTAGTGTAGTTAGAGCAGCCGTTCAAACATAGTGGCATTCAAAATACTAGAAATCAGGGCTCTCATTCTTACTGACATTACAAGTTTTCAAAGGCAGAGCACAAACTTTAATAAAAATCTTTTGGTCCACTAATGGCTTTGTACTGAAGAAATCTTCAAATCAGTTTATCATTGTTTTTGGGGATGAATGGAATCATTCTTTCTCAGATTCTGGTGTGTTTGTGTGTTAAAACATGTATGTCTCAAAAGTTAAGTACGTGCCATAGAATCCTAAAATGCCCCCTAAACCGTTGTCTCTCTAACTACAGGCAGAGTACATTTTGCTTTTATTGCCAGTGATTTTGATCAAGCAATTTCTAGTTAAATATTTTAAAAGATCCATGTAAAAGCGAGTATTATGGTTATTTGCATTTATTTTGGAGATCATGCCATGGAACTTGATCCTTATAAAGTAGATGATCTAAGCACAGAAGTTTTCCAATTCAATCAGGCTCTGAAGGGAACTTGAGACAAAACATATTGTAGCCAGTCACGATGATCACTGAACAGCTAGAGAAGACGGCATTTTGAAAGAAGTAGACTGGTGGGTATTCTGTATGATTAGATCCAGATTTCAGACCAGATGGACAGTATTCAGGACATCAACAATATTGGTTAAGTATTATAATCTTTACTTGAATTTGAAATAAATTATATAAAATCTTAGTTTTGACTCAGTCTCAGAATGGAGATAGGAATGGCATTTTAATTTGTCCAAGTGGGAACACAAGTAAACATAAAAACATGAGAAAGATACTGAAGATAGAAGACAATGGGAACATCTTGACAAAATAGTTGAAAACACAATACAGAGAAAGATGCCTAGAGATAATTGTAGACACAAGTTTCATTTTGTTTTTTCTTGAGAGAATGAGATCATAGCCCTCAGATTGGGACAACCACATTTTTTTAGAGAACCCAATTTGAAGTCTTTAGATGTCTGCAGATAAATAAGCAGAAGAAAGTTTTCTTGAGTGTGTTTTTCAGAGCTGAAGAAGTTTCTAGTTGCCTTGAAAGAGCAAAATTATTTTCAGACTCAACTCCAGCCCAAAGACTTCAAAACCAAGTTTGAACGCTTTGTGATTTCTTTTCATAGCACTGAAAAATCCCTATAATATATGTAGATAACTGTGGCTCCAGTTATAGACTATGCAAAGCATTCTACACTTAAAAACACTGAGCACCTTACAGGTTATTTGAAGAGCTGTAAATGAGAGCAGTTCAAAATTCTGACAGAGCAGTTTTCTGTAAAAACTAAGATATCAGGCTAGATAGACTAGATATCAGGAGGCACTCTACTTCACTGTCAGGGCGGCTAGGATCTGGAACCAACTGGCAAGAGAAGTGGTGCTGGCTGCTACCCTGGGAGTCTTTAAGAGGAGGCTGGATGAACACCTCGCCGGGGTCGTTTGACCCCAGTACTCTTTCCTGCCATGGCAGGGGGTTGGACTTGATGATCTGCTCAGGTCCCTTCTGACCCTACCAACTATGAAACTATAAGAAACACTCCCCCGACCCCCTGGTTTTTATCAAATTTGAAAAGCCACGCCAGATTTGATCTATTTTCAACAATTTTTGTAAGGCAAAAAAATAAGAACTATGTTTGGACAATGTCATTTTAGTTGATTTTTTGTTTGAATATTATATTAGTATTAATTACAATATGTTTAGGTTTAATAGCAAAACAGAACCAAAATAGTAGCAAAGCACCAATTTTAGTATTTATAATGATATTTAATATATGTGCTGACATATTGACCTAATTGAAACAAGACTGCAAAAAAGGTGGTTTGGCTCTGTCAAAATGAGACATTTGGATTGTCACAACTTGGAATTTTGGACACTGATAGGTGTGCAGCTCCCCACTCTAACTCATGATGCTTTGCAGAAAGTGCCGTGAGTTACAGTCACCCTCCCCTCCCCCCGCCCCCAACCCACCCAACTGACATTTGCCGTTGGGTTGGAGGCATGGGGGGATCAAGTTCCACTTCGGAGCTGATCCAGGAGGAGCTGTCTGTCTGCAGCCTCTCTTCCTTACCCCCTCACCCCTTTCAACAATGGTGCTGTCTGCAGGAGGGGAGGGGGTGTCTCAGCTGCCTGCGGAGGGTTCGGGATTGAGAGTATGGTCGGGGGTAGAAAGGTAAGAAAGATTTATTGACTTAACAAAAACACAGCTATGCGTAGTAACAAGACAAACAATGACAGACAAAAGCAATTAGCATCGGCAACTTATAGGCAGTCCCCTCTGATGCCTGATACACAGCAAGCTTCTTTTCCTCAAAGTTCAGCGAAGTCAGGCGTCCCCAAACGACACTGTCCAAAGGGGTACTGGAAAGGACCCTGGGATGCAGTTCTTGGGCTCTTGGAGGTCCACAGGCCCACTGATTCAGGCAACAGCTAACTAATTCTTTTACAGAGTTGTCTCTTCCTTCTGAATGGTTTCCAGATATTCCAGCCAATTTAAAGCTTCTGAATCATTTTGATAACGTACAACCACTCAGATTCCTTTTACTTCAACTGTTCTTAGACTGACCAATTAGCAGTGCAAGCCTTGCATTTCTTTGATAAGGTAAGTTTAACTATGCCACAGGGCCTTACTACTGCAAGGCTTTGCTAAATTTACTAGGCCTTACTGTATACAAGGCCTCACTATGTCCTAAACTTTAATTAGGCTTTTAGCAACAGCATATAGCTTAATATCTAAACAAATACAGAAAAACACTTGATATAATCTTCATAGAGCCTTCAGCAAGCACCTGTATCACACAGACATAATTTCAGCTGTCACAGGGGGCAGAAGGGAGGGAAGGGAGCTCCAGGCTGGGGTTTGCCTAGCCTGAGCTTGGATGGGGTGTGCGTATATTGGAGCCCCCTACCTCAGAGGGGGCTCGAATCCAGACAGCCACTCTTCCAGGTCAGGCTGGGCAAATCCCAATCTAGAGTTCCCTCCCCTCCCATTCTGCAGACAGCACCAAGGGTGGGGTTAGGCTGCATCAGTCCAGCCCCAATCATCACGGGGACAGATGGAAGTTAATGAAAGTGCTCTGCTTTGGAATGCCCTCCTCTAAACCCTCATTACATAAGAGTTAATTTGTCACATGATCGGGCACTTTTGAAGAGCTCTGCAGCTGTATGCTTCTGTCAGAGGCTGATCATGTGATAAATGTCACTTCTGTCAGTGCCACTTGTTTCACAAGGAATTTCTAATTTGGGGCTTTGTTGGGACTCAGAATAAAGAATATTTTCAAATTATTGGAATTTGCCCATGGAACAGAAATGTCAGCTCATGACTAGTTTGTTTTGCTGTTTTTCATTATTTATATACCTCTGCATAATCAATGTGTGTTTATTTGAGCCTTTACATTGGTTGCTTAAGAGGATTCCCTCCCTAGAAGGCTATTCCCTTTCTTTCTTACCTGTCCTAAGCCTAAACTAAATAACTCTGAAGTGCCTATGTTTCACTTTAAAAATATTCAAAAATAGTTTTAATGTGTGTATTTAGAGCACCTTTAAGTACTGTGAGAGCCCATCAAACTACATAGATTTGAGCAGAAAAATTTAAAAGTGCAGAGCTAAGGGTTTCATGTATCATGTGACAGTGGGGGATTTTACTTCAGGTGCTGCTAACAAATGTTTATAATTTGAACAATTTAGTGTCCAAATTTTTGGTATGAGAGAAGCCCAAATGCTTCCATCACATGTCCTCAGCCATAGGTATCTATTACAAAATCCTGCCTGATCATAAGAAAAAATATTGCTTTAAACCATGAAGTTAATTGTTGAAAGACTTTACTAAAATTCCAGTAAAATATTATGTATGGTTTTTATATTTCCTCCTTTCATCCTGTCATTGATGATTCATCAACTTATTTATGCTTAAATAACATGCTTTTGACCCTTTCTTTTATTTGATTTCTTTGATTTACAGTTAATACTTTGGAAACTAGCAAAATATTGCATCTAAATGATGGATCAAATCAGGAAATGTTTAATAACTTCTTATTGATTTCTTACTATGAAGGTTTTCCATAATAAATTCTCTGGGTCTGGCTCCATACTCAGAAGATTAGTCAGCCAACTTTGATACCCAGAAAGATGTTGGAGCATATAAATAAATATTTGAGATGAGGAACAATCATCGTGGTTTTGTCAAAAGCGAGTCTTTGTGGACAAGTTGGAGGGCTTTGTGATTGGGAAGAGAGCAATGGATGTGGTATACTTCAATTTCAGTAAAGCTTTTGATACAATCTGCCAAAACTTTCTCAGAAATAAAATAAGAAATCATCTAGATTATTACAAGGTAGGTTTATAACTTGTTACAAAATCATACTAAAAAAAGTAATCATCAGTGGCTCAAGGTTAAGCTGGGAGGAGGTGTCAAGGGGGTGCTTTCTGAAGGCTGTTCTGGATCCAGGACTGTTCAGTACATTCATGAATGGCTTGAAGAATGGGAACTGGGTAGACAGGGTGCCTGTAGATGTGTGGGGAGGCTGCTCTGATGCACTGTAATTACAGTGTGTTAAGTATAGTACAGATAGTATGCTAAAAACTACAGATATACTAAAAATAGAGCCCACCAACATAAAAACATTATTAATATAAATATAGTAGTAAATCAAGACATGAATCTATACTATTGTTGTACTTGAGACAATAACATCAAATCTAATGTTAAAATATATCACTCATATCAGTAATAAAGGATATTTAACTCTAATCATCTTAGCCTTATAAGCAAAAATTGCAAGATGGTTTATTAAATTTGGATCTATTTGTTGTAAAAGCCAGATTAATTTCTCTCTGTTTGAAAAATGTATCAATTTCAGCAAGAACGGTAATAAAAAGAATCTCCTTACATCATTATAAAGAACATTCTAAAACATAGTGGATAGTATCTTCCAAAACTCCTAGACAGACTGGGCAACATGTTTTAGCCCTTGGAAGATGTAAATAGTTCAAATTCGGGTTGTGTTTAGAATCAGGGTTTAGGGTTGGGTCCCAGTGTGGGTGCATCCACACATGCAGGCATGTGCACTTGCAGCAGCAAAAATGGAAGCGGTGCAAATTTGAGCTGGGGCTTTTTGCCTCAGCGCATGTGCCTGGACATGCACTTTGGTGTGGAGCAAATTGTGCCACTTGGGGCAAAATAACCCTGCCTATCTCTTCCTGAATCTGCAGCCAGGGGGAGCTAAAGCCTGGGGCCAGCACAGGTTTTGGCCCCAGCAGTATAAAAACCTCCCCTGGCAAGCAGCTCAGGGCTAGTCACTCTCAGGAACTTCTGGGTCCCAGCCAGTTGGTACCTGGGGCACTACCTCTTGTGTCAGCTGGACTGCCGAAGCAGCCCTGAGTTCCCTGTACCCACTGCAGCAGTGTGGCAGTGGGGGCTGCTGCCTGGCTGTGACCTGCTGCCACCTGTGATAGCGTGCAGCCTCAGATGGGGACTGCATGGACATTAGAGGCATCTACACCTCTGAGCCAGCTGCCTGGCAGCCCAGTTGGCTTTTCTGAGGCACTACTGCCATGTGTGCCACTGCCTGGCCATATGGGCAGCTATTGCCCAAAAGATGTCAGGGTGGTGGCCTGCTTTGAACTGTCAAAACATGTCCTCCTTGCTCCAAGTGGCCACGAGGTCAGCCACCTCCAGCTGGGTCCTGGGTGCCAGCTCTAAGCAGGGTCCTCTGCCTGGCTCCTACTATTTGCCTCAGTAGTAGGAATTCTGGTGTTGCCTATTTAAAAACTACAAAATCCCTGATAAAAATCCCCAAATCACTCTTTAAACTATGCCAACATCTATGTTTTTCTACAAGTAAAACAAAAGACCACTAGACATACAGAGAGAGAGATTGATCAAATCAGTTGGGCAATATTTTATTGATATATTTACAATTGTAAAGCAATTTGGAAACCTACCAGTGCCTCCATCATCATCATCAAATAAATTCTAAACATCTATACAGTTAAGCATTGACTTTTGGCTTTTTTGTCATAGAAAAATCAGAGCCACCCCTACCCTCTTCGCTCACCAGGATGTGTAGTGTTGAGCAGTACTGATATGCCAGTGCCCTGCCCTTGCCCCTGCCCCCTACCCCAGTTCCCTCACTCCTGACCCACAGGGCCAGGTATGTGAGTGAGGGGTTTGTAGGGGGACTGGGGGTGTGGGGAGGGCATATGGGGAGGCTGCTCAGGAGGGCTTGGTCCCTGTCCCCCTGCACAGCTCACAGACTGCTCCCCTCAACAGGGGCCACATGTCCCCCCCCCCCCCCACAGGTGCTGTTGCCTCCTCCCCTGCATGGCTCCTGTGCCCCATGCCCAGCCCCAGCCCCTGCTCACTCCTCCAGTGTTCCTGCAGTCACCAGCTGCAGCAGTGGGGAGAGCAAGGGAAATGAGGGGAGAGCAGGGAAAATGATCAGGGAGCTGGGGAAATGAGGGGAGAACAGAGGAAATGAGGGGACAACAGTGGAGAGTAGGGGACAATGGGAAATAAGGGGAGAGCAAGGGAACAAGCAGGGGGCTGCAGATGAGCCCCTGGAGATGAGCTGGAGACATTCCTCTGCTCCTCAACAGCCTTAGGAGGATGGAGATGAGCTAGAGGCTGGAGACAAGCAGGGGAATGCCTCCAGTTCATCTCTAGGGGCTCGTCTCCATGGGGAGTTGGGAACACACAGAGTGGGGGAAACGCGCAGGGGGTTGGAGCTGGGCAGGCCTACCCATGGTCTCCTCCCTCCTTCTCAACCCCTCCCCAGCCCTCTACTTACCTGCCCCAAAGCTGGGTCCAGGTGCTGCAGCCTGCACCATTGTTTGCCCCGCATGGGCAGGCAGCGTGCCTCAGCACTGGGGCAAGGGCCAGGTACTCTGGTTGGCTATCAGAGCATCTCTGTGGAGGACTGTCCACAGTTGCCTCAGGTCACAGCCTGGGGACCATGCCCTGTCCTGCTTTTTTCCTTCAGGGTATTTTTTGACCCCATGATATCTAGGGGTCTAATTTTGCCCCTGCCCTGCAATTTGCAGCATGGGGAATGTTTTTTTGTTCCTGCTTATGTTTCTTGCAGTGTCTCAAAGGGGTTTGAGATACTGCAAGAGGCATGTGCGTGCTCATATGGATGCACCTTGTGTGTCCACCCCGAATCTTAAAATTTTCTAACCTATAATTGTTATTTTCCATCATTATATGGAAGAGCAAGTCTGTATGTGGGGTGGGGGCACATTTTTTTAAGAGGGTGATTTACCATGGAAACAATTTACTTGAGGCTGTAGATTTCTCATTACTTGAAGATTTCATATCAAGACTAAGGTCCAAATCCAACTGTCCTTTGGCATGTAAATGGTACTCAAGTGGTTTTAGTAGCATTTTTGGCTATTTACATGGATTTTAGAATCTACTGGACAACTAGTCTTGTCTTTCTGTGGCTCTGTGAATGGGAACTTGGAAAGGACGGTGCTCTGCTCCTGCTCCCTATTGTTTTTTCTGCATTTTTTCATTTTTAATCATTGTGGTGTCCTGGCTGAGAATAAGGGGTCTAATTCCTTATTCTCAGCCAGGGCACCACAACATTTCTGAGGGGAGGTACCATACAATGCTAGTACTCTCAGATATACAAATACCTATACACGAGTCACAAGATAAACCCAGAGATATCAGACAGAAATCCATAATGTCAAAAACATCCTGACCTGTTGTGGGCTTTCTAAGTTCTGTGCAGCAGAAGAATTACTCTATTACTCTTTTTTTAGTCAAAACAATGAGTGAAAGCTAAGCTGTTAAGCAATGTTCTAATACTGTATTTACTCAAATAGAAGATGATCCTAATTGAGACAACCCTCACAGTAATTAGTTTCTATATATGGAAAATTTATCAACCTGTTTTTAATTTTCCAGGTATAGAATCTAATTATTGGAGGCTTCCCTTGAATTTGCCCCCTTCCCACTGCTACAGCAGGGAAAAAAGATCTCGGAGATTAGGTAGCTCTTTGTTCTCTGCTTTCCCCCAGTTTTTCGTCTTGGCAGTGCTTTCCCCCTCTCCTTACTGTCAGAGCCTGCTCTC
Source organism: Alligator mississippiensis (assembly GCF_030867095.1). Lineage (NCBI taxonomy): Eukaryota > Metazoa > Chordata > Crocodylia > Alligatoridae > Alligator > Alligator mississippiensis. Next base: position 158,365,865 of record NC_081828.1, on the reverse strand, counting down.
CCTGAGCACATGGAAATAAGCATATTTGAAAACAACTACCTTGAAGTTAAACATGGCTGTAGCAATTTGCATATACTACTCATACACTTAATTTATCCTGAATTGATGCATGTTTCTTGGAAGGGAAGGGGTGGGGTGGGGAGAGGGAATGGGCTGGGGGGGTCAGATCAAGAATTGTGGGAGGAAGTTCCGTGCTTGCTCCCAGGAGTGCTGGGGCAAGGGCAGCAGTGTCCCTCTGTGGGCTGGCCGGCCGGGGGGGGGGAGGGGAGCCACACATGGTGGCCACCACTGCCCTACTCTGCTTTCCCATAGCCAGTCACACATGTGGCTCCATGGGCTGCTGACAGGCAGCACGCGAGGTGCAAGACACATCAGCAGCCCATGGAGCCACACATGTGACTGGCTGCAGGAAAGCACGGGATGCAGCAGCAGTGCTGGTGGTGTGGAGGCAGTGGCAGTCGCTGTGTGTGAGCCCCATCCTCTTCCCCCAGTTGGCTGGGCAGCGTGTGTGAGGCCTGCTGAGGAGCACCGCTGCCCTCACCCCCCCAGCCGTGTTCCTGGGAGTGTGCACAGAAAGCGAGATGAGATGAGGGGCAGGGATTCACCATGGTGTGCTGCGTCAGGCTGGTGGCACTCTCCCTATCCCCTTCCCCCAGGTAAGAAGCAAAGTATCAGAAGGTGCCAGGGGAGATGCTGCTGCCGTGCCCTGGGGCGTGCTTCATCCCTTCCCACTTGCCTGCCCACACGTACCCCCTATGGCCTTTCTAAGTACTCCTAGGGGTATGAGTACCTCCTCTTGACATCCCCTGATATAGGAGGGCACTGGGGCTACATCATATACTACGGGCAGCCTTGTCAATGTAGTAAATGCTGGCTGGAAGGACATTTCATGGCCTATTGTACCCTAACCACTTGCTACCAGTGTGGTAGGAGATGGCACAGAGCTCATGTGTACCAGGAAGTGCTGAAATGTGGGATATGCAAGAAGGAAGTACACCTGTAAAAACAGTTGCCCAGATTTGTTTCTTTAACAGAACATGACCTAAAAAGGGAGATGCCTCTGATCAGATGAGCGAGGAGGAGGAAGAGGTGGGGGAGGTTGGGATGGATTCAGAGGAGGAAGCATTGGTGAAAGAAATACTGGAGGTGGAATGAGTGTTGTGGAAGCAGCACAACAAGTAGAGGAGGAGAGGGAGGAGGAGGAATGTGGAAGCACGAACATGGAAACAGCAGTAGAGAAGGTCAATTTTCGTGATTTCTAACTTAAAAGTTCTGTTTTGGAGAAAGGGAAAAGGGCAGAAGAGTGGGTAGGAAAAAGGAAGAAAGGCCGTCACGGTTTCAGAAAAAGAAAATGGGGAAAATGGAAAAGGGGGATAAGGGAGAAGCGATGTGGGTGGGGAATGGTACACTGGAAATGAAGATGGAAGGGTCTGCTGAACTGGAAGGAAGTAGTGCTGGGGAGGGGTCAACAGCAGGCCTTCGTAGTATAGAAGCCCTGGAGATCCTAGTGAGAGTGACGGGGATGAGGAAGGGGGGAGGAACAGAGTCACTGATCGTCAGTAGTGACATGGATGACCCACAGTGGCAACGGGTAGGAGGTGCATGTTCACCCCCTGAGAGTGCTGGTGCACCTCTTGACCATCCGTGCTTGCCGTTTAAGTGATGGGCAGTGGGGGCAGGCTGGAAATGGCTGCAGTGATTGGCTGCCTTGCGATTGGCCACGGGGGACCCCCCACCTCCTGGTTGGTGGGATCAGCCATGGGGGGACTCCCTCCCTCTCCCCCACAGTCAGCGAGATCAGCCATGGGGGACTCCCCCCAGTTGCTGATTGGTCACTGGGGGGGGGGGGGGGGAGACACGTGCCCACCTTGACTAAGGCAGCACCAGTTGCCCATGATGACCTGTAAAACAAGGAAGATGAAGACTAGTGGCTTTCACCTTTTCTTTATCATGGTGTTGTGTGTTGCAACTTTAAATGTGAGGAGTTTATTGACAAGGAAGAGGTGGGACTAAATGGCAGCAACTTTAAGGTCTATCAATGCAGCTGTGATATTTCTACAAGAATGTGGAATACCATGGGGAGATGAATATAAATATCTGAAGAAGAGATGGGGTTTGGGGTGGTCATGGTGGGCAGGGACAAAATGCGAACAAGGCAGCAGGGCTGGTGGTGTTAATTAGAAACCCTGGGGTTAAAGTCAAGCAAGTGCAAGTGTTGGTAGAAGGAAGAATGCAGAGGGTGTTGCTGGAGACAAAGGAGAGAGTTTTTTAAACATATGTGCACCTGCAGAAAGGGAGGGCAGGGGTGTCTTTAAATCTGGAAGTTAGAAATGTTCATAGTGGGGGGGGAAACGGTCATAGTTAGCAGCTTCAGCTGCATAATTGAGAGAGGAGATGGGGGAGGGGGAGTTAGACAGTTCTTCAAAAACGTTAAAATTATCAAGGAATAAGGTTTCAAGGATGTGTATTTGGGAGAGAAAGTACATACAAGTGTGGAGCCAGGAGGAAGGAAAATTTTGAAGATCAATTTTGTGTTAATCTCGGAAGGAGTGGTGATGCACAGGAAAGATTAATGATGTAGGTTTTAGTGACCACCGAGTGTTATGGCTGGCAATAGGAATGGGGACAGAATGCAAAAGAGAAAGGCCTCTGGAAATTAAATGCTAGGCTGCTTCATGATGAAAAAGTGTGTAAGGAGTTTATGGAGGAGTACAAGGAATGGAGAACCCTAAAGAACTGTTATAAAAGGTGGGAATGGTGGTGTACGAGTAAGAAAAGAACAAGTACATTTTTCATGAACACTGGCAAGAGAAAAGCGAAGGTCAAGATGAGGGAGCTGAAAAGGAGACAGGAGAGGGTGCAGGGCTTGATTGTGGAAGCAGGAGGCGGGAGAGGGGGAAAGGATAAACTTAAAAAGGCAAAGTTGGAGGTGGGAAATGGTTTAAAGGGAGAACTGCTGAAAAGATGTTCCTAGCTAAAGTGCCTTGGGTGGTGGAAGGGGAAGAATGGAACTCATACCTTGCCGTAAGAGTCAGGAAAACAAAGGGAAAGGTGGAAACAGTGAAAAAGGAGAATGGAGACTGTAGAAGACCAGGAGGAGGTACTGAATACTGTGGCAGACTTCTATGAGGATTTGTACAGAAAGGGGAAAATTGACAGTGAGCAGAAGAGGGGAGTTTTGGCAGACATCGAGGAGAAGGTGGAGGATGAAAGGAAAGATGAGTTGGGGAAAATAAGGATAACAGAAGCAGAAAAATGTTTCAGAACTTTTAAAGGAAACAAGTCACCAAGAAAGGATGGACTCCCAGCCAAATTTTATGTGAAATTCTGCCCGTGGGTGGAGAAAGGATTTGGTGGAAGTCTTCAGGGAGATAACAGAAGAAAGACAGGGGAGGGTTTTGCAGATGGAGTAGTGGTGCTACTGCATAAGAAGGGAGATCGAGACTGCCTCAAGAACTGGAGGCTTATCACTTTATTGAATACAGATTATACATACCCTGGCAAAAGTTATAGCATTATGAATGAAAAGTGTTCTGCATCAGGTCATACAAGAGGACCAAATGTGTGCAGTGGAAGGGAGACAAATTGTGCAAGCACACTGAGCATTGAGAGAAGCACTGGTGTATGTGAAGGATAGAAAATGGAATATGATGCTAGCAAATTTTGATCTTGAGAAAGTGTATGACAGGGTAATGCATGAGTTGGTTGGAGATGCTGCTAAAAATGGGATTCCCAGAAAAGTTGTTAGGCTGGGTGGAATTGTTGTATGGCACTGCACACAGGTAGGTCCTGGTGAAGGGAAACTTGAGTTTGGCCTTTCAGATACAAATAGGAGTGAGGCAATGGTGCCTCTTGTCACCCGGGATCTTTATATGCACCATGGAACCTCTGGCACAGAGGATAAGGGGGAATGAAGTAATCAGTGGAGTTAATATTCCTTGAGTGGGGTGAAATGCTCACTGTATGCTGATGGTATGAATGTGCTGGTGCGAGATAGGCTCATTAAAGAGAACCCTGAAACATGGAAGATTTGGGAAAGCTTCAGGGGTGAAAGTAAACAAAGCTAAGAGCGAGGTGTTGGGGATTGGAAATTGGGGAGATCTAGGGCAGTTTATTATAAGGGTGGTTAAGAATCAGATAAAAATCTTAGGGGGGTGGGTCTTGATGTAGAAGGGAAAGGCACAAAAGCATGGGAAGAGATAGGGTCATGGGTTAGGAAAATTTTAGTGTTTTGGAGCACAAGAGGTTTGTCATATGCAGGGAAGGTGAAGCTGGTGAATCCAGAGGCTGATTTGTATGATTTTCTGGGGTTTTAAAATAGAATGGACTGTCAGCAAGGAAGTATATAAGGGACAAGAGTGTGGAGGGTGGGAATTACTAGATATAGAGACGTTTATTTATGCATACTATGTTAGAATGGTGTTGAGGGAAGCATCAGAAGGAAGTGGGAAAATAGGAAATTTTTGCAGATTTGGGGCAGGGAAATGGCTGTGGAGGATGGGCTTATATGGGACAGAGTGGAAGGGGCAGTGGGCTTGGAAATTGCTGATATATTATGGGAGAGCAGAAAATATTATTGAAGGGAGAGGTTTGAAAGGGCTAGGGAACAAAGCTTGAAAGAAAAGGGAAGGATTTGGAAGGAAATCGGAGGGAAAGACAAAGTAACTGAGGTGGGTGATTTGTTGGAGCAACAAGCAAGGTGAGTGTCGAGAGGGATAATGGGGGAAGATTTTAAAAGGGAACATGTAGACCTGTTGTGGAGAATGGTGAGGAGGTTTTTAACAGTAAGAGAGGTTCAATATAGGTGGGGTTGGGGAAGAACAGCAAAATGCCCATGGGAGAAGTTCAGGGGGAAGAATCGGTGGTACATGTATTTTAGGAATGCAACATTGCATGAGAGGTTTGGAGGAGGGCACAGAATTTTTTTATAAATTTTAGAAGTGAATAATGAGAGAAATTTTGAGACGGTGACGTACAGGTTGGTTAAGACAGGGTGGGAAGAAGGGAAGGTACAGGCATGGGTGATCTTTGTTAATGCAGCACTGTGGAAAGTGAGGAACTTGCTGATTATGAAGGGGCTGGATTTTACTACGAAAGAATGTTTACAGCTAGCTCTGTTTGAGCTCAAATATTACATGCAAAGAGATGATGAACATGAGAGTAAGAGGGAGGAGAAGTGGAGAAAAGATAAATGGAAATATGTATTCACTTGAGGAGGGTGCCTGAGATAGTCGGGTGTAAGAGTGGGAAGGGTAGGAAGGGGGATAGTTGTGGGGCAAGATATTGTTATTGTAAACTGTTACAAGATGAGGAGTTAATGTTATGAGGCTTTGGTGGATGATATAATGTTTGATATTTGTAAATATGTTTAAGAGGTTTGGATTTTTAATAAAATGTTGAGTTTAATAATAAAAAGGTGCTCACCAGCATGTTTGCCCAATATGGGCCATATGCTTTATAGTTAGGCTTAGTGTTGTCTGTGTGGTGGGAGAAACCTCCCTAAGGTCCGTTGTCTAGCTGTAATTTGATTGACAGACAACGCGGGTAAAGAAAGACAGCTGTTTATTTGCTCGAGCAAAGACCATAAAGCTAGCAAAAGGCAAAATGGCCCCCCCTCAAGGGTGAGGCGATCTTTTATACTTATTACAATAAAGCAAGACTTACAGGGTTAACAAAAAGCAATACTTGGGGCGGTGCTTTATAAATCTTTGTAACAGCATATTTCTATTAAGCTGAACTAGCACTTTTAAAAGCTAAAAGTTAAGTAACAGTAACATTATAATATGTTAGTAAAACCTTACACAGTAGAAGATACTTTTCAAGGACGCAACCAGTGTACACCCAGAACAATGGTTTCTTTGTCTTATCTTACTTCTTGCTGTAGCTGATTTTTTTAGCACACAGACACAGATTCACTTTTTAACTCAGAAAATGCTTGGTACAGTTAAAATGATTACATGACACAAGCAAAGGCCTAGCTATCATCCTGCCTTGTGGTCAGCTGCATTGCTAGGCCACAGGTCATGCCTTGTATTCAGCTGTAAAGCTAATACTTCTTAATAATCCAAATTATTGTAAACTTAACAGTATGCTATCAGAAAACTATTCTATTTCAGGGTAATAACAAACTTGCGCACTACATCTGCATTTAATCAACTTCATAGCTGGTTTTCACTGGTAAGCATATGCTGCTTTTGGCAGCCGTTTAATGATAAACCGTGTATTTAGTGAGATTTCCTTGCATGCCGTGATAAGATGAGGGGCTATTTCCCCCATGTCGATGTAGAAGGGGGACCTTGTCTTGTATTCGAGTAAAGGTGGTCTTACTTGCCTCGCAGAGAAATCTTACTAACTCAATTAAAATTGTTCTTTTTAGCCACTGCTAAAAGAGAGGTTCTTATGGATTCAGGTTTTAAATTGATTCTATTAGTTTCTAGTCACTGCAGGATCACATATTTGCAACTTGGTACAGTTGGGTGAATACATTTTTATCTGTGACTGAGTGTCTTTTAAATATATGATTTATAAATGGCAAAATGTATTACTGTTGTACTACTGAGTACAGCAAGTACTTTTGATTAGAATTATATGATTAATTTATTTGAACAGTAGCGTGGGAATGCATAGGAGAAGTCTTTTGGTCCGCCAATAAGTCTACCAGTCCTCTATCATATCCTCTCTAATGGCTTATTAATTTAGAATCCCTGGCACAGCTAACTGCCCTACAAGATACTGAATCAAATATATTTTTGTAGGTTGGTATTGCCTAGTTCAGGGGTGGGCAAAATGCAGTCTGCGGGCTGGATGCAGCCCACCAGGCCATTCTATCCGGCCCGTGGGGCCCTTAAAAAAGGTAGAAAATTAGTATATATCTGCCCCTGACTGCCTGTCATGTAGCCCTCGATGGCTTGCCAAAACTCAGTAAGCGGCCCTCCACCCAATATAATTGCCTGCCCCTGGCCTAGTTAGTATTCTCTTGTCCTCAGATTTCTCGGTTGTCTGATACATGAAACTGTAAGGTCACACATTTATTTGGCAGTCACACTGTGACAGACTGATTAAAATGCTCAAATGTTTAGGAATTGAAACCCAGCACGAACAAAAGATATAGGTACCCCAAATGTAGGGACCTAAGTCCAGGAGTGTTCCTTATCCACCTGCCATTCACCCCCATCCTTCCTATTCCTTAAGTGCCTCAAGTCAAATAGGTGCCCCTGTTTTCATCAGTAAATTTCTTAGCTCCCAATACCCAGCTGCTGCATGTGCCGACAACTCCTGTCACTGTGGCATGGCTGAGTTCCATGACACCTCTCACACTCGTCTCCTTTGGTTTATATTATCTGGTGTTCTATGAGCATATCTGGTATATGCCTATAGGCATTAGTTGCAAAAAGAAGATGGCAATGGTTCTGCTGCCTCCTTTCTATTACACGTATCTTACTGATTACAGCACTCGTCCAGGAAGTGACAGATCTGGCTTTACTGTTCTTTTCAGCCTTTGGAGATTCAAACTCACTTTCCTTCTTTCTATGGAAGAGCTGTAGCCCCCTCCCCATGGGCTATAATCAGTTTTGGGATGAGTGCACTCTTAACATCCCTGTGTCACTGTGCCAGAAAGAACTCAAATTTTTGGTTAAGAGGTACCATGAGTCTATAGCTTAGTAGTAGTTAGGGCACTCACTAGAGGCACAGAGAGGCTTAGGTTTTGTGCTCTGCTTCTGCAATTGCTTAGGCACATTACACTAAACAGTGGAAAAATACACACATGTTTTTTGGAGTGGAGACCCAAACTCCCAGTTGAAAACCCTAATGACTGGCTAAACAGCCAAATGTTGTGGGGGAGGGTTGGTGGGTAAACCCTTCTGGAGAATGGCCTGCTGTCAGGTAGTTCTAAGAAGTGAGTGAATGTGGTTTGACCTCAGGGTGAGAGCGACTCAGTCTGAACAGAGATCTCCCATTTCTCGCACAAGTATTCCAACCACTGAGCTATATATGGAATAGGACCGGTACCAGCACCGTCACCACCTCCATTTGAAACGAAAGGAAGGAAGTGACCTCTTTTTTTTTTTTTTTAAATGAAAAGTCATGCATAACTGCAGGAGAAGGGTCTGAGCCAGGGGCGGGCAATTATTTTGGGCGGAGGGCCACTTACCCAGTTTTGGCAGGCTGTTGCATAGGTAGTTTCGTCTCTTGTAGGTGCCCCGCCCCCTGGTCACTCTTGGGACCAAAGTCCCAATGTCTTGCAACCAATGTCCCAGGGGCAGCACCAGTGGGACCCAAAGTGGGGCACAGGCTGGCAGGGGTCTGTGGAGCCGGGCTGGGCTGCACCAGCAGGGGGAGTGGGGAGCTGGCCCAGCTCCATAGAGCCCCTGCTGGCTGGGAACCCTGCCACCCTGCTCTGGGCCCTGCTGGCACTGGCCCCAGGACACTGGTGTGGGCCCCTGGCTCCCTCGCCTGCTCACTCCCAGTGCTCCCCAGCCCCGTGGTACAGGTGGGGGGCAGCACACAGCCCCAACCCCCTGCTCGCTGGTAGGGAAGAAGCTGGTGCTGAGCATGGGGAAAAGCGGCCCCTCGCCTGCCCCGTGGCCGGCGCTCCCTGCTGCAGGTGGTGGCAAGCAGGGGGGCCACAACTGCTGTCGCCATGTGCGGCCCCTACAGGTGAGCCCAGAGCTGATGCGGGGCCCAGGCTGGCAGTGGGGCTGGGTTACAAGGTGGTGCTGAGTGCTGGGGGGGGGTGGGGGAAGCGGCCTCTCACCCGCCCTGTGGCCAGCGCCCCATGCTGCAGCCACTCGCAGCCCACATGGGGCTCTCTGGAGCAGGCACAGGCAGCCCCATGTGGGCTGCGAGCACCTGTAGCTCTGGGCGCCGGCCATGGGGCAGAGGAGGGGCCGCTTTTCCCAGCACTGGGAAGGAGCCTGGGGAAAAGCTGAGCTGCAGGGGCTTCTGGCTGTGGGGGCGGAGCCAGGTGGGCCCTGCTGTTGTGGGAGCCTGCTGAGCTTCCCCTGGGTCCTACTGCTCTTGGTGCCTGTCATTTTTGACAGGAACCAAGGACATGTAAATATCAATTTTCTAAATCTTTTAAGGGCTCTGTGGGTTGGATAGAATGACCTCATGGGCCGGATTTGACCCACCCCTGGTCTGAGCTGTAAATCCTGGTTAAGCCTTTGAGAAAGATGGGATTCATGACACATCCCTTTCTTCAGTGCTCCCTAACTACTGGCTCCTTTAATCATGCTGGTTATCTTGAATCCTATTGTAAGGTCTGGGAGCTACTCAAAGCTGCAAGGTACTCGGCATGTGACCTCAATGGTACTTTACCTCACAGGGCTGGGTCCTGTGGCTGTGGCTTATACCACTCCTTTCACACCATCTGGCAGTAGCAGAGAAGACAACTAATCCCTATGGCCACATCCACACAAGACGCTGACTGTGCAGTAGCTCATTATTACTGTGTAGTGTTGCGTGGCACAAAATGTGATGCAATGCTACTGTGCAGTAGTAATGAGCTACTGCGTAGTTAGCATCGCCTAAAAGCTATTTAGCAATGGTACTGCACAATAACTCTGGTTACTGCTCAGTCATTTAGCTTACAAGTACAAAATGTACTTGTGTATACAAGTACTAAATGACTGCACAGTAAGCATGTGCAAAATGTCTAGTATTTGTTTCGGATTCAGCTGATTTGGGGGATAGTGATTTGATTTGGTGATTCGAATCACTGTTCTGAATTGATTCGGCTGAATCCGATTTGGAGATTCAGGTGCTGCCAAATCAGCTGAATCTCTGAATCACACAGGCCCCATCCCCCACCCACTCTCCCAGCCCAGCCCCTCCCAGCCCCAGATTCCAGTTCTTTGAAGTAAAAATAAAAATCCCACTCACTGGCTGCTGCCAGGTGCGGTGGGCAATCCCCATTGCCCCCCCCCCACTGCCTTACACTGTGTGGGGGGCTCTGCCATGAGCCCCCAGAAGCCCTGAGGCTGCAGCAGCAGCCAGTGAGTGCGGGGTTCTTTGGGGGTTTTTTTGTTTTTGTTTAAGGGGCTGGGAGGTGGGGTGGGTGGGGGGCAGGCATGGGGGGCTGGGAGAGCAGTTGGGGGTCAGGGGGCTCATGGCAGAGCCCCCCGAGCAGTAGGGGGCAGTGGGGATCGCCACCTGCCTGGCAGCAGCTGGTGAGTGGGGGCTTTTTTTTTCCCCAAACAACTAGGAGCTGGGGCCAGGCGGGGCAGCCATGGGGGTGGGGGCTGGGGTCAGGGAGTGCTCAGGGGCTTGGGGGAGCAGGCAGGGGATGGAGCCTGGCAGGGGTCCCCCTCATAGTCCCCTTCCCCCTCCCCCCCCCCCCTACTTACCAGTATGGATTCCAGGTCCAGCTCCCTGCTGCAGCCAGTGGGGACTGCCCAAATCACTGAAGCTCTCTGAATCTTTTCCAAATCAATTTGGAGAGCTTCAAATTGATTTGGACCTTTTAATTGATCCCCTGATTCGATTATAATTTGGAGATTCAACCACTGAATTGAGCCGAATCTCCTCCAAATCAAATCAGCACCCAAAGCTTCACACAGTCCTACTGCACAGTAACAGTTGGAGTGTCTTGTGTAGATTTGGAGTGAAATCCTGGCCCTGCTGAAATTAGTGAGAGTTTTGCTATTAACATCACAAAAGCAGTTTTATTCATAGCTTGTTTGTTTGTTTTACCAGATAGCACCTCGTTAATATAGTACTAATTTTGAGGATTGGAATGTGTCCTCTTCATACTGTACTTTGTCCCGATTTATGAGCCTTTATCCACTTAGAGAAGTACCTTCTTTTATTTTAAGCAAAATGAAGGGCCAGTGAACAAGGGATGTCAATTGAAAATTATTTTTCACTGTTAGATGCGATTGTAAAATTGCTGTTGTTGATAGTGCAGAGCCATTTGTTTCTCCAACATTTTCTGTAAGAATATTTAAACATTTGCTCTTGTATTTTACATTTTTATGGCAACTTGTTTGATTTATGTTCAAATGGCTGTTTTCTCCCAGATAGCCTTACCAAAAAATCTTTTCATGTTGTAGTAGTTCTTATTACCATATAGCCTGTATTGTGAAGGCACTGTCAGATGTCGTCTTCAACTAAATATGCAGAGATACGATTGCACTCTGGAAAGCTAGACTTTAAGAAGGCCTTTGACACTGTCTCTCACCCTTTCTTCATCAATAAATTAAGTGACTGCAGCATTGATGCCTGCACAGTTGGCTGGGTAAAAAAATGGCTAATGGGGCGCACCCAGAGAGTAGTGGTGAACACGTTGTACTCAACCTGGCGAGATGTGAGCAGTGGGGTACCCCAGGGTTCGGTCCTCGGGCCCGCACTGTTTAACATCTTCATCAGCGACTTGGACGAGGGGGTGGAAAGCACACTGTCTAAGTTTGCTGATGACACTAAGATGTGGGGCGAGGTGGACACGCTTGACGGGAGAGAGAGGCTGCAACTAGATTTAGACAGACTACAAAAGTGGGCAGACGAGAATAGGATGGGGTTCAATGTAGACAAATGCAGGGTTCTGCACCTTGAGAGAAGGAATCCACAGCATACATACAGGCTGGGGAATTCCCTTCTTGAAAGCACAGAGGCGGAAAGGGATCTCGGAGTCATTATTGACTCCAAGATGAACATGAGCCGCCAATGCCAGACTGCAGCCACCAAGGCCAGCTGTACCTTGTCATGCATCCAAAGGTGCATCTCAAGCCGGTCCAGAGAGGTGATACTCCCCCTCTATGCGACTTTAGTCAGGCCGCAGTTGGAGTACTGCGTCCAGTACTGGGTGCCGCACTTCAAAAGGGATGTGGCCAGCCTGGAGAGGGTTCAGAGGGCCACCCGCTTGGTGAGAGGGCAGCAGGACAGGCCCTATGAGGAGAGACTGAAGGACCTGAACCTGTTCAGCCTCAGCAAGAGGAGGCTGAGGGGGGGACCTGGTGGCTGCCTACAAGCTCATCGGGGGGATCAACAGCAAATAGGCAGAGCTCTTTTCTCCCCAGCACCACCTGGGGTGACGAGGAACAATGGTCATAAGCTGATGGAGAATAAGTTTAGGTTGGAGATCAGAAGGCAAGGGACAATCTCGGGGATAGCTCTGTCAGGCACCTGGAAAGATGACCACGAATGCTCATACAGCCAGGCCAAGCATTCCGCAATGACCCCTGCCAGCTCCCTCAACACCTTTGGGTGGAGGCCATCTGGACCTGCAGGTTTAAAAATGTCTAGCCCTTCCAGAAGATCCTGAACTACATCTGCACTGGCTGAAGGCCTGACAGAGCAAAATATTGCCTTCTGATCTCCAACCTAAACTTATTCTCCATTTTTTCCTAAGTACTGAGTGCCCGAAAGTCTCATCGACTAGGAGGGACTTCATGAGTCATGAAGTAAGTCCTGTGCTATTGCAAGCAGCCATGTCATACAACCTCTTTCACAACATTTATCATTCTCTCCCTGAAGATCAAAGGGACCCAAATTTATTGGCCCCAAATTTATTGGCTTAAATGAAAAAGGCATCTGAGTCTATAAATCTGTTTCTGATACATGATTGTTTGTTGAATCAAGTAAAAATTTGTTTATCAGACCATAGAAGAAGCAGAGACATGTGCAGTGGCAGCCTGCCTAACCCACTCAGTGATTCATCAAGAAAGTTAGGATTTAGTGACTTTTGTGTCAATAATCAAATATAAAAAGGCAAAAAACCATAGTGATTGGTTGGCAACATCATGTCTTTATTTGAAACTAGTTTAAAATTAGGTTTACCTCCTCTGAGACATTGTTTGAACTGAATCATTCATTTTGTGATTTCATCGACCAAGCCTTATATTGTTCTGTTTTCAGAGGGGCAAAATAGATAGAACTCTGAAAATCATTCCCATTTTTAAGAGGATCCTGTTTTACCAACTTGATTTAAACAAGTTCAGATGAATACCGTCTTTCTTGGCTCTTTGTTTGGCTTCTATATTATGTGTATGTTACTTGAAGTGCCTTAAATTAAGGTACTAAAACGTGATAGAAACATAACCCAGAACTTTGTCTGTCATCTTCCTACTATGAATAACATTCACTCCCATGTTGAGGTTGAGTACAAGGACCTATACAAATCTTGTATTTGCTTTTAAGACCTCAAAAGTTCAGGATCCTGAGGAAAGGAAATATGGAGAGCAGCAGAGTAAGGACTCTGGACTTCAGAAAAGCAGATTTCAACTTGCTCAGGGAACTCATGGGCAGGATCCCCTGGGAAGCCAGTCTGAAGGGGAGAGGAGTCGAGGAGAGCTGGCTGTACTTTAAAGAAGCCTTACTGAGAGTGCAGCAACAAACCATCCCACTGCACAGGAAGATGAGCAAGTATGGCAGAAGACCAGCTTGGCTTAGCAGGGAACTCTTCAGTAAACTAAATCACAAGAAGGAAGCTTATAAGAAGTGGAAACTTGGACAAATAACTAGGGAAGACTATAAGAGCGTTGCTCTGGCATACAGGGATGAAGTCAGGAAGACCAAAGTGGAATTGGAGTTGCAGCTAGCAAGGGATGTAAAGGGTAACAAGAAGAGTTTCTATAAGTATGTTGCTAGCAATAGGGGGTTCAGGGAAAGTGTGGGCTTACTGAATGGGGGAGGTACCCTTGTGGCTGAGGATAGAGACAAGGATGAAGTACTCAATGTCTTTTTTTTTTGCCTCAGTTTTCACGAACCAGGATCAGCTCCCGGACTACTGCACCAGGCAGCACAATTTGGGGAGGAGGTGAGCAGTTCTCAGTGGTGAAAGAACAGGTTAGGGATTACCTAGAAAAGCTGGATGTGCACAAGTCCATGGGGCTGGATGGTCTGCACCCGAGGGGGCTGAGGGATTTGGGTGATGTGATATCAGAGCCATTGGCCATCATCTTTGAAAACTCTTGGCGATCAGGAGAGGTCCCAGATGATTGGAAAAGGGCAAACATAGTGCCCATATTTAAGGAAGGACGTATGCTAATGCCCTCAAATATTCTCCACCCCAGCAATTGTACACCACATAGGAAAACCATTCTCTGAAAATGTGTTACAACTTGACAGTTCTGTACTGACATGGTTACCATGAACAGGCCCTTGTTTCTCTTCTCTCCATGGTGTAGCGGTGCAACTTCTTAACCCCTTTACTCCCAGGCTAACATGGACTGCATGACTAACTTCATGTCTTGGATTGTGCTAACATACATCAACTATATATCCACATAGTTACCATGTGCTGGGTCCCATATGTTGTCTTCCAACTCTACAAAGCCATATAAATGTCCATAATTTAACATTTTTTCCAGTAAAGTTTTACTCTCTCACATGGTGTGGTGAAACCAGGTGATTTACCAGTAGGGTTCATAACTGGATATTGATTCTTAAACTCTGTCTTTTCCTAGAGCTTCTAGCACTTTTCTTATGGTTACAATCCCAAGGCTTTGTGACCTTTAGATGCTAGTCAGAAAGGATTCTGGGTTTCATTCCACTTTCAGTCAGATTTGAGATGGAGGGTGAAACTTAATGCGGTCCTCTCAGTGCCTTTGCTAAAAATCAAATCTTCTGGATCCAGCTATCATTAATCAGTTAAACTGTAAGAAAGCAAGTGAATGCTTTGATTGTTCTTTTAGGATTTGGTTCTAAGATAATATTTCTCAGAGAGAAGCTGAGCAGACAGGGAAAGGATCATTTATCTGTGGATCTTAATGTTTTATAAGAATTAAAAAAATAGAGCTGGAAAGAATCTCAGGAAGGTTATAAAGTCCAAACCCCTGCTAGTGGCAGGATCATTTTTGTGTAAACCATATCAGCCAAAGATTTATCTAACTTGTACTTAAAAACTTCCAGTGATTCCATTTATTATAGACCATCAGGTCAGGAAGAGAAGGTGGATGAGGCACTCTTCAAGGAGATGACAAAATTATCCAAAGGCTGTGAGAGGGTATTGAAAATTGAAGGCTCTTTTCTGGACATCTGCTGGAAGAGTAATACAGCCAAGCATAAAATATCAGGCTGGTTTCTAACCTGTGTGGAGGACAACCTTCTAGAACAGAAAGTTGTAGGATACAATTTAGGGGATCATCTCTCTTGGATCTTGTCCTGACCAATAGAGAAAAATTAATGGAGGATTTGAACTTGATGGGCAAATTCGTAGGAGGCAATCATGATAAAATAGAATTCCACATCCTGAGATCGAGAAAGTATGGGGTCAACAAAACTAGGACACTAGATTTAAAAGAGGTGGATTTTAACCGATTCAAGCAGTTATTAGGCATGGTGTCATGGGAAGACACACGAAGGGATAAAGATGCCTAGGAGGGCTGGGAGCTTATAAAGGACATAGTATTGGAAGCCCAAAAAGAAACTGTTCTGACATGATGAAAGCACAGGAAGAATGGCAAGAGACCTGTGTGGCACAATTAACTTCGAGGATGCCTCAAATGCAAAATATACAGGCAATGTATAATGGGCAGGTCACCGAAGAATCATACCAGAAAATAGGAAGAACCTGCACAGACAAAATCAGGAAGGCAAAGATAAAGAATGAGCTGCACCTGATGAGAGAGGTTAAAGACGACAAGAGCAAGTTCTAAGAACATGTTAGCCAGAAAAGAAAGACCAAGAAATCTGTGGGTCCTTTGTTGCAGAAGATGCAAAGAAGGCAGATCTACTCAACAGCTACTTTGCCTCAGTCTGCACAAAAAAATAAGCTGCAGCCAGACACCTACTAAGAGTTATCTCGATAAGGAAGGTGGACAAGCTGAGGGAAGAGATAACAAGAGAGAGAGTCAGAGCCAGTGTTGGGTCAGAACGAATTCAAGAAATAGAAACATTAGGTGCAAGACATTAGAGTTGATAGAGCCTCTCTATTTGGCACTGGCTAGGCCTCAACTAGAGTACTTTGTACAGTTTTGGGCTCCACATTTTAAAAAGAACACGGAGAAGTTAAGTCCAGAGGCAGGCACCAAAAATGGTAAGGGGCTTGGAAGGCAAGATATGCAAAGAGAGGTTGAAGGAGCTAGGCATGTTCAGCTTGTGGAAAAGATGCCTAAGAGGGGACATGATAGCAGTCTTCAAATACTTGAAGGGCTGCCATTAAGAAGAGGGACACATCTTTTCTTTCTTGTGGCAGAGAGTAAGACCAATGGCTTGAAGCTGCAACAAAGTAGATTTAGATTGGATACCAGGAAAAACTTAACTGTTAGAACAGTGAGGCAGTGGATTAGGCACCTAGAAAAGTTGTGGGCTCTTTATTACTGGAAGTATTCAAGAAGAGGTTGGACAGCCTTTGGTAGGGATGATCTAGGCTTAGCTATGCTTATGCTCTTCTAGAGATATTTCCCATGCTTCTGAGCTTTGCTGGTTTCCACATGACAGGGAGGGATTTTTCCCCTCCTCCTGCCCCTTGCAGGATTGGTTTGGGGTTTTTTTGGAGGGGGGGGGCAGGTCCTTAGCTTTTTAAAAATGATATATTTTTGTGTTGGCTGTGGCCAAGGCTGTGGATTTTGATTAGGATAATCCAGTGCTCCTGCTGGGACTTAAACCTGGGAGTTTTTGGCTAGAAGTTCTCGGTTGTCTGCTCATGGTCAGACCAATTGCTATATTTTGGGGTCTGGAAGGAATTTTATCCTGTGTTGAGGTCTTTTGTCTTCCTGTGTGGCAACGGACATGGCCCTCTGTCCAGGATCTGTTGAGCTTATATTAACAACCTCTCACAACAGGACATTGGCTGCTGTGGTTCCCTTGCTTTATCTGTGGCAGGTTAGGGTATTTTGTCTTGGGTTTTGCGTCAGGGTTGACAATGGATTTGTATAGGATGGTTTGGATAGAGATGACCCCTTCTGAAGTAGAACAGGAAGGTCTGTGATTCTAAAATCTGTCTGGATCTTTTCCAGTGCTTAACCATCTTTATGGTTAGAAAGTTTTTCCTAATATCTAATGTAATTTTTGCATTTTGTAACTTTAGCCCATTTCTTTTTGTAACAGGGGGCCTTCTCGGGGCCTGCCTGCCATTGGCCCACCCACCTGTTTCTGGGTTAACCACCCACCTCACTCTTCTGCCACGCCTTGTTGTTTCATAATTGGTTCTCATTAGGTAGGAGGCTGCCTATTCTTGCCCCGATGCCAGGGGGCGCTCTCTGCGGCTCTGATCCTCCCCTACACTGCAGCCCAAGCCTTGCAGATGGCATCCAGGTGACGCAAATACTCCCGGCTTACAGGTGAATGAAGCTGAGCCCTCATTGTCAGGCCTCATACATACACATGTTCATACTGCCCTCCTCTCACTAGGGCCTCTCATGGTCCACCCCCTTTCACAGGGTCATGCATCAGCAACTTATACCACCTTTTGGAGTGGGCCCCTTTGGCCATAGGCTTTATCTAGTGCACACCTTGGGTGCCAGATGTACCATCCTTTGGGCCTCTCCTGTGACCCTCACCAGGGTAGTGGCCAGCTGATTACCTGACTGGGGCCAAGCTTGCCCTGGCCTTTCCCAGGACAACTCTACACACCGGGCTCCCAGCCCTCTGGTTTTCCCTTCACTAGGGCTCCACATCTCTGCCCCTCCACTGGGGCCTACCGTTACTGGGGCTCCACATCTTCTACGCCCTCAATGGGGCTATGGGGCTTCCCTTCCTGGTGGGGGCTTAGGTGGCTGTAGCCATGCCTGGCCCCAACTGTTACCCACAGTGATGTGGGGGCTAGGGGTTATTGAGGTGCCCCAACCTGCCTTCCACCAGGGTGGTAACTTTGGGTCTTTTCCTGGAGGCTCCCATGCCACTGGGAGCCCCACCAGGCTGCCCACTCCTGACAGGGTGCAGTTTTAGGTCATGCCCAGGACCAAGAGCCTCCTGTTCCTACCTGAAGATGTTCTCATGCTGCAGCTCAGCCAGGAGATGTTTCTGCCTGGCCTGCCAGCAGCAATCTCCTCTGTTTATATAGGCAGCCAGTGTCTCACAATGGCTGATGCAATCAAGCAGCTGCTGGCTGTTTGGCTCAGCTCTTAAAGTGGTAGGCACCAATGGTGCCCTGCCACACTTTTGGTTCTTTTCCCTAAGGGCACAAAGAATAGTTTATCACTGTTCCTTTTACAACAGTTGTTCATGTATTTGAAGACTATTGTCAAGTTCTCCCTTCAGTCTTCTCTTCTCCAGGATATATAATCCAGTTCTTCCAAAGTTTCTGTGTTAGTCATGTTTCCTAGACCTCCAATTATTTTTGTTGTTCTGTGCTGGACTCTTTCCATTTTGTATGTCTTCCTTGAAGTGTGATGTTCCAAACAGGACACAGTACTCCAGTTAAGGCCTTATCAGTGCTGAATAGATAGAATGGAAGAATTCATAGATTCATAGATGCTAGGGTCGGAAGGGACCTCAATAGATCATCGAGTCCGACCCCCTGCATAGGCAGGAAAGAGTGCTGGGTTCAAATGACCCCAGCTAGATGCTTATCTAACCATCTCTTGAAGACCCCCAGGGTAGGGGAGAGCACCACCTCCCTTGGGAGCCCATTCCAGACCTTGGCCACTCTAACTGTGAAAAAGTTCTTCCTAATGTCTAGTCTAAATCTGCTCTCTGCTAGCTTGTGGACATTATTTCTTGTAACCCCCGGGGAATTGTTTTCTGAAACTTGTATTTACCATTCCTGTTAATACATCCTAGTATGCCACTGCCTCTTTTTTTTTTTTTTTGGTTGCAAAAATAGCACACAATTGATTAATTCAGTGTGGTGTTGACTATAACTTCCTAGATCCTTTTTTGTGGTACTGCAGCTACCCAGTCATTCCTCACTTTGCATTTGAGCATTGAATTGTTCTATCCTAAATTGAGTACTTGTCACTTACCCTTACTGAATTTTATCTGATAAATTTTTGACCATTTCTCATATTTGTTAACGTCATTTTGAATCTTAATCCTGTCATCTAAAGTATCTGCTATCGCATGCAGATTTGTGTCATCTGAAAAATTGTGGCCTCAATAATTAATTAAATATTAAGCACCTGTGAGATAAGTACTTTTAAATATGACGGCCCTTTTATGGCAGGGAGGAGGTGGGGGAGCAGTGGAAGGAAAAGTTAAGGGTGCCTGTAGACATGCTGCGAGGCTGCTCTGACATGTAATTACAGTGCGTTGGAGTAGACTCTATTAATTGAGTTTGCTGGAGCGTGGTAATTACCATGCTCCAGCCAGCCTCTGCATTTTGTGTATTAGCATCCCCATGGTTCAAAATGCCAGCAGAGGGTGCTTAAACTAAAGCTCATGGAACATGCTTTAGTTCAAGTGCCCCTGCCACCATTTTGAAATGTGGGGATGCTGGTACACAAGATGCTGCAGTATTTTAATTAGAGCTGCTCTCATAGCCACTCTCATTAAAGTGCCCTCCCCTCCAGCCCCGAAGCATGTGTAAAAGTGCCTTATGTGATTTGTGTAAAAGATTGGCTAAGTCACCTACCTTCTTGTCCTGGATCCTGATTACTAGAAAACACTGTTTTATCAGATCAGATGAACTAAAACGCAGCAAATGCCAGAAAAGTTCTGTTTGCAGAACCATTTTTAAGCCCTGTGTCCTGTATGTAAAATAAGGCTAATAACATTTCCATACCTCACAAAGGCATTTAGAGGGGAAGGTTCTGAAATAGTAATGGTATATGCAATGTAGGTTGGTATCCAAGATAAATGCAAGTGCAAAGCTTCTGATTGGATGGGGGTGGGGGGGAGGGGGTTACCTGACAAGAAATCTTGTGAGGAAATGAGCAGCAACTTGCTTTGAACAGGATTTTTTAATTGCAGTATCTCTCTGTAGAGTGAGAACAGTTGTTCTGTGTGGGAGGGGGAAAATGAACAGTCAGTGCCAGTCAAATAGCCCTTCAAGGGCACAGACAGAAGTAACAATTTTCTCTTGATTCGGTCACAGAAAGAGGTCTATAGCTGTGACCAAACACAGGTACATGGCTACAGACTGCTTAAAAAATGGCTGATGGGGTGAAAATCTGAACCTTCATTACTTGAGAGTTTGGATAAAGACGTTTCAAAACAGCATCTTCTGTAACTTCAGTCTGCGCTGCCTGCCAGCCAGTTACTGTTTTCAGAATGGGAGGAGGGAAAGGGAGTGGAGGGAGTTTGGTCAGGGTATTTTTTAGCCCTGGCTGGAGAGTGGGGTGGGTGTATTGGTACTTAAGAGAAACAAAACATACACACCCCTTCAAACCCTGGACCACTCTAGTGAGAGGCTTTACAGTTTTTAAATGTTACAAGCAATTTTAATAAGATCATGATTACTTTTGATGAGTCTCATTACAAATGAGATTTTGCTATTTATGTTTTTGCTTTCTTTTTAACTGGTAATTTAAAGGTGTTGATGTGTGTACTGGACATTTTTCACAACAGTTGTCTAAAAAAGCTTGCCATTATATATGGGCTTCCATTCTGTGTTTATTTTCATGTCAGAGGCTGCAAGCAGACATCACTTTTATCCCAGGATAAACCATTTAATCCTGGGACAAAGTGAAATCACACACACATTCATGTCCCAGGATAAATCCTTAAAAGATTTCTCTGATGTAGTAACAGTTTATCCTGGGATATTACACAGTACATCTGTACAGTTATCCTAGGATTGCATCAATGATTCAGTGGCAGAAAATGGCACTCCATTCAACTGCTTACTGATCCCTGATTAGAAGAGCAATGAGTTTACACCCCAGTCATAAGATATTTTTTTCTAGGACAAACACAGGCACAATTTAACCAGGGACAAATATAATGTTTATTCCTAGCCAGAGTCATTTGTTTGAGGAATTCATCTTCAATAGTGTGATTTAGGACCATTCTCACCAGTATATCTCCTACTTCTGGTGTAGTTGTATCACTAGACGGTACATGTGAATGCTCTTATTTCTTCTAAGAATGCAGAAGTATTGCCCTATTTGAAATGGTTTGCTGAATGTGTCTTAATCGGCAAACATCATATTAAATTTGCCTATTGACAATTGCTTAGGACAAGAAACAACCATTTATATTACTACATTATTCAAACAAGGGCCATAGTGAGATGAAAGATGTGCCTTCAGTGGATTGAGTTGTAGATGTTTAGTTGAGATCTGATGGTTCTGTTTCTAAATAACAATGGAAGCTAGGCCACAGAACAGGAACATTGGCCTTGTCTGCTTTAGCAATTTACTGAGATTCTATTAATCCGTGACTATGTGCTGATGTAGATACATGATTGTAAATCCCAAGTACAGATAAAGAAAGCCACTATTTAGACCTTGTGCCTCTGTCATAGCATAGTAAATTGCATTAGTGGTACTTTCTATATTGCACTTTCCTTACATATGCTTGGAGTTTGCACTGGAGTAGGTGAGTTCATTGGCAATTGATTACTGGAATTAGGGTAAATTCAGGTTCAAGAAAGCCTTTGATTCAACAGCTGAGAATAATTATTTGCACTTCTCTTTGAAAGAAATTTTAGGCTGACTTTTTGACAGGTATCTACAGTTTCTGGATCATGATAGCCAGCACTGTCTGTCTCCTTTTGTCTGTAGTTCTGAGTGTGGCCAAGTGAGAAATTAGTCATCATGGCTCTGTGTAATTGGGTGCTTTTCAGGTATAATAGTGATATACAAAATCTCTCTTTCGTTAGTCTGTGGCAGAAGTGAGAGATATCGAAGAAATGTTTCATGCTGCAGCCCTTTGGCCAATTGGTTACATATAAATTATTGCATTGAATTCATTTGCATTTACTCTCCTTTCTTCGGTCTGTATCCCTCGGTGCTAAATATGAATATAATTTGAATTCATGGCTATTTTCCTGTTGCGTTTGGTACAAATTGACATCCAAAGCATCTTTCTCATATTTTTCATGTGTGGTCTGTTGTCCAACTTGTTCAGGTGGTAACAAAAATTGTCCTAAATTATTTACCTCCTCTCTGACTATCCTTCATACATTTTTTCATTTATTCAACAGCTATTTAAGTATAACATCAATATGATATGGCTGGTACTACTGGGGGAAGAACCTGTAGATATCTAGCAGTTGCAGTAGCTTGCATCTGCATTACTACCTGGCCACTGCTTCTGAGCAGTCATCAAGGGACTGAAAAGAATGGCACAAAACAAGGTAGTCAGTAACCTATGTCATTATACTTAGACATAGATCTTTCTTGAATGCATGACTTCTAGTTATAGATACTTACATTTCTGTCAATCATGAGACATCAAGCATATGGCTGGGCAAATTGTTTTGGATAGATAATCAAAATCACCCCAGCTTTCAGGGCTTGTTAGACAGAGGCAAACTTGAGCCGATTTTGCTTGGCTGGTAGGTCTTCCCAAGCTGCAGCATTCAAGCAAGTGTATCTGAGGTCACCAGCATAGTATTTGGTTCCATGCCAAGCTCTCTTCACTGGATGGGGTGGTTAGGGTAAACTGTCACACCAGAACATGGGTGGCCAGGTCTGGGACCACGCAGGGATTGAGGTTCTCATGAGGTCAGTCTAAGAGTGAAGTCTAGGAGTGAGATGACTCAAGGAACTGGGAGGTTAAGCAGAGAACGGAGTTGAAAAGCAAGCCAGTTGAGAAACCAGGAGATCAAGTGGAGAGCAGAGTCTAAAAGCAAGCTGGAGGGAATGGCAAGACAATTTTGTTGCCTAGGTGCTTCCTGTTCCTGCACAAGGGTTGATATGGAGAAGTGGAGGGTCAGCTGACCCTGACCAGCCACTCTGGTGAAAGGGAGTGGAAGTCTGGGTAATCAGCTGTAGAGTGGCATGTTAGAAGGGGGCCATACTGGCCAGGCCAAGGCCCCAGGTTTGAAGTTGTGGTCTGACAGATAATCAGGTTGCCAAAAAAATGAGCTTTGAGGGCAATCAAAACTATTCAGAAGTTAATGTCAAATTCACCAAATAGTTTTGGCTGAAAAATGGGGAAATTTTACAGGGATATGCAGATGAGAAATAGCTATAATAGTTAGATTTTACAAACTTGGCTAATATCTCCTTAGAATCTCCTTCATTAGAGCTTTTCAAGAAGAGTTTGGATAAACATTTGTTAGGGCTGATCTAGGAGTAGCTTTGCTTGGAGCATGCTGTGAAGAGCTACAGTTGGAAGCCCAGGAGCCCCATTATCAGATTGTTGGAAGATCACAAGAATGAGCTGTTCAACCTAGAGCAGGTGGGTACTGGAGAGGACCATGATTAAAAGCAGGGGGAAAAAAAAGAGCTCCACACCCAGTGTGGTGGGCCAATAGGGGGAGGGCCTGCGTTGAGCCTCCCACCTCACCACGCCTGTCCACCTTCCAGACTCCATGCGTCTCTCCAGGGGCACCTAAGCCCTGGCAGAGACCCCCTTTCGAGCCCCACCGCAGAGTCCGGGAGCAATGTGTGCTGCCACCACCCCGAGAAGGGACTGTCTGGGTCCTGTGTCCTTGGGGAAACACAGGCCTAATAGTCCTACAGGTACTCAACCCAATACAAGAACTTGGGGCACTTCCCCAAGTCGGGGGCCAAAAAGGATAGTCTCCCTTAGTCCACTGACCCAAGGGGCCTCCTAGGCATAATTAAACCCACCCCTCAATAAGTCTCCTACACCAGTCACAAACGAGAACTTTATTGCTCCTGACAGGATGAGGTAGACTAGGGTAAGAGGTAGAGCACTATCAAGGGATTACCATTGAGCAAAACAGTCTGGCTGAGGTAGCCATTTGATATGCAAATGCATCTCTGTGAGCTGACTAGCTCTCTAGAAACACTTACAAGTATCATTCAGAAGATGGTAGAGATCTGGCTCGGAGATTTCCAGAGAGAGAGTGTTTCAGATGGATCAGACTCTGTCCCTGTGTCCTGATGCTTGTGCCATGCTGGAAAAATGGCTTCTCCTCCTCCTTCTTGGACCAGGCCCTTATATAGCCTTTCTGACTTCAGCAGTCCAGTCCAATACAAGCTAGCAGTGTTGGCAATTAGCCAACCAATTTAAAAAGCATCACTGGTTACCTGGGCAGATGAGCAGGGGCTTTTCCCTCCCCCTACTCAGGTGACCAGAGGGACCACACCCTAGGTACCAGGCTTTTGTCACATAGGCAGGGAGGAAAATCCCCTCTCCCTTAGGAATTCGACCCCAGCGTCCCAAGCTGACAGGGACAGATTTCTGGAGAGAGACGGACGGTGGCATTTCTGCCACACCCAGCTTAGTTATAAAAGAAGATTAAACGGGCTTGGATAAGTTTGTGAAGAGGAAGGGATGATACAAACCAGGTTTGTATATATGTGGAGTTATTTGCTTTCACCTGGTTGTAGAATAGAGAGGACAGTATTTGGCTTTTCCTATGCGTTTGGGCTCTTCTGGTTGCCACAAGGGGCTGGGAAAGAAATTTTCCCCTTCCTGTTGCTACATGTGTCAGGGTAGTTTTCTTTTGTTTGTTTGTTTGTTTGGGGGGTTGGTCTTCCTCAGAATCATTAGGTGTTGGCTGCAGTCAAGGCTGAGGATTTGACCGAGGTGTCAACAGTGCTCCTGCTGGACCTAAACCTATAGTGTTTCCTTAGAAGGTTTTACCCCACTGCTGTGGGTCAAACTGATAACGTTTATGGACAGGAAAGAATTTTGGCATAGACTTGGTGGGGGCTGTGCTTTCCTTTGTAGCTTGTGGCATGGTCCTCCTTCGATATCTAGGGTGTATTTACCAACCCTAGCAGTATTGGGACCTTGACAGGTAAAGTGGTAGCCTCATTCTCTTGCTTTGTCTGTGGGAGGATAGGGTGTTCTTGCTGTCATTGGGTTTTGTGTCTCATAGCTACATGAAAGGGTTGTTTGTGTAATTTTAGGAATAGGTTAAATAAGCACTTGTATGGGATGGTTTGGATAGGGATGACCCTGCTTTGAGCAAGGCGGTGGACTTGAAGACCACTTGAATGTCTTTCAGCCTTACTTTTCTGATTCTATGATTCTTCCAAATGGACGTTTGGGGGCTCCTCATGTTTGTTTTATTGTTTGTGGGCCTGGATCTTACGGTTTGGAGGTCATTGTAGGCTGGCATAGGTGGCAGAGCCCTCAGATGGCACCCCTGGATGAGTTTTCCTTCCCAACAGACAAGGCTAGATGGTAGCTCCACTGGGTTGATTTTCCTAGTGACTGAGACTATTAGCTGTCTGGGTTTTACTTGATTTTTAATGGTTAATGTTTCCTGTAAGGTTGTGTGTTTATTCCTTTTCCCCTTAAAATAAATCCTGTTTAAATTGAACATTGCTTGTTAATGGGGAAGTTTGTTCACTTTAGAACACCCAGGTAAAATTATATTTCCATGTTTCTGGGTTGGGGCCCAAGCCAGATATAGAAAATTCGTGTTAAACCCCTAAGTTTGAATCTGGTCCTTGTTACTACCACCTAGAGCTTGGCAGAAGTGGTACATTTATATTATGTAAAACATGCCTGTAAAAAAGTTTGGCTGTCAGTAAAAAGATTGGTGATGGCCTGTTCAAAAAAAAATCAATCAATAAAACAAGCAAACAAACAAACAAACTTGGGCCAGCAACCCTGCAGGCAGTTTTAATTGGTACCATTCATAGAATTGAGGTCTTTTGTTATTTTTAGATGATAATATTTTTTTCCCCTGAAGGGATCATGCTGAAACTAGAGGTTCTGTAAGGTTTAGTAAAACTCCTGCAGTTAGGGAGGTGTGAAGCAGTATGTTGCTGCATTTAAGTAAGTTGAAGAAAGTCTTACAACAGAAGTGACATGACCATAATCAGGACAGGCTTGGGCTAATTGAGACTTGTTGGCTTATTGGATTGACAGCAATGGGAGAGCACTACTCTGGTTTCAGAACAAAGATTAACAGCAAGAAAACCGTCAAATTTGAAGCAGCATTTGCTTTCTGAAGTGGCAGATAAAAGCTGAGAGGCAAGAGAACTATATTCATAGAGACAGGCTCATTATGGAAAGGAAATAGAAGATTAAACCACTGTTGATTCTCATTGCTTTGGGTGACTCAAAATCCAAGATCTCCTCACAGTTTGTATTCTATAATCTAGCTCCTCTACTCTCCCTCTTGCCTTTTGAAAACATTTCAGAACATGCCAGGCAATGGTTTTTATTTAGATTCCTCCTGAGATTGAAAAGTGTTGACAAGTAGAATATATCAAGGATGCTTACATATGTTATTACCTAATAATAACAACAGCTCTAAGCACTTGCAAGACTTTTCTGCCAGTCCTGTAGCTCACGTAGGAAACTTGAATGATTGTGTTGTCTGCAGAATCACTGGCAGCAATCTTAATGGGCAAGGCTGTGATTAACTTTCTCTTCTAACCACTCATCTGAACCCCCTTGTGTATCCTCAGTAAAAATAACTCAGTGTACCCAATATGTCTAGTATTTCCTTTTGTATGAAAGGATCAAGGTTTGGGGTGAGGGTGGGGACATTGTTGTGTTTTTATTTTCTTCATTTGAGAGAGTGATGGGGGCCTGGACAATCCATTTTGCAAGGGTTTCCTAACTTAATTTTTTAATAAATATTTTAATAGCATTAATAAAAGGAGCAACTTTGCCTAGAAATGGCAGGTGTGATTTGTTCAGTGGTCCTCGGTGTGAGCCAGTGGCTTTGATTAGTCTGCTTTTTTTGCGAAGTTGTCCCAGGGTTTTGAAGGTCCTTCCTAATTCTATTTTTGAAGTGGTGAGAACTGTATACAGTTTATATAACTTATACAACACTGCTTAGTTGCATGTGGATTGAATACTACAGGTAAAAATCCAAAATGTGCAGGTCCATTCCACATTTAAATTGGACTGAAAAAAAAAATCTGTCCGCTTCTATGATAATTCCCTTGAGGATAGTTGTGTAGCCCAAAATAGTATGTTGAAGCATGGAAACACAATAGTTACATTTTCAAAATTAATTTGTGAACTGTTTCTCATGATAAGATGTAACTTCTAGCAACTCAGCCCCCGGACTTGTGCACGAGGCAGAGGCAGGCTGTCTGCTATGCTCTGCACTGGGTTGCTGTTGCCTCGGGAGCCATGTACAATGCTTTGTGCCTCCCATATGCTGGCTGCACTGTGTCCTCTGCCCACCTGGGCACTGCATGTGGCTCCTGAAGCTGCAGCAGTGGGGCACAGAGCCCAGTGCACAGCGAGCAGCCCCGCTCACAAATCTGGGAGACACATGCCCCCTATGCCTCCCCCAGGGTGTGTGCAGTGACAGGAGACCCCCGTGCCTCTGGATGAGCCTCCCAGGGCTCTAACCACCCCACAACCTGCCCCAGGACCCCACTCACCCTTGCCCTTGCCCCACTCCCTCCCTCACCATAGGGGCCTTGATCTGCGCCCCTGCCCTCATGCCCCCCTCCCCACTTACCTGCTGTACGCTGCTGCACATGTGGCCAGGCTGAGTTCCTGGCTGCCTGCTGCAGCTGGGTGTCTGTGTCTGTGTGCGCTTCTCCCCCTCAGCCTTTTGCCACCTATGTGCGTACCACTTGCAGGTTGTCTGTGTACCACTAGTGGTACATGTACCACAGTTTGGGAACCACTGTCCTAGGAGATATACAACATGGGCATGGTGCCCCCAGCTGGTGCTGTGAATATGCTTCTGCTCTGTGGTCTGGGCCCCTGACTTGCCTGCCACAACTTGATGGAATTACAACTGAAATAAGGGGTTCAGTGGTGTTCTTTCCCCCGATCCGGAGACAGGATACTCACTGGCTCACTGTGGTTGCTCCTGGGGCTCTGCCTCCCCTACACCCTTTCCACTTGCCAACCGTGTGGATCTCTGTGTCACCATACTGGCTTCTGGCTTTGGCTTGTCAAGTGGCTCGAGGAGCCTCCACCTGCTCGGCTGCTGTTGGGGGCGCAGGCTTGGAAGTTCAGCCTGCCTGCCCCTCTTCCTCCTTGGTCTGCCTCCATCCCTACACTGACCCTGGGTCTAAGGTGCCTACCTCAGGGGTGGGGTTGGTAAGCCCAGTCATGTCTCCTGTGGTTGGCAGTTGCCCACAAGCCTCTGTCCCAGGGGCTGAGGTTTGTGAAGCCTCGGTTGACTTTCCACTCTTGCCCTTGCCCGTTTGCAGTGGGGCCAAGTTGTGGGGGTCGTCT
This sequence comes from Alligator mississippiensis, assembly GCF_030867095.1. NCBI lineage: Eukaryota > Metazoa > Chordata > Crocodylia > Alligatoridae > Alligator > Alligator mississippiensis. Next base: position 158,337,794 of record NC_081828.1, on the reverse strand, counting down.
ACTCCAGTGTGCCAGGCCTTGGCATGCCCAGCGTCTCACCTCCTGGCTTCCCACCCCACCCGACTTCCTCTGGGGTTTTTAAATCTCCCGTGGTGGTGGTTTCAGCTGACATCAGCTGGCCACCACCCAGCTTGATTGACGTGGCTCCTTCTCCATCCTGCCCTGCCTCCTGGGTAAGTTTTCTGTGGCGCTGGAGTCACTGGGCACTCCTCTGGGAGTGTTGGGGTCTGCTCCCGGTGCTTCTGGCGCCCAAGGGTGTACCCCGCCTCCACAATGGGTAATTCCTTTAAATTAGGTGGGCTTAACCTGTAATTCTTTTATACAAACAAAAGATATTTCACATCCTATAATCAGTCAAGAGGTCTTATTTTGAAGGAACAAGACGAGCTAGTCGCATATAGAAAGACAGTGTCTGTTTCATATACCAGACATTGACAGTTTCCCATTGGGAATGAGACCTTATTTAGATTTCTTGGGGTAATGGGGATCTTAGCCTCTGAAATTTCTAGTTTTCCTGAATCACAGCTAGTCAGTCCTTTTAAATGACTTATGTTGCCTACAGGTTCTTTGCTCACCTCAAATTTTTAGTATTTAATTCCCTGTTTTCAGACAGGACAATGGAAATGGAATTAGCTGCAAACTACAACAGGTCCTTGCCTAATGGTTTAGCAGTAGGTTGGACTGCTTTTTGGCAGAACTTTCATAGTTGGGAATATGGATTTCAGGTTTTTTTGAGCTCTTTGGTCAAGGTATCCCATATTTTGGGATATGCTCATTGATTTTGATTGGCTTTGATCTGCTACTTTTGAAATACAGTATGTTTAAAGTTAATTACTGTAATCTTAGTTGCCATGAAAAGAAGAACAGACAGAGATAGCTTTCTGATTGCAAAGAACTGAGTAGAGTCGCACTAATTTTTCAGTATAGACACTCAATATAGACAGTTGATATGCATCTTACAGTGTGTATGCCTCAGGTTATTTTTCCTTATATGTATCATCTATCTTCCTTTCTGGATTCCATTGCATGTTGTTCCTTCACCATGGTGTTAACATCTATCACTTATCTGCAAGTTTTCAATAGTTAATATAACGGAGACTTCTTTTAGATTATTAATAAAGATCAAGTGAGTACCATGAAGTGCAGCTAGATGATGTCTTGACTAAGAACTATGCCAACATAAGCAGTGGAACTAAATGTCAGGATTGAGGTCCTGCAGAGATGAACTCCAAGTTTTGCCACAAAGCACAATGAGATGTTGCTATTCATGATGCTTGTAATCATTATTTATCTTGTCTTAATGAAATCAGTGAAATGACCATGAAACTTCCATGCATAACTAATATCTTGTCGGTTTGCAATGGATGTCTGGGGACTTCAAATTTAGGACAATGGTCACCAAAGAAATCTCTGCAGACCCCCAATTTGCAACTATGATGCTATGTATTCGCCTCACCAGCTGACATCAATTGTTTGCTACAAGATAGCTGCTGTTAATATTAGGCTTCTGTTGTCAGTGATAGGATCTTTTGCAGGTTGCTTAACCTACAGTTGCCAAGTAGTGTGATATTAGAATTCAGTCTGCCATCATCTTCTTATCTAGAGGAAGAAGCTAGAGGAAGAAGCTCACACTTCAGTTGCACTGGGTCATGTGTTTAAGTTTTTTACTTGAAAGGAAGTCATCAGTTAAATTACTTGCCTAGAAGTAAATAAAGTACAGCAAATTGCATTACTTTACACCTCAAATTGTGAGTATAGCATGCCATGATGGAAGGAAAAAAAAAAGGTGGTTTCATTACTGTAGCATTAACCAGAAGAGTGAGAACCTGTCAGGTGCATAAATACAATGAAGTGAAGATAATTTACTTACTATTTATGAAGGAAAAGAAGCTGTTTTCTCTCTCTTTTATCAGACATCAACCTTACAGTTGCCTGTGCTTAGAAACTGGTTTGAGACATCAGTGGGTGTCTATTTTTCTTTAGGCAAGTTAATACATTTTTCCATTTTCCTGCTTCAAAACTACATCAGTTCTCTTTGTAGAACATCTTGCTTGCCTGAATTTCCTTTTTAAAAAATATTACAAGACATCTTAAAGATACAACAGCTGATTATAGATGTTGAATAATATTCCCAATATCACAGTCAAGATAACTATAAATTTCATCATGATGAATATTAGGCAACATTGCTGTATTCTTGTAAGTTGTATTATTCAGTATGCTCTTATGAGCTTTTTGGTCTCGGGGGGATGTATTTTGGTAGAAACTATAAAGTATTCTGACTTTGCAAATCTTATTCTCACTTGTTTGGATTTTAATAAGGAATTTTGAGGGACCAGAGAGAAGGGAATGAGACAGTAACAACTCTGTGGAGTAGTTATAATTTTGGAAGATGGTCAAGTATGATAGTGGTGGACTCCACATAAATGAGAAGACTAGTGCATCATGGCAGTGGTAGTCTGACCATGGGGCTCAACTAGCAGAGGCAAATGGGAGTCTGGGGCTCCTAACCTTCCACTCCCATGAAACACCATGGCAGACTTTCTAAATTTACATCTTTTCCTTTTTTTAATTTCTGCTGTGAAGTCAAAATTCTCCATGGAAATGGGTTGGAAATGGGGATGCTTTTCAACCAGGGCTAGTTTTAATACCTCTTAGCAGGCTGACTCCGTTGAGAAGCCCAACCATGCTACTTAGACATTGTTTGCATAAAACATTTGCAGAAATGGCTCTGAAAGCAATTAAAATCAACCTAAGTACCATTTTGTTTTAGGATGTATAATCTGGTGCCCATAGGCAACTGGTGGGGGGGGGGGGGCACGTGCCCCCCTGACAGGGCTGTCTCTGCTGCCAACACTGCTGGCGGCTTCTGCGACTGTTCGCCAGACCTGTCCCCACCGCAGCCACCACTGGATTGTGCGGGTGCCCCCCTCCCCCCCCACCCGACTAAAGAGGCACCAGTTGCCCATGCTGGTGCCTGTTGAGTGACTGCAGTATTATAGGAGCTTTAGCCTGTATTTCATACTTGAAGGCTAAGAGGATAAACACAGAAGACAGCAAATTCATAAGTCAAAGTAAATGTGTACAAATGAGGAGGGCCACAGGGGTCCTTGATAAGAGCCTAATAAATTACAGGTTTTCACAGCATTGTATTTTACAGTATGATGTCTTCAGTGACAATGTAAAGCATATTAACAAAGGTCTATATTTTTCTTTGGACAAAAATGAGAGACTCGCAGTGGTGTTAATAAGGGTCACAGAGTTGCATTGAAAACTACTGTAAATTTAAAGGGAATTTTGTTCATCACAAAACAGTAACATGTTTTTGGGGGCCCATGATTATTGTTTGTCAGAAGATCACTGTTGAGAGGTTTATTGAATAGTAAACAAATACATTAAGATAGACAGTAAGTAATGCAAAATGCTCAGGGAAATAAAGAGGAAGTGACAGGAGACATCTATTTGAACTAAACTGGGCACATTCAGGCATGTATTTTAGTTCTCTGCCAGTGGATAGTAACTTGACAAACTTGACAAAGTGAACCAGAAGCAGTGAATGCATTACTCAGACTGCATATTGATCAGACATACCATGCATGAGCTTAACCGTACATGTAATAGATGTTCCATAGAACTTCTTTAATACTGAATAACATTTCTCTGTATTAATTCTTATTTTTATCTGTGCTAAAATTTAGTTATCTCTGTTGGTGTAAATTCAAATTTTAGTTTGCAAGTTTGGATGGACTCCAGAGAAATTCCATTCTAAGAGTCCACCCTTCAAAAGAATTTATAGTGTAAGGGATTGACATATTGTAAATGACATTCTAGTAATATTGATACGAAATTCTTTTCAAAATAGACCTACACAATTTTCCTGTGCCTGTTCTTATATTAAAATTTACCTCCTCATTATATATTTAATTAATGTTTATTAACCTAATGTACAAATCTTTGCTTTAATATACCTGTACAAATATTTAATTTACAATACACAAATTTGACTGAGCATAAAGTATTACAATATACAGTTTCTATGCAAGCAAATGCAACTTGGTGAAAGTAATGAACAAATTTTATTCCCTGGATAAAATCTGAAATCACCCTAATTCACAAAAAAATACACATTTTTTACTTGGTAAACAAATACTTTTTGCTTGGGATGGTTTTCAACTAGTGAGAACGTAAGTGGGGACCATAGGTGGGGGGCAGTGGCAGGAAAGGGAATCTTGAAAAGGATCCCCTCATGGTCATATGTTTTCAGCTTAAATCCTATAAGGCCATCACAAAAGACTTAGAGAGTGGGTAAAAAAAGATTTCTTTACATGCAAAATTGTAACGTTTTGGTTTTTATTTCCATTCAGATTATGTATGACTGTGTGGGCCTGCAAAGAAACTCACCTCATTTTATAGGGTTGTGAAGGGGAAAGAGGAAGAGGCAATCTGTCACGGTCCTCCCTGTCACCTACCTTAGAGGAGGTGGCGAATGCTGGCATTGAGTAGGCTCCAGCATGCCACTTCAGGAGCAGCATGACCCTGTGGATTGCCAGGGAGAAGGGGAGAAGCCAAGTGGCAGAGTGGCTTGACAGGAGGACACCAGAAGTGGGGTAGAGCCAGCCGGGAGAGATGCATGGAGGTCAGGCATGTGGCAGTGAGGCCTGAGGCATGAAATTGAGTGCCATGTCTGAGGGATGCTGCAGCCAAACAGCTGGTGTGGAGGCCCCTGAGGCGGGGCAGGGCACAAGTGCTGAGACATGTGGCAGAGAGACTCTGAAGGTGGGGCCATGTGTGGCAGCAGAGAGTGCACCTGTCAAGTGCACAGCTGCAGAGACGTGCGGTTGAGAGACATGGGGCATAAAGGCCTTGGAGGTGGGGCGGTGTGCCGTAGGAGGGATGCACTGCAGGGAGGTGCACGGAGAAGAGGCCTCAGGCTGAGCAGGTCCCTGTGGCCAAGGCCCAGGCTGGAGAAGCCCCAGAGGGGAATCCAGCTGGGGCTGGGCCACCAAGTCTGAGGAGTGGAGCGGTGGCAATCCATGGGACACACCCAGAAAAAAGCAGGTGAGGGGCCTCTGAACCAGCACCTGGAGCACACCAGAGCCTTCCAGGACCCAGGTCAGATGGGGTAGAGGTGGGAGGGGGCAGCAGCTCACTCAGGAACACTCCAGTAATACTGTGTGGAAGCTGACAGAGCCGGAAGGCTCGCTGATCCCAAATAGCTGGGAAAAGGGAAACCCAGCTTAAAAGAAAGGGAGGCTTCCCCAGGACCAACTAGACACATGAAAGTATCTCAGGCATACTGCAGCAGATGCTGATATTTCTGTTATCATTTGCATTCTGAATATTCATTCACAAGTTATCTCCAGACAGAGACAGTTTGATTTTTCCCGATTCCAATTCGAATCAACAAGAGATGGCCAATGTGGAATTGGCTTCTGGTATGGGCTTGTACCAAAGACTGCTGAGTGATGGATGAGAGAATTATCATCTGTGGCCTTAGACATCAACATGCTGATATCAGTACAGTACAGGCCCTGGATGTGGTATGGGTGGGATATAGAGGATGTTGGAGTCCCATGAAGAAGCCAGGGTGTGAAAGTTCAAAAGGTCACTTGCAGGGAATTGTCTGCCAAGAAGATAAGACCAAGTTGTGGCAGGTGAGAAGGAACAGCGACCCAAATATCTGGGTGACGTCCACAAGGACCCACCCTATCTTCACCAGCAAGTAGGGCATGGGCCAAGGGGGGACCTAAGCCTTACAGCACATACCAGTGACAGTGGATTTTGGGAATACCCTTTAATCAGTTTAATCAGTCCCATATTTGGGAATTTTGTAGGACAGGAAGAGATGGAGTTAATAAAGTTCAGCTCTAGGAAGCAGTCAATTCATTTAAAAACGTCAAGTATTTTTTTTTTTCATTTAACCCAATTTTATACAGGAAAATAAATTGTTCCTATAGTTAGGAGAATAATATTACATTCTTCACACTTTTCTCAGATCTAATTTCCCAGTAACACAGATACCTGGGCATTTGTGTAAAGAAATAAATGGATTCTTAGGTATGGTCCTTAAGGCTAACTGAAGAATGCTTACTTTTGAGGGGTGTGTAAAGTGATTTTTAACCAACTTGCATCTTGTAACTCCTACAGTCCCAGGCTTGTGGCACAAAAATCAAGCAAGCAGATACCCATATCCCCTGTTGCTCCACAAATGCCCCACATTTGTGGCCATGGCAAAGGTGGTGATAGTTTCTGCCACTTTATTGTAGCAGATGTTTGTTTGCTTTATAATGTGAGAGTGCAGGCAGCTCCAGGCTGGCCATGCTCTCCAGCCACCTGGGACAGGCACTTGAGGGGTCTGATACTGCATGCCCCAGGAATTCCCTTGCTGCATTAGGCCCTTCAAGCCTTGAGAGCACTTGTGCAGCTTTCCCTTCTCACAGAGACATACCTCAGCAATTTCTGGGGTGTGACTCTGTAAGCAGGGGACCCTGACTGTCTTCACTTACAGAGAAATGTCTCTGAGATTGGCCAGTGTGTGTTTTTGCAAGCAGGAAACCCCAGCTTTCCCTGCTTACAGAGGTATACCCTAGGGAATCTTTGAGATGCATCACTCATCCCACAGAATTGGGTCCTTGCCTGATGTGGGACAGTGGGTGATGTGTTTTACCCAATGAAATGGATCAGCTGTGGCAGGGCATACCACACCATAGCTGATTCACTTCCTTTGGAAACAGCTGTCTATACCCTTTGACATATCATATAAAAAGACAGGCCTAGGAAAAAACAGTCTTTCCTGAGACTAGGCTGGTTCAGAAAAGTACTGCATTTCTTGTCTTTTGTCTTTTTCAAGTGAAAAATGCCACAAAAATTCATAGATTCATAGATGTTAGGGTCAGAAGGGACCTCAATAGATCGTTGAGTCTGAGCCCCTGTATAGGCAGGAAAGAGTGCTGGGTTCAGATGAGCCCAGCTAGATGCCTATCCAACCTCCTCTTGAAGACCCCCAGGGTAGGGGAGAGCACCACCTCCCTTGGGAGCCCATTCCAGACCTTGGCCACTCTAACTGTGAAGAAGTTCTTCCTAATGTCCAGTCTAAATCTGCTCTCTGCTAGCTTGTGGCCATTATTTCTTGTAACCCCCAGGGGTGCCTGGGTGAGTAAAGCCTCAACAATTCCCTTCTGTGCCCCCATGATGAACTTATAGGCAGCCACAAGGTTGCCTCCCAACCTTCTCTTGCGGAGGCTGAAGAGGTCCAGGTGCCCTAGTCTCTCCTCATAGGGCTTGGCCTGCAAGCCCTTAACCATATGTGTGGCCCTTCTCTGGACCCTCTCCAGGTTATCCACATCCCTCTTGAAGTGCAGCACCCAAAATTGCATGCAGTACTCCAACTGCAGTCTGACCAGTGCCTGATAGAGGGGAAGTATCACCTCCTTGGTTCTGTTCGTCATGCATCTGCTGATGCATGATAAAGTGCCATTAGCTTTTCTGATGACTTCGTCACACTGACGACTCATGTTCATCTTGGAGTCCACTAGGACTCCAAGATCCTTTTCTGCTTCCGTGCCTCCAAGCAGGTCATTTCCTAGGTAGTAGGTATGCTGGACATTTTTCCTCCCTAGGTGCAGCACTTTGAATTTCTCCTTGTTGAATTGCATTCTGTTGTTTTCTGCCCATATGTCCAACCTGTCCAGGTCTGCTTGTAGTTGTTCTCTGCCCTCCGGCATGTCCACTTCTCCCCACAGTTTTGTGTCATCCGCAAACTTGGACAGAGTACACTTCACTCCCTCGTCCAAGTCGCTGATGAAGACATTGAAGTAGTATCGGTCCAAGGACCGAGCCCTGCAGGACCCCACTGCCCACACCCTTCCAGGTCGATACCGACCCATCCACCACGACTCTCTGGGTGTGACCCTCTAGCCAATTCGCCGCCCACTGGACTGTGTAGTCATCCAAGTCACAGCCTCTTAACTTGTTCACCAGTATGGGGTGGGATACCGTATCAAAGGCCTTCCTGAAGTCTACGTAAACAACGTCAACCCCTATTCCTGCATCCAGGTGTTTTGTAACCTGGTCATAAAAAGAGACTAGATTAGTTAGGCATGATCTACCTGCTACGAACCCGTACTGGTTTCCCCTCAGCATAATTTTTCCTGCAGGGCTCTCGCAAATGTGAGCCTTGGTAATTTTTTCAAAGACTTTGCCTAGGATGGAGGTGAGACTGACTGGCCTATAGTTGCCCAGGTCCTCCTTCCTCCCCTTCTTGAAAATGGGGACCACACTGGCCCTTTTCCAGTCCTCCAGGACCTGGCTCGTGCTCCACGAGTGTTCAAATACTCCTGCCAGTGGTTGCGCAATGACGTCAGCCAGTGCCTTCAGTACCTTCGGATGGAGCTCATCTGGGCCTGCCAACTTAAACACATCCAGTTCCTGCAAGTGACTCTGCACCATCTCAGGGTCTACACTTGGTAGTCTGGCATCCTGCTGCTGCCTCTCTACAATCCCAGTGAGAGCCTTGTCTTGCCCCTCGCTTAGGAACACTGAGGCAAAGAACTCATTGAGGAGCTCAGCCTTGTCCCCCCTGTCCGTCACCAATTGCTTATGCTCATTTAGTAGGGGTCCTATTCCACCCTGGGCCTTCCTTTTACTCCCTATATATCTAAAAAACAATTTCTTGTTATCCTTTACTTGGGATGCCATCCTCAGCTCCATGGTAGCTTTGGCCCGTCTAATTGCCTCCCTACAAGCGCGAGCAGAGGAGGTATACTCCTCTTTAGTAATCTCTCCCCGTTTCCACTTTTTATATTAGTGAAAGAAAAGTCCTAGCTTCATTTCAAAAGAGAATTGAGAAATGTATTGAAGTTAATGGTAATCAGTTTGAACATTTACTAGAATAAATGTTATAATGCCTATGGGTCCTGACTTTTGCACCACCCTGTACATTACAGTGAAACTTCCTACTTTGGAACTGGTGATAATGTAGCTATGTCAATGGAGTTCCACAGGGTTTTGTATCTTGCCAGGGTGATAGGCAGGTTTGACAGACGGTGCTGTGCTGAGCATTTTGCTGCCACAGATATGCTGTTTGCTCCCATGTTACCTGAGGTAACTTTGAACTAGGTATGTCTGCATGAACAGTAGCTCATCTCTGGATCTCCAGCAATGGTCTCAAGATAAAAATTTGGACTGTCCTCTGAACTAGGAAGTCTGAAACTAGTTCTCCCACAACCACATTGTAGTCCTGCTACCAAATCTAATGTTAACTATGTACAATTGTGCAGCATTTGTGTGCTTCAAACATGCAGGGGACATCGTGGCATAGTGCTTTAAGTGTAAATCTGAGCCTTGCTCTAGACTTCCACAGAAAGGCTGTTCCCAGTTGTTTTAGGTACGTAGGTACCTGGTCTTGTGGGCTGGAGAGTGAAAGACTGCTAGGCACAATGCTAAACAGAGCCTTCTCTTGTGTCTGGGGCTACAGAAACTGGCATGCTTTTTCTCATGTTAGCCTGATGGATCATGTGGCTTGAGCAGACCTTATATTGTTTTTGACTTTATGCAGGCAAATAAACAGTAAGAGAGTACAAACACTGTATTTTGGTATGTCTTACACAGCTGTATACATTGTACATTGCATGTGTGCGTGTGTATATATATGTGTGTGTGTGTGTGTGTGTGTGTGTGTGTGTGTGTATATATATATATATATATATTTATATTTAAAAACCTGTTCCTAAACGTATATGGTAAAAAACAAACAACATCTATCTATCTTATTCATTTGTAAAACCCTTTAAAAAAACAGGGATCAAAATAGTTTTTATACAGGCTGGATCGGTTTTAGTCTCTTGGTAATCTCTTGACTGAATAACAAAACCTGAATTTTTTACTTCTAATTTAAAAAAAATAAATATCTGTTTATTCAAACATTAAGTAACTCTGGATTTTTGCTTGGATGTTTTTCAGAGATTTTTGTTTTAAATCACTTTCCAAGTCTAATGGCAAACTAAGTTTCTAAGGGATACTACATCTGGCATGTACAAAAACTAAGAAACCTTTACACAGTATGTGGACAAATTCCTCTTCTCTTACTAATAACGAAAGAGGAAAAATACCCAAGAATGATTGATTGCTGCCTGGAACACTAGTTCATCTTGATGTCAGATAAATAGTTGAGAATGTGATTTATTCAAGTTTCTGAGGTACAGAGATAAGGAAATTAATTTTCTGGAGTTCAGCCATGGAATCAAGATAAAATTTACCATTGCCTATGAGCCATATGTTTAATATCAATTTTACCTTTTGTCAAAATATTTCATCAGTAAATAGTTAAGAAAATGGAAACTTTAAGGGTTTCAAACCTTTAACATCCAACAAAGCCAAAACCTCAACTGTCTACTTGGACAGAAAGTATTTTCTTTAAGCGTTTGCTTGCCTTACTTGCTTTTCAGAGGGAAGAATTAAGTGGGACTCACCAAAGGAAAGAGGGAAGAGGACATATACAGCATCCTTATTTCTCTTCTTGCTTATCCCCGTAAGCTTATGTTCAACCTGATAATGGGTGGTTGGACCTAGACTATGCAAGCAGGCCGGGGACAAAAAGGGGTTTTGGGGCCTTATCCCTCCCTCTTCTGTCTCTCCTTCCGTTGACAGAAAAACACCAAGGAGGCGGTGAGATAAGTAAATGCTTTACTCACAGTTTAGGCAGAAAAAAAACTTCTTAACAGCTGTTTCACCATTAAACTCACTGGTGACTCAAGAGCTCTAAACACATTCGGATGGTATACCCAGTTGTGATGGGGGTGTCCAGGGGGAAGGGACGCAGGACCTCCAGTGAGGGTGATCAGGCCTCTCCGATATTGCGCGGGTCCCCCTTCTTTTGGCGTGCTCGCCTTTTTAAACGGGCTGCATCCGCCCGCCCCCTGCCAATCAGCGCGGGCCAGGGCCACCGCTGTCAGGCCGCGCCCACTACTTCCCCCGCGCCATGAGCATGACTTGCTCCTACGTTTGGCGTTTGGTCATTTTTCTTTCGTTTCTTTATCACAGCTTACTCTAAGAAACAAACTTCCCACTTGCTTCCTTTTGAGTTATCATTTCTGCCTAATTGCTAGGCCTGTGAAATGTGAATTGGCAGGGCTTGTTTTTTCATGGCAGTTCTGGATTCATCAGGAAGGTGGTATAAACATGTCCTGTAGATTTTTTATTTTTTTTAAATGCAGCAGTTGAGAATAGGCAATGGTAGTTAAAATCTGACTCGTGTGTATTGCTACATTTGGTGTTAGTAAACTACTGTTTTTTCTACTTTTCCTTCTCCTCTTCCTTTTGGTAAATTACAGGGCCTAAACGTGAGAATCATCCATGTTATAAACTATTCTAATTTAGAAAGTGAAATTTGTGCCCCAAAAGAAGAAATCCTGTGCATAATTAATATGTGGAACTCATTGTCGCAGGGTGTTGTGGAGGCCAAACTGGGTTAAAAAAAATTCAAACAGATCTCTGAAGATCTGTGTATCAGGGGCTATGAAATACAAAATTTAGAGATGTAACCTATTCATGGTAACTGAGAGAGGATATCGTAGAGAATTAATTATTCTTTCCTGTTTCTTATTCTGAAGCATTTGCTACTTGGTACCATCAGAGGTGGGATAATGGACTTCTGGGATAAGTACAAGCGTTACACATAAATTGGTATAAGGGATTGGAAACCAATCTAAACCTCTAACAGAACAGAAGTTCAGCCCACATTAGACCGGTTTCAAAATGGTGGAACCCAGTCTAAGATAGATCTGGATGGATGTAGTATTAGACTTAATTGATTTAGGTTAGAATGGTATATCAAACTTCTGTACCAGATCCATAGTGAGTCCCCTTAGTTCACTGTCCTCTGGCATCCCAGATGTCCCTTGCAGGATGGTGTGCTAGCCTTGGCTGAGGCTAGTCTGCTCTGGGCAAGCACCAGGCCAACCCCACCCCCAGGCTCCCATAGACAGGAGCCAGGAAAGCCTTGGTCTCCTACCTGTGCGCTGGGAGGAGGAGGCTGGGAGGGAAATGCATCCGCAACCACACAGCCTAGGCCTCAAGCCAGCACAGTGGGGGTGGAGGCTGCAAGGCACAGGGCTCTGATGAATGCCCCCCAACCATCCCCCCCGTCTGACCCTCCTAACAGTTGCAGGCAGGAGCCATGTCTTGGAGCCACATCCTGTCTGTCCACTGTGCCTGGAACTGAGGGTGTAGAGGGGGAGAGCGCAGGCCCGGCATGCCCCTCTCCGCACTGAGACCCAAACCAGCAAGCTGGGGGGGGGTCCCCACATGGCAGGGGCTCCACTCCCCCTACCCTCCTGCCCCCCATTCCTCCCCACCACTGGTTCCTGGTGTGGTGGACAGGAGCATGGCTCCTGCCAGCAGCTGTCAGGAGGGTCAGTCAGGGTGGGGGGAGGAACAGAGCCACGTGTAGACCTGGCCCTGAGTCAGCACAGCTGGGGGGCCTGTGTGGCAGGCGGCTTCACTCCCCTCTGCCCCCCAAAACCCCAGCCCACACACAGCCAGCATCCTGGCTGCAGCTGTCTACTGAGCCAGGAACTGGGGGTGGAGTACAGCCCCTCTCTCTGTGTGCCCAGCTCAGCCTCCCCAGAGACCCGTGCATCTCATGACCCTTCACTTTCAACTGACCAGCTGACAGCATGCAACAGTCACCAACCCTGACCCTTGACACAGTTGACAAAACAAAAGTAGAATTCTGTTTTAAACTTGACCAAGTCCTGTCATATGTCCCCAAAGAAGATAAGATGATTCTTTTTGACCATTTCAGCTCTGGAGTGGGCAGGGACTCTGAGCTATGAAAAGGAACACTTGGTAAAGAAGGACTAGAGAAAGTCCATTCAAGTGGAATTCTGTTTCTGAGAGTGTGTTTGGAACATGATCTCGTCATCACAAACTCCTGATTCTGTCAAAGCAAGAAATGGAAAACATTGTGGATGCACTCCCAGCTCAGAATGCTAGCACCTGAATGACTGTCATAGTGTATGCCTTGGAGCATTGCAACTTCCCAGTCGTCAGCACATCCTCTTCGTTTAATATGTTCAGCCGTATTCATTTTGCGTTGCTCCAAAACAACATAAACAAAAGAAGCAACTAAGGTAGAGGTTCAGTATCAAGTGCTTGAAAGACCAGACCTTGCTGAAAGCAAACATCTCCAGCAGCACTGTAGTAAGAAATTCTTCGACCTCTCTGATGATCTTGATGCCACTAATCATTGGGAGAGCCTTCAAGAAAGGCATCCAGGAGGTGTGCAAAGCATCTCTAGGCTGCTGTACAAAGAATCATCAGGACTGGTTCAATGAGAATGATAAGGAAATTCAAGGAGTCATTGACAGAAAAAGGAGAGCCTTCAAAGCTTGGCAGAATGACATCAGCATGGAACAGAAATAAGATGATCAGAGCTATAAACATCTTTTACTGTTGACATGACCGATGTCACTACTGATGAAACATGAAACTTCATGACTGATGTGACATGATACTTTATCACCATATTTGTTTTTTCTGTGTTAATTATGGACCTATGCACAATATTTTAATAGATTCATTATCTGATTTATCACTATATTTGTACTTGGTTTTGTTAATTCTAGGAGTAGAAATAATGCTTTTATAATGGTTGGCCCTATTTTATTATTATATTTGCATTTCTTTGTGACCCAACAACACCAGAATTTACTTCTTCCTCCCAAAACTATTTGTCACATTTCTAGTTGAATATGTGGATTTTGGATTGACCTCCTCAGTCATCTCTGAAGGACTTCACTATTTACTGGAAGACTGTCACCCTCCTTTCAAGGGACTGTTGCCTTTGCCACCACCATTGATATCACAGAAAATGGTCTTGTATTCCATTTACAAAAGTCATTAATAGTATTAGGAAGCAATATTTTTTTTTTAAAATGAAACATATAAAAATAATAATTGGCAAAATTTGGGGGATCTGGACAGAAGGATTGCTCCTAATATTCAGCATAGGGATTGCTCCCAGACCAGAGTTGAATATCTCCCTTCCTCCAACCTAGAGGAGAGGAAATAGTGATTTATGAAAATACCAGAGAAAGATTCAGGCCAGTCAAAGTAAAGAAATTGGAAGTATTTTTTCCAGTTGACTTGGAAGGTGTGTTTTAATATTAAAAAATGATGGTGTGAGATTGTATTTATACAACCTACCTTTCAAAAAGCTTGTGTGCCTTGGCAATATAAATGTTTTTACGATTTACAACAACAAATATTAATAATAGGCCTGCTGAACTCCAATCAGAAAGTATACATAACTTTTCAAAGTGCACCTTTGGGAGTGTAAATCCTGTAGTTTAAAAAAAAATGTTCTGTTTAGATAAGTTAAATGCTCTTGACTTCTTAGCTTATAAAACATTTACAGAGTCATCTTTTTTTCTTCTGTGACATTATAGCCTCTCATTCTTATTCTGGTCTTGTAAATGTAGAAGAAGGGATATTTTATTAAAAAATATGACAATGCAGGTTGGCCTTGATGGAGAGTCTAGGCATCGACTCAGAGCTTTGGGGCCAATCTATTTTTTTTTTTAAATTTTTGGAAGGTAAGATAATGAAGGACCCTATTTAAATATTTGTGTAGGGTGGATAATACAAAGTACAGCCAATTTAAAATAAAGAAAATAAGGTATAGGTGAAAAATTTAAATCTTGAGCAATTTAGGAAACCTGAATCCAGATTTCAGCACCAAATCTAACAGTGCAAGCTTCAGGGCATTTGGATGGATACACTATCTCTTGAATCTTTGTGTCATTGGCCATAAAGCAGGTCTTTTAAATTGCTGATCACACTTTGAAAAAGTTTACCTCATTATTCAAATTTTTAAGGACCATACTTTTGCTCAAGCTGAGTAGAGTACTGTTAATGAGTACTTCTGTTGATTTCCAATCAGTACATTAAGAATTATTTTATTTGGTATACTTAAGCACGTTAAATAGTGATTACTGACTCAGTAGTCCCACTGATTTCAATCCATGTAACAAACACAGTTTAGTCTGTTGCAAAACATTACTGCTTACAAGAGAGACACATGCAGCATGAAGTCAGTGATGAAAAAAAGCAGTAGTTAACATCAGACCAATACAAATTGTGGGCTTCAGAGGCTAATGCAAGACAGGAAATCGAGAAGGGTGGGTAGCAAAAGTTTCACATCACATTTAATTTTGGTGGTTGCGATTTCCTTTATTGATGTTTCAGGAAACCAGAAATGAGGGCTAAAAATTAGGGCTGTGCAAAGCTTCAGTTCATGATTTGATTTGGACAAGATTTGTCCTGATTCGGAGGCCGAATCTCCGAGTCCAAATTGAATTGGGAGAAGCAAAAAAAAAACCTTCTGAAATGATTCAGAGCCTCTGAATTGATTCAGAGGAGATTTGGAGGTGGTTTTTCAGGGAACAGAAACTGAGAAGAGGGAGGGGGAGCAGGCGGGGAAGGACTGGCATGTCTAGCTGGCCAGAGACAGATCTCTCCCTGAGTCCCCTTCTAGTTACAGTGCTCTGGGGAAGGGACATAGAAACAGCATATAAGCCTCTGTCTGCAGGCTTTCTGTGCCTTTTGTGAGCTGTTTCTGCCTGAGCAACAGCTTCTGAAAGGTACTGGGCTGGCTTGGATTCCTAGTCAGTCTCCTGCTACTTTTTGCTCTTGGAAAGGATGGTTTATAGCTTAGCTTGCTAACTAGAATCTTTCTATTTATCCCTATCCAATCCATTTCTTTCAATTTCTTTCTTCTTGGGTTTTTTTTGAAAACTTTTAAAAAAGAAAGCTGCATTTTCCCTGGCAGCGTGATCCATCACTGTGCAGGGAAGCGCACACACACACACACACACACACACACACACACACCATAGAAGAAGAATTCAGATATTATTACAACATAAAAGAAGTCACACTTTCATAGAAGAAGAAATTATATGTAGTTAGTAATATTATTAGTTATAGTTACATACAGACTAAAAACCACACAGAAGTCAGATTAACATGACACAGAAGGCAGACACTTAGTCATAGAAGAAGAAGAGATTATTTTAGTTACACAATACACACAGAACACAGAACAGTAAACACAGCACAGAAGAAGAAGTCACAGATTCAGATTAACATAACAGAAGTCACATTCACCCATCCCTGTAAGCTGTCCAGGTCCACTTGTATCCTGTCCCTCCCTTTTAGTATGCCCACCTCACCCCAAATCTTGGTGTTGTCAGTGAATTTGAACAGGGTGCTTTTCACCCCCTTGTCCAAGTCGCTAATAAAGAAATTGAACAGTACAGGCCCGAGGACCAAGCCCTGGGGGACTCCACTGCCCGCATCCCTCCAGCTCAAATATGACCCACCCACCACCATTCTCTGGGTGCAGCCCCCTAGCCAATTTGCAAACCATCTGACTGTGTAGGCATCAGTGCCACAGTCGCCTAGCTTTTTAATGAGAATAGGGTGGGAGACTGTGTCAAAGGCCGTCCTGAAGTCCAGAAAGACTACATTCACCGCGACACCTGCGTCCAATGATTTTGTGACCTGATCATAGAAGGCAATCAAGTTAGTCTGACAGGACCGGCCCCTAATGAACCCATGTTGGTTGGCCATGAGCATGATCCCCCACCTGCTGGTCCCTCACAGATGTGCTCCTGCATAATTTTCTCAAAGAGCTTCCCCAGGACCAAAGTAAGACTAATGGGCCTATAGTTGCCTGGGTCCTCCCTCCTCCCTTTTTTGAAAATGGGGACCACATTAGCCTTCTTCCAGTCTTCTGGCACCTGGTCAGAGCACCACAAGCTTTCATAAAGCTGTGCCAGGGGTCCTGCAATGACCCCTGCCAATTCCCTCAGCACCCTGGGGTGGAGAGCGTCTGGACCTGCTGATTTGAACACGTCCAGACCCTCCAGAAGTTCCCTAACTCAGTCCTCTCTAACCCTAGGCCTGGCGGAGTCTCTCCTGAGTCCGTCCTGAATCCCGGTAGGGGAGATGTCCTGGTCCCTGCTCAGAAAAATGGAGGCAAAGAATTTGTTAAAAAGGTCTGCTTTTTCATCTGGTGCAACCACCAGATTGCCAAGCGTATCCTGAAGGGGACCCATGTTGCCTGGTGCCTTCTTTTTACTTCCTATGTATTTAAAAAAGGACTTTTTGTTGTCCTTGATCCTTGTTTCTAGCCCTAGTTGTGTCTCCACCTTAGCCTTCCTAAAAGCCTCCCTACAGACTTGAGCGATGGAGGTATAATCCTCTTTGGTGATAGCCCCTCCCTTCCACTGGATGTATGCCTCCTTTTTGGCTTTCAGGCATTCCTGAATGCCTTTGGTGAGCCAAAGGGGCTTTTGAGCACTCTTGCCCCCTTTGACTTGGGTTGGGTCTGTTACCCCTTGGGCTCGGAGGATCGTCTCCTTAAGGAACGACCACTCGTCTTGGACACCTAGTCCCCCTACTCTCTGGGACTGCAATGCCTCTCCTACCAATCTCCTCAACTTGTTGAAGATGGCCCTCCTGAAGTCAAGGACTACTGCCTTGCTGCAGGTCCTTGACACCCTGCACTGGATGGTGAATTCCAGTTATTATTATTAATTGTAGTTACACTTAGACTGCAGACAACACAGAGGTCAGATACAGATTAACACAACACAAGTCAGGGAGAGGGAGAAAGAATTTTAGGTACACTGTACACAACAGAACAGTAAACAAAACAGAACACAGAAGAAGAAGTCAGACACAGTCAGTCATATATCAGAGAAGAAGGAGACAAGACATGTATTCTATTATTAGTTACACACACAGACACATTTTCGAGCATAGGAAAGATTAATATGAAGCATGCTGGAAAGGCAGGGTCTTCTGGCAGGGGAGGGAGAGTGGGTAAGGGGAGAGCTAGAGCTGCAAGTTCTCCCCCCTCTCTGCAAACATAGGTGCATCCTCTTTCCTGGCAGCCATGAGTCTTCTGCTGCCAGTGGGAGCAAGGAGGTGGGAGCAGTACCTATCTCTGCACCTGCACCACCGCCCCTAACTCCAGAAATAGACACCAGCAGCAGAATGACAGTCTCCTCCATCCCAATTTCATCTCATAGCATGAGCCTCCCACTGTCAGAGGAGGAGCTGGAGCTGGACCCCGGGGACTTGAGTGCCCTAGCTAAAGACATTTTGGGGGCTGAGGGGGAATCTGACTTTATGCTGCATACCCCTCAAAGTTCCCCTAGAGCCAGGTCTCCTTCTCAGGAAGGCACCTCAGAAAAGGTTGTGGAAGCAAGTGGCTCAGCTGAGTCAGCTCCTCCTGCTGTTGTGCCTCTGCCTGCTGAGGAGGGAGATAAGGATGGATCCCCACCCTCACCCTGGAAGCAGGGGAGTAGTGTAGTGTGGGATCATTTTGAAGTTGCAGGTAATCCCAGGTTTGCTATCTGCCAGCGCTGCCAAAGGCAGATTAGCTGGGGCAAGGAGATGAAACACCACCATGGCAATGCTGCTGCATCTCAGGAGGCAACAGCATCCCCTTTCCCTTCTTCCTCCTCAGCCTGGCACCAGTGCAAGCATGCCCAAAGGGAAGTCCCCCACTTGCTCCAAAGCCTCTGTCCCCACAAGGCAGAGGCAGGCCACCCTGGAGCAGTGGGGGAAAGCTGCAGACAGAGGGGGGCATGTTGCAAGGGCGAGCGAGATCACCCAGAGCACTGGGGAGATGCTTCCTCTGGATGGCCAGTCCTTCTCCTTAGATGAGTGGCCAGGGTTCAGGCAACTCATGGCACTCGTGGTTCCATCTTACCAAGTGCCTGCACACACCACCTTTAGCAGAATGGTGGTGCCTTCCTTGTATGAGGAATGCAGGGAGTACTTGAGGGAGGAGCTGAGCAAGGCAGGGCCACTGGTAGCCTTGTACTTCATCTCTGACATCTGGAGCAGCCGCGGTGGAGATTGTGCCTACCTCTTCCTCACAGGGCACTGATGCAATCAGGTTGTCAGTGGGCTCTCCTTCAAGTCGAGGTGATGGATGAATCCCACACAGCAAGGGAGATCATGGTGACCATGAACCACATGGTACAGGGGTGGCTTGTTTGGCAGGGTAAGTTTACCTGCAGGTTCATGGTCACCAACAACAGGGCCAATATGGTCAAGGAGGTTTGTTGGCAACTTTGTTGGCATTCACTGTGTGGCACACAGGCTACACCTCATAGTCAGGGATGCCTTGCAGGGGGATAGGGCTGCTGGTGATGGTGCTGTCACTTCCACCCAGATGATTTCAAAATGCAAGAAAGTGGTGGGCTATTTCCACTGTGACATCAAGGGGGACAAGATGCTCTAGGAGAAACAGGCAGAGCTGAGCATCCTGCAGCACAAGATCATGCAGGATGTGGAGACTCAATGGAACTCCACATACCTGATGCTGGAAAGGCTGTCAGTGTCTATACTGAGTCCATGAGTTTCTGTATCTAGGAGGCTGATGTAGTGAAGTTCATAGGCTGTCTGAAAAGTGGTTTGTAAATTCCCTTTGAGGATCAGGCCTGAGGGACTGGAGACAGAGTGTTTTTAGGAGAAATGTGTCCTCACAGGTAGTTGGGTATTCTTGTCTTTGATAGATTCTGGTGTGCAGTTTGTGGGATTACTGGAGATTGTTGGCAGGTTTTGTGTTTTGAGCTGTAGGAAGCTGGCTTCAGTTCTTGTGATGAGGTGGTTAGCAAGGTTCAGTGCTTGTTTGAATTTACAAAACACTTTTCAGAGCCAGGCCTATTCACTTTATCAACCTCCTAGGTAGTAGGTACAGAAACTCACGGACTCAATATAGACAGTGGAATTCTGACACAGTACAACAGGAGTAGGCAACAGGGCTGGGGCCGGGGCCCACTGGCAGCACGTGAACAGGGCCGGCAGCATAGGGCTGGGACTGGAGCCTGGGCCATGGGCAGCGTGGGGCTGGGGCCAGGGCCCCACAGCAGCATGGGGCGGGGACTGCAGCCAGGCTGTTGCCAGTGCTGGGATGGGGCTGCACAGGGCTGGGGTGGGTGGCAGTGGTGGTGCCAGCTGGGGCTGGGGCCCACCAGTAGCACATGGCTGGGGCTGTCAGCAGTGCCAGGATGGGGTTGGGTCTCATGCAGGGCCCTGGCCCAGCCCCAGCCCTACAGTGCCAATGGCGGCGGTGCTGGGCTGGGTTGGGCATGGCCTGGGGCCGTCGGCAGCACTGGGATGGGGCCGGGTCCCACACAGGTCCATAGCCCGATGGCCCAAGCCTGGCAGCGGCACTGGGCTGGGTCTGGCAGTGGTGGTGAGGGCTGGGGCCGGGTCTGCCAGCAGCATGGAGCCAGGGCTGGAGGTGTCGGCAGCACTGGGATGGGGCTGGAGCCTGCGCAGGTACCCGGCCCTGGCCCCAGCCCCATCGTGGAACTGCCAACGGCCCCAGCCTGGCAGTGGTACTGGGCTGGGGCCGGGCCCTCCAGCAGCACGTGGCCAGTCCCGGGGCTGGGGCCAGCCACGGCGGTGGTGCCAGCTGGGGCCGGGCCCAGGCAGGGCCGGGGCCTGCCTGCGACACGTGGCTGGCAGCGTGGGACTGGGGCCATCAGGGCACCGATGGTCCCTGGCCCAGGGGCGGCACTGGGCTGGTGCTGGGGCCGGTGGTGGTGCTGGGCTGGCTCTGGGACCTGAGCAGGCTCTTACCCAGCTGGGGTCAGCAGTGCGGCCAGGTTGTTCCTGGGCTGGGGTCAGGGGGGTGGCAAGCCTCTTTCTGCAGGGGTGGGAAGCAGTCTGTGTGCCAATCAAAGCCATGCTGCGTGCCACCTTCAGCACACATGCCATAGGTTGCCGACCCCTGCACTACAACCTGTCCAACATCTGACTCCCCAGGTACCTCTGTACTTTTACCTGCACCGCTACCTCCCCACACCTGAGCCTGTCCCTCACCCCCTGACTCCTCTTTTTCCGTTTTCACTGACTGGCTTTCTTGCCTGCATTGTATGCCAGCCTCTGGCTTCTTTACTATTCCTTCCATCCAGGAACAGCACATACACGCACCAACTGCAGGTGTTTCCTCAGCCTAACAAAGGGTGTTTCAACCTGAAATCTTTCTAAGATATATTTCTCTAACTATTCTTTTTTTTAAAATAATATACATATAAACATAAAAACTCAACATAACCCATCACTCACTACAAGTAACACATCATTTATGTATTCAACACAACATCTCTATTTCTACCATCCAATTCTTTTATAAAAATTGTCATTTCAGTAACCATAAGCTGCTTAGCCCCATGGTACAATCAAAAAACCCCCTCTCCATAAAATGAAAACACAACCACTCACTGTCCCGGCTTTCTCTAACTATTCAGTTGGTCTACTAAAAGACACTAGATTGACCCAAATGACCTTGTCTGCCAGTGCCATATCCTTAGACCAACATGCCTAGCAGCTGTCCCTGGGTAGCTAACTGGAAGGATGCTGGGCAGTGGGCACATTTAAACCCCAGGGCTGGGGCTGGCAGGGAGAGTTCTCTAGCAGCTGCTGGAGAACAAGCTCCTGCAGGAGAGGAAAAAACTGCAGTGCTTACCTGTTGTTACTTAAAATGGTGGACTGGCATGAGGCTGTAGGGGAGGAGGAGACCTCACTGGGGCACACTACCATGTTGTGTAGATGCCCTAGAGCCAGTGGGGGTGCACCTTAACTCACTCACTCACTCACTGGGTGAGGGCACACCTTAACACATGCTGGAGAAGCAGCTCCTGCAGGAGAGGAGAAGAAGGAATCTGTCCCCGTTTGGCTGCCTGAGATGCTGCTGGTGCTACTGTGCTGCAGTGCACTGCAGTGCTTACCTGTTGTTACTTAAAGTGGTGGATTGGACTGAGGCTGTAGGGGAGGAGGAGACCTCATTGGGGCACACTACCACGTTGTGTAGATGCCCCAGCGCCAGTGAGGGCACACCTTAACACACACATACTGTCACCCATGTCATGAGTTTTGCTTGTCAGCAGCTTGAGGTGCAGTTTCCCAGAACCCCCTGTACTTATCTCCTTGAAAGCTGGCAGACTTCATGGCCACAGCAGGGCCTAGCACGCCTGCAGTTTTCACCCCCATGTGACCACACAATCACACATATTATGAGTTTCGCTTGTCAGCAGCTTGAGGTGCAGTTTCTCAGAAACTCATACACCTATCTCCTTGAAACTTGGCAGGCATCATGCCCTCAAAAGGGGCTACCATCCCTACAATTTTTATCTGGAGCAGTCGAAAAATGACAAAGTTATAGGTATGTCCTAGGAGAGAAAAACAAACACACAGGAAGAGAAAAATAAGAAAAGATTACTTACCTTTAACAGGAGCCGCGACACAACAGGAACCAAAGGAAAAACCCGTGCAGCTCATTAGCCGTGCCTTTATTCAGCTGAGGCTGGCCAGTGACGTCATGAGGGAGCCCTGCACAATGGGGATAAAAAAAAACGGATAGACGAGGGAATGGGAGAGAGAGGAAGGACCTGGGAAGTGCAGGGACGCCCGGCCCCTATTGGGATTATCTCCAGGAAGAAGGAGCAGTGAACGAGAAGCCACAGGAGGCTCCTGATGCTTGCTGAACCTTGAGAGGGTGGGAACCAGCTACTAATGCTGAAAGCGAGAGGGAAGCGGCTCTGCCTGCCGGCAGAGGTCCCAGCAGCAGGGAGAACACTGGACACCACACGGGAGTTGCCTCCACATGTGGGAGTAGCATGGGTCGGGGGGAGGAGGAGAAGCCTTGCCCAGAGAATGAGATCATCAGGACCTGCTGATTTGAACATGTCTAGTCCCACCAGAAGTTCCCTGACTAGGTCCTCACTGACCCTGGGCCTGGCAGCGCCTCCCCTGGGTCCATCAGGGATCCCGATGGGGGGGGGATGCCCCGGTCCCTGCACAAAAAAATGGAGGCAAAGAAATTGTTAAAGAGTTTAGCTTTGTCATCTGGTGTAACCACCAGGTTTCCTAGTGTGTCCTGCAGAGGCCTTACATTACCCGGTACCTTCTTTTTACGTCCTATGTATTTAAAAAAGTACTTCTTGTTATTTGTGATCCGGGTTGCTAGTCCCAGTTCCATCTCCGTCTTAGCCTTCCTAACAGCCTCCCTACAGTCTTGAGCAGTGGAGGTATAGCTCTCCTTGGTGATGGCCCCTCCCTTCCATTGGGTGTACCTTTCCTTTTTAGCTTTGAGACGTTCCTGGATGCTTTTGGTGAGCCATGGGGGCTTTTGAGCACTCTTGCCCCCTTTGATCTGCGTTGGGATTGTTACCCTTTGGGCTTGGAGTATCATCTCCTTAAGGAACGACCACTCTTCTTCGACTTCCAACTCCCCTCCCCTCCGGGACCTCAGTGTCTCCCCGACTAGTCTCCTTACCTCATTGAAATCTGCCCTCTTGAAGTCTAGGGCTGTTGCCTTGTTGCAGGCCTTTGACACCCTGTGCTGGATGGTGAATTCCAGTAGGTGATGATCACTATCGCCCAGGTGGGGAGAACCCGCAGTCCACTCACCAGGTCGTCTCCCGTGGCCAGGACCAGGTCCAACAAAGCATTTCCCCTGGTGAGGCTGTGCACCTCCTTGGTTAGATGGAGGTCTTGTAACTCGGCTAGGAACCTCTGTGAGCAGTCAGACCTGGCTGACTGCTCTTCCCAGCAGATGTGTGGATAGTTTAGGTCACCTGTGATGACCACATCCCTTGACTTAACTGCCTCTGCGAGCTGACCTGAGAATTCCTGGTCCAGCTCTTCCCCCTGGTTGGGTGGCCTGTAGTAAACCCCCACCATTAAGTCCCTTTCCCCCCGACCCCCTTGTATTTGGACCCAGAGCACATCAGTGTGCTCCTCCTCTGACCCAAAGCTGTTTGTAGAGGATGTGTATTGCTCTTTGACATAGAGTGCCACACCCCCACCTTTCCTCCCTATTCTATCTCTCCTGTACAGCCTATAGCCCTTGATGTTTACCGCCCAGTCATATGTAGGGTCCCACCAAGTTTCAGTGAGCCCCACTATGTCCGGGTTTGTGTTAGCTAGCAGGAGGGCAAGTTCCTCCTGCTTGTTCCTCATACTATGAGCATTAGTGTAGAGGCATTTAAGGCCTCCTGGAGGTGTATGCACCCCCCCAATCCCAGGACTATCTGGGCCCCTGTCACTTACATGGGTATTTCTTGTGCTCGTTGCCTGTCTTCGCTGGGCTGTTCTTGTGGTTGGCTCTTGGTTCGGTGTTCTGTGGCTCCCTCCGTTCTCATCTTCCTCTTCTCCCGATTGTCATGACCCAAACGGTATGATTTTGTGTGCGCTTCGGCACTGCAGAATTATTTCCCACCACATGGAGCTTTCTTTGCACAGTGCAGTTCTCAGTTGCATAGAGAAAACCCCGGTGCAAAGGAGTTCCTGACACCCGTATGTAAATTTGTTTCCCACTATTGGCTGTTTCTAAATTATTCCCACGTGGCGGCTAGCGATTGGCTTGCTAGCTGTATAAGAGGCTTGAGCAATTTCCACCCAAGTTGGAGGACTTCACATCCATCTCGTGAAGAACTCTAAGCACGCTGTGGAGCCTAACAAACTCCGCGTGTGTCTTAGAGGAGAATACAGGGGCCTGATCAACCTCTAGCCTCTCCTCGTCGCCGCACGATCCCTCGACGTACCCTACCCTGCGTGCTCGTGGAGAGTCACCTTTCGGACTTTCATTTCGGACGGTCCACGGAGCCTAGCAAACTCCGTGAGTGGTACCCAGAACTCTGTTCGTGTTCGTTTAGTGGAGCCTAGCAAACTCCGCTCGTGTGTCTTCAGTGGAGCCTAGCAAACTCCGCTTGTGTTTGTCTGTAACTGCAACTCAAGAAAGTTTTCCTGCCTGCACCGTGACCATCTACGGTGTAAGTAAAATAATCTTTAATCAATCTTCACGCGTCCGTGCCTAGTTCTAGTTCGCCGTGCCGACCTTTTCCCCGGCCCACGTGCCCGGGCTGCTGGCCACAGCCCCTCAGCCCTGACACTGATGAGCCTAGTTTTAAAGCCTGCTGGAGGAGATCGGCCAACCTGAAAGAGAACACATGCTTACCTTGAAGCCCATCCCACCCGAGCATGTCTCTTATCTTGAAGTATGTGTCATGGTCCAAAAAGCCTAAGTCTGCCTTGAGACACCATTTCTGAAGTTGCACATAGTAAATGGTGTCTCAAGGCACTTCCCTCAGCTCAGCACTGAGTGAGCAACTGTTCACCAGGGCACCTGAGGGGAAACCTAAAAGTAATGGCCACAAACTCCAGGAAGTTTGATTCAGGTTCAACATTAGGAAAAGCTTCTTCATAGTCAGGGTGTCCAGACTGTGGAATAAGCTCCTTCCAGAGGTGGTGCAATCACCTACCCCAGATTACTTCATTAGGAGACTAGACAGTCACCTTGCTGGGGTCACCTGCCCCTGGTTGTCTTTTCTGCTTGGTGCAAGGGGCTGGGCCTGATGATTTTCCAAGGTCCCTTCTGGTCTTACAATCTATGAATGTATGGAGTAGTTGGAACAGTACCTATGCGAGACAGGATAGTTTCCATTAGGTACACAAGGCCTTCTACAAGACAATGTAAAATACCTTGATTTAGAATTTAAATGTAAAGTATAGTATTTATTGTAGACATTGATATGTATTAACTAAGTAAATGCATATGTGCTGTAGAAGCTAAAACTAGTTGTTCTCAACCTTTTTTGGACTTGAGTAGCTCCTCTGTAACTTTTCTGAATTTAGTGGCACCCAGTTTTAAAAACTAATTTAATATATTACAGTGCTTACCTCTATGCAGAGGGGCCAGGCAGTGAGATGGAGGATTGACCAGGCAAAGACAAGACTGAGCCTGTGCCTATCTGCTTAATTGATTTGCTTATATCCTTACACCTCAGGGCATCTTTCAAAGGATCTGGTGG
The DNA here is from genome assembly GCF_030867095.1 of Alligator mississippiensis. Taxonomy (NCBI): domain Eukaryota; kingdom Metazoa; phylum Chordata; order Crocodylia; family Alligatoridae; genus Alligator; species Alligator mississippiensis. The sequence continues at coordinate 158,311,893 of NC_081828.1, read as the reverse complement.
CACCCCAGGGTGTTTCATAACCCTGGTTGAGAATCACTGGCTTAAACTGAGGAGTCAATATTTAATTGGAAGTCAAGTTTATTATATAAAGGAATCACTATAAATATGCTTACGCTAACTAATGTTAGTGTTCCACTCTAGACCCATTCTGCTAGGTCAGAGTGCTTTGGTCTTTCAGGCCCAACCCTCCACTCTTTGCGCTTCCAATTCACCCTTGATCCAAACCTCAGGTTCTTGGTTCCATGGTTGTTCTCTTTGAGTGCTGGGCTCTCCCACTGTAGCCTTTCTGGATAATCTTGGTCTTTGCACTCTCAATTCCCCTTTGATTAAGGGCAATGGAGAAGGGCAGTAAAATAATCACTTTTGAGGCTCTACTGTAATTTAAGGCTTCTTAAGTTCACCAGTTCCTATTCTAGTTTTCACCCCAGAGAGCTACTCCCTTGTCATTCTTTTCTTTGTCCTCTCTCTTCCCAGGAATCATGTAACAATTGGCTTTTATCATGTTCAGCAGTTAGTATCCTGAGCAATCCACAGTCTCCATTTAACTTGTCAGTTAATCCCTTGAACACTTGTTTCCTTGTAAACTCAGGGTAGTTTTTTGGAAATGCTATAGGTGTTTCCTGCCATGCCTTGGAATAGGGGATATCTAGCTCAGGGTCTCACTACTGTTATGGGTGATGACCTCCCAGTTCTACACAGGTGTACATTAGTGACATTGTCAATGCAAACCTCTGAGCTAGGGACAGACATTTAAAAAGCCTGAGCCTGAATTGATTCAATCTTTGCAGGTTAGTCTAATCTGGCTTGGCTGAACCAGTTTGCAAGTATACAGACATTCCCTCTGGACTGAGAAAATGCAGGCACATGCCTGCAGTGGCTCAGGCTACAAGCCAGAGGGCACTAGAGCAGCCCCCTCTTCCCTTCCATAGAACTGAGGGAGGGTGTGGCCAGGCAGGATGCTCCAATTAGGAAGGGGTTCCCGCCTTCCTCGCTGCTCCTGACCAGGGAGGGAGCCAGCAGGGAGTTGATAACACAGCGTTTAGCACCCCATCAAGAAAATAAAAGCCTCTCTCATTAGTTCAAGCTCTTCTTAAACAATTTTTCCAAAGAAGGAATGGAGGGACATAATCAACAGGTCAGCTGGTAATCTCCATAAAGCCTTAAGTGGACACTGTCCTATTTGCCTTTATCTTGTCTGCCTTGCACAGACACCTCTCAGTATTAGCTAGCATACCACATGCTGGCTACAGTCTGTGCTGTGGGAGAGGGGAGGGGGGGAAATGCCTGCTTGAGCAGTGAGTGGGGGGTGGGGAGGGCAGAGGGAAGCCAGGCAGATACTTCTGTGCCTGCAGTCTCTGCTGGAGCTCCAGACAGGGAACAGAGGGGATGCTGGGGGACTCTGGTTTAAGTTAAACCAGAACGGGGTCTGGGACAGACATTGCATAAAACTTACAGGAGTTTTTAAATATAATTTCTGCACTGGCACATTGAAGTCAAGCCACTTGTGAATACCCAGGTCACAAATAGACTGCACAATTTATATTAGATTCAGTTCTTTCTTCTCCTGCACTACCTGCCACTTCTTATTTGTTCTGTTTGCTTCCTTTCCCTGCGGACACTGGCTATGCTTCCTTGATGCCTCACCATTGTTCATTTTCCTGTCTTATATTTCTACTGAGTTCCTCAGGATTTAACAGAACCAAGAACCCGTTAGGCAAGCTAGTGCTGCATGTCACCTCTACTCTAATTTGTGTTTTCAAGAGCCCTGGAATCTAACCAGTATCCTGCTTTGTATGTAATGGACTGTATTGTGAAAGCCCTTGCTAAATTTGCGCACACTGATATTCCCTCCTCTTTGCTTTTAAGGTAAGAAGTGTTTCCACGTCCTACTGTGTGTTTATTCTTTAGTGCATGTGTCTATAAAGATGGGAAATGATCAATATCTCATCAGTTTGTTCTGATATTTTACTCATTTATGTAAGAAAACCCCCCCAAACTAATAACAATAATAGTTTTGTTAGACATCTTGCTGATGAAGGCTGAGAGCTCACATAGTAATAGTAGCTACGACCAGGAGCAATAAACCATCACTGTAAAACTAAACAAGCCCTTAATGCAATGACTAGCCATTGGACAAATAGTATCTAGTTGTTTGTTCAAAAAACCAATTTTGACTATATTAGTTGCTGTGTTATAGTACTATTTAATTAAAGTAACCCCAATGCCCTAGCATTAGAGGAATCTGAGAAGCATAAGAATAATTCTTGGAAAATCGATCCCAAATGCGTTTTAACTTTTATCTCTCTCTGAGTATTTAAGGAAATAATTGCCCCAATAGATGACTGTGGCCTGTTACTAGGATGTAATTTGTTCTAAATTCCATGAAAAATCTTACAGCTTACTGTGTAAGAGTTCACATATCCTAGCCTTCTAATTGAAGCTGAATGGTAGCAGTACTTGATATATTTTTCAAATATTTCTAGAATTGCTTGCATAAAAATGTGTACCTTTAGAATCATCAGAGATGCTCTATGATCTCTGTTAGAAACACAAACAGTGAAATCAATCCTGTAAACATATATGTGTGTACAGCATTAGTTGCAAATACATCCCTGAAACATGGAAGATGCCAAATTTTAGCTGATTTTGGATATAAACTTCACTGCTGAACAACAAGAAAGATTTCTACATCTCCCTTTCTGTCTGCCATTTGACACTACCAGGAAAGGAATCCTGCCTTATGTGCACATCAAAAAGCAACTCACAAAGCCACTGTCAAGGACCCAGAAGAACAGACTTCCACCTTCAGCTTCCTTTCTGCAAAAATGAAGTTTATTTTCTACCTATTGGGGATTTTTTACCATATTTAATTTTCCTTGAGCCTGAGGAAGGGCGTGTGTGCCCAAGATGTTGCAGAAAAAGATTTTTTTTTTTTGCGATTTCTTAGTTGGTCTAATAAAAGGTATCATCTCTGAACCAAGAGTTCTAGAGTTTTGCATTGCATTAGTATCTTTGAATTCAGCAAGACTTTGTGTGGGACTGAGAAACTTCTAATCGGGGTCTCTTTGCAACATTAGAGCCAGAGAACAAGCTTTCAGCTATACAGTTCTGCTTCAGAAGGGCTGTTGACTCTATTTGTGTTTTGTTGGTTTGTTTGCTTCTATTCTGGTACCATCTAGAAGCTCTAATCCCAACTGGAACCCCTTGTTGCATTCCTGTCCAACCATGTTATAGAAGACAGTCTCTGCTCTGAGAAGCTTTCAATCTAGATAGACAAAGAGATAAACTAGGGTCAGAGGGAAAAGAAGCTTCATACAAATAAGAGGGTGCATGTGGGGCAGATATCATGCTAAGTCTATATTGAAATAATTATTTGAATTGTTACAGGTTTAACTTTAAGTAAGGGTGAAATTGTGGAGGCTGAGTTGACAGGCTTATACAAGCATGAAAAGGAAGAAGGAAGCAACGACATTAAGAAAACAGGAGGGAAGGATGGTTGATGGCTTTCTTTGTAGGAAGGAGCAGTAGGCCTAGCTGGTTGCAGTTTGCTGTCCAGTGAACAAATGAACATATCATAATTAAGACGTTTGTTTGCATCCTTGTTGGCATCCTTGTTGCCGTGTTGGCAGCTTCTGCCAAAGGGAAAATAGAGTTTGAAAACTAAGGTATCCCCCTAGATGCAGTCTCTTCGAGTTCTTATGTCATTTTGGGAGTGTGATATAGGGACTTTAACACTGTGTGTCTCTTTCTTGTAGTTTTTGCTTTTCAGGGCAGGTTAATTAGCATCTCTCTCCAGCAATACATTCATTTGAATTTTTTTGCAATAAAAAGATAAACAATTTTTTCCCTAAATACAGAAAGAAGAGTGTTACATTTCTAAATATAATCGATGCAGAATTTTTTAATGCAAAAATATTTGGTGGGATGGGTGAAAAGTGGTCGCAGTAAATCCAGCAAGTTTTCTCATTGTTTTGCAGTTCATGCTGCAAGTCAGGCTTTACTATCTACAATATTTTTTAGCTGCTGGACAACTTGTTCCCAGAATCACAGCCAGAATGGACAGGTTTGCTTATTAAAAGAACATTTGCTTCCCAAAAATTCCAGCCCACTGCTTAGGAGTTTAATCTGAGTTCTCAATTTTCTGCATGGTTGCTTCAAAATGTTTCAAGATATAGCCATGTTGGTTTGCCTGAGACTCAGGTTTGTCAAAATATATCAGTAAATGTATGAAAAAGTTCACTTTGACACAAGTGGAAAACAAAGGGTTGTCTATACTGAGGATCTGTGTGGTGCTGGAGTAATTAAGTTCTACAGATTCCAGGAAGAATTAGAGTTATAGGTGGGCCAAAATGGAGGCAGGTAGATGTAGATTCTGTTTAAGCCAGGCTCATTGCACTTGATCACCCTTAAAAGCTATGGCTGAAATCCAGACTTGTCAATAGAAACGAAAAAGTGGGGAATGGAAAGAGGTAATTATTAGGCCTGTGCAAATAGGGAAGTATTCAATTCAGATTCAGCTGATTCAGAGGACAGTGATTCGATTCAGAGATTTGGATCACTGTCCTGAATTGTTTTGACTGAATCGGCTTTGGAAGATTCAACACTGATTCGGAGAGATTCAGAAATTCAGCCATAGACTATAATGGGAAATCACTGAAATACCTATACCTTTGTCATTTTTTGGCTGCTTCGGATAAAAATTGTAGGGGTGGTAGCCCCTTTTGAGGGCATGTCTCCTGCCAAGTTTCAAGGAGATAGGTGCAGGGGGTTCTGGGAAACTGCACCTCAGGCTGCTGACAAGCAAAACTTGTGACGTGTGTGACACTGTGTGTGTTAAGGCGCATCCTCACTGGTGCTGGGGCCTCTGTATGACATGGTAGTGTGTCCCAATGAGGTCTCCTACTTCCCTATAGCCTCATCCCAGTCTGCCACTTTAAATGACAGCAGGTAATAACTTAGTAAGCAGCACAGTAGCACTAGCAGCATCTCAGGCAGCCAAACTGTCACTGAGCCTTTCTTTCCTTTCCTGCAGGAGCTTCTTCTCCAGCAGCTTCCAGAGAACTTTCCCTGCCAGCCCAAGCCCTGAGGCTTAGATGTGCCCAAGGCCCTGCCTCCTTCCAGTCAGCTGATCAGGGACAGGTGCTAGAGTTGTTGGTCTAAGGACATGACACTGGCAGACAAGGTTCTTTGGGTCAATCTGGTATCTTTTTGTAGACCAACTGAATAGTTAGAGAAATATATCTTAGCAAGCTTTTGGGCTGAAAAACCCTTCATCAGGCTGAGGAAGCACCTGCAGTTGTGTGTGTGTGTGCTGTTCCTGGATGGAAGGAATAGTAAAGAAGCCAAAGGCTGGCATACAATGCAGGCAAGAAAGCCTGTCAGTGAAAGTGGAAATGGAGGAGTCAGGGGGTGAGAGAGACAGGCTGAGGTAGGGAGGAAGCGGGATGTAGCAGGTAAAAGAGGAGAGGTACCTGCTGTTACCTGGCAAGTCAGATATTTGGCAGGTTGTAGTGCATCTTAAATCCAATGTCTATATTGAGTCCATGAGTTTCTGTATCTAGGAGGTTGATAAAGTGAGGTTCATAGGCCCATCTGTGAAAAGTGGTTTGTAAATTCCCTTTGAGGATCAGGCCTGAGAGACTGGAGACAGAGTGATCATGCCTAGGACCTGGGGCCTCCTCCTTCCCCATAGCCCCAGCCCATGCCTCCAAGTTTGTCCTGGTACAGGTGCTCAGCAGGGACACGTTCTTCCCCTGCTGGCTGGTGATGCAGTGAGTGCTGCCTCCAGCTCAGAGAGCGGGGCATTTACTGGCTTAAAAAAATAATATGGAAATAGATACAGACAGAATCATGAGGGTGGCACTCACTCCATCTGCCGGTGGAGCTTGGGGAACCTCAGCAGCGGGAGGTTCACTTTGAGAAACACCAGCTTCTCCACCAAACCAGGATCCAGAGGTGCTGTGGGGTTTCACAACATCCCCAGCAATGCTAAACACCCTTTCACTTGGAACACTGGTCAGTGGACAGGGCAGGTGTTCCTGGGCAACCATGGCCAGATCCTGCCACATCTGACTGCACAAAAGGCCAAGGGGTCTCAGTCCAGTGGCTTCACATCCTCAGCGAGACAGGTAGCCACCAAAGCCTTGGCACTACCTGCCTGAGGATGGGTTCTGGTACATCTGGACCCCAACATTGAAGCCATGCCCTTGGCCCACATTGGCAGTGGCTGGTGTAGAGGAGATTGGCTGGCGTTGGTGCTTGGAGTGTTGGCATGGGAAAATGGATCCCACTTTTCCACGTCCTCTGCTCTTCTGCCTCCTTGACTCTGTTCACCAGCACCTCTGTCTAGTGATCAAGGGTTTTGGTGCTGCCAGTGTACATGGTTCCCTATAGCCTTGGGTAACACATGCTTGCCAGCATGTGGACCATACTAAACTGCAACGGATCCAGCAATTTTCTGATGCCCTCCTTCAGCTGCCTTGCCAGTGCCTGCATGTCTGGTGACAGTTTTCCAGTTCCCTCACTATGGGATCACCTGGCTAAGGAGGACATCACCAGCGCTGAGGGTCTTGTTGGCCTTGAGGAAGGGCTTGAGGACCACCAAGATCTGGGACATGCTACCCCACTCCACTTTGTTAAGAGGGCCGCTGATCCTGATCTCCATGAGCAAGGTCATCTCATGGATGGCCTTCTGTTGCTCCACCAGCCTTTCCAGCATTAGGTATGTGGAGTTCCACTGAGTCTCCACATCCTGCATGATTTTGTGCTGCACGATGCTCAGCTCTGCCTGTTTCTCCTGCAGCATCTTGCCCCCCTTGATGCTTTGGGGGGGAAGTAGCCCACCACTTTCCTGCACTTTGAAATCAGCTGGGTGGTAGTGATGGTGCTATCACTGGCAGCCCTGTTCCCCTCCAAGGCATCCCTGACTGTGAGGTGCAGCTTGTGTGCCACACAGCGGATGCCAACAAAGTCATGGACTGCCTTGACCATATCGACCCCACTGTTGGTGACCATGAACCTGTGGGTGAGATCACCCTGCCCAATGAGCCACCCCTGCACCATGTGGTTCATGGCCACCACGGGACTCATCCATTACCTCAGCTTGAAGGAGAGCCCACTGACGGCCTGACTGATCACAACAGTGCCCTGTGAGAGAGAGGTAGGCATGATCTCCACCCTGGCTGCTCCAGATGTCAGAGGTGAAGTGCAAAGCTACCTGTGGCCCTGCCTTGCTCAGTACTCCCTGCATGCCTTATACTGGGATGGCATCACTGTTCTGCTAAAGGTGGTGTGTGCTGGCATTTGGTAGGATGGGGCCATGAGTGCCATGAACCACCTGAAGTCTGGATGCTCATCTAAGGAGAAGAGCTGACCATCCAGAGCAACCATCCCCCCAGTGCTCTGGGTGACCTCACTTGCCCTTGCAACATGCCCCCCTTGTCTGCGGCTTTCCTCCACCATTCCAGGGTGGCCTGCCTCTGCTTTGGGGGAACGGGGGCTTTGGAGCAAGCGGGGGACTTCCTTTTGGGCACACTTGCACTGGTGCCAGGCTGAGGAGGAAGAAGAGCAAGGGGATGCTGCCTCCTGAGATGTAACAGCATCGCTGTGGTGGTGAAGTGTTTCACCTCCTTGCCCTGGCTGATCTGTCTTCAGAAGTGCTGGCAGATAGAACACTTGGGATCATCTGTCACCTCAGAATGATCCTACACTACACTACCCCCCCTGCTTCTGGGTTGAGGGTGGGGATTCTGCCTTGTGCCTCTGCTTGCTGAGGAGGGGGGATAACAACAAGGGAAGCTGAGCCACTTTCTCCCACAACCTTCTCTGAGGTGCTTTTCTGAGAAGGAGACCTGGCTCTAGGGGAACTTTGAGGGGTATGGAGCACGAACTCAGATTCCCCCTCAGTCCCCAGAATTTCTTTATATAAGGTGCTCAAGTCCCCTGGTTTCAGATTGATCTCCTTCTCTGGCAGTGGGAGTCTCATGCTGGGAGATGAAACTGGGGTGGAAGAGACTGTCATTCTGCTGCTGGTGCCCATTTCTGGTGTTAGGGGAGGTGGTGCAGGCACAGGCGCAGGGACAGGTACTGCTCCCACCTCCTTGCTCCCACTGGCAGCAGAAGACTCATGGCTGCTAGGAAAGGGGATGCTTCTATGTTTGGGGGGGGGAGGAACTTGCAGCTCTAGCTCTCCCTCTACCCCCTTTAGTCCCTCCCCTTCCCCTGCCAGAAGACCTGGCACCTACCTTTCCAACATGCTTCATATTAATCTTTCTTGTGCTGGAAAATGTGTCTGTGTGTGTGTAACTAATAATATCTCTTCTTATTTGGTGTATGACTGTCTGACTTCTTCTGTGTTACAGGTTTATTAATCTGTATCTGACTTCTGTGTTGTGTGCTTAATAATCTCTATCTGACTACTTCTTCTGTGTTGTGCTTAAAAATCTCTATATGACTTCTTCTATGATGTAGGTGTGTGAGTGTGTGCAAAGTATGTGCTTTCCTGCACAGTGATGGATCAGACTGCCAGGGAAAACACAGCTTTCTTTTTAAAAAGTGTGGTGGGGGGAGGAAACAAGAACAAGTATAAATTGAAAGAAGTGGATTGGATAGGGATAAGTAGAGGGATTCTAGTTAGTAAGCTGTATCCAATACTTTCCAAGAATAGAAACTAGCAGGAGACTGACTAGGTAGGAAGCCAAGCCAGTCCAGTACCTTTCAGATACTGTTGCTCATGCAAATAGCCTGCAGACGGAGGCTTATATGCTGTTTCTATGTTGCTCCCTCAGAGCACTGTGATTGGAAGGGGACTCAGTAAGTCACTGGTCAGCTAGAGATGTCAGTCTTCCCCCCTTGCTCCCCCTCCCTCTTCTCAGTTTCTGTTCCCTTGAAAGACTGCCTTCCAAATCTCCAAATCTTTTCTGAATCTTTTCCAAATCGATTTGGAAAGTTGTTTTTTTTCCCCCCAATTCAATTTGAATTTGGTGATTCGACCTCTAAATCAGGCCAAATCTTCTCTGAATCAAATTGTGAACAGAAGCTTCGTACACCCCTAGTAATTACATGAGTAGCCTTCACGTATATGGCTCCTGTTGGTGACTGTTTTTGGTAGAAGCTACCATGAGAGACATGGGTAGGCTAGGGCCAGAAGGGGTTTCCTGCTTCCTAGCAACTCCCAGCAAAGGAACCAGGGGTGACACCTGATGCTCAGTATCACTGCTCTCCATTCCCCCTGCTTCTCCCCATGAGAGTTGTTGATGGGATAGAGACAGAATGTGTAATATTCTTCGGAGTGGATTAATTTCCAACACTCTTTTTTTTATCCACCGTATAACAGGTACTGAGACCATGTGTGCTAGTGGCCCCATGGAGCAGTAGGAAAGGTTGGAGAGAGGAAATGTCTGCAGTGTACTGTACAAATTCTTTCCTTTTTGCATAAAGTAAGAGGTAGGTTGTAAGGTATAAAATGATGCATAGAGTTCACAGAACTTCAAAATGATATCACAAGATGTGTGTGTGACATAATTAACAAGAAGGCATCATTGTGAGAGAAGTTTCCTGACATTTTAATTGAAGGAATTTTTTGTATTTTAACTCTTAACTGGCTGCATTTTGAGTTACAGATAGTCAAACAAGGAGATTTTAATAGCTCATTCTTCACAGAGTTTTGGAGACTTTTGTTTTTTTTAACTATTAAGAAGATGTTTACATTAAGTCCTAGTGCTTGGAATGAGATTCAGGAGATGGCAGCCTATGATTTTGTCTGGCTCACAAAGCTGGATATCAACAGTATTTTGGCAGTTTAGTAGCATTTGGGGATAGAGTACTTTGCAGCATTCAGTGGTGGCCAGGTTGCATATGCATCAGCATCAATTTGGCACCGAATAAAAGTGGCAGTATCTTTATGAAGCAAACTGTTGTCAGTTCCCATTGCCTTCAGTCGGAGTTGAAGGAAGCCTTTGAAGAATGGGAAGATATTTAAGTGTTATACAAAAATATGAATACTATCTGCAATATTTCTCAAAGAACGAAACTCACTGTAATTTTCAACTGCTCTTTTTTGTTTTCTGCCTGGACCGGTAGATGATACAACAAGGGAAATGATATTGCTCATGATATAAAATGAGTAGTCTTCAAGAAATTAAGGAATAAACCTGGGTCAATATTGAGAGAGAGAGAGAGAGAGAGAGAGAGTGTATATGTGTGTTTATTTGTGTGAGAGAGTTATTTATGAAAAAAAAATATTTATTAAGGTAGAAACTATTCCGTTTTCTCTTTGAGGTAATCTCTGTTATCATGATGACACACAGATCTTTCCAGGCTTTCAGCTGTTGTTGTTGAACCCTTAGGTAGTTGGAAGAAGCATACATTGCTGAAGACAAGGCACTAGATGTTAGGTGAAGCTCCTGGCAATAATAAGTTAAAAAAAACCCAAACGTCACAAAGTGCTCAGGTCAGAGATGCTGTTGTAAATTCCACAGTCCTGCAACACTGTCAAGCCCTCATTTAAATTCACTATTAAAGGAACAGGGAGATTCTAATTATGGGATCTAATTAAAAGGAGAGTTAATCAATTTTCAAGAGTATTAAATATAATAGGAAAAGAATAGTTACAAATAGGAACCTGCTGATCTAGAATGCCGAGGCTGTAGATATTACAGCTTGAATCATTATTTGAATGCATAAAAAAGGTAAGAGAGAATCAGGGTTCACTTTGTAGTGGATAAGGGAATGTAGGAGCTGCCTTATAAGATTATATCAGTAGACCAACTGGCCTAGTACTCCATCTCTGATATTAGACAGTGCCAGAAACTTCAGGTAAAGCATCATATCTGTAACCCCTATGATGCTTGGGTTAATGAGTTCCGTAGGTTAATCATGTGTTTTGTAATATAACTTATTTTGTTTTACCCCTTTAAAGTGTATTGCCTTCCATTCATTTCAACAGATACCTTGTGACGTGATACCTTTTACTGTACATTTTTGTGGATGATACCTTTTATTGGACCGGCTATATCCAGTAAAATCTTTGCCTCTCACATTTTTCCAGGACCATCATGGCTACAGCAACATCCCAACACTACCAGGTATCTTGTTGCTTCTGTATTAGGTAAAAAGTAAGGAGCAGTACTTGTTTAACTTTCTCATGGGCCATTCATTGTATTTTACATTCCTCTATCATAATCCATGTTATTCAGCTTTCTTTAACTAAACAGAATTAATCCCATCAACTTTTTGGCTTTCCTTGCTCCTGAGTATTTTATTTGCCCTCTATGGAACACTGCTGTTCCTACTACATCATTTCTAAGAAGGGGTGACCATAGTGAAATACAGTATTCCAGGGGAGGTTAGGCTCTACCATTTTCAGTAATAAGATCTATGTTGTACTGTATTACAGCCTTCTATTTGGGTTGCTTCTATTGAATACCATTGCCTATTTCTGTAATGTTTTCACTCAGCCCCTCTCAATGAACCTCTGGTCTTTCTACTTTTGTGAGTATATTTACACATCACATGAGATCTCCCTGTTGAGCAACTCATATTGTTGCTTTTAAACTATAGATTTATGTAAAACAAATATTTAAATAACTTGGCCATTTCAAGTTGCCATAGTAAAGTAGTTAGAATCACATCCTTGTAGAGAAATTCAAAATCATGCAAACTGATTGATTTAAACTGAACACACTCTTCAAGGAATGTACAGTATATGATTTGTACTTGAAAAGAACATCATGAAAAGTGCTGCCTACTGGTACTGGTATGATTTTTAATTTTTTGCTGTCTTCCTGTACTGTTTTGAGTTGATTTGCTAACTGGTTATCTAGACAGCCAACTGGTCAAAGGAAGGACAGGAGATGCTATAATTATACATGCTGTATATTGTTATCCACATGCACCTTAAATTACCTTCCTGCACCCAAAAAGGGGAGTCAAAACAGCAGACTAACATTTAATTGCACAACTCCCCTCAATTTTACTGGAGGCTGTGTACCTAAATCCTAGTTTCAGAAATTTCTATTGGTGGCAGTAGCACTGTACAAGGCTTGAAATGTAGCTCGTCTCTGTCTTGAAGAGCTTACATTCTTGGTGAAATAGGAACAGGGTAAAACCATGGGAATAGATGGGATTTTTTTTTTTAAGGAAAATGTAATCATATTGCTTTTGACTCAGTTCTTCTGGACCTTATCAAAGGAGTCATGTGGATGGATGTCTGAATGAAGAGAGGATGATGTTTAAAAAAGTTGAATAGAAAAGACATTCTATGTGCAGCAGATGATGAAGAAAAATTTGTGGAAGAAATGCAGCATGAGACAGTAAGGCTGAAATTACTGGTGGAGCACCTATGGAGGGTGCTGTGTGCAATAAAGAAAGAAAGGTTATGTAATTATTAGGGATGTGCAAAATGGGCTGTATTCAATTTGGATTTGGATTCAACCTGAATTGGGGACAGTGATTTGATTTGTTGATTCAGATCACTGTCCCGATTTGATTCGGCTGAATCCAATTTGGCCATAAGCATAGCTTTAAATGTTTTTTCTACATATCTCGAGGTACCATGTGTGGCTCATGAATGCTGCAATAGTGGGGCAGATGGAGCATCCCACAGGAGCACTGGGAGGCCCTTGCGTGCTTGTCAGCAAACCTGGAAGTGGACCAGAAGTACTTCCGGTTCGCTTCCGGGTCCACCATGGAGTGTGCAGGGGACCACCCCCCTGGCTCCCCCAGCTCGGCAATCAGCCATGGGGGGACCCCAGGTGCCCCCCCGCAGATGCAGGAGGCACCAGTTACAGAGCTGGGTGGCGGGGTCCCCCACATGCTCCATGGTGGACCTGGAAGTGAATTGGAAGTGGTTCTGGTCCACTTCTGGGTTCACTGCTGTGTGTGCTGGGGAGCCTCCTGTGGGATGCTCCATCCACCCCAGCATCTCAGCATTCACGAGCCACTTGGTACCTTGAGGTATGTAGAAAAAACATTTAAAAGCTGTGTCTATGTCCAAATCATCGAATCTCTCTGAATTGATTCAGAGGGTTCCAATCAGTGACTGAAGCTTTGCACAGCCCTAGTAATTATAACACTGGACTGAGACTTGAAAGACCTAGGCCTTGGTTCCTGCCCTCTGCACATCTTTGGACTGATCACTTGATACTTCTGTGTCCCAGTTCCCTTTTGGGGATGGTAATACTTCCCTCCCTCACAGGCTTGTAGAAAATGGAAGAAGTGTCTATTGTTTAGAGCACAGATAGCAGGGGGATGATAGCTGCTGAAAAGCAAATAAAAGAAAAAGACTCCAATCATTTCAGTTGTATAACATGCAGCTGCTCATAGGATGACTTTTTTGTTGTTGCTGGTTGGTGCTTGCAGAAGTAAAAAACTCAACCAAAAAATGGCATTTTAATTTTAACTTGGCACATTCTTGCACCAAGCTGTGCACATGTCCAGAAGAGGCAGCATATTACTTCATCCTGGCTCTGCACAGTCTGTAAAGATAGAATGCTTTAGTGGAGCTTTTCCGGCACTCATGTAATAGCTTAGCGGTTCCCAAGCTCTGACTGATTGAGCACCACCAATTTAAAACAATACAACCTTAAGTACCACCAGCAACTTTTTGTCAAATAAAGTAATTATAATAAATCTGTTAATGTGTACCACCGACACATTATCTGTGTACCACTGGTGGTATGTGTACCACAAATTGGGAACTGCTATAATAGCTGATTAATCCAGCTTTAGCTAAAAGTACCAAAAAGCCCCGCTGAAACACCTGGTCTTCACAGGTGCTGCAGAGTTGAGTTGAAGTAATGTGATGCTGCTTCCGGTAAAGTGCAGGGTTTTTTTTTAATGTCTGCAAGTGTGGCTTTGTGGGTGCTGAGCCCCCACTCATTTTTTTTAGTAGGTGCTTGAGCCCTGGAGCACGCATGGAATTGATGCCTATGCAGCTGCTTTTTTTTTTAACTACAGAAACACGGCCCCTTTTGCCTCTTGACTTACTCCTGTTTACTTGATCTTTACTGTAATCATTTCCTAAATAATGGCTGTGAAAGTATGCACAGGAATTTGGTGGGCCCCTTGTCACTTGAAATATAATGAATTGAGGCTGTAACAGACATGAGCTAACTCAGCCAGAAATTTTAAGCTTGGTCAAATTCAATAGCCTGTGATATGTAAGTGGTCAGACGAGATGATCGCAATGATGTTTCTGATCTTAAAATTGATGGATGATGTCCAGGTTTCTTTGAAGCCAATGGCAAAACTTCAGCATTGTTGTGTTCCACTGATTTAGTCAGTGGCATGCTGTTTACTGTAGAATGGCCTTCTCTATTTTCCCTCCTTTCCCCATTCATGTGCTGTATTGCTGAGACTCCAAGGTAACATTTCAAATATGATCACCACTCAGTAGTGTTGTAGCAGTGATGCTGCAAGAAACATGCAAGAATTTTTGTTATTATCTTTTATTGGAACAACTATATAGTTGGACAAGATGTTGCATCAATTATGTAGCTGGGCCAGTAGAAGATGTTACTGACCAGATCTTACTTCATGCATGAGCACTACCTGTAATCTTTTCAGACTGTGAACTTCTTAGGGTTGGGGCTGTCTCTCTCTCTTTGCCTTGAAGAGGGAACATAGCACACTATGGATGTTGCTATGTTAAATATTGGTGACAATGAAACAAGATCATTGTTGGAGGTCTCCTCTTGGTCTTCATGCATAGGACCCATGACTGGAGCGGACTTTCTGGGTCACTAAGCTCATACATTGCTGTTGTAGGCAAGTTCATTGTCCAGACCTTTTAAAAAATGACTCATGCTTTGCTTCCTAACTGATTGAACTGTTTGCTCCCGCTATTCCTACAGAAGGCTGTTCCAAAACCTCACTCTATCAATGGTCAGAAACCCACTAACTTCCAATATAAATTTGTAAAACCTGGTGCTTGGCTCTTTTTTGTTCAGATTGGAGTCTCTTAGTGCAGCATCTGGCATTGGGTCCTGTCCTATTTATAGTTTAGTTTGGTTTGAATAGAAAAGACATCAAATTTCTGGCTTGTTTTCAGTATAGTTTATATTCAGGCTCCATAGGTTAATGTCCATTTTTCATTGTGCCATTCCCTGGCCCTGTTACTAGTAAAAGTAAGAAGGGAGTGGATATTACATTCAACCCTGTCTATCCCATTTTCTAGTCACTGGTGTAGCTAGAGTGGCATAACCAGAGGCATAACAACCAGGGTCTGTTCCTTGGGTAACAGGGCAGTAGGGCTCAGTCTGGTTACAGCAGCATCTTTTTGCATCCCTTCTAAGTGAGGGCTTGTGGGCTGTGCTCTGGCTGCTACCCTTCATTATACTGTTGGGTATAACCTATGCTTCCTGCCTCTACCATTGGCCAGGGAAAGTGAGCTATATTACTCTATGAAGGGGTTTTCACCAGTGAAAATTATTGTAATAAAATACACTGAGGAAATTTTTCCATTTCAGGGTTTTGTGTCAGGGTTTTACCAGCACCGGTTTCCCTTATCTGGATTTTCCATAAACAAAATTTGTTTACAAAAGAAACAAAAAGTGAGAAAATAATATAAATACCAATGGCATTTTTGCTGTATAAATATCTGGGTGCCAGCAAATAGGCTAAAAAAAGAGGGACCGGATTTCAAACCATTTGCTAGAGAAAACCCTTCAGACCATTCCATACCCATTTCCCCTTCAGTGATAGAGAGAGAACAAACACCCAACTCATGTTTAATTTTCCACTTTAGCAAGCCATGCTATATTTGATAGTTTCATAATGAAAAGTATAATGCACTGTAATGCAAGATCTATGTAGCCTCATGAGGGAATTTCACTCTATCTATGCTATGTAATTTGACTCAGAAAAGCTGTGCTTCCATAACTATTAGTTTCAGATTATATCTTAGAAATTATATAGTATCAGAAGCTAGTATTTAAAAAAGACTGGGTATTGTTGAGACCTGTTTTGTTTATTTCTTAAATATTGCCAACTGAAACACTGGTGAAAGTATTGTTTAACTTTTCCTTTTTTTTATTCTTTAACTGAAGAGAAAAGTTGCTTGTATGAGGCTTCCTTTTAATCTTTGGTGGGTGGGGTGGGGGTGGGGTGTGTGTATTTCAAAATTTATAACATATTCCATTCCTCTGCTAGAGGAAATCATACCAGTCCTGAGGTATACTGTTAAAAAAATGATACCAAATACATCTCTATACCAGTGGTTCTCAGCCCCAAGGCTTTCCTCCATAACCTTTCTGAATTTTGTAGCTCCCCACTTGAAAATCACTGAGATAAATTTAAATTAAAAAAGGAAATGGAGAGGGTCCTTGAGGTTAAAAAAACCCTGAGAGTCTCTGACATTTTAAGGGTGGTGGGCTTAGGACTTCACTCTGCTGTGCCTGCCCTTTTCACTGTCTGTCCCCTGCCCACCCCTGGTCTGTACTTCAGGGACCAAAGGCAGCCTCTGCTGCTGAAGCTGCTCCTGCAGGGTTTCACGTGTAACCACTTCTGTGGCCCCTTCTGCCAGCCCCAGGAGCAGGGGAGGAGTAGAGTGGGGCTGCAAAGTGTGGCTTTGTCTTTGTGTCCATCTGCCTGTCTGCACACAGCAGAGTGCACTACTGAGTGTGTGTGTGTGGGGGGGGGGGGGAAGCGGGGTTGGCACAGGGGTCACCTTGGGGGAGGCAGCAGCAGTGGCAGTAGTTCCCAGAGGAGTAAGTCTCAGGTACCACTGGAGTAGCTGGGGCAGGCACAGGGTGCTGGATGAGGAAGGAGAGAATTTACTTCCTCAGATATGGGGATTTCATGGCATACTGTGTTGCTGTAGCACACCCTTTGTGAATTACTAGTTTAGAAAAACATGTTAAAGGAGACAGAGCCATCCTACACAGAGGCAATCTCCTCCTTTTTTCCTGGTGCACACATCCCCAAAATTGTGAGGGATGGGTCTAAGAAAATCAGAAATCTTGGGAACTAATGTACAGTTTTTGTTTGTTTTTTTAAAATCCCTGAACCACCATAGCACTTACACTCTTACTTAACTTGAAGTACCTGTAAGAAGTACCATTGGGCATGTGCACACAGGCAGGCACATGTGCTTGCAGCAGCTCAAATAGCAGTGGCACCATGGGTGACTCATGCTGCCTTAGTCACGGGGGGCACTTGCCCCCCCCACAACCAGTCCTGCTAACCAGGGGGGTCCTCCTACAGCTGATCCTGCGATGGGTGATTGCTGCGGCCAGTCACTGCAGCCGCTTCTGGGAGAGGCTGCAGCTGCTTCCGGGAGTGGCTGCAGCTGCTTCTGGGAGCGGCTGCAGCAATTGGCTGGTGCTCGCAGGGCGGGCACCAGTGCTCCTGCCTGCCCACCCGCCCATCGCCTAAGTGGCGAGCATGGCCGGTCAGGGGGTGCACCTGGCAGTCTCAGGGTTGCATGTGCACCTCTGTGCACCCCCTGTGGGTCACCACTGATTAGCACAATTTTGTGCTGGGGATTTGTGCCTCAGCACACATACCTGAACATGTACTTTGGTGTGGGGCAAATTGTGCCACTTAGGGCAAACTGACCCTGCCCAGTTCCTCTTGGATCTTTAGCCAAGGGGAGCTAGAGCCTGGCAATATAAAAAGCTGCCCTGGGGAGTCTGCTCAGTGAGCTTTTGAGGCCCAGCCAGTTGGTATCTGGAGACATTAGCCCCTTGGGCTAGCTGGATTGCTGAAGCAGCCCTAACATTGAGTGGCCCCTGCACCCTCTACCCACTGCAGCAGTCACTCAGTGAGGCTGCTGCCTTGCTGTGACCTGCTGCCACCTGCAACAGCATCCACCGCCTCAGACCTGCGGCCTCATGGCTGCACACCTGCCAGACCCAGATGGGCACAGGCAGTGGAAGGCCAGGGATAATGGGGCTTAGCCCCCCCCCCCAATGTGGGGCAGCAGTGGCAGCACAGAGGACCACTGAAAGGCAGCCTGGACGCAGGCTCTGGGTGGCCGCAAGGGCGGGGGGGGCACACAGCCACAGCCTGAAGGTGGCTAGGAATGCAGCCCAGCAGTGTGTGAAGCAGTGCCCAGTAGGTAAGTCTATAAAGGGGAAAGGGCATGGGGGAGAGAAGGGATATAGAGGGGCAGATTGAGGCCCCCATGGTGAGGGAGGGAGTGGGGCAGGGGCAGGGGCAGGGACTGGCGTTGCACCATGTGCCTCCTGCCACCAGGTGGACAGGGGATGTGGTGCAGCAAGCGCGTGGCTCCTGGGGCAACAGAAGTGGGGCTCAGAACCCCAGCCCACAGCAGCAGCCTGCTATCACTCCAACCCATGCACAAATCCAGGGGGCAGCTGTGCGCTCTGAGGCGGGGTGGGTGGGGAACCCACCTCTCGCATAGTTTTGCCCCCCTCACTCCCACACACTGCCTGCACACAAACAGTACCCCCCCCCACACAGCCCCCCCCACATCCCTACTTACCAGGACCAGAGCCTGGGTGTGATCCACTGCTGCAGCCTTGCCCCACTCCTCTTTGCTCCCGCACACTGAGGCAGCATGCTGAAGCAACAGGGGCATGCGGCAAGACATAGAGACACTTTGCTGGGTGCTAGAGCATCTCTCTGGAGGACCCAGCCTCTAGTTGCCTCAGGGCATGCTCCAGGAGCGTGCCCTGCGGTGCTTTTTTTCAGTGTGTGTTTTTATTTGATACCGGGATTTCCTGACATCAAATTTAGATTCTGTACTACAAATATGCAGTGCAGGGAACATTTACTTGTTCCCAGCATGCCTCTTGCAATGTCTGAAACTGCTTTGAGATGCTGCAACAGGCATGTGTTCGGTTGTCTGCACGCAGCCATTTAGTTCAGCGAGTTCCTTCTCAGTGACATTGCATTGCATTGCTCATTATCCCAGTACTGTGAAAGCATTAGCTAATGAATCCTTAAAGCACTCTTGTGAGAGAGTATCATTTGCCCTTTTTCAGATGGAGACCCGGAGAATAGGGAGATGATGAAACTTGTCCAAGGTCATACAACAAATCCAAGCAAAGGTAGCTATAGACCCAAGAGTTCCTAGCCCAGTACTCTCATGTTCACTGGATTAGGCTGTGTACTGTCTCTTCTGTTTTCATACATCTTTGGTTTTCTTTAGCTAAGTGTATGGTTTGAAAGTGTATCGTTCATATCCTTGTACTGCAGCTTTTGGAGCGGAGTTGTTCTCCCAGCAAGTGTAATTATCATCTGGAAGATGTGCTTCTTCTGATAAGAGTCGTTTAGTTTGATGAAAGATGTATCCTAAGAGTAGATATTTCTAACCCTTCCTTGTTTCAGGAGTTTCTATCATACCCTGAAAAGTCATCCTTTATGCATAATAAAGCCTGATGAACAAGTAGAGTTTTAAAAACAATAGAAATAAATAGACATATTCTAGAACAAGAATAGTTACTAAATCATTTTTTCTGGGGGAAATGTGCTTATTTCTTACAGATCGAACAGTAGGATTTCAGACAGCACTGATGTCTGAATACAAGAAAAGTATCAATGGTTTGCTACCCTTTTGGTGTTGTTTGTTTCTTCCCATAAGAACATGTAACTGTTCCAAAAACATTATGGGATTATAAGTAATAAACAAAAATAGAATATGCCTATGAGGAAGTGCCTACATGGAAAAATCATTGCTCCAGCCACCTAGAATATTGTACATAACATCTCTATTATCATGCTGTATCCTGAGAAATTTACTGTTGGAAGTGAGGGTCAGAGGAAAGCAAATACCTTAAGGAAAGTTTATTGCCAATTTAAAGGAGGGAGTTAGTGGTGAATGAAGTATTTATGGGTGAGGATATGCTGCAGGTGGAGATGAGGTGTTGCATGGGTAGGACTCCGTTAAGCAACATGCATCCCTTTCCAGTTCAGCTATTGTTTTCTGATTATGCTTCATAAGGTCCTAAAATAGTGAAGATACCATTCTTATTCCTGTGAATGTTGTGCTCATAACATGAAGTGAGGAAGAACTAGTAGGAGCAAATAAAACTTAAAGGTGCCAAATAACAGAGCATTCTGTAGGATGGGATGGGGAAATTTGGGAGGGAGGAGGGGTGAGAATACAGTTTATTAGGCTTGGAGACCTTTGACCTGCCCTCCTGTCATACTTAACTGGGAATTTGGAGCCAAAACATTAAAATTGAACTTCATTTTCAGTATTGTCCACCAATTTTAAGGTGTCCACTTTGAGACACTTGGATTGCATCCAAAAATAATGGGCTTCCAAAATCTATAGAAAATTGAGAATCTTTGCTACTACACTTGGTTCTATAGAAGTCAATGGATGTTTGTCTTTCATTTCAGTAAGAGCATTATAAGACCCTAAAGTTTCTGTCTTGCACTGACTGTATGAACTGAAGCCAGAGTCCATGCGGTACATCCACTGACATCAACAAGGCTTTGTATGGGTGCCGGTGGGTTTATATATAATAATAAAGGCTTTCTTATGCAGTATAATTTGGAATGATTTGGGGCAATGGTTTCTACACATTACCAATTACTTGGTAAGCTTACTAACCAATTAAACATTACCAACAACTTGGTAAGATCCAAGTTCCCTTTTAAATCCAGACTGGAAAAAAAATTCTGCTTTTAATGTTACCTGAATCATAGAGTACACTCCTTTAACATTTCTCATGATCATTTTTATTATTGCTGCATTATTTATTACAAAATATTAATTTCTAAAACTTCTTGCCAAGCAATCTATTTAATAATTGTTCTCACAGAAAGATAGACAAAATCCATTTAAATAAAATATCTCCCTTTCTAACATTTTTCAGGGCCCTTTTTC
Source organism: Alligator mississippiensis (assembly GCF_030867095.1). NCBI lineage: Eukaryota > Metazoa > Chordata > Crocodylia > Alligatoridae > Alligator > Alligator mississippiensis. Next base: position 158,291,093 of record NC_081828.1, on the reverse strand, counting down.
CACTTACTGAATCTGTGTTAAAAACATTACAACTGAGTCCCTTCCTAAAGTTTAATTCATGTTCTTTGTGCATATACCATCTGGGAGTTAGAAGATAATGAACTTCATTCCTATTGAGACTAATGAAAGGCAAGTTTCTAACAAACTGTTGCTAATGTCTATCCTACCTCTTCATATACCAGCTTTCTTCGCACTGATGTCAGATTTGTTGTCTGAACCAAATTGTATGTTGAAAACCAATTGGAGTCATCCTAAATATTGAGGTTATGATGGGGATATGAGGACATGAGGGGATAAGGAATCTAAAAACAAAAAAATTATAAAAAAGCTTTTCATGTTTAAAGCTGCCTTTAGAGATAGATATATTCCCTGGCTTTTTCTACCTTCTGATTTCTCAGGCTAAAATAAATTGATTTATAATTTCTGAAATACTGTGTTAGTTCTTGGGTCCATATATTTGTCGTGCAACTCAAAGTAAAAATGTTAAAAGGGAGGCACATGATTAGTACCCCGCTGTGAAGACAGACAGGTCTGGCCTATATAAAAGTTGGAATTAAACTGCACTAGTAAAAGAGCAGTATTTTTCTCTCTCTTTTTTTCCCCTGGACTGCTAATAAGACATTTTGCATGATTTCAGAGATCATTTTAAAGTTATTTTCTTATAATAGAAAATGCCAGTTGGAATGATCAAAATATGATCATAGATCAGATCAAGATCTTTAGGCATTTGTGATAGGGTAAATTTATTCCTTCATCAGAACTTTCCTGATATTTTCCTGACCCTGGTGGATAATGTATTTTAAGGACATGGATGAAAAGAGATGCCTCTGAAGAAACCTACACTTCCTAGAGAGTTTGTCAGGCTTTTATTAATGTTGATTTCTGTGAAATTATCTTTAATCAAGACCAAAACAAACTGCTGTGATTTAGACATACCCAGTCATACTGTTCCTTCTATGGTGTGCATGTTAAGTATTCCACGTGTGCAGTATTTAGCCGGAGGTGCTTGAAGGTATTAAGACAAACCCATCCCTAGGGTACTTCCATGGAGCCCATGCAGTTATTCCAAAAATGAATTTGATCCATGTAGTTTTTGTATATAGTTCAAATGGTGATACTCAGTTCTGATGGGGCGCACTACTCCGGGAGGGGGTGGTGGGGTGTGGGATGAGGGCACGGCAGCACCGGGAGCGGGGGTTCTGCTCTGCTGCTACTTGCTCAGCTGTGGTGGCGGGGGTCGGGGGGGATGCAGGCACAGCTCGCTCTGGGTGGAAGGGGACAAGCAGCAGTAGGGCATAGCCCCCACTCTCAGTGCTGCTGCGCCCAGAGTTTGATTTGCTTTACTGGCTACAGCATCGCATTGGTGGCTCATAGTTCATCTTGTGATGAACTGTGACCCCCAAGTCTGTTTTGGTTGTGGTGCTAGTGAGCGTACTACTGCTGAGCCTATAAGTATAATGTGGGTTCTTTCTCCTGAGGTGGAGCACCTTGCATTCCTCTGTGTTGAATGTCATCAGATTTTGATCTGCCCACCTTGCAAGCCTATCCAGGTCAGCCTGAATCTCCAGTTTATCCTTTAGCGTGGCCGCACTTCCCCATAATTTGGTGTCATCTGCAAACCTAGCCAGTCCACTTCTGACACCTGAATCCAAATAATTTGTGAATATATCAAAGACTACTGGTCCAAGTACTGAACCCTGGGGGACACAACTGATCACCATACACCATGCTGACTCAATTCCATCGACTATCACTCTCTGGATCCAACCACGGAGCCAGTTCCCCAGCCATCGGACCATAAGGTTGTCAAGGCTGCAGTTCCCCAATTTTACTATGAGGACATCATGGAAGACCAAAATCAAAGGTTTTTCTGAAATCCAAATATATGACATCAACCTCTATTACATTGTCCAGGTGATGCATCACCTGGTCATAGAAGGAAATGAGGTTGGTCAGGCAAGACCTACTCACAATGAAGCCATGTTGGCTGTCTCTCAAAATGTTGCCTTCCGTTAGCCTGTTGTTGATGATTTCTTTGATTTATTCCAAGATCTTTCCAGGGACTGAGGTCAAACTGAATGCCCTGTAGTTCCCTGGATCTTCCTTCCTTCCTTTCTTAAAGATAGGCATCACATAGGCCCTCTTCCAATCTTCTGGAACCTCTCCTGAGTGCCACAAGTTTTCAAATATCCTTGCCATTGGTCAACTAGCTCTTTTAGCGCTCTTGAGTGCATTCCATCTGGGCCAGCTGACTTGTGGATGTTCAACCTCTCAAGCCATTCCCTCACAAGATCTTCACCAATTATAGGAGTATGTTCACCCTTACCCTGGTAATCCTGCATCCTGTCAGGCAGGGTGATCCCCCTGGGCTGGTGGAAAACCAATGCAAAGTAATCATTGAGGAGATTAGCTTTTTCCTGGGTGTCGGTTGTCAGCTGCCCCATTTGGTTTAGCAAGGATCCAATGTTGCTCTTGTTTTTTTTCTAACTTCCTACATATCTGAAGAAGGACTTTTTATTGTCCTTGATTCCTGTAGCCAGTATGAGTTTGGTTTCAGCCTTGGCTTTTCTCATCTGATCCCTACAGGTGCAGGCCAGTGCTGCATAATTCTCCTTAGTGGTATTTCCTGACTTCCATCCCTTATAAGCTTCTCTTTTCAGATTCAGGTGGTCCATGAGTTCCCTATTGAGCCAGGGGGGTCTCCCAGCCCTTTTGCTACCTTTCCTACAGGCCAGAATGGACTTCCCTTGTGCTTTTAGGATCACTTCCTTAAGGAGCGACCACTCATTATGGACTCCCTTCCCTGTTGGATCATGGTCTCTCAGGGCCTCAACAACCAATGTCCTGAGCTTGTGAAAGTCAGCTTTCCTAAAGTTGAGGATTTCTGCATTGCTGACTGATTTGCCAGCTTTGCGATGGAAAGAGAAAGTGATCAACTCATGATCACTGCTGCCAAGCTTCCCATTGATCGTCAGGTCACTCACTGGATCATCCCCTTTGGCTAGTACCAGATCCAGCAGTGCCTTATCTCTTGTCCGCCTGTAGACTTTTTGAGTCAAATAGAGCTTGTTAATGCAAGTGAGGAAGCTTTGCAACTGATCAGATTTGGCTAAATGCTTTTCTCATGAGATGTCAGGGCGGTTGAAGTCACTCATGATGACCATGCACTGAGAGTTTGCAGCCTGTGCCAGTTCCTAGAGAATTTGTGGTCTAGCTCTTCCTCTTGGTTAGGAGGTTTGTAATAGATTCCTATAGTTATATCCCCTTCACCACATCCTCCCTGTATTTTAACCCAGAGGGTATCAAATCACTCTCCTTGGGTGCCAATTTCTGTCTGTAGGCAAATGTACGGCTCCTTCACATAGAGAGCTACACCCCTGCCCTTCCTTGGAACACAATCCCTTCTGTACAAGGTGTAGCCATCTATACCTGTGGTCCAGTCATAGGTGGAGTCCTACCAGGTCTCCGTTATCTCTATGAGATCATATTAATTTTTGCTTAGCAGAAGGGCCATTTCCTCCTGTTTGTTCCCCAGGCTCCTGGCATTTGTGTACGGGCAGCTAAGCCTGCCATTGAAAGCTCTGGGCTGCCCTGTGCTCTTAGAAGTCCTGTCCTTGGGCTGGGGTCAGAGTGAGTTCCCTTGTGTTACCTGACCTGCTGATTCTGTGGTTGTCACTTCCTGGGCTTGTACTGGTGATTGTCCACCCATCCCCTGACGATCTTAGTGTAAAGCCCTGTCAAGTAGGTCAGCCATTCTGGCCAAGAAAAGCTTCTTTCTCACTGTAGTGAGGTGGAGGCCATCCCTTCCCAACAAACTGCTGTCTCTCTCTCTAAAGTGTGGACTGTGATTGAAGAAAATGAAGTCTTCACGATGGCCCAATGCCACAGTCTTCTGTTCACTTCTTCACTATGTCTCTCCCTCCTATGCCCATGACCTGTAATTGGGAGGATTGAGGAGAAAACTACCTGCACCCCCAACTCTCTAAGCCTAGCCCCCAGAGTCCTGTAGTCACTCATGACCTAGCCAGGATTGCTCTGAGCGGTGTCATTTGTGCCTACATGGATGAGGAGCATGGGGTAGTGGTTGGAGGACCAGAAAAATTTAGGCATCCTTTCAGCTACATCGTGGATATGGGCCTCTGGGAGACAGTAGACCTCATGGGCTAAGGGGTCAGGGTGGCAGACTGCTCCCTCTGTCCCCCTCAAGAAGGAGTCTCCCGTGATGACCACTCTGTGTTTCTTCTTAGGAGTTGTTGCTGGTTGCCTTTCTTCCTCAAGGGCTCTGTCTGGGTGGAGCCCTCTGTGGTACCAGAGGAGGTGGATCTTCGGAGCGTGGCACGTCACCACCATTACACAGGTCTGGACTACTGCTTTGCCGACCCTTCTCTACAGGCTCACCACCTACAGCCTCGTGCCCCTCCTGTTTACCTTCCTGTGCTAACTTGCGCACTGAGCCCAGAGTGCCCCTGTTTGCGTGGCTCTGGTCATGTGGCTCCCTGGGGGCTGGGCTAAGTAGGAGCTGGGGGAGGGTGTGTGGCCCTCTTCAGCTCCACTCAGCAGCCTTCCGCTCCTAACTAGTGTCCTCCCACCATGGGCTCCACTTACCTCCTGGCTTCGTGCTGGGGGTCAGGGTTGGAGTCCACTGTGGGTTCTTCCGCTGTCACGGGCACAATGGACTTGCACCTGTGTGTCTCTACCAACAGCTGGTCCGAACTGAAGTTTTCCTTCAGTTGAGACCTTTAAAAACTTCTAAGTCTTGCAGCTTTTCATAGATTCATATATTCATAGATTCATAGATGCTAGGGTCAGAAGGGACCTCAATAGATCATCGAGTCCGACCCCCTGCATAGGCAAGAAAGAGTGCTGGGTTCAGATGACCCCAGCTAGATGCTTATCTAACCTCCTCTTGAAGACCCCCAGGGTAGAGGAGAGCACCACCTCCCTTGGGAGCCCATTCCAGACCTTGGCCACTCTAACTGTGAAGAATTCTGGGCGCCGCACTTCAAGAGGGATGCGGATAACCTGGAGAGATTCCAGAGAAGGGCCACTCATATGGTTAAGGGCCTGCAGACCAAGCCCTACGAGGACAGACTAGAGAAACTGGACCTTTTCAGCCTCCGCAAGAGAAGGTTGAGAGGTGACCTTGTGGCTGCCTATAAGTTCATCACGGGGGCACAGAAGGGAATTGGTGAGGTTTTATTCACCAAGGCGCCCCCAGGGGTTACAAGAAATAATGGCCACAAACTAGCAGAGAGCAGATTTAGATTGGACATTAGGAAGAACTTCTTCAGAGTTCGAGTGGCCAAGGTCTGGAACGGGCTCCCAAGGGAGGTGGTGCTCTCCCCTACCCTGGGGGTCTTCAAGAGAAGGTTAGATAAGCATCTAGCTGGGGTCATCTAGACCCAGCACTCTTTCCTGCCTGTGCAGGGGGTCGGACTCGATGATCTATTGAGGTCCCTTCCGACCCTAACATCTATGAATCTATGAAGTTCTTCCTAATGTCCAGTCTAAATCTGCTCTCTGCTAGCTTGTGGCCATTATTTCTTGTAATCCCTGGGGGCACCTTGGTGAATAAAACCTCACCAATTCCCTTCTGTGCCCCCGTGATGAACTTATAGGTAGCCACAAGGTCGCCTCTCAACCTTCTCTTGTGGAGGCTGAAGAGGTCCAGGTGCCCTAGTCTCTCCTCATAGAGCTTGGTCTGCAAGCCCTTAACCATACGTGTGGCCCTTCTCTGGACCCTCTCCAGGTTATCCGCATCCCTCTTGAAGTGCGGTGCCCAGAATTGCACGCAGTATTCCAACTGCGGTCTGACCAGTGCCCGATAGAGGGGAAGTATCACCTTCTTGGATCTGTTCGTCATGCATCTGCTGATGCACGATAAAGTGCCATTAGCTTTTCTGATGGCTTCGTCACACTGCCGACTCATGTTCATCTTGGAGTCCACTAGGACTCCAAGATCCCTTTCCGCTTCCGTTCCACCAAGCAGGTCATTTCCTAGGCAGTAGGTATGCTGCACATTTTTCCTCCCTAGGTGCAGCACTTTGCATTTCTCCTTGTTGAATTGCATTCTGTTGTTTTCTGCCCATATGTCCAACCTGTCCAGGTCTGCTTGTAGGTGTTCCCTGCCCTCCAGCGTGTCCACTTCTCCCCACAATTTTGTGTCATCCGCAAACTTGGACAGAGTACACTTCACTCCCTCATCCAAGTCACTGATGAAGATATTGAAGAGTATCTGTCCAAGGACCGAGCCCTGCGGGACCCCACTGTCTGCACCCTTCCAGGTCGATACCGACCCATCCACTACGACTCTCTGGGTGCGACCCTCTAGCCAATTCATCACCCACTGGACTGTGTGGTCATCCAAGTCACAGCCCCTTAACTTGTTTACCAGTATGGAGTGGGATACCGTATCGAAGGCCTTCCTGAAGTCTAAGTAAATGACGTCAACCTCTACTCCTGTGTCCAGGCGTTTTGTAACCTGATTATAAAAAGAGACTAGATTAGTCAGGCATGATCTACCTGCTACGAACCTGTGCTGGTTTCCCCTCAGCATAATTTGTCCTGCCGGGCTCTCGCAAATATGAGCCTTGATAATTTTTTTGAAGACTTTGCCTAGGATGGAGGTGAGACTGACTGGCCTATAGTTGCCTGGGTCCTCCTTCCTCCCCTTCTTGAAAATGGGGACCACATTGGCCCTTTTCCAGTCCTCTGGGACCTGGCCCCTGTGCCACGAGTGTTCAAATATTACTGCCAGTGGCTGTGCAATGATGTCAGCCAGTGCCTTCAGTACCCTCCGATGGAGCTCATCCGGGCCTGCCAACTTAAAGGCATCCAGTTCCTCCAAGTGACTCTGCACCGTCTCAGGGTCTACGCATGGCAGTCTGGTGCCTTGTTGCTTCCTCTCTACAATCCCAGTGAGAGCCTTGTCTTGCCCCTCGCTTAGGAACACTGAGGCAAAGAACTCATTGAGGAGTTCAGCCTTGTCCCCCCTGTCCGTCACCAATTGCTTCTGCCCATTTAGTAGGGGTCCTATTCCACCCTGGGCCTTCCTTTTACTCCCTATATAGCTGAAAAACAATTTCTTATTATCCTTTACTTGGGATGCCATCCTCAGCTCCATGATAGCTTTGGCCCGTCTAACTGCCTCCCTACAAGTGCGAGCAGAGGAGGTATACTCCTCTTTGGTAATCTCTCCCCGTTTCCACTTTTTATATGCTCCCCTTTTAGTCTGCAGGCTGCCCTGGATTTCTCTGGTCAACCAAGGAAGCTTCCTGGCCCCTTTCCTTCTTTTTCCTCGCATCGGGATCGTCTCCCTCTGTGCCCGAAGGATCATTTCCTTAAGGTACAGCCACCCTTCCTGGGCTCCCATCTCTTCAAAACTCCTACTCTGCAGTGCGTCCTTGACTAATCACCTGAGTTCATTGAAGTCAGCTTTCCTAAAGTCTACCACTTTCACCCTACTAGTTCCCTTACCCACTCAACGTCTTTTGATGAATTCTATTATTTGGTGATCACTGTCCCCCAGGTGACTACCAATCTGTAAGTCCCCTACCATATCATCCCCCGTTGCCAATACCAGGTCCAGTAAGGCATTCCCCTTAGTGGGACCGTATACCTCCTGTGTCAGGTGGAGGTCCTGTACGCAGGATAGGAACGTGCGTGAACGGTAGGACTTTGCTGTCTGTGTCTCCCAACAGATGTCTGGGTAGTTTAGGTCCCCCATGACTACCGCCTCCTTAGTTTTTATGGTCTCTGAGAGCTGCCTCAGGAGCCCCGAATCTAGTTCTTCCCCTTGGTGTGGGGGTCTGTAGCAGACCCCTACCACCAAATCCCTTTCTCCTTGACCCCCATGTAACTTAAACCCACAATCCTTCTACTTTCTCCTCCTTCGATTCCGTCTTGATGAGGGTCGAAGTATATGATATATATTGCTCATTGACATAGAGCGCAACCTAAACCCCCAGCTGAACCCCTTTTGGTGAGTCCAGTGAGATCCCATGGCTCACAAGATCACGCTGTGCCACTCACAGGGACTGGCTACCAGTCCCTGCCCTGTTCCACCAGAGAAAGGGGCCAGTAAATACCCTCCCCACCATTCCCTGGACTCTCGTGCTAACCCACACATCGGGCCCAGAGCGCACCTGTTTGCAGGGCTCTGGTTGTGTGGCTCCCTGGGGGCTGGGCTAAGTAGGAGCCAGGGTGGGAGACATGGCCCTCCTTAGCTCTGCGCAGCTGCCTCCCGCTCCTAACTAGTGCAGTCCTACCTTGGGCCCCACTTACCTCCTCACTCCACACTGGGGGTCAGGGTCCACTGGACGGGTCCACTGGGGGTCTTCCACTCTTGGGGGCATGATGGGCTTGCACCTGTGCATTTCCACTAAGAGCTGGTCCCAACTTTAGACCAGTGGTTTTCAATCTGGAGCCCTGGGGGTTCAGGTTGACAAATGACATGGCTTGGAAAACTTCAGTTGGGACCAGCTTCAACGTGGACCCGGGGGTCTGCAGACTGTTTAAAGGGTCCACAAAAGATGAATACAGTAAATCAAAAGTATGTGAATACCCACACTTACAATTCAAAGGAGTCTGCATCTCCGTTCAAAGTTTCCAAAGGGGTCCGCAGCTCCATTTGTAAAGGTCTGCAAATGAAAAAAGGTTGAAAACCACTGCTTTAGACTGTTAATAGTTACAGGATCAAGGGGAACTGGTTGGGGAGAGGAGAGATTGCAGGCCTCAGCAGAGAGAGAGTCGTAACTGAGGCCTGGACTGGGGGCTAACGAAAGAGCCCAAATTTAGGCCAAGCATAGGCAGATTGTTCAGGGGACTGAGTTGAATTGAAAGATCAGGCCACACCAAAGCAGCTTGAAGAGGAGCAGGGCAGTGAAGCACCTCTCTCTAGTATTCTGAGGGCAGCCTCCCAAATTTACATTAATTCTACATCAAGGCATGGCAGGAAAGGATAAGGCAGTGCCTTGATAAGACCGGGGGAAGAACAGGATTAGTGCAGCCACTGGGGGGCACAACAACTGCCTTCAGAGGCCAGGTTCTGCTGCACATGTCTTAAGAGAATGTATGGGGAGCTGGAGCTAATGGTTTTCTTCTTCAGGGAGAAATATACTGCAAAATGCTGTATTCCCACCTCCTGTTAATATGTTTATGAGACTACTGGACAGTTAGGAGAAATGTGTTACTATGTATTCACTGTAATGATGTCACCTTGTCCTAACTTGATCAAAGTTGGGAAACCAGTATCTCATTGCCTAGGACAGTTCATGGCCTGAATCCGAGCTAGTTGGCTGCAATTTAATTTGGGCAACAGTGCAATAATTTTGCTAGGCTGAGGGAATCTTTCAAAAGAATTGGAAGTATTTATACTGGTGAGCTTTGGAGAAGAGCAGGGAAGGAAAGTATTACTTGTGTTACTTTTCCTCCCTGCATGTGTCCAAAGGTGGATGCTCTTGAGCTACCTCCGAAAGCACTGGTAGCAGATGTAACCATGGGTGTTAACTGCACTGGTGCCCATTTTGAAGAATGCAGCCATTCTCTCCAGAACAGACTGCCTCAGTCAAACACAGCTCAAGATGAGATTGTTGTAATGTAATGCATCATATACAAAGCTTCACCTTCATATCACTCATGGATTATATCTACTGCTGAGTGTTGCAGTTTACTTATGAGGTGGAATTTTGTGTTGGACATAACTCTCACAATTTGTCTAGTGCAGGGATACCCAGCCTCTGGCCTGCAGGCCAAATGCAGCTCTCAGAGCCTTGGAATCTAGCCCATGGGACTCACAAAAGGCAGGTAATACTGCCCCCACCTCCCTGATGCCAAAATCCCAAACCCTGCACAGTGGGTTGGAGCTAGGTCCCACCCCCTTCCCTCTACAGGACCAGGTTGGGTCTGGTCCATGTTCCTGCCCCCAGGGTCTGGGCCACACCCACTTTCCTCTGCCTGGCCAGGTTGAGGCCAGGAAATTCCTCCTCCCCTTCAGGGCTGGTTCCTACTCCCCCCCCCCCCCCCCAGTCCCCTTTCAGGGCCGGGTTGGAGCCGAACCAGGCCTCCTTTCACTGCACGGCTGGACTGGGGCCAGGCTGTGTCTCCACCCTCCTCCATGTGGCCCGATGGGTCCCTGCTGTGCATGCCTCAGTGCTGGTTTGGGGGCACCAGCCCCATCTGGCCCACAGAGAGATTGGGCACTGCCTGCCTGGCCCACATAGATGGAAAAGTTGAGTACTGCTGGTCTAGCACATCCAAAGGTTTTAGTGGATCACAAGCTACACAAGTCAAATGCATAATATTTTTTGCAAAAACTCCTCAAAGGATAGTGGTGTGTGTTAACAAAGGTATCACATTCAAGTCAGGAGAAGTGATGCTTCTGTTCTGTTCAGCACTAATGAGATCTCATCCAGAGTACTATTTCCAGTTTTATGCACTGTACTTCAAGAAAGATGTGTGCAAATAGGAAACATCCCAGAGTAAAGCAATGAGAATGAAGAGGGTCTAGAAAACATGAGTCCGAGGAAAGGTTGGAAGAATTGGGATTATTTGGTCCAGAGAAGGGAAATGTGAAGTGGAATTTGATAACAGTTTTCAAATACAAAATGGGTTGCTATAAAGAGCATAGGCTGCCTATACACATGCTCATTAGGGGTGTGCAAAGCGGGCCTTATTCGATTTGGATTCGGCCTGAATCAGGGACAGTGATTCGATTTGTTGATTCGGATCACTGTCCCTGATTCAATTAGGCCAAATCCGAATCTGAAGATTTGAAGCTGATTCAGAGAAGCAGCAATTTGGATATAAACACAGCTTTAAAAGTTTTTTCTACATACCCTGAGGTAGCAGGCATGGCTTATGATCGCTGTGATGCTGGGGCGCATGTAGTGTCTCACAAGAGTGCAGAGGCGTCTTCCACGTGCTCAGTGGCAAACCCAGAAGTGGACCAGAAGTATTTCTGGGGGGCATCCCTGCACCTCCCCGCACCTCCCCAGCTTGGTGATCCAAGCCCTGGGTGCTCTGCTCAGACCCAGGAGGCACCAGTCACCGAGCTGGGGGGGCCCCCAGCGTGCTCCCTGGCGGACCCGGAAGTGGACTGGAAGTGCTTCTGGTTCACTTCCAGGTCTGCTGCTGAGCATGCTGGGAAGCCCCCATGCTTCTGTGGGACACTCCATATGCCTAAGCATCGCAGCACTCATGAGCCCCTGCTACCCTACAGGTATGTAGAAAAAACATTTAAAGCCATGTCAATGTCCAAATCTCTGAATCTTTTTGAATCTCTCTGAATCTATTCGGAGGGTTCTGATTTGATTCGGAGAGATTAAAGGGCCCTCTAATTTGATTTGGACTCAGAGATTCAGGCGCCGAATCGGGCCAAATATCCACCGAATTGAATCAGGGACCAAAGCTTCGCACAGCTCTAATGCTTATTGGTGTTCTCTTTAGAATGTGCCCACATTCTAATTAGAATGCTTCAGTGTCACCACAGGGTCATGTGTATTAAAACCCTGCATGTTTTAAAATGGCTGTGGGGCACTTTAACTAAAATCATTGAATGAGGTTTAGATAAAGCATCCCCTGGCCATTTTTAAACATACAGGGGCTTAATACACCTGATGGTGAGGTGTTTTAATTAGAATGGCTGCCTAGGAACCACATTGATTAAAGCACCCTCCCCCCTACCTCCAAGCACATGTATACACAGCTATAGTGACCAGTTGTTCTCTGTGTCCACTGGGGACAAGATGAGAAGTAATGGGATGAAATTGCAACAGGGGAAATTTAGGCTACATATCAAGAAGAATTTTCTTTCTCAGAGTGGATAAACACAGGAGCAGATAATCTAGAGAGGTTATAGAATTTCCCGTTGCCTTACGTGATATCTTAGATGACCAAACAACTTGAGCTCTGCATCTGAAGTAGTCTAACTATTACATGTACACCAAATATTGAGTAGTTTAGGTGATGGTTAAAAAATATGGATTCTTTTTTTTTTTTATCCTAAGTAAGATAGTGAAATCTTTAGGGAACTTGTATACTGTGTATAATAGGGCACAAGAAACTGAAGAATATAATATAGCAACAAAATATAGCAAAATGTTTGCCTTTAGCCATCCTGCCCACTGCTAAATATACTCATCTGCCTTTGTTTTTTAGAGTCTGCCTAAGGCAACTGAAGATGTCTGTTTAATGGATACTTATTTTGATCCACATCTTAGACCTGGAGTTACAGTTATATATAATGTATGGTAACTTAGCTGTGAGCAATGTTGAAAACAACATCTGGAAATAATAAAACGTTTTAGTGACTATGAAATTTCCCAGAACATTTGCAATATACTTTACCAGCAAGTATTTACTCTAATAAGCCCAAGCAGTGACACACATTGTTATTGCAGAACATCTTTCCTTTCTCTCATCATTATGTATTTGATACTTACCTCATCTCATCCTGCATCTAGCCACACATCTCAAGACATAGAGGGAAAAAATTGCATTAGTAAGACTGAATAGAAAAAAAATGTTATTTGTGTTATATTTGTCTAAATTCATGTGGTATGATATTGTATTTTATGCTATTCTATCCAATGTTGTCTTATGCCATTCATATATTATTTCTTTTAGTTTTTAAGAATGTTCCTAATATTCTAGGCACTTATACAATCTTTATAAAAATTAAATTAAAATTTGAACTAAATTCTAAAACCAAAGATGGTTCCAAAACCCAATTATTTAAATTGTTTCCATAATCCCACCTGTCTATTCATCTCTTCCCTTCCAAAAGTCTAGTAAAATGGATGCATATTACAGGGTGATCTGGTTTTGGTGGGTCCAAATTTCTATTTTTTACAAGTCATTTATAAAGAAAGGAGAACAATAAATGACTTGACTGCTCCAAGGCTACATATTAAGTGATAGATATCAAGGCCTAGACAATATTCCTTTCTAGTGTGACTTAAAGAACCTATTTAGGAAGGTAAAGTAAGTTATTTTTGTACAGAAAGTGCATGGAGTTTAGATGAAAGTTGAAAAAGCCAGAAAGAGTGAATAATTTTTTATGTTTGGGTTGCACCTTTCAGCTAATGACCTCAAAGTGTGTAACAGCGCTAATTATATAATCTGTCACTCCTGTGAGGTAGGTAGTAATGGCCAACTTCTGATTATTCTGGCTTCAGTGGGAGTTGTCAGTATTAGAGGCCATAATTTGGTGTATTAGACTGCTTGTGTGGTTAAAGTAGTATCACAGAAATCAAAGAAAAGTAGGGCTCAAAGGGAACTCCGTAGGTCATCTAGTACAATCCCCTGCCTGAGGCAGGTTCATCCCCATCCAAACTATCCTATACAAATCCATGATCTAATCCCTTAGTAAAACTACCATCAACCCTGACACAACACAAGATATAACACCCAACCTGCTACAGGTAAAACAGGGGGACAACAGCAACCAGTGTCTGACTTCTGTAAAAGGTTGTTAATAATAGTGTTTTCACGCCTTACTTGGAATGACTGCCAAAATGACTTATGGCAAGAAATCAGTTTATCCTCTCTGGGCCATTTTCTATTTGGAAAGGGTAGAGAACCCACATTTGTAGCAGTGTTGTAGCATTTGTTTTCAGGAATTAGCAGTCAAAATGCATGTTGATCTTGACATTAAGAAGCAGACTGTAAACTCACATTAGTTCCTCATTGAGCAAAACCAATTGAAATTGTGATTCTATTTGTATGTGTGTGTGAGCTCACTAGTGTGAATAGAACAGCTTTATTTAGATTCAGGCATATCAGGATTTATTGAATCTTTGATATTACATTTGTCTCCCAAGATATTAAGAATCTCAATACAGTTACTTAATAGTGACTTGAGTGCATATCAGTTTATTTCTTTTGATTTTTACTCTTGAATTGGTTGACTTCTTGTTTTTGTGTAACAGGGGCAAAACTTCAGTTGGGTCATTCAGTTATGTCATTTTGAAGGAAAAGCTTGGTGAACTTCAGAGAGACGGAATCACTTCTCTTCCAGTGATGTTATCGTATCTATATAGCAGGGGTGAGCAAAATGCGGCCCAGGGGCCAGATGCAGCCCACCAGGCCATTCTATCTGGCCTGTGAGACCCCTAAAAAATTTAGAAAATTAATATTAATCTGCCCTGGGCTGCCTGTCATGTGGCCCTCGATGGCTTGCCAAAACTCAGTAAGCAGCCCTCTGCTCAAAATAATTGCCTGCCCCTGCTATATAGTATGTTCAACTATCATTTTATTACAGCATGATGAAGAAAGTTAGTATGATTTTCTTAACTGATCTTGCTTTGCTCTAATTTTTTTAGTTCTGCCATGTTATTTGCAGGGTTGACCAAATGACTGTACAGTTTTCTGATGGTTTTTGTAAAAACAGCACTTACTTTGATAAGGACATATATCTTCATGTTGGGTAGATAGTGTTTGCTTGGCCCACAGTCTCTTTTTTTTGCTTTCAGGATGTGCTTACACATAAAACAGTTTTTCTTCAAAGGTTACATTTGCATTATCAGCAGAGAATATGGAAAACTACACAATTTTAGCTGATTACAAACTAAAGAATCTTTAACCAGCTCTGTAATTTTAATTGCTTCTTGCTGCGTTCTTCAACAAAGTCTACCAGCTAATTTACACAACCATTTTCAGCTGTGAAGAACTGTAGATAAGTCAGAGGCTGCAACAACTTCCTGTTTTCTTTGTCTGATGCATCTGTTATGATAAAATAGTAAACAATTTATTTTTTGAATAATTCCCAGAGAATTCATTCAGTGTAATTCACTCCAAGGAAATCTTAGACAGCATACAGACTCTCCTTTTGTTCTTCTACAACTTCAGACCATTAAGAATACATTTTATTACTGTGTGAGATGCCAAATGGAATCTATTAACCAAATGAAACAGGAGTCTGTCAATTAGAGTGCTGAGTAGCTGACCTGTATTGACGTTAACAACAATGGAACGTCAGCCATACAAAATCTGGCTTTTTCAGAGAAATACAGTAAACCCTTTTTAAATATTCAGCTGTCCTAGGGGAGGGGAAGAAAGAGATTTCTGTGTGAGAAGGAGCTAAGCCTTAATTAAACCAAAATGTTTATGGTACCATGAACAATAGTGACTTCCACATCAACTTTTAGGTATAAGAGGAATAAAACCTTGATCAACATCATCACTTGATAAACAACTTATTTTTGATAAACATTGTAGCTTCATTCTGCCAATATTTTGATGTAAGAATATTGATAATAGCTGTTGGTCATAGATTCCAAAATAATTAGGAAAAGGTATTTTCCCTTGTTACCTGTCAAAATTCAAAAAGAATAGAAAAAATGTGCTCAGTCAGGTTTGTAAAGGAAAATATGCTCAGGAAATTGGATGTCTCAGGGGAGTTGTAAAACAAAACAGAGACTTTTGGCTCTAGATTGCAAGGATCCTCTCAACTTGAGACAGCAGTTTACAAATGAGAAGGCTCTAGAACTTGCAATGAAATGGTCATGAAGTAGGTGAAGGACTTCAGGATCATAGGAAAAGTAGGGCTGGAAGGGACCTTGCAAAGAATCTAGTCCCCTGCTCAAGCTAGCATCATCCCCAATTGAATCATCCTAGCCAAGTGTCTGTCCAATCTGCTCTTGAAAAGTTACAGGGATGGAGATTCCTGATTTCCTCTGCTGCCGTTCAAGGCCATTGCTCCTAGTCCTATAGGACACAGAACAAAGCCCATCTCCATCCTCTTTATAATCACCCTTCAAGTATTTGAAGACAGTTATCAACAGCCCTCTCAGTCTTTTTTTAGCCTTTCCTCATAAGTCTTGCTTCTCAGTCCTTTAATCATTTTTGTTGTCCTGCACTGGATTAACTCCAATATGTCCACATTCTTCTTGAAGTGTGGGACCCAAAGCTAGATATAGTATTTTAGATGAAGCCTCACCAGTGCTAAATAGAGCAGAAGACTCACTTCCTTTGATTTGCAAGTGACACTCCTGTTACTACTACAACACAGGAAGGTGTTGACCATTTTGCAACAAGAGCATAATCAAGGTTATGGTTTATTGTCACCCCCCTGGTCCTTCTCTGTACTATGTGTCTAACTTACAATACTTTCATTTAGTCTGCATTTCCTTAACTCATTAGTGGGAGTGTCATGAGAGACAGTGTCAAAAGCCTTGCTAAAGACAAGGTGCATCACATCTACTGTCCCCCCCTCCCCCATTGACAGGGCCTGCCACTTTTATGATAGAAGGAAATCAGGTTGGTCAGACATGACTTGCTTTTGGTGAATCCATGATGGCTGTTCCTGATCACCGCTTCTCCTCTAGGAAGGTTGGAGTGTTGGAGTCAAAGCACTGAGAGGAGTCAGCCACTCAACTAACTGCTAGAGTACTGAAATAAAATCATTAAAAACAAACAAACACAGTTCTGTATTTTATCATTCAAAAAAGCCCGAAAACAACTTGGAATACAGGTACTCATTTAAATACGACAGAGAAACTAGGAGGGAGAAGACTAGTAACATTTTGTCATGAAGGATCTGCTCAGTGCGTCTGAAGTTGAGGATCTTGCCAGGTACTTAAACGAACTTACAGAGAATTCTGAGAAGGAGCCAGTTGTTGTGGTACATATTTTGGTATCAGTGGCATAGGAAGATGTAGGAAGGTAAGCTACACCTAGATAATTATGAAAAGGTCTAGAGCCCCCTGACAGATACTTCCTGGCCCCACTCCCATGGGAACCAGAGCCCAGACCTTTCGCTAGCCCTCTCAGGAACACTGCCAGTCTCTGCAAGGTCTAGAGACCCCTGACCCACACCCTGCAGAGACATTGACTGGTTTACCCCCACCCCACTTCCCTGATCCCCAGAACCATGGACTCTATCTGAAGGGCCAGAGAGATGAAGAATGAAGACTTTTCACCTGAGATGTGCAGGATCCAACAGCTGGTGTCACAGGGATAAGGATCCATTGGGCTGGCAGAGGGGAAATTGATAGGCTTGAGACAGCAGACCCATCCTGGGTCTGCTATCTGACAGACTGGCATGTGCAAGGTGGGGAGAAGGTGTTGTGGAACGGTAGGGGCACATGGTCCCTTGGGACATCAGCCATTTAGCTCTGACTTGTGCCATTGGCTACTGTCACCAGGCAGGCAGGGAAGCCTGCATATCATGATGGGATGCATGGTGTAGGTTCCCCTCACTAGATGTTCTTAGGATTGCAGGCTGTCTGCTGAGTGCTGAACACACAGCTGAGCCTTTGCACTTGCATACAACCAGCTGAATTTCAAACAGCTTTCAGCAACTGTTTGAACTGAATGCAACTGCTGCAGTACAGAAGAAAAACACCCACAAATCGCACACCGCTGGTTATGACGTATCACCCATCCCTTGAACCTATACGGAAAATCCTCAAAAAATTGCAACCCATATTAGAAAAAGACCCTATTCTTAAAAAAATCTTCCCAGAGCCACCCATCCTAGCCTTCAGACAAGAACCGAACCTCGCCAACCTCATCACAAGAAGCAAACTTCCTCAGCCCCAGAACACACCAAAAGGATCCAGACCGTGCCATGACAAGAAATGCAAAACCTGCCCCCACATCTCCACCACCTCCACTATTACTACACCCCACAACAGAGCCATCAGCATCCCAGGATCTTACAGCTGCACCTCCAGGAATGTAGTATACCTCATCCAATGCACCAAATGCACTGATGGAAAATATGTAGGAGAGACCAGACAACAACTGCGCACCAGAATGAATGCACACCGGAAATCCATCAAAGACAGAAACACCCAGTTACCGGTGGGGGCACATTTCTCACAGGAGGGCCACTCTCTCTCCAATCTCTCAGTCCTGATCCTCAAGGGAAATTTACACAACACATCCCAGAGACGAGCCTATGAGCTCCATTTCATCAACCTGCTGGATTCTAGAGATCAGGGACTAAACACAGACATTGGATTTTTGATACATTACAATCTGCCCGGCAACTGACTCCCCAGCCCAGCCCCTGGCTTCTTTACTTTTCATTCCATCCAGGAAGAGCACACACCAACTGCTGCAGCGTCCTTAGCCTGACGAAGGGTTTTTGAACCCGAAAGCTTGCTTAATAACTATTCTCCAACCATTTGGGTTGGTCTAATAAAAGATATCAAATTCACCCAAGGAACCTTGTCTGCCTATATGCACCCCAGGTGCCTTCCTCTGAAGGTTTCTAGTTCCGGTTCTGATTTTAGTCACCGGGGAAGTTCTTTGGGGATAGGCAAGTCTGTTCCCTTGAAAGGACTCTAACGTAACCAAACAGAGCAAGACTGAAAATAGAAACTTGACAAGTTAAGGAGTGGTTGGACTCGTAATGGGAGTTAAAACGATAGTTGCTCAGGGAACACTAGGACTCTACAAAAACATTTGCTAGGGTTATCAGAAATATTTCTTACTGCCTACAAATTACCTTTGTCAGACAGAAATCACTGCTTAACTGAGGAAAGGATAGGTTAAAGGTGCAAATCTATTGCCTAAAAGAAAACAGGTGTCAGAGAAGTATTCAAAAGAAATAAGTGCACAATCAAAAATAAATACCTCTGTCTTAATGTGAGACACTTAACATCAAACCTAAAAGCTTTTGCTTTGGAGAAGAACATTGCTGTAACACTGATTTTTGAAACACTGGCAAAAAACAGTGGCTTGCTCTAATACAAGGGTATAAACTTGAAAGGAGGGCAGGTTAGGTTTTAGAGATGTGGTACTAATGCTATGTTAGAAAAAAAGTCCATAGATTCTAACCAGTTATTATTTCTGAGGGGAGAGAACCATGCACAAGGATTTCCCTTCATAGGGTCAATTGTAGGATCAGGGTTTAAGCAAGCCTACAAGACAAAGTAGAATATTTTCATGAATTAGAAACTAGTGAAGCAACAATATAAGAACAAGAACAAAAAGAAAACGTTCAGCTTTGCAAAAGGTGAACTAGATTAGAGCTCCTAAATTCTCTGTTAGCATTGGCATTGTTTAATGTACCAGTTACCTGGAGAAAGGGGGAGCAATGAGGGGATATGTTTTGCAGATAACACAAAATTATTTTGGCCAGGACTACAGCAGATTGTAGGAATTCCAGAGACCAGACAAAGCCAGGCAACTGTCAGTCCAATGACACACAAAGTTGGTAGCAACTAGTAAGGACAGTGCCAGTAGTGCATTGGCCCTGTGCACTCTTGCATGGGGGCTGCCAAATCAAATGGAGTAATGTTACATTAATAGTGTGTGTGGGAAGGGGACACTACATGACTTACACCAGGCACCAAATGCCTGGCTATGACTCTGACTGCAGTTATCCATGGGTGGCTCAAAGGCAGCATTTCCGCATGCAGCAGAAGCCATAAAACCAGGCAAACTGTTAAGATGTGTAAAGAATGAGATAGGAAATCAATTACTGAATTCACTACAGGCCACATGGTCATATCTAATGTAATGTTCTTTCAAAATATTTCCAGTTTCAGACTAAAATAGGCAAAACTTCCTTCCTACATCTCCCTATGTCACTGATACTAATATGTACCATAACTGGCTCCTTCTCAGAATTCTCCTTAAGTTTGTCTAAATACCTGGCAAGATCCTCAACTTCATACCCGCTGAACAGACCCTTCACAATGAAATGCTACTCCCGGTTAATCAGGAGATTGGGACTTTGGAGTTCTGTGTTGGATTCCCCGCTGTGCCATGGACTTCTTCTGAATTTGATCAAATTATTTAATCTCTCTGTACCTTAGATCCCCAGCTGGAAAATGGAATAGTCTTCCTTTCTCCTACTCTTTGAAAATCTCTTCTGACAGACAAGACCAGCAAAGGTGTGTAAAGAGTTTAGGAACACAAGTTCTCTAAATGCTCATACCTCTCTTAAGCAATTTACTGCTGACCTTCCAAAAATGTTTTAAACTTCTGGGACTCAAACTATGTACGCATAGTTCTTGGCTTAACGGAGTGCCTAGCTTGTCTGGGGCATCTAAGCACTACTGTAATACAAATACAGTAGTTATCTTTCCATTGCTTTTACTTGGTCTCAGTGATAATGCCTACAATGTTGATAATCCAAGTGCAGAAAGAACTCCCCACAATTTGTCAGATTTAAAAATTAATATTTCAATCAAGAAACCACACTGAATATTTTGTTTTTGAAGCATTATGACAAAGAAACAAAGGACAGGTTTTTGAAGATCAAGGCTGTGGGAGTATGACCCATTTTCTGTATCCAATTTGCTTTGATGAAAGATTAAATTGAATGCTGCCATTGCACTAATATGTGGGTTTGGAAAGAATTTATGTGCTACCTCATTTCTAAAGGCTTGGAAGGACATGTCATTAATAGTCCATAGGGAGTGAACTATCATGTGCTGGGAGATTTGTTTCTCACCTGCTGTCATCTTATTGCTTCATAAACCTTAAGTGAATCCTTTAATGTGCAGCGCAACTGAAACATCAGCCTGTCAAGTGTGAAACTCTTCCCCCTCAGATTTCTGTTGTGCTGCAGTAAAAACTTGTAGGTAACTCATCTTTACAGTCAGACATGATTACTCATCATTACTTGTATATCAGCATAGAGGGGCTTCATGGAGAAATCAAATGTGACATCTCCTGTAGCTGCAAGTGTTCATGTGAACCAATGCCACCAGCTAAAACAAGGAGAGCTTGTTGTTTCCTACATAACACAAGATAGGATTTATACAGAGAATTCCAAATAATTCTCATGTGAGGTATTATCATAAACCTCATCCCTCTAAGGTGCTCCTACATCATAGGAGGCATAGATGTCAAATTGTCTATAGATTGAACAGATCTTTTAAGCATTAAGTGAAGGGCTTTAATTAAAAATGCTGTATAAAGCATTTTTACAGCATGTATGCAATAGCAGGTACTGTTTCCTGTACGAAGTATTAGAATGCCACAACACACAACCCTGTTGAGCCTAAGGAGGCTTTCTGAGCGTCTTAGTAGAGTTCAGTCATCTCTCCTTGTATCCAGGAATACAGCTCGCTGTGTGTGCGTGTGCGCGCGCGTGTGTGTGCGTGCGTGCGCGTGCACGTGCATGCATGTGAGACAATAACTTTTTTTATTCAAGACATCAACTTGCTAGCAGACCAAATTTTAAATTCAAACAAGAGCTAATAAATCTGGGTGATTTCACTGGAATAAAAATTATGAATGGATTAAAAAAAAAAACCCAGTCTGTAGTTTGACCAACATTTTTTTTTGGCCACACACGACTATTTCCATAGAAAATGCCACATTGGACACACCTTATAGCTTCTACATCTGAAGTGGATATTTTAACATGCTTATATAGTCTGGAAAACATTTTCCAAAATGTTCTTGCCATTTTGATGGATGTGCATTTTTCAAAAATGAAAGTTTCTGTTTTATTTATTTTTTTACTGACAGTAAGTAAAATCACTGATAGTTGCATGGCAACCTAATTTGCTCTAAATTTATGAGCAATCAGTTCTGCAAACCTATCTGCTAAAACCCAGTGTTGATTTAAAGTGAACTGTATAGCTTTTGTGTAGCGTGCAGCACCTGGAGAAAGGAGGTGCCTACTCTTTTGTGTTGTGATCAAAATGTAATTGCCCATGATGGAGAGCTGAAAAGCTAGAGACTTTCTGGTTTTGATTTTTACAAACTACTGAATGAAACAACGTGCTGTTTTGGCCTTGCCACATCAGGGGGAATGTAAATTATCTAGATCCTTATGTTAGTTCTCAAGTGTTCTGTATTCCTATAGTTTAGCATGGAAGATAAAATGTAACGGTTGGTGTTTGTGATGAAATTTTAAAGATGAATAGCATTTACTCTGTAAGTGGTTTTACATTTTTATTGGTATTACTACTATTAGTCTTAATCCTATAATCCTAGAGCAAAACTCAGTACAATAAGAGTGTAAACTGAGTAAGGACTGCTGAATTGGGGCTATAATAAATACTATATACAAACTATTGCCTACCCTACAACTGGCATAATTCAGCCTAGTAATGTGCACTTTGACAGTGTTAATCACTAGTGTTCAGTCATCATAATTATTCTTTTTTATACCAGCAATATAAGCACTTTATTGAGTTATTTTGTGAATAAGAAATGTTATACATGTGCCAGTCCTAATGAAAAATGCAAAGCTTGCATAGTTTACCTATAACTTATCACTCATCACCTGCTCCCTGCTAAGTCTCTGTCCCCTTTTCTTTTGACATTTATTTATCTTTACCCTTAAGCAACCCATGATTGCTGTCCTTAAGGTCTTTTTTATTTTTTTTACTGAGTGCATCAGATTAAACCTATTGGGTTAGCTACTTCAAAGGCATCTGGAGGCAATTTTACAGTGGCATTGTAGAACGGTGACTTGATACTTATTTTTTGTTTTAATTAAATCATATTAACCAAATTATTATTCCCTTGATCCCTCTGACCCATTAGTCTCTCTTCCTTTTTTTAGTACCTAGTTATTTCTAGTTAGTAGTTTTGGGCTCAGACCTGCTGGGTGCTTGACCTTCTGCCGCAGTCCAGCAAGTCGCTTAGGCTGCTGCTTACAGACATGACCCCCCCCAACAAAACAAAACAAAACAAAACAAAAACAAACAAAAAACCAAACAAACAAAAAAACCCAACAATACTTTAAGTTTGGTACATCCCTGTGTTGAGCACAGTGCATGCCCAGAAGAGACATTGAATTATTTGACCCAGTTTGCCCAATACCTATATAGATCGGATGCTTCAGTGAGGCCTTTTGGCCCTGCCAAAAGCCCTGTTGAAGCGTCTGATTTATACAGACAGTGAGGATCCAGGTCGAAGTAATGTGCTTCCTCTTCTGGTAAAGCACTGTTATGTTTTGTTTTTTTTATGTCTGTCAGCACCCTTAAAGTAAAGCATGTTTTGTAGTATGTTGCCTGACTGGAGCTACATTTTGCAGGTCTGAACCTTAACTTCTCCTAGCCAGGGACCTGCTTTGTTCCTGAGGAAGGATACTCTTGCAGACGTAACATGAAATGGAGATGGCACAGTTCTGGGTCTGCCCCAGACTTCAAGTGTGACCTGGGGAAAGTCACTTTATCATGTGACCTCCCTTTCCTCTATATAAAACAGAGGTGATAATAAATGTCTGCTGGATTCCAAATTCTTTGGGACCATGATCCTCTCTTAAATGTTATATGTTTCAATAAGGCCTTGATTTTGGATCCAGGCAGGACTGCAAATAATAAATATAATTTACAGGGGTCAGGTGCTTGACTCTGCAAGCCATCTGGTTGATCAGTATTCATACAGCCTAGCTTCTGAACTGGTACATTTTAGAACTGCTACTTACTTTGGGTTATGTGTAACAATGTACATTAGCATAGTAACTATTGGGAATGACTTCAGATAAAATTTCCTTTGAAACGTCACATTTACAGATGTAGAAAGGAAAGGTAAATTTGGGATCAGCTTTACATGTCTTCATTTCGACAGCCCATATTTTAGGTGTTTTAAACATTGGATTCAAATAATTAGTATTCCTTTTTTCTGCATGTTGGACTGCCAGTTTCTGGCAGCCTATGTGCCCTGCTTTTCTCTCTGCCTTTCTTAGTAATTGTCATAATTGCAGGGTAACTTATCATTTTCTTGCTGTTATGTGTGTTATCCCTGCAAAATTCTTGCCAGTTGAACTATGCATTTCCTCATAGCAGTTTTCTAGTTCATTTAATTAAACATTAATTTAATGATCTTTAAACAAGCCTAAGGTTAGTAATGTGACAAAATAGTAATCCATTAAATGTACAGATAGTAAATCTACCATCTCTTTGAGGAGATTACGTATGCTACACAAGTAATTATCTGAAATCTGAATATACTTAATTTCTCTGAACTGCTAGATGAAACCATCAGGAGGATATTACAGCTCAATTTCAAGAAGAAATGCAATAGCTTTTTAAGCCTCAAAAACACTTTATAAATCACTAGTGCCTGTTGTTTATCTAGCAATTACATGAAGCATTTGTTTTTTTTATAAAGATGAGACCAACTTTAAAAACAAGATAACCCATTTGCACATACTATATATACTAGGGGTGCACCGATAGAGATTTGGGAGGCCAGTACAGGTAGCCGATTTTTAAGGAGGCATATCTGATTTCCAATACAGCTGTGTGAAACTGGTAAATCTGTTGTGGTGGAAGGGAAGGGGCATGAGGGGGCAGATCAATGCCCCCCATGGTGAGGTAGGGAGTGGGGCAGGGGCAGACACTGCCCAGCTGGGGTGGGATGGGGTGCAGGATGGAGCCATGGCTCATCCAGGGGATGCACCGGTAGGGTGGAGCAGCTCCCATTGCTGTGCGCACCCCAGGAGGGCACGGGGTGGGGGGCGTGTGCCCCTGGATCTGTGTGGGGTGGGATGGGCAGGCTGCAGTTGCAGGCTGTAGCTGGGTTTGTGCCTGGTACTTCTTGGTGGGGGCTGGGCTTGCAGCAGGCAGCGGCAGTGCTGGGAGGGGGCTACTGAGGGGTGGCTGCAACCACCCCATATTTCACTGTAGCTTCCCCATAGCCTCCCTTTCCAGCCCCAGCACCACCAGCCCAGAGTGCAGCCCCCACCAAGAAGAGCCCAGTGCAGCCCCGGCTCCAGCCTGAAGCTGCAGCCTGCCTGCACTGCCCCATGCAGATCCAGGGCACACTTCCCCCCCCCCCGGTGCCCTCCCGGGGTGCAAGCAGCTGTGGGAGCTGTCCCCTGTACCCTCCAGATGAGCTGCGGCTCCATCCCGTGCCCCGCCCCACCCCAGCTCGGCAATGTCTGTCCTGCCATACTCCCTTCTTCCCCTCTCCCCTTCCACCACAACAAACTTATCATCTGCACACAGCTGTTCAAGCTGCTGGGCTGCACTCCTCGCTGCCTGCATGCTGCACTGTGGTTGCACGCATACACGAGCATTTATTGGCCAAATTATTGGCTTCATTTGGCCGATTTCTGTTACAACCAAATTTCCTTATATCAGTGCCAATCCAATATCTGACCGATGTATCGGTGCACCTCTAATATATATATACCTGTCTGAAGTTTTCAAAACACTTTGCAAGCCTGAATCCATTCCCAAATTAAAGAAACAAATATGATAACATTTTAAAGCAATGCTGCTAGATTATGAAATTTTCCTAAAAAATTAAATATTTGAAAATGAGGACATTTAAAGTTAAAATTTTTAAAACTATCAAAGACTGTAGTTCACAACATGTTGAAATATCCCGAACGTAAATGATCTGCGCTTCCACCCATCCTGATTTACCCCATCTAAACTTGTGAAAATAGTCTGCCAGTTGCACACTAAAAGACGTCCCTGTCCTGTTGAGATGAAGTGCTCCATTTTGCATAATTTTATACTTTTTCCCATCTTTCCAGCTTATTTCCAAATAAATAGGAATTTCAGATTTAACTGGTAAGTGTTTGGGTGGCTCTGAGTAGGTCTGATAGGGATGTTGGAAAAGATAGTTGCTAGTCTATATTTAGAATATGGTATATTTGACCAACATTGAGAAGATCATTAGCATGGAGTTGCATATTTAAGTCAGAATGGAGAGGTGGATGGAACAGAATCAGGCCCACTTCTGCACCAATTAGTGTCAGTAATGAGAAGCCAAACTGACTTTTAAAAGCTATGCTTATATCAGTTATTTTAGTACAAAAAAGAAAGCAATAGTAGCAGAGCCATGCTGATTTAATTCATATATCTCTATTTTGTGCAGGCCGGGAGCAGTCTGAGGCCCTTTTTTCGCGCAGCAGGCTGTGGCCAGCAGCCCGGACGCGCCGGGTCGGGGAAGGCAGGTGGCACGCTAGAATTAGGCACGGACGCTTAATGGTTGATTTAAGATTGTTTACTTACACCGTAGATGGTTGCGGTGCAGGCTGGAAAACTTCCAGGAAAACTTTGCTTAAGTCCCAGTTTAAGGACTCGGATAGAGCTCTGGATTCACTCACACGAAGTTTGCTAGGCTCCGTGGAACTTGCGCGCAGGGAAAAGGGGTTCGTCGAAGGATTGCGCTCGGTGACGGGGAGAGACCAGAGGCTGATCAGACCTCTATAGCCAGCTCTAAGGCACACGCGCTAGGTCCGATAGGCTCCGCGGTGCACCTAGAGTTCTCCTCAAGATGTTTACGGAGTCCCCCCTTGCAGGGTTCTCCTCCGGAGATCTCCAACTTGGGCGGAAACCACTCAAGCCTCTTATATGGCTAGCAAGCCAATCACTAGCCGCCACGTAGGAATAATTTAGAACTGACCAATAGTGGGGCACGAATCTGAATACAAATGGCGGGAACTCCTTGCAACGTGCATTTCTGTGTTGCAACGAAGAAATGCACCCTGCAAAGAAAGCTACAAATGGCGGGAAATAATTCAGCAGTGCCGAAGCACACACAAACAAAAATCACACCCTTGGGTTGTGACATATTTAAGATATTGCTGAATATGATTTTGTATGTTATATAATAGTCATTTTAATGTTGCATATAGTAGTACATATGACATAAGGCCACATTTTTCATTGTGTTATGCCAGTTTTATACCTGTGACTATTGATTTAATTGTAAAACAGTAGAGAATCAGCTGTGGAATGTACAATTGCACATATGATCTTAAAATAACATACAAAAGCATTTCTACGCAGTATTCCAAAAAGGGAAAAACAGTAGCACCATGTAAGATTGAACACTTAAACAGTAGGGAAGTCAAGAATATAGTAATAATTAAGATTTTTGTTTAAAAATAATCAGTATTAGTATGCTATTCTCATTGTTTATTAATAACTATGAATTTATTTATAGAATGCTATAGAAATGCATTGTATTTTATACATGCTGGCTTAGAGGAAGGCAAGGTAATTAAAGGCAAAAATGTAATTAACATTAGTAATATAAATAACTGTGCTTTCAAATGTAAAACAGAATCAATTATGCATCTTTTCTTAGTTTTCTCTGCCATAAAATATAGTCTTCATAAATATCTAAATGAGAAAATACACCTTATGATTACTTCTGTATTATCAATGGTATTCTTAGAGTGTATAGCAAGACACAGAGAAGCATTTCAGTATATTTTCATCATGTTATTATAGATTTTGTATACTTAAGTTACAAGTAAAACCACTTTTAAATTTTTTCCCAAAGGAAATCTTATCTAAATAATTTGAAAACAATATAATCGAGGGCAGTGTCATCTGTGACACTGCCCACGTGCACATCCACCAGCCCTGTTGTCTTTGTTCTTTATCATCTGTCACCAAATTTTTAAAAGATTGACAGTGTAGCTATTGATTGTTTAATTAATTGGAATTATTTTTTGTTGCTTTCCTAAGGTACCATCCTGCAGTGGCAATTGTAAGAAGCCTTGGCATAACGTGTCTTTTGTTGTTCTTGTGTGGCAGGGAAAAGCTCATATTATTTTAATTGTTGATGGTGGTGATGGTGGTTGTGGTAGTTTGTTTTTGCTGTTGCTGTTATCATAGTTGTTGTTGTTAAACTTAATGAGATAGTAGAAGACTTCTTCTGTACAGAACTATTATGAATTTCAATAGAATTATAAGATTGGCAAATTTTAAAATGTAACTGATGAATTATATTTTAGCCATTTCATGATAATTGCCAAATAAGATGTAGAAACTTAAAAGCAGTTTCACTGCAAAATCATCTAAAGCATAGGACTGGAAGGAGTCTCGTCCTACAAAATTGTTTAAGTCTAGAAGGATCCACAAGAAAATCCACTGCAAGTCCACTCCCACATCACAAACCACAAAACACTGTCTGAAACAACCTTGTGCAAAAGAATAAAACTACAGTGTGCCACAGAAAGAGAATCAGAGAAACAAAGCCGCAGACAGAAGTGACGATTCTTGCCTTACCTGGCCCCTGAAAGTACTCTATAGTTGTGACCAAACACAAGTACATGGCTGGAGACCGCTTAAAAAATGGCTGTTTGGTGAAAAAGTAACCCTCATCTGATCAAGTATCAGATTAAGGCATTCTGCTTAAGAGTGCCTCAGGGAACTTCTGTACAGTTCTCTGCAAGAGTTACTTGTCATGCCCCTAGTCTGCCACAGGGAGGAGGCAGACAGTATCCAACCTGTGCAGCCATGGAGAGAGGGAGAAAGGGAACACACCTGCTTTCCAGCCTGCTGGGAAACAGTCAGCTCTCCGAGCTGGGAGACATCCCCCTGTTGTGTGGGGGGGCTAAAGGAGTGAGATCCGTTACCTGCCTACCCCCCATCTCCCAACCCCTGATTGCTGCCCAGCTGCACCCTGCTTATCTAAATAATGTGAATACAACATAATCAAGGGGAGTGTCACTCTCACTGGCAGGCAGTGGGGCTTGTAGCCTGCTCCCTGTCAGTTTCAGTGCCTGGGCTGGTCCCCTGACAACCAGCAACATTGGGGCTACGGGTGAATTTGAGCCCCACCATTGTGGGGGTTGTGCCCAGCCTCCACCTGGATGCTAGCTGGGGGGCCAGGGCCGCAAGCCCACACCTACCAAGTGCTTTCTGACAGTGGCCGGAGCCAGTGATTGAGCCAATAATTTGGGTGGGGGCCTTTGCTGGGTCACCTTCCCTACCCACTATTGACAGGGTCCCCGGTGACCACTCCCATGGATTCTGGGGGCGCAGAAGCCCTCAGACCACGCCCAACTGCCCTGACAGCCAGCTGGGGGTTTCTGAAGCCCTGACTGGCTTACAATGCAGGCAACTGCACCATTGTGTTGCCTGGTTTCCCCCTCCTGCCAATTCAGCGTCCAGCTGCTGGGGGTACACTGACCTAAAAAGGTTGAAACCCCTGCTTTAGCCTGTAAAACTGAGCCACCAGTGCAACAGGGCAAGCAATGGTAGAGGTAGATGGCACAGTGGGGTAAGCAGCAGGGGAGTCAAATGGCCTGACATCTGCCCCTTGCCCCTTGCTGCCTTTCCCACACTGCCTGTGTGCCCCAGCGCTTTCCTCATACCACCTGCAACCCCATGCTTCCACCCCTCCTGTGCCTGCACCCCCTGATATCTGCCCCTCTCCTGTCTGCACCCCCTGCAGTTCCTGCACCACTAATGCCTTCCTTCCCGTTTGGCCCTTCCTGCTGCCTACCCACCCCACTGCCACTTACCTCCATTGTGGCTCTGCCTCCAGCTTTGGCCTGGGGCATGCAGCTTATGGTTGCTCTGGGCCCCACCTGGTCATGCAGCAGTGGTTGCAGCAGCAGACCTGGGCAAAAGGTAGGGGCAGAGGTGGCAGTGTGGCCAGGTCCTGGCGGGGAACAAAAGCTGTGGTGGGCAGATGGTGGTGGGGGCATCAGCTGTGACTCCAATCTCAAGTTTGGGTTAGGGTCAGTTGGAGCTTCAACCACCACCTGCTCCTACCACATGTACTGAAGTCCAAGATTAGGGGCTTTCTCCACCATGTTAAATGGGTCTTGGGAAAATGTGTCATTTTGGATTTGAATAAATACAGTATCAAAGGTAGGAAACCCTTAGCCTTTGTGGGTAACCAGCAGAAACCCCTGAAGCATAGTATGTATTAATTAATTAATTAAATATGGTACAACTTTTCTAGGGAATGAACTGGAGAAGAAACCAGATCCAGAAAAAGCTGTTGCAACTACTCAGCTCAGCCTTCCTTATATGTACACCCTGTAGCCATAGACTTCCCTACTGTTAGACCTGAAGTGTTTCTGCAAAAAGACATCAAACTCACCTCACAGGCTGTGAGCTTTACTAACCTTGTCAACCCCACAGTAAAAATGTTTCCAATTTTCAATCTCCCTGTTTCCAAGAAATTCTCTCTCACCTGGAGAACAATTTCTCTGGTTTTAGTCTCATCCATCTGATCTTAACATTTTCTATCAACAAGTTAAAAAGCTTCCCTTTGCTGTTCTCAACCCTCACATGCAAGCAATTACATGCTGACCAACTCTTCTCTCCCTCACTTCTTGGGGCCTAAACAAACTGAATGCCGAAAGCCTCTTATCAGAAACTTTAATTTCATTAGGATCACCCCTATCCTGTTATATAATCTTCCATGAACTTGTCCAACTGTACAACTTTCTTGCCACCACTACCATGGTTTGAAGGCTGTTCGAGAACTACATCTCTGCTGGTTAGAATTTTTTTTTCTAATTTCCAGTCTAAATTGTTTCAGGGATAACTTACTCATTTGATTGTGTACCAATATTATTCTTTAACTTAAGAAGTTCTTCTCCCTCCCTGGTATTTACTTCTGAAAGCATAGAATCATAGAAAATGAGGGTGTTTATTTATGTGCTCTGGGAGCGTGGGGGAGGAGGGACACTTTTAATTAGAGTGGCTCCGAGAGCTGCTTTAATTTAAATGCTCAAAGCATCATGTGTATCAGCACCCCTGTGCTGAAAAATGTTGGTGGGATTGCTTTAACTAAAGCTCATCAAACGAACTTTAGTTAAAGCACCCCCACCACCATTTTTCAGCATGGAAGCACTGAAGCATGTGGCGCTGGAATCTGCTGGAGCTGCTAATTACCACATTCCAGAAGACTTGATCAATCGAGTCTGCTTCACGCTGTAATTAAGCATGTCAGAGCCCCCTCAGTCTTCTCTTCTCTAGACTAAATAAGCCCAATTCTCTCAGCCTTTCCTCATAAGTCATGTCCCCCAGTCCCCTCACTATTTTTGTCTCCCTCCACTAGACTCTCCAATAGGGCTGTGCGAAACAGCATCATTTTGCTTCTACTTCTGTTTCAACAGGACAGTGTTTCATTTTGAGTTTCGTTTAATTTCAAAACCACAGTTCCGTTTCGCTTTGTCAAAACTTGCTCCTTGTTCTCTCATCTGCCAGCACTGAGAACAATCTAGCTGCATCCTCTTTGGAACCCTTTAGGTAGTTGAAGGCTGTTATTAAATCTCCCCTCAGTCTTCTCTTCCCCAGAATAAATAAGCCCAGTTCTCTCAGCCTCTCCTCAGAAGTCATGTTGCCCAGCGGTCAAACCATTTTGGTGCCCTCTGCTGGATTCTCTCCAATTAGTCCACATCCTTTTTGTGGTAGGGGGCCCAAGAGTGGACACAGTACTCCAGATGTGGCCTCACCAGTGCTGAATAGAGGGGAATAATTACTTCCCTCAATCTGCTGGCAACGCTCCCACTAATGCAGCCCAGTATGCTGTTACCCTGCCTGGCAACTAAGGCACACTGTAGGCTCATATTCCTCTTACTGTCCACTGTAACCCCCAGGTCCTTTTCTGCAGAGCTGCTGTTTAGCCATTCAGTCTCCTGTCTGTACTGGTGCATAGGATTGTTCAGACTATGTACTTGTCCTTATTGAACCCCATGAGATTTCTTTTGGCCCTATCCTCCAAATTCTCTAGGTCTCTCTGAATCCTAGCCATACTCTCCAAGGTATTTACTACTTCCCCCAGCTTGGTGTTATCTGCAAACCTGCTGACGGTGCACTCCATTCCATCTTCCAGGTTGATGAAGATATTGAACAAAACCGGCTGCAGGACTGACCCCGGGGCACTCCACTCAATACCAGCTGCCAACTAGACATTGAGCCATTGATTACTACCCTTACATGACAATCCTGCCAGTTTACTAGCCACCTTACAGCCCATTCATCCAACCAACCCATACTTCCTTAGCTTGCTTGCAAGAATGTTGTGGGAGTCTCTATCAAAAGCTTTACTAATGTCAGGGAGTATCATGTCCACCGTTCTCCCTGCATCCAAAGAGCCAGTTGACTTGTCATAGCGGGCATTCAGGTTGGTCAGATGTGACTTGCCCTTGGTGAATCCATGCTGACTTTTCCTAATCACCTTTTCCTCCAAGTGTTTAGAAGTGGATTCCTTAAGGACTTGCTCCATGATTTTTCCAGGGGCAGAGGTGAGGCTGACTGGTCTGTAGGTCCCTGTATCCTCCTCCTTCCCTTTCTTAAAGATGAGCACTATATTTGCCCTTTTCTAATTGTCCAGGACCTCTCCTGATCACTACCAGTTTTCAAAGATAATGGCCAGTGGCTCTTCAATTATGTTAACCAACTCCCTCAGCACCCTTGGGTGCATCGCATCTGGCCCCGTGGATTTCTATATGTCCATCTTTTCTAATGTGTTCTTTTGCTGCCATCACCTGTCCACCTCCTCCCCAAATTGTGCTGCCAGGTACAGTAGTCTGGTAGCTAACCTTGCCAGTAAAGATTAAGGTAAAAATAGGCATAGAGTATTTCAGCCTTTTCTTCATCTTCTGTCACTAGCTTGCCTCCCCCATTCAGTAAGGGACCCACACTTTCCTGATCTTCCTCTTGTTGCTGACGTACTTGTAGAACCTCTTCTTGTTACCCTTCACGTCCATTGCTAGCTGCAACTCCAATTGCACTTGGCCTTCCTGATTTCATCCCTGAATGTCCAAGCAATACACTTATAATAGTTTGTTCAAGTTTCCACTTCTTGTAAGCTTCCTTTTTGTGTTAGCTCATTGAAGTATTGCCTGCTAAGCCAAGCTGGCCTTCTGCCATACTTGCTAGTCTTCCTGAGCATCAGGATATTTTGTTCCTATACACTTAGTAAGGTTTCTTTAAAGCATAACTAGCTCTCCTAGACTCCTTTCCCCCTCAGGCTGGCCTCCCAGGGCACCCTGCCCATCAGTTCCCTGAGTGAGTCAGTCTGCTTTTTTGAAGTCAGGGGATCCTTACTTTGCTGCTCTCTTTTCTTCCTTTCCTCAGGATCCTGAACTCAGTCAGCTCATGGTCACTGCTACCCAAGTTGCTATCCACTTCTACATTCCCCACCAATTCGTCCGTGTTTGTGAGCAGTAGATCAAGAAGAGCACAGTCTGTAGTTGGCTTCTCCAATACTTGAACCAGGAAGTGTCCCCAACACTCTCCAAAAACTTTCTGAATTGCCTGTGCACTGCTGTATTGTCCTCCCAGCAGATGCCCCCCGTGAGAACCATGGTCTATGATCTGGAAACTTCTGCTAGCTGTTTGAAGAAAGCCTCATCCATGCACCTCATCCTTGTAGTCTGGTGGTCTATGGCAGACACTCACCATGACATCACCCTTGTTGCTCTCCCCTTTAACTTTAACTCCTGTATATATAAAAGGGGTGGGCAAAATATGGTAAGCGGGCCAGATCCGGCCCGCCAAGCACTTCCCTCCGGCCTGCAGAGCCCCTCCAAAACCCACATAATGGTGGCTGCCTCTCTAAAAGCCTCCTGCGGCACCAGCCGCCAGCTGCAGCACTTCAGGCTGTTTCCTTGGGTTCTGGTTGCGAGGCAACCAACCCTGACCTCAGCCTGACCCAGTTGGCTTTGCCCCGCCCCTGGCTCAGGCCACATTTGCAGCTTAAGAGGGGCGGGGGGGGGGGGGGGCTGGGCCAGAACCTGTGGCACCAGTGAGGGGAAAGAGTGTCTGGGCTTGGTTCTGCTTTGCTGCATGGGACTGGAAAGGGCCCTGCCCTGCAGGTAAGCCCAGGAAAGCGGTTGCTGGGCAGGCTTTCCCCGTGCCATGCTGTGCTGCTTGGGCCATGCAGGGTTGGGCTGGGCCCACACTGGGGAGGGGAAGCAGCAGCTGGGCTGCAGCTCTGGCCCAGTCAGCACCAGGGAGGAGAGGTGGCAGTGGAGCCGTGTGCTGCTCAGGACAGGATGACCCCAGCCAGAGCAGCAGGGGCTCAGCTACATTTTCTCCCTACCTGCTCTGGTCAGTCCCGAGTGGCACATGGCTCCACCGCTGCTTCTGCTGGCTGGTGCAGACCCAGCTGGGCTCGCCCCATTCCCAGTAGCATGTGGGAAGCTGGCTTCAGCTGAATGCTGCTCTGGATGGGACGGACCCGGCTGGGTCTGCACCAGCCAGGAAAGGCAGCATACAGCTGAAGCTGACTCGTTGCGTGCTGCTGGGGACAGGAGGAGCCTGGCTGGGTCTGCAGTGACCAGGAAAGGTGGCATGCAGCTGAAGTCGGCTCCTTATATGTTGTTGGGGATGGGAGGAGCCGGCCAGAGCAGCAGGGGCTCAGCTGCACTTTCCCCTTGCCTGTGCCGGTCAGTCCTGAGCGGTACATGGCTCTGCTGCCGCTTTTGCTGGCCAGTGCAGACCCGGCTGGGATCCTCCCATCCCCAGCAGCATGTGGGAAGCTGACTTCAGCTGCATGCCATTTTTCCTGGCCAGTGCAGACCTGA
Organism: Alligator mississippiensis; assembly: GCF_030867095.1. Classification (NCBI taxonomy): domain Eukaryota; kingdom Metazoa; phylum Chordata; order Crocodylia; family Alligatoridae; genus Alligator; species Alligator mississippiensis. The sequence goes on along the minus strand of NC_081828.1, from coordinate 158,256,925 downwards.
CTGGGTCCGTCCCATCCAGAGCAGCATGCAGCTGAAGCCAGCTTCCCACATGCTGCTGGGGATGGGGTGAGCCTGGCTGGGTCGGCACTGGCCAGCAGAAGCAGTGGCGGAGCCTCCTCCTTTTGGGGCCAGCTGGCACAGGTAGGGGGAAAGTGCAGCAGCACGTGGGGGAGCCACTGCTTGATAGGGGACGGGATGGGCTAACTAGGCCCCACCAGGGAGGGAAAACTGTGGCTGAGCCCCCTGTGACTCAGGAAAGGAGAGGTCCTACAGCACCAGAGGTGAGGGGACCTGGGCCTGGGCTGACTTCTGCTGTGCCGGGGGGGGGGGGGGGGGCGGCTGGGATGGGTCAGGACCAGGTCATGCTGGCACCAGTGATGGGTGGGGGGGTTGGCCAGCTTTTGATGCCTGGGGCCTGATGGGGTGGGCTGGGTCCTTGCTTCTGGGAGGGGTCTGGTGACCAGTACTGGTCAGGGGAAGGGAAGCTGGGGCAGGATGTTAGAAGGTTCACAACCCCTTGCTACCTGGTAAGTTGTGCAAGGGGATGGACTTCTGGTGGAAAAGGTCAGGGGGCGGGACTTCCGGTCCCAAGATGGTGACCAGGGGGTGGGACAACTGAAGGGGGGGCTACCCATGTGGCCCTTGACAGCTCACCAAAACTCATCAAGTGGCTCTCCGCCTGAAATAATTTGCTGCCCCGATATATAAAGACTAACCATGTTCATCTTCAGCCCTTGTTTTTCTATATAAACCAAACTCTTAATCTCCTCTCATAAAACTTTTTTTTCATGACCCTAATCATCCCAGTAAACTTCCTTCTCTGTACCTGTACCAGTTAATACTTGGCTTTTTTGGATCATAGGTGACCAGAACTTTATGCAACATGCTAAATAAGGCCTTACTGATGCCTTGCACAATAATATTAGTTACCTCCCGTTCTGTACTGCAGCGATCTTGCCCAGTACATCCTAGAACTACCACCAGAACGGAAACACCCCATCTCCCATAACTAGATATGAAACATGAATAAGAATATTTAGTTTTGTTAAGGAATCCACACTATTAATCTATGAAAGCCTAAGTCTTAACCTGCGGTAATGCTATCAGTTATAAATGTATTACCTGACATGATAGCAATCTTCAAATACCTGAAGGGATGCCATATAGAAAAGGAAAACCACCTTTTCTCTCTTGCTGCAGAGAGGAGTATGCAGACTAATGGCTTAAAATTGAAGCAAAGTTAATTTTTGATTGGATATCCAGAAAAAACTTCTTCACTACCTCTAGGTAGCAGGGGCTCGTGAGTGCTGTGATGCTGCGGCTCATGGAGTGTCCCAAAGAAGCACGGGGGGCTCCCCAGTGCACTTGGCAGCAGACCCAAGTGTTCTGGTCCACTTCTCTGCCCAGCTGTGCACCCTGCCAGCGGTGCTGGGGGCTGGTCTCCATGGAAACCCTGGCCCTGTGCTCACAGTGCTGCTGCTTCTGGGGTCTCCATGGAAACCAGCCGCACAGATGTGGGCAGGGGCTGCTGGGAAATAGATTCTGGCTGCAGGCCGGATCCACCATTTTGCCCATCCCTGATCTTAAGGTTAACTACCAACGGAGGACAGGACACTAAACACAGCAGTCTCTATCTCTGATACAGGTGTGTTTGCACTTAGGTACAAGGCTGGGCAGAGTCCCTCTGACATGCCTTTTTTTCTTTTCTTTTTTTTAATGCATGTCAACGATCACAATAGAGTAGAATCCTTTCCTCACAATACAAGAGAATCCTGTGCTTCAGTTGGCCTTTGTGTGTCTGCTGTGTGCTCCCTCCACCAACCATGCTTAAACTAGAAAAAATATTGCTCCAAGAAAATGGGGTAGTACTGCAGATTCACTGAAAGCCAAAAGTCCTAGACTGCTCTCAGCGAAGGCTTGTCTGTACCACATTGGGAGTGGGTTCTGGTGAGGATGGAACTGTGTATAATCCATGCATGCTGCACTCACCAAAGGCCACAGAGTTTGGAACAGCCTCACTTTTCTGTCTCTGGAGTATATTAGCAGACTCAGGACCCGTTGCTGATGTGGCAAGCCTTGATAGTTCTTTAACCGTCAAGCAACTTTCTTGGCCTGGGCAGTTCTTTGAAATGTAATCCTATAAGCTGCTGTCAGGCAAATTTACAATAGACTTGTGTTCACCACATCAGAAAAAATGGAATTCATAAATTTGAAGTCCCATCCTGTCACATGATGTGTTTAAAAAAGTTATCATCAAAAGCGTGCATTTTAAAGTCTTGATGTAAACTGGCCTTGTTTTTTTTTTAACGTGTTATCTGATCAGGGCAAACCCTAAAATGCACCTTCTATCCTGGTGTGAACACCACCTGAGAATTTTTAATTGTGTTTAGTAAGCACATCTTCTAACCTAGAGTATATACTTCAGGTATAGGTAAAAAAAAAAATAAATCAGATATCCTGTTCACCTTTTTGAAACGTTCAGAGTCTAGCTGACCCATCTCCTTTAACAATTCCAGGCTCCATACATGTCCAGTCACAACTGATTCTGTCTATCAGCCATGCTTGACTCTCCAATCAGCACTGACTCTCTCCCTTTCTCTGCTAGGCTTCTAGACATTTCCATAGAAATGTTATTATTTCCTAACAGGCTGAACAAACAACTTCAATGTTCTTCTCATTTTCTTCTACTTCAATCTGCTTTTTAGAATAGTTAATTAAGGTTTTCATTTATGGATTGAAATTAGAACCTTGAGATAAGCTGTCAGTGTCAAAAAACTGTCAAACATGTCTTATACTAATGCAGAAATATCTGTGAGACAGTGTGACAGAGTGTAAGTTAAATACATTTTTAAAAAGAAAATTTTAACATTTCTTCTCTGAAAAGCAAACACACATCTTTAAGTTGGTTTTATTTTTGGAGATGCCCTTTCCCTTCATATTGAGATCTTTCACAATCATGTCTAACACGTAATGTAAACGTTTTCAGCTGGCCCAGCAAAACTTCATTAGTGATAAGATCAGACTTTGATGTGCACGCTGCGAGTCTGTGACTTGAAGTACAATGAAAGCAAAATTTGCAAGACAGAAACCCCAGAAGTGACCATTATACATTGGAAATAACTAATAATATTGTAATTTTGTTTGCATTTTAGGTTTTGGAGTCATGATTCAAACTGTCAAAGATCTATAGTCTGTCTGTCGCAAAATGACACCTTTTTTGTACCATGTCACTAGTCAAATTCTTTTGCTGTAATTTCTAACCTTAATTTTAAATACTGTCAGCATCAGCTAGAATTTCAAACAAATGGCAAAACTCATCACCATGCTTATTGAATGAAAAATGCTCTGTGATTTAAATACCTATAGCTTCATCATTTACCCAGTGTTGCGCTTCCATTTTGTTAAGCCTGAGGTTGGTGATTAAACTGGATGTATAATTATTAGCAACAGAGTGACTGTTGTCATAGCTCGCAGTTTCCTGACCAGGTGCAGGCTTCTCAGATTCATACTGAGCATGTCTGTCAGTCTTATGAACAATCCAGCAAAATAAGTGACTGATTTCTCGTTATAATCACAGAGGCACTTTTCAGCAGATTGTCACGCTAGACCTCGATTTCTGAATGGTATAATAAACGTTCTAATGTCTCCAAAAATTATATAGATATATTAAAAAGGGAGATAAAATATTATTTGCAAGCTGATTCCTCTTATCAGCATATGTATCTATGTTAATCATTCAGCTCATGACAATGTGAATAAACAGAATACTGAAGACCTATTGGATTAACCCAATATGATGAGAACTTCAGAGGATCACAGTCCTTTGCTCTTTTTCTCTACCATACTTGTATGGTTCATTTAGTAAGGGTCTGATCCAAATCCCATGAAAGAAAATGGAAAGAATCTCATTGAGTCAGTGGAGTTTGGGGCACACTCTAAGGACTTATCAACATGTAGAAGTTAGCATGGAATAAGCTAGGTTGTAAATTTATTTTGCATTACCTCCTAGTGTGGATAATCTTATCCTATGCTAAGAATGCTTTTGGGTAGTTTAGATTTCAAATTTGTGCTGGTGTTAGGTAAGCTGGTGACTCAGTAATTTGTTTGGTTGATAGATAGTTACACCTGTTGCCTCTTTAGCCTCAGGAAATGTCTATGTTGCTTTCTTTTATTTTAGATGGTGGGATGGATTTGTTCCATGTTCTACACTGAATATTTCTGTTGATTTTGTTTTGTTTTGTGCTGTGTTGTTTTGTTTTTCTTGTTATTTTGTTTCATTTACAGGAACACCTGGGAAACCCAATCAAAGAATAAGGCCCTATTATAATAGGCACTGTATGAGCAATATATGCATAGCAGACAATTAAGGAAGACAGTGGGTGAGGGAATGAGGTACCATAATGGACAGATTTTAACAGATAAATAGAACTTTTCAGCTTGTCATTTACCTAACTGATGATTATTTACATTAATAATGTCAGGAAGCCATTGAATCATGAAAACAGAGATAGAGAAGATCTGTTACTCTATGTAGACACCTGAACAAAGCGTATGTGTGTGAGAGGTGTTCAGGGTAAAGAGAGTGGATTACAACTAACAATCAGAGGTTATAGGCCCTGAACATGACACACTGATGAAAGGCAAGGGGAACTGTAGAATCCACAAGGGGTGGTATTTCTGCCTGTAAGATCATATGGAAATGAGAACAGCTGGGCAGGTATCTACGGATTGTTGCTCTTGGCAACTGTTATCTAGTCTGTAGGTAAGAGACTTGCCATTGGTAGTACTGTGTCAGCAAGCATGGCTTTGTCACATAGTAGGGTTAACAAGTGCCTGAGGGTGGACATTATTTAATTTGTGATTAGGCCAGCGCTACTTTTGGGAACAAAGTCATCTTCTGTATCTATAGAAGCAGGTGTCTGTTTTACTAGTGATACTTGTGGGATAAAAGGGCCAGATGATGTTATGTATGGGTGTAGATTTACTGATTTGGACCCAATTTACACTAGCAGTCAATCTAGCCTAAATATTCAAATGCAGAGAAACAAATGCCACTTAAATGGCACTTACAATGTTTGAATGTGCTTCCCACTTTTGTGAACACTTTTCTGAGTGCACACACAATTTTCCATGGGCAGAGCATGGTTTGACAAATGATGCCAGCATGATTTAGAGGCCAATCTATGGATAAACATTTTGCCCAGTATTTTGACTATCATTAGTGTAGTGCCACTTTCTGTCACCTTTTCAATATAATTTCCTACTTAGTTTTGGTAGCTCAATCTACATCTAAATATAGACTAAACATCCAATCTAAAAAATCAAGTCTGTTCACTTGGAAGAGAAACATTTTGTCAATGTGCCACTAAATGTAATTCATCAGGATTAAAAAATACCATGTTGGAGAAAGTAATTCCTAAGCCGCGTTTTCCTGTTTTACTCTATTGTAAATTCTGTAAATTCTTCAGTGAATTTGGCATTTCTGCTTCTCACTGAAAATGTTCATCTGCTGTGCCAATGTAGAGCTGAAGTAATCCTGGAGCTTTCAAGTGCATCCTACATGTACCATGAAATATAAAAGCAGACAAGAAATTCATACACAGTAATTATGCACTGAACAAGTGTGTATTTTCTTCCTCCTCTTTCAAAACACATACCCTGGTATTCACAATTTCACAAACAACAGTAAATATCTCTAAATGTTCTGAGAGTGGATTTAAATAAGTCTAATATCACTTAGGGTATATACAGACATTTGGGGAGTTTAGGGGCAGGTTAGACTGAGTTAAGAAAGGTCACCTGATCTAAGGTAAATTGGGATGGGGGGCTAGCAGGAAGGCTTGGGGGTATTTGGGGGGGGGGAAGAGGGGTTAGCAGGGACCATGGTGGGGATCAGGGGTCTAATAGGTCTGTGGGATGCATTGGGGGTGATAGCACAGTTTGCTAGAGGGGCTTGAGAGGGGGCAACTGTGGTCTGCAGGGGGTTAGTGGGGGCCAGGAGGGTTTGGTAGAATCAGGGGGAGTAGCTGGGTCCTTGGGAGAATGAGGGGCAGAGAAAAAAAGCAGAGTGGTGCACACATGGGCAACGTGTGCTGCTCGAAACTGGAGCCTGGCCAGCTGGAGCCACACTCCAGCTGCTGACCAGGCTCTATGTGGCAGGATCACCACTGCTGCAGCCCTGGGAGGCCCCCAGGACCCCAAGTAAGGCTGCTGGGGCCAGCCCAGTGCTAGCCCCAGCCTTCCCTACTCCACCTGGGGTAACTTGCTGCTATAGGTGGAGGGAGAAAAAATTATTTGTAGGGGATGAGCATAAGCCCCCCTACCCCCTTGCCCAGCAGGTAAGTCTGTGTGGGAAGGGGCAGGAGGAGAGGGAATGGCCTTGAGGGGGAGGACAGATCCAGGCCTCCACAGTGAGGGAGGATGTGGGACAGGGGCAGGGGCTGGGGTGACTGGGGCCTTGGCCGGGCTGGGTCATGGGACAACTGAAGCCCTGGGTGGCTTGTCCAGGGCTGTGGGGGGGGACTGCCACTGTACACACCTCTGGGGAGGCCCAAGGGGCATGTGCCCCACCCCATTTGTGCATGGAGTCAATTATTGTGTTTTTTAAATAAAGAATTAATTTAACTAAAGAATTAATCTTTATTCAATGTTAGCAGTGTACACTGAAGCCCCTAATCCTGCACTGCCTCACAAACAGCCCTTAGAGTTGTAATTCTTCTTGTGTTCATAGATTCATAGATGTTAGGGTCAGAAGGGACTTCACTGGGTTGAGTCTGACCCCTTGCCCTGGGCAGGAAAGAGGTCTGGGGTCAGACAACCCCAGCTAGGTGCTTGTTCAGTGTTTCTTCCTTGCTTTTTGGGATGGTGCAGTGGATTTACCACAGACCTAAAGTATCTCAGCTATGTTGGCCTTTGAGTAGAAGAACAATCAACTCTGTAACCATTCCCTGTCCATTTGCTTTGGGGAAGGGAATAATCCAGTAAGTAATCCATTTATCCCTACAGGCTCAACCAACCCTAGGGGTGCCAGAGGAGATTGCTGAGATTGCTGCTTACTCTCACTTCTTCCCCTGTGTAGGTGCGTAGTCAAAACCAGAAGCTAGCTCTTTCATCTCAAGATGAGTTTTCAGAGAGCTCCTAGAACAATATCTTTGAAAAATAGTATTATCTAACCAAACTTGCTATTGCCCTTTCCACCAATATTTTTAAGAAACCTAGAATGATATTTGAAACCATCTTTTCAAGATATATTTTCTTGTATAGCAACCTAGACAATAAATAGAAGGGTTTTTGAAAACAAAAAGGCAGCTAGAAGTTTGTCTAACTGAAACTGACAAACAAACACGAAATTCAATTCAGTTTTTCTCTCTTAATGACAGAAAATGAGAGAGGTTCCATGGAAGTTGAATGCATGAACTGTCCAACTGACACAACAAACAAATATTCAGTGGATTTGTAATTTACTCTTGAAACTGGCTAGTCTGATTGAAAGTAATGATGTCTGACTGAGCTGCTCTTTGTTAATACATAGCTAACCAAGATCCAACATAACACAGACTCAACAAGAAATTAGCTATTCTAGGCAGCATATTAACACTGGAAGATAAAATATTCAAATTAATCATACATAATATATATTCCCTTATTTTTGTACCTCCTGTTTGAATGTATTCACTAATAGTTCTTAGAAAAATAATTTAGTTGCTGAATGTCCTGGCTGAGGGCCTGGAGCCAAATGTTAATTAAATATATCTTGATACATAAATTCTTAAGAAAGTACCTAAGTTTGTGTATGTATTTTAAATGCATGTCAAAGATATGTGTATAATAGATGCACAAATATGAGTTTAAAGCAACAAATAAGTTGGTTTTGCAGATCATAAAGAAAATTCTGAAGATTATTATATTAGAATCACTGCATTATGTTAATTGTATTTCTATTAGTAATAAAAAATTCTTGAGAAATTTACTTCTTTCCCCTGTAAGTTATTAAAAAGAAGCATATTAGTGCAGTGTAATATTCCTGATGCGATAATTTCAACAATATTCTTTATGCTGGGCATAACAACACAAGTTTTATTTAATTGGTTTCTGAAGAAACCCAATTTCTTCTCAGGTTTCCCTGAGGTATAGCTATACTAAGTCACACAGAAAGCTTTTTTTCCCCCCACAAAAACATCAAAATGTTCAAGAGCAAATGGGTTCTTAGTTAAAATTATGAAATAAAGGAATGTTTTACGGTTGTTGGTTGTAGCCATGTTGGTTTAAGGACATACGCAGACAAGGTTTTTTGGGTAAATGTGATATCTTTTATTAGATAAACTAAATAGTCGGAAAATAGTTCTTTGCAAGCTTTTGGGTACAAACACCCTTCTTCAGGTACAGGGAGAGTTTGTTGTTTCTTTTTGTGCTCTCCTGGGTGTAATGGAAGCCAATATTCAAAATGGAGGTCTGTGAAAATGCAAATGTGTGGCAGTGAGGATCCAGAGGCCCTGGGAGATGATAGGTGTGAGATAAGTAGGAGAGGGGGAAAAGGGGAAAGAATGTAGTTGGTAAAATGCAGATGGGTTACCTAGGATTATCAGATGTTAGGCAGGTTATAATATGCCATATATCCAATGTCTATATTTAGTCCATGATTTTTTGTATCTAGTAGATTTATGAAGTGAAGTTCATAGGCTCGTCTACAAAAGGCATTTTGTAAATTCCCTTTGAGGATTAGAACTAAGAGATTGGAGGGAGTGGTTATCTTGTGAGAAGTGTGCACTGATAGGTAGTTGGGTATTTTTGTCTTTGATAGATTTTTGGAGTGTGTTCATTCTGGTATACAGTTGTCTGGTTTCTCTTACATATTTTCTGTCCAGGCATTTAGTACACTGGATGTATTACATTTCTAGAGGTGCAGCTTTAAGATCCAGGAATTGTCTGCATTTTACCAGCTACATTCTTTCCCCCTGCCCCCACTCCTACCTATCTCATGCCTATTGTCTTCCAGGGCCTTTGATCCTTACTGGCACACATTTGCATTTTCACAGACATGCATTTTGCATAGTGGCTCCCATTCTACCCAGGAGAGCACACAAAGAAATGACAAACTCTCCCTGTGCCTGAAGAAGGGTGTTTGTACCCAAAACCTTGCAAAGAACTATTTTCCCAACTATTTAGTTGGTCTAATAAAAGATATCATATTTACCGAAAGAACCTTGTCTGCTCTTAAATAATGGAAAACATTTTCATTGCTGAAGCAGATTTTACAGCACACTTTTCTATAAGGAAGAGATTATGTAGTGGGTATAATAAAGTATCAGTAGGTAATATATTCTGGAGGTTTTTTAGCTTCTATATTAATTTAGATTCAGCAGTGGAAGAAATATACCTCATGTACAACTGGTTATGATATAAATGAATGGCTATAGTGTCACAGAATCAATTAACTCTAAGCATCCCCTCTGAGTTTACCTGTCAGCTGAACTATCAAATACTGAACTCTAACTACCAACAAACTGTAAGTGGCCCATAGCATGAGAGGGGGAAGACACAGAATTGTGGCACATACCCTCCAACCTGTTTTTTGTCTCAGGAGCTTCTGTCTGAGAGAAAGTTCCTCACCTCATCCTCTCTCCTTTTTGGGTCAAGAAAAATAATTAATTACTTCATCTCTTGTAGGAGTGAGGCATATTTTCCTCTTCTGCCTGGTCTCTTACTCAGACTAGTGAATGGAGAAGGATAGAGCCATTTTCAATTTATTCACTTGTTCACAGGAAGGAAGACTCAAAATAGTGCTTGCCATCAGTCTCAGACTAAGCTTCTTTTTTTGTTGAATGAGGTGGTAGGGTCTAGCAACAAGGTAAGTAAGACAGACTAATAAGTAAGTATAGAAAAAATAAAACATGGACACAATTTATTCCCTGAGATTAGATTACAGAGCAACATCTCTTGTTTTCTCTTTCTTCAGGCTGAGAATTTTAGTGTTTATACATCAGTCAGCAGTCACTCTTGAAGCTCTACATCAACTTCCCTCTGAACTGTTAGTAGTAGGGAAGAAGTATATTCAGTTAGTGGGCAGGGGTTGGGGGGCTGAGGGAGCAGGAAGGGGATGGGGGTTGGCAGGGGTCCCCTCCCCCAGCCCCCGCTTCTCCGCCCCCTACTTACTAGCTCAGAGTCTGGCTGCAGTTCCCTGCTGCAGGCATGGGGACTGTCTGAATCATTGAAGCCCTCCTAATCTTTTTCGGAAGATTTCTGAAGATTTGGAGTGCTTCGAATCGATTTGGACCTTTTAATTGGTCCCCTCATTTGATTCGGATTTGGAGATTCGGCCACCTAATCGGGCCGAATCTCCTCCAAATCAAATCACCACCCGAAGCTTCACGCAGCCCTAATGCTAACCCATGCTACCTAGATCCTGAAGTTAGAATATTTGCAACAAATTGCTCATGAACAATCTACAAACCAAGATCTACTGACAGAAGTTATTCAGGAAATAATATTGAATGATGAATAATTCATGACCATCACAAGTTTTTGCAGACTCTTTGTGAAGATAAAGAAGAAAAAACAAAACTTAATGCTGCAGTAATAACCTCCATATATGCCTGTTGTAAATTAATGAACATGCATAAACATGCACTGATGCTTTAAAATGTTTAAAAAACTTATGGATTTTGGCTGAGAACAATGAGATTCAATGTCGTGTAACAGGGCCCTTAAAGTCCACAAAAATATTTTCCTAGCATAGGAGCTGTTAAAGTCCTTACACTAGCATATAGGGGTCATGTTAGATGTGGTTGTTGGGGTACAACTAGAAAAGTACAGTGGGGTATATTAATGGAGGGCTTCTAATCTGCAGCCCCATGGAGCTTTTTGAGCAGTGCTACAACACTGGGGATACTGCTATAATTACCTGGCCCACCAAGACTGGCTAATTTAAACAATGGACCTTTCCAACCTTGTTGTCAACCTTGGCCATTTTCAAAGGGCCTAGACTAAGCTGCAGAATTGTAGCTAAGCAGAAGGCCCAAAGCCTGTTTCTGAGTGACCATAGCGTGAACCATTGTAGATGAGACAACTAGCTTGGTCAGCAAGTAAAGGGAGCCATCAAACCCAATTAAACAAAGCACAAGGCTGAAAGAAGACATGGCAAGACCATACATTAAATAATCTATAAAATATATACACTATATCATAGCTTTAACTTAAAATAGTAGTAGTAGTGATTGATGTAACCAAATGTATTAGATATTATTTTGCCATACTAGAGATATTTTTGTTAAAATGCTTAGATAATTTGTAAAAACAAAACAGCCTTGTCCAAGAAGATCATAAAGTAAGGTAAAGAAGAAACATGAACAGCATCCCACAATAGGAAAGGAAAAGAGATTAGAAACCCATCCTTTTACTTTCCCAAGGATATAAATCCCAACTAATTGACATCTTCCAAGACCACAAGAAATCTGATTCAGTCTGGTTCCAAAAGTTTCAGTGAAACAAAGACATTTAAATAAAACCAGAGATCATGGATTAGAATACTAGAACAAGTCATCTATAAATATTGGACATAGGCTAGAGGGAAATTTGGAGAATTCAGGAAATTCAAGAAGACTTGGTGCCAATCTGTGTGCCACCCTCCTTTCACTTCCCAAGTCTCCCCTGCCAGTACAGGTGAGAATCTGTAAGCACTGATAGAAGTTACATTTTTCATGAAACTGGCCCCCTGAAAACACTCTACAGTCATGCTATGACATGTGTGTGGCTGCAGAGCTCTTTAAAATTGGTTGATCGTGTGACAAATTAACCCCTATCTAATGAGGGATCAGATGAAGGTGCTCCAAAGCTGAGTACCTTAGGGAATGTGTCTTCCTTAGGATCAATCTGTCAGAGCTAGCAGGGCTGGGCTAATGCATCCCAGTCCTGCCCCTGGTGCTGTCAGCAGGAAGGGAGGGGAGAGGGGTTTGCCTGGACTGATCTGGAGCAGGTGCAGGTAGAATGGATCCCTCCTGCCTCATGACCCCCTGCCCCTCACCCCTGCAGTATCTTCCCTCTCCAGCTCAGGTCAGGCAAACCCTAGCCTTCAGTTCTGTCCCCCTCCCTTCTCCCCTTTCCCTTTCAGCAGACAGGCCTGGAGCTGGTGGGGCTGGGGATGGATGGTGTGGCTAGGGGAGGAAGGCTGCAGGCAGGCTCCTCCACTGGATTGTCTCCAAAGTGGAGTTCGATTTCCACTCCCCCCACCCCCGCCGCTCAACCCAACAAGTGAACATCGGGGCGGGGGGGGGGTCGTCACTCTTAACTCGTGGTGCTTTATGTGAAGTACCATGAGTTAGAGTGGGGGACCTGCATGTCTGTCAGTGCCTTATGTTGTGATGTTGGGTTGTGATGTTGGCCAGATAGATTTTGGTATAAATGTTTGTTTTTATGTTTTAAATTGCAAACAAATCAAAGATTGGGATGTAGACCTGTTTCTGCCTCTTCAGGTAACCTTGTGGATAGGCCACTGATAAATTTGAGTAACAACTTTGCAAGTGCAGCCCAGGATTAGGAAGACCCAGAGGCATTGGTAACTAAGAGCCATGCTAGCTCTTCTCACCCGTGGTGTGAGTTCAATGCTGTGGCTATTAGGGCTGTGCAAAGATTCAGTTCCTGATTCAATTCGGCAGAGATTCGGCCCAATTTGGTGGCTGAATCTCTGAATCCAAATCAAATCAGGAGACCCTTTAATCTCTCTGAATTGAATTGGAACCCCCTGAATTGATTCAGAAAGATTTGGTGATTTAGATATAGACACAGATTTAAATATTTTTTCTACATACCTCAAGGTACGAGGCAGCTTGTGAATGCTGCAATGGTGGGGTGGATGGAGCATGGAGGGAGCATGGAGGGCTCCCCAGTACAGTCGTCAGCAGACCCAGAAGTGGCCCAGAAGCACTTTTGGGTCCACCGGGGAGTGCGCTGAGGCCCTCCACCCTGCGGCTTGGCAACTGGTGCCTCCTGGCTCCTGCTGCAACCTATAGCCAAGCCAGAGGGGGACGGTGGGGGTAGGCAGCACGCTTGGTGGCAGACCCAGAAGTGGACTGGAACTACTTCTGGTCCACTTCCAGGTTCACCACCGAGCATACAGGGGGCTCCCCATGTTCCTGTGGGATGCTCCTTTCACCCCAACATTGCAGCATTCATGAGCCATGCCTGGTACCTTGAGGTATGTAGAAAAAACATTTAAAGCTGTGTCTATGGCCAAATTGCTGATTCTCCCAATCAGCATCGACTCTTCAGATTCGGCAGAATCAAATCGGGGACAGTGATCCAAATCAACAAATCGAATCACTGTCCCTGATTTGGGCCGAATCCAAACCAAATACAGCCCGTTTTGCACATCCCTAGTGGCTATGTCTTAATGCGCAAAAAAGATACGACTACAGTGAGATCATTAATACCTGTTAGTTACCTGTCTCCCCCTTCAGAGTGGGGAGAAATGCAGATAGAAGAACAAAAAAAGCTCTACTTCTTTTAGCAGTGAAGAGGTACCTGTAGTATCATAGGGTTGCATAGGATCTCTGGATCATCTAAAGCAGCCCTGGGCTCAGATAAAGTTGAGCTATTCCTAAACCAGTGAAGCACCTGAAATAGGTGAAGGTGTTTTAGTGTAGTGACTTCATATGTTTCAAGTTATGGAATTATATCAGTTTGCGAGATCAGGGACAAATCTTGTACTTTTCAATAGTTTCTGCTTTTATACAGATAGTTTTAAATTATGCTGTCTCTGTACTGTATGCACTGTAAATGACATGTTAATGAGGTGTTATAGCACTTTGTCTGATTAAATACAGACAGTGTAAATAGCCATATGTAATAGAAGGGGAGATGTTTTCCATGCTCATTTGCATGCCACACTATTGTCAGAATTCCTTTCTAGCCATGCTGGGTTCTATACATGAGGGGGGAAAAAAGAATCAAAGAAACTGGATATGTACAAGTGTGATCGGTTCTTTGCAATTATTTTATGTTTTTAATCAAGTACTATAATAGTTATTTTTTATTACATGAGAGCTAGTTCCTAGTATTTTCACTATGTAAAACAATGACCAATATTAGAAGACATTTATACAACTACTATTCACTCAGCATAAACACAAAAACACTTAATTTTTTTATTGCTAATAAACTAAGAAACGCTAAGGGAAAGTACAGACTGCTGTATGCTAGCAGTGTGTGTGTGTGTAAAACTCTCTGCCTAATTATATGATAATAAAGCTAATAAAGAAAAGTAATTGCAAGTGGGTAGTGATTAAGTGTTGGTTCTTCAGCGTCATTATTGATATAAAGATTTTGGGTAGATATTCTAAGTGTAATTTCCCAGAATCAGTGAGGTACCTAATTGTAATGACTCAGGGGGGTGGAAGCAACAAATACTTATTAATTTATTAATCTTTTTTTGAAAAAGTGATTCTCTGAAGTCTGCAGCCTTGGCTCAATATTTACCCTGCTTTATGGCCACTTCATGCCGTATGTAGTGGTAGAGTTCCAGACCAATACTAGTAAAAGATAGAGCCACAGAAGTTATGGAAACAGTGATGCTGCTAATTTATAGCAAATCATAGAGAAGGTCTGCTTAACTCCTGTTGAACAGAAGGTGGGAATTTATACTACAAAAAAAAGGATGTATAATAGTGAAGTTGTTGGCAGAGAAACCCTGTTAAAATCTGAATACAGTTTGAGGAACTAAGACAAAGGATCCCATATATTTTAAGAACACCATTTGTTTGGCATGGTAAAATTAATTCTCTGAGTTTCAGAACATTCACAAAGCTGTCTCTAGACTATGTAAAAAATTACATTGAAATTACTGGCTAACATTTTTTAAAATGAAATATTCATATTTTCCCAAGCTGGAAACAACTGTGACCACCTGAAACCTGAGATCCTGCTCCTGCCTTTGTTTCAAGGTAATTTGCATCATCACAGATCCTCACAGGAGGTGAGAGGCTTCATACCGGATATGAACCGTCTGCCCAGAGGAGTTTTCCATTTATTGACTCCTCTGTGAAATCCTATGAAATATGAACTTTCATTTCTACCCAGGAGAACTTTTACAGTCTTTTCTCCAATGCCAGATGAAGGGTGTTTGTGCTTGAAAGTTTGCAATTAAATAAATTTTTTTTTGCAAAAATCTTGTTGGTCTGATAAAAGATATCATCTCTACCATGAACCCTGATTGGCTGACACTGTGGTAACTGATCACTGTCTTAAAAATTCTATTTGTTTCCTTCTACTTCCAACAATTAAAAAATCAACATGATTCATCAAGATGGAATTATTCATTCAGTAATTTTTTAAATACAATTTTGTATTTGGCTCAGCCTTGGGGTAATATATGTACTTGATCAGCCTAACAAAATATGTCATCTGTTGAGATAAAAGTGTATTTCTACCCTCCATTATATTAAGTTACTGTATACTTTGGCTATTTTTGCTCTTGTGTGCTTAAGGATTGCACAGGTGCGCATTGCAAAGACCTTAGCTTACGTGAAACCTGGTGCCATTTTTGTATGCAAGATTAGACTGAATGAGAACCGCGGACTGAACTCAATTTCCATAGATTTCTGAAGCATGCGATTGTTTTAGAGTTGACAGTCTAATTCTCTAAGACTCTGCCAGCTACTTTATGCAGCAATGCTTAAATTACTTACAGAGAGCAGGAAGGGCCAATTTATGATTACCTTACTCAGATAAGTCATCATATTGATCATCAAGTCTTTGAGGAAGGGGCTTTCCATTTGTTGCCCTGTGAAGAGAATTAATCAGGCAGAACCGAAGTAAAATACAAGATAAAAAGAATGGATTATCCTTGGAGGTAGGTCAGCCATTATAGTCTTTAGGGTTACTGCAGAACAGTCAAAAATCTCCATGTGGTGACTGAATAGTATCACACATAGCATGCTTCTGAATATTGGCTACAATTTCAAAGGCTCCTGATTGAACACGTGTTGATGGGTTCTAATCTCCAGCATAATACAATTAAAAGGGAACATACATACAATGAAAAATACACACCCAATAATCAGTTCACCCTATGTGCATTTCCACTCAAGTTTCTTTATTGGATTGATCTGTGTATTAAAAAAATACGGATAGAGTTAAAATGACATGAACTGAGCCAGATATATAATTACAAAGTCTATTAGGGAGTCTGTCTTTTTCATACTTACTTTGTACTTGCCATTATTAACAGCAAGTCATTGGCTATGTTGTTCACACTCCAGCCATGAATCTATGGGGACTTCTAGGAGATGAAGAGATTGATCTGAAAGAAATTGAAAGCATAAGGTTCAAATTAAAAGGTGTGCAAATAAGGAGAAGGTTTTAACCATAGAAATGCAGGAAACAGTGGGTGGAAAATAACTTGTTTCCTCCATTTAATTTGATAATTTAACATCACCTGTTGTTTTGCAGGAGGAGATTGATACAGTCAAATTAAATCATGAGTTGTTGTATACTATACAATTGAGCTTTAGGTTTAGTTTTTTCCTTTATTATAAACTTGTCTCTAATAAGATTTGCTTGCATCTTTCTGCCTTCTCTTCCCAGGACTCCTATATTCACACTGATATAACAAACATCCTCCTGTGCTCTTTACTGCTAATATGTTTTTGATAATACCTGTAAAAAATTGTGTATTGGGTTGTAGAAATGCTTTGGTTGTATTCTCTTTGGTTATCTGCTGCATATGTTTCTCGTGGGGTTAACAGCTCTTTATTTTTTCTGTATAGTTTACTACTAGTTTGAGTTTGGAGTTGGGAAGGGGGTTGAGGGATACAAGGAAAGGAATATCTTAGAATCTATCATGTCTGTGATTGTTCTCCATAGGAATCATTGACCAGTAGGCATGTGTAGAAGCAGTCCCAGCCAGGGATGGGCCTTGTGCACATTGTCCCTTGGGGTTCCTCTTCAGAATAGCACATCTTGAAGTTAGTATCACTGAAATACTGTGACAGTGCTTTCCTTTCAGAGCCGTTATGTCAGGCTTACTGTAAACTTAGGCAAACATCATTGTGTTACTTAGTCTGCAGTTTTCCAGAGTTTCATAGGTTATAAAGCCAGAACTGGTATTGTGCTCATCTAGATTGACCTCCTGTATATCACAAGCCAAAGGTATCTTTGAATTAATTCTTTGAACAAGACTGTATCTTCTAAAAAACTATCCAATCTTATTTTAAATGTTACCATTGGAGCAGAATCCATTCATAACCATGGCAAGATGTTCTAGAGATTGATTGCCTTCACTGTTAAAAATGCACATCTTGCTTCTAGTTTGAATTTTTCAATATCGAGCCATTTGACCTGCTTATCCCTTTCTCTGCTAGATTGAAGGACCCATTATCAAAGTTCTACTAGCAACATAGGTGCTTAAAAACTGTGATCAAGTTACATTTAACTTTCTCTTTTACTAGTGAATTACATGGAACTCCTTGAATCTCTCATTATAAGGCATATTTTCTAATCCCTCAACTATTCTTGTGTCTCCACTCCAAACCTTTTCTGATTTATCAACATCATTCTTGCAGTGTGGACGTCAGAACTGGACACACTGTTCCTGCAGTGGTTGTATCAGTGCCAAATCCAGAGGTAGTATATCCTCTCAACTCCTACACAAGATATGTCCAAGAATCGCATCCTTTTGGCTGCTGCATCACAATTGGTGTATACCTTCAGGCAGCTGTCTACCATGACCCTGAAATCTTTTTTCCAGCATTGCTGTTTCTCATGATAGAGAGCCCATTTTATAAGTATGGCATGCGTTCGTTGTTCTTAGATGAATGATTGTACATTTGACTCTGTTAAAACACACATTGTTAACTTGGACCCATCCTACAGACTCATGTTACAGATGGCTTTATAACAAGGATATACCCCCTGTGCTATTTACCACTCCCCCTCAATTTTTGTCATCTGCAAACTTTACCAGTGGTGATTTTTTAAAATTTCTTCTTTGTCATTAATAAATATTTAAAATATTGCAAAACCAAGAACAATTCCCTTGGGACTTCACTAGAAACATAGCCGTTTACAGTTACATTTTGAGGGCCATCAGATAGCTAATTTTAATCCAATTATTGCATGTCATCTCTTAATTTTGGATCATTTTAGTTTCTTAATCAAAATGTCATTTCTTATATGGTACCAAGTTAAATGCCTCACAGAAGTCCAAATATGTTACATCAACATTATTAATTACCCTTATCAACCAACTTGCATCTTGTAAAAAAAGATAGCAAGCTAGTTTGACAAGAATTATTTCCATAAACTCATGTTTGTTGACATGAATTAATATTCCTTTCCCTTCCACAGAGCAGAAATATATGTTGAACTTTTATCTTCTGTACTATTTCTGATACAACTGTTAGGATTCCTTTTGTTTCTAATACATTTAATTAAACTCCTCCTTGATGGGTATATCTACACATGCAAATAATGTAGCTGAATATACTCTGGCTCAATGTCACTGTCTACATGTGCATTTAAATGCAGTAATTTCCTGTGGCATAGGATAATACCTGTGTCTGATGGGGCTATCCTATGCTGGAGTAAAGTAATATACTGTGCACTAATTGTGGCTCATGTGTAGATGGTGACACTGTACCGCACATTAGTCTTATACACAGTAAAGTGCATGTGTAGATGCGGCCACTGTCCTTCAGTCTGCTGGCATAGATTTTTGCCTAGTGTCACTCTGCGTCCCCTATCAGTTTTCAACATTTCCTAGTTTGATTCATTTTCATTGTCATCAGCTTCTTCTTTCTTCTGTTTATTAAAGCTGGGGGGTTCTTATTTTTTATAGCTGTTGTCATTTCCCACTTTAGGCACAAGGGCTTTCTAGTCAATGCAGTTTCTTTTCTAAATTGAAAAACTGTGGTGCAAGACTGGGCAACTTTTAATTTTTTTTTATTACGTTTTTTGTCCCAACTGATTTCGGAATGTTAAGATAGCCTTTTTAACCAGGATGGCTAGAAACGTGCTTTAAAAGCATGCAAGCAAGCTATGATTCTGATATAAACATATTTATTCCTGACACACGGGTCCCTAGCATGAGGTCTCAGGTATCCCTTGGCATGGGATGCACCTTCAACCAAAGCTTTGTCTACATTACAAAGTTTTACCAGCAAAGTTGTCAGCTAGAGAGTATGGAAAGATCATAGTCCCTAGCTAACATAGGCAGGGCCAGATTAATGCATAGGCAAACTAGGCACATGCCTAGGGCCCTAAGTGATGAAGGGGACCAGTTGTGTTTATTTTACATGTTATAATTATTGAGTGAAAAAAAAAGTAGGGGCCCATGAGTTTGTTTGCCTAGGGCCCACTAAAGGGTTAATCTGGCCCTGAACATGTCTGCCAGCAATTTCCCCACCATCTGAACAGAGTTATGCCAATAGAAGGGCTTTTGCTAACAGAGCTCCTATCATTTGGGGAGGTGTTTTGGCAAAGATAGTAGAAAATCATCCTTCTGTGGCCAAAGGACTTCTTTCCAGTGGGGACCTCTGTCACCATAGCCCTGTCAGGAAAGTGACCATATAATATAGATATGCTCCAAGACTGGACAAAGGGCTGCCACTGCTCCTCTTGTGATTTACCTTTATTCCCTGTCCCCAGGTAGCCATGATTACATAGGGAGTTCTTATAGAGCAGAATCCACTGATAATTGGGAGGCCCAGATTATTCAGGTGGTTGCTTTAAATTTTGCTCCTAAATTATTTGGTTGTGTCAGGGTCCCTCTCTGTCCCTGGAGAAGGTAAGACTTATCTCATAGTAATGCAACTTTAGCTTCTGGAGCCTGCTTTGCTTTTCTTGCTTGACTTTGCATGTTCATAGAGGCTAAAGGAGCTAATAGTTTTAACCACATTTGTGAGTTTTCATTTGACTTTGGAAGGGTCCTTTCTGAGGATATAGCAGTGATTTTTTTTAATCACCCACATGAAATATGGATTTATTTGCCCCATTTGCCTATATCTATCCATTCCCCTTTTCTCTATCCAGATTCTACCTCACAAAATGGGTAAGATCTTTTGAAATTTTACTTTTACTTACATAAGTTCCATGGGTACCTGATCCAAAACCCATTGAACTCAAGAGAAAAATTCTTATGTGCTTTGGATCAGGTCCTCGTCCAGACAATTGATTTAAAGATGATATTTGATTGTATAAATGATGTAATAATTGAACATTTTAGTCGTCTAAATGAAACATGGAAACATTAAAAACTGTGTTCGGTTGATAAGACGCTTTTGAGATTTCAAATAGGAATCCAAAATGAATAGAGAAAATTAGCAAAAACAACGATGAAAGTGGCACTGGTGATTACAGAGTCCATGACTTGGCAAAGGATGAGCTGGGATGCTATCTGTCATGCTGCAGGTTTAGCTCAATAAATTCAGAAGCTGCCTACAATAAAAAGAAAATTATCCTAGTTTCTACTATCATATAGATCTTTATTCAACTGCATCCTATAATAACGTAAAAAAACCTATTACAAATCACATACATTGTGTTTTAAAAACACTCGCAAAATGTGTATTTCATATATAATGATGAAATGGTCTAACATCCATGTGCCCTCCACATGAGGATAATTTGTTTATAGTGGACTCGGTAGTAATGATGTTTTTTCATTTTGTGGACACAATTTTCTCTGTATGGAATGTATTTTTGATAAGAGTAAACTCACCTTTATCAGTGGGGCTAAGGCTTGCTGAATGGAATTCTGAAATTAATGATAGATACAACTAGTACATTAGTATTGCCAGAACGTAAACCTGCTCACCTAGAAAAATGAAATCATAGAGAAATTGCAGCAAATCTTTTGCATGCTCTGAGGATGAGTCTCTTCCTCATTTTAGATGCTTTTAATGTTGATTTAGCATGTTTGTATGGTGTTTTTTTTTAAACAAAACACTCTGTATGTTGTTTTAAGGTACTAAACCACAGAAATTATATCTACTCTACTTTTCCTGATTTTCCTCTAGGGTCTCTCAGTTTTTGGACCTGCTTATCCTTTGTTATATCTGTGTAACTCAGGAGTAATCCAATTATAGTCTGTGGGTAAAATCCTGGCACCTTGAATTTAAAGGGGTATTTTGCCATTGCTTTCAGTGGGGCTAAGATTTCACTAAATGTTGCTGTAATTATAGTATAATTACAGTAATTATATAGCACTTCGTATTTACATGATGTTTGGTTGTAGTGCTCACATGAAGGCTTGTAGTTCATAGGGGCAGCTAAGAAACTGTATTTTGGATTTCTAATCTGTGGAGAATTTCAACATAGCATTAGATTCTTCTCAAACACTTGAGAAAGCCTCAATCATTGGGAATATTTTCTTACAAGAACACTGCATGTTGGTCTTATGGCATGGGGATAGATGGCTGAAATTATCCCTAATAAGCAAGAACTCAAGATGCTTGGGTTCTATTCTCATCTCTGCCAAGGATTGTATGTGCTATCTTGAACAAGCTGCACTGTCTTTCTGTCTCAGTTCCTTATCTGTAGTACACAAAGATAATACTGCCGTTTGTGAAGGAGCACCAATATATTTATTCTGAGTGCAGTAACTTTGTCCTAAAATGTGTATGGAACAAAGATCCTAGTCAATTATATCATGGGGTGCTACATGTTAATGGGAATTCCATTTGTATGCTTTGCTGCTCTTTCCTATGAGAGCACTTACTTTAGTGCTGATCACTCTAGTTTGTCCTTTCTCAGGAGTCCCTGAAGGTCAAGAATCGATGTCTATGCTAAACACCTTGAGAAAACATAGGTAGATAGTCAGTGGAAGTTTAGTGCAAGTAAAAGCTTCAGGTTTCAGTCCTTTAGGAAGATCTGGTTTTCTGTTGTTTCTTACAGTTATTGTTCTAACATCTTTGTATTACAGGGAGGGCAAGTGAAAACAAATAATATATTTCAGTGGAACTGATTTTAAAAGCAAAGTTGAAGCTTGTATTTAAAGTGTATTCAAGAGTAATTCTGATAACCCCCCCCCTTCCCAAAGCCCCTTATAACAATAATGTCTGCTTTAGACTGACCTGGCAAGGTATGATGAAATCAAAATACCAGGTACTTTAATCATATTTAAAAGTAGTTTGACTGCCAGTTATTTTTTCTTGTGGTGGGAAATTAAAATGGTTTTTATCAGCTTTGGGGAAGATTGAAACTCTGTGAGGTCTTTGTCACAAGTGAAATTTGAGCTTATAGCAAACTTTTGCCCTATGTGTGTCCATCTGTCCACTTGGTTTTAGGATACATATCTTTTTTTGGTTCCTCCCTCCATATATTATTATAATTGTAAAAAGAAAAGGTTTAAACTAGAAATTTACAGACCAATATTAACCTTCTTGGAAATGCAAGAACAATGTAATGTAAACCGTGCCCTGTGATAAGAGTAAACTAAAAATAAGAAGTTTTATTCAATCCCAGTGTAATGCCACTCAGTAGTGTTGCAATAGGGATTAATTTGTCCCAACAGTTTTAAATAATGTTTCCTTTTTTACAGGTAATTTTGTTCTACCCAGCAGTAAAAAAAAATAAAAAAAGAATCATTTGGAGAATCTTGAAACATATGGAAATACTAATGCTTTTTGAGCAACTTGGAGCATAACAGTCATCAAAGTAAGTGCTAGAAAATCTTTAATATCGATTTAGAAATCATATCAACTCTTAAACATAGCTTTACAAAGCATACAAAGACTACTATAAAACAAAAAACTAAAGGCCAAGGGGATTAATCTGCACAATCGAGGCTTTGGTACCTAAGACCAATATCACATTAGCTGTATTTAAAAATACCATGCTAGCATATTACATCAATAAGGGAATTATTTATTGAGTTCCTTGGGCAGCTTTGTGTTTGTACACATATATATATATACATAGATGTATAATTTCACAAATGTACCTACATTTTCTAGTCCCAGGCACTTGAATAATGATATGGTGATAGGTATTGCAGAAAACCATATGCTGACCTTCTTCTGTCCATCCTGTGCAAGTGTTAAGGTTTCAATAAGCATTGCCAAAATACAAAGCTATCTGTTGATTTGTCTGAGGATTTGTCTATTTTATTTTTTTATTTTCATGTTTAGAAATGCAACTCTTTGTGACAAAATAGACAAGACACGGAAGCTGTTCATTTTGACTGAAGAAGAATCAAGGCCAAATTCTGTTTTGAACTATGGTCACATGACCACTCATCACTCCTTCCTCTTCAAATTATTGCAAATCAGAACAGGGATCTTATTCTGAGCTTCTGGTTTCTCAACAGACTATTCTTTCAGTTATAAACATTGTACTTCTAACTTGTCTGTCAATGGGCATTCTCTAGCTTCCAGCCTGCTGCTAATCATTTCATCCTAACCACCATGCAGGTTTTCAGGGTTTTACTCCCACTCGCACACTACCACTTAAATAACCACTACCACTTTCATTGTTTCTCACTATGGGTGGAGTTCAGAGTAAAATACAGGGAGCCAAAAGTAATTGCATTTGTTCTAGTATTTTTCATTTTATACAACAGAGGGGGAAGGGGCTTCCAAAATATCTTCTATAGCAACAGAAATCTAATATACCACTGATCATTATTACTACCCAACAAGTAGGACTGTGTTTACCTATAAACTGGCTGGATAAAGGCCCCAGTAAATGAGCCAATAGCCATCCTGACAGTGGTAGTAGCAAACATAAATAACATCCAGTAGTTAGAATACAAGTACAGTGAAAAGATCAGAATGATTTATGACAAACAAAAGACACTTTTAGACTTGTCAAATTAGAAGGATGCTTTTAAGGTTGCCTTTAACAGGGAATCCTTGTCTAATAGAAAGTCTTGAGCTAAGTGAAGGAGAAACTGTAAAAGTTGTTAAGTGAATTAGATTTAAGAGCTAATACAGGTAATCATTTGTATAGTCTAGGTGTCTTTGGTTTTATAGTCCTAGTGAATAAAAGCAACAGTAACAACAAATGTTTATCAGCAAAATAAGCCAACATGATTCTGACTACAGCTGGATGGTGGACCTGTTGGGGAAGAAGTTGCCAAATTTACACAGTCAACTGTCTTAGCTCAGGAGTTGGTAACATTTTTGGCAGTGCACCAAAAACACCTGCAACCTTGAGTTGTAAGATGTTGGTATGCAAGGCGCTGGCAGCAGTGGAGCTACAAGGGGTCCAATCCTTGTTATGGCAGCGCAGCCCCCGCCCCTTCTCTGCTGTCTGCCCAAAGGTGCGTGAGTCAAGCAAAATGCCTTCACATGCCACGCTATGGCACCCATGCTGGGATTTGCTTACCCCTGGTCTAACTATAACCAAACTTTAAGCACAAGGCTATTTTTCAGCTTCAGTGCCTTGGATCTAGATCAGGGTGCCCCATGCATTTGGCCCTATGGGGTGGATCTGGCCCATGGGGCTTCTCACAGACTGGAAAACCCACCTCTGGCAGAAAGGTAGAGGCTTGTTGGCAGGGTTGTGGATGTAGCTCTGGAACCAAGGAGATGAAGGCCACTGTTGCTTACCCTCTACTTTTCTCCTGTTGCCAATGTTCATTACCAACAGCAAGCAAACATCCCAAATTTGGTGGTAGTCAAGGGGTAGGGGGCAAGTGGCAGTGATTTTCACCCCTTGGTTCCAGCAGAGCTGAGCTAACACAGAGGGTTCAGCAGCTTCACTGACAAGCCCTGTGGGCCACAATTTAACCCCTCGAGGGCTGCTTGCACCTAATGGGCCCGCCAGTTGGACAGCCTTGCTCCGGACTAATTCATGTCTATCTATTAGTGGTAATGATCTGCTAATGAAGGGTCTACTTACACCTTCCTTTTTAATTGTCTTCCTTTAGGTAAGATGCTGAAAATCCTCTACCTGAATGTGATTGGTTTTCTTCAGTTTTTGGCACACATCCACTCTTCTGTTTCAGACAATCTTTGTAGTCTATTCTGATGACTCATCTCACCAAACTCTTGTTGTGAAACTTCCTTGGATTTCCTTTTTCTCCTGTCTCCCAACATGGCTGAAGTTAATGCTTATACTACGTTAGTATCATTGTTTATTTTAGTAAGTCTTTATGTTCTTGAGCTACAACAGATCTCTCCTGTTTTATACTCCTGCAAAAGCAGGGGTTTATTTTCTAGGGA
Organism: Alligator mississippiensis; assembly: GCF_030867095.1. Classification (NCBI taxonomy): domain Eukaryota; kingdom Metazoa; phylum Chordata; order Crocodylia; family Alligatoridae; genus Alligator; species Alligator mississippiensis. The sequence goes on along the minus strand of NC_081828.1, from coordinate 158,231,771 downwards.
TGAGAGATTTTATTTTTTCCATAGAGCTTCTTTTGCACCATTTGCTTTAACTCTTATTTTTTTGTATATTGTTTCTTGTTGTCTTTGGTCTCAGTAGTTGGGTTGTCACTAGAGATCTTATTCTGTTTTCTATGTGCTGTTGAATGTACCTCTGTGTTCCTGGGCTGTGTAGAGGAGTAGGAGCATAAGAACAAACAAGTTTCAAGGCTTTCTATTGTCAAAATTATGGCTTTGTTTTTGTTGCTTTTCTTAGTGTAGTTGTGTTCCTTTGTAGCGGAATATGTATCTTGAGAATTGTTACTGGTGCCCTACTGACCTTGCTACAATGTTCTCAGGAGAACTTCTGGTGAATTGCTGTGTTTTTGTAAAACCAATTATATTTTATTTGAAGGTTCCGCTAAAGCAAAGTTTCACATTTCCAGTTTCCAATTACAAGTTTCTGTGCTTACAGCGCCTTTGCAGTGATGGAGTGAACAGCACCACTTTAAATAAAATGGTAGGTATCTATATTAAATCTTGAGACTGCAACTCCAATTCAAATAAGTTAAATAGAGTCACTCATCATCAGTGAAAATAATTAGTTCTTTTCAAGGTTGTTGCCTTGCCCGTGGTAGATGGAAATGCATGGTGGCCGGGCTATCTATGTATGTTGGAGTTTAGATCTATAGTGCTTCCTCAGTGTAGTGTTGTAGTTCTGTACCTCATCTTTCAAAATGAACTCAGACTCTGTGGACTTCGATTTGGTCAGTAAATGGCATGGCTTTCTCATTCTGAAGGAATTATGGTGTTTAGGTATTTTAGAAATGGGAGCTGTTCTGAAGCAGATTATTTGATATATAAGGGAGAAGTAGCTCTCCATCTTCTCACTTGTCTTCCATTCTCATCCTGACAAGGTTTGAATAGAGTGTGTTGGTCCCTTATTGGCTAATACTTTGCTCTTGTCACTTTTTCCATGGATACCTGCTTTCATGAGCATAAAATGTAAGAGAGATTCTGGTGAGCTAGCTTCTGTACAGGCACACTTATGCTTTTTAGAAGAATATCAGGAACGTGACTGGGTATTGTGGGTATTCCCAGCACTTGCTTAGGCAGGGAATAGCCTTTAACATTTACCAAGAAAAAGAGAGCTACACTTTAGGACTATAGACTTTGAATCTGAATCTCTTTAATATGCAAAATAAGAATAGTATTTAAATTGAATTTGTAAAAAGCCCCAAAAACAAGTCCTTTGCCCGAAAGGGAGAACTTAGTGGGCATTACAAATGTGAAAATATGGATATTGACTAAGTCTATCAAAGCATAATGAGAAAAGCTTTTGTAGAGGTTTTTCTAGCCAGACTGAAATCAGCAATATTCAGATTTTGTGTGATAAACCTCATTTTTGTGGGATTAGCAGTTCAATTTTCTGACCAAGGAGTTGTAGATAAATTCATGTGATTACTGAATAAATATACAAAGCTTATCTGACTGAATTTCCACACTTCCAATCTTAGAGTCAAATTTTTTGGCAAGGCTGTTCAGCTATGGAAGCCTTGTATGAGGCATTTTAACTTCAAGAAAGCAGAGCAAATTACAGGGGAGCACAGCCGTCACCAGCTAACTGATAGCATCTGCCATTTCCACTTCCCTGATAATTTACAAGACTTCTCAGCAGTAATGTAACTAGTGGTGGGTGTCTGGGGCAGAAGCCTCAAGTGCTGAGTTAAAGTGGGCACTGGTGATGCTCAGGAAAGGAAAGTGCATCACTTTAGGAAGGGGTGGAAGTAGAAGCAATACTTGGAGAGACATGTGGGGGTTGTGGCAGCATTCAGACAGGGTGTGCTGCCAAATCCAAATGTTGCTAAGTCCTGGTAGCAATGGGATTCAGCAGCACGGGGCAATAGATGTGGCTGCTGGGGAGACCAGGGGGGTCAGCACTGCCAACACACTCCCTTACGTTTCCCAAAGGACTACTGGGCTTTGCGTCCAGGGTACAACTCTTGCTAGTTACACCTCTGCTTCTCCAGCTGGGGCTTCTGCTCTTAAATACCATCCGTGTGCTGGATAAGATGTTGATTTCATTCTTGTATTTAAAACAAGTGTTGTTAATGGGCTATTATGGAGTATTAGTTTAGGACCGTTGATGCATGAGACCTTATTTTGTTTCAGTGAAAATCTTGAAAGTAGCCAGGTTCTCCTTTTAGCCTGAAATGATTAGGCTAACAGCCAGCTATTGGAACTTGAAATTCCTTGCAATTGAAATATATATTGGCTTTTTTTCTGAATGATATATTTTGTGCTGATACTTACTGGCAACTTTGAAACGATCCTGTTTCACGTTGTACACGCCATTATATACCACTCAGTTACTTCAATTGCTTCGCTAGCTGCAAATGAAGTTAGCTTGTAACTGTGAGTCCATCTGTCTACTTCTCATGTCACCTGCAGCCATCTGAAGAACAAGGCTCTTATATCCAGACATCAAGTTGCCTGTCAATGTGAATAAATGGTATTATGAACTCAAACTAATCAGAATGGTAAAGTGATAGCATATTTCTAGGGTCATGGGGAGGATATTTAAACATTTGGCAAAGAGTAAACAACCCATTCTTGTCTCTCTAATATCTCCTTTCCATCATGCACTTGGGTCTTTCCACCTGTTTGACATTTTTGATTGGCTTTCCATCTCTTCCTCACAAGCTCTCCAGAGTCTCCATCTCTTTCCAGCTACACTCCCCTCACAAAAGACCAGCAGACTCTCCCTATGCCTGAAGAAGGGTGTTTGTGCCCAAAAGCTTGCAAAGAACAACTTTCCCAATCATTTAGTTGGTCTAATAAAAGATATCACATCTACCCAAAGCAGTCATACTAAATAACAGGCTTAAGGTCTGACATTTCATGGACCATGGGAAATAGATATGTGAGTATGGAGAGTGTAGTGCTATAGGTTTTTTAGCAATATGCAGCATATGTCTAGCTCTGGAAGGTCCTTAGATCTGAATTATTGACTTATTTCATTCTGATTACCATCTTGTTCATTTAACCCTATTTCTTATTCAGATGAATTCTTAGGAGGTATTGTTGCAAGGATAGGTGATATTAGAAACAACAGAATCAGTTGGGTACAAGGAGCTTCAGTTTTCAAATGGCATTAGGGCAATACATTCTCTTCCACTTCTGCAAACAAATAGGAGCCAAATCAAGCAAGGTGAGGCCAGAGCCTGATAATGATGGTGAATACTAGTTTGTCGTGCTCTCCCTGTATGCTTCTGCTGCTACCACTGTTACTACTCTTTCCCCAAACCCTCTGACAAAGAATTTGCTGGAGCACTGAGTTTGGTTTCCCTAGCTGTTTTGCTAGCAAGGTTAGAAATGTAGTAGTGGAGTCAGAGAACTGCTGATTGGTATGGCATGCTCTTTTGGCTGAACCCATGGATTTCCCATGGGTATCCCTAGAGGAAAAAAATTAAAGGCATTCCTGGTTCTGCAGAATTAATAGGCTAATTAATATGTTACAAGGCAACATGAACAGGATGCAAGTCCTTCAGGAGTTATGTTGCCTGGGGGAGGATAGCCATCAGGACTGCTGTGTTGGGGATCTGTGGAACTTTCTCTGCATACCTGCTGGTTTTAGGAGGAAGTCCTTGACAGTCGCATAGACCATTCATGCAGGGCATTCCATGAATGAAAGTCCTTTCTCTTGCTTGCTGTAAAATGTAGCCCAAATTTAATTGTGTAATATTGGATAATATCTTAATAAGGTATGGGAACGAGCCCTGGGAATCTGATACTTCCCCTTTCCCATGGTCTGAAAGCCATAATTTTGGGAACTTCTCAACGAGTTGCAAGGAAAAATAGTTTGATAGGGGTTTAGTTTGGTGGAAATGTTGAGACTCTGTTCTTGGAGTAGCTGGTGGGTAGACAGCAACCTTTTTAACAGAGTAAGTTGAGTTAATTTATTTCTGTCCATTTTTTTAAATCTTCTGGGTTTATTTTGTAGTCTTAAAAGTAATTGATGGGGTGTTTACTACTCATATTTATAATTTTTTTGTTTTATTTAACTCTAAAGACAAAAAATCAAATAAAATAATATGTTAGCAGAACAGAAATAGGAGGGTAAAAAGATGAGCAGCTAACCAGAAACACCTGATTTGAAAGTCAGGCGATCACTTTATTTGCTAGCATACATTTTTCCTCTTTTGTTAGATTACTGGCTGTTATTTTTTCTGTAGCTCTGCGAATGAAGCCTGAGAGGCTGGCAAATGGATGTGCAGTTGCTGTTTTCTGACACCAAAATGCATAGGCATTAGTGTCATAGAGAAGTAGGGCTTCTCCTGAGGGCTTCTAGTCCAACCCTCTGCCTGAGGCAGGATCATCCCTCTCCAAACTGTCACATATAACCATACTGTAAAAAAACTCTACCTAAGACTACCCTCAGTCCTGATGCACGCAGACCTAACACCCTAACCTGCCACAGGTGAAGCAGGGGAACCAGGGCAGCGAACAACCTCCTGCTTCTGTAAAATGTCAATCTGTGCTCAAGAGGTCCCAGATACTCCTAGGAGCCATTTGAATCCCCTCTTGCTGCTGCTGTCATACGACTTGTTCTTGTCAAACCTTGTGCGCTTTGGAGCCAGTGGAAGCTCTACAGCCCGTTCAGCAACCCCTAGCACAGGTGCCAGAGCGTGGCCCGCAAAGGTGTTTTGCTTGGCGCGCACACCTTGAGGTGGGTGGTGGGAAAGGGGTCAGGGCTGCGCGGCCACAACAGGGATCCAGACCCCTTTTTGCTCCGCTGCCACCTGCCCCTGGCACGCCAACAAGTTGAGGTTGCAGGGGGTTTTGGCACTCTGCCCCAAACTGTTGCCAACCCCTGCTCTAGGGGAAGAGGTCCCTTTTCATTTGGAAGTGCATGTCCACACAGGGCGCAATCTTAGCCCAGCTCTCCTAGGCTCCCTAAACTGCTGTAGTTGTGCTGGTGGCTCTCCCTGCCTCCACGGCCCCAGCGCCTGCTCGTTTTGCTGGGCCAGTTTCTGGGTTTTCACAGGACCCGGGTGCCAAGGCCGGGTTTTCTTCGGCCGGCCGTCAAGGGCTGGAGTCGGTGTAAGGGGCACGGGCAAGGCCACAGAGTCGGAGCGGGACCTCCAGCAGGGCCCGAGCAGCGGGGCCGGCACAGAGCCCGCTTGGGAAGGGCGGGGGTGGGGGAGTCGGAGGGGCAGCCGGAGCCCGCGCCGCGCCACGCCGCGGGGGTTGGGGGGGCAGGCGGGGGTGGGACCGGAGCCACCGAGGCCCCTCCCGTCTCGCCGGGCAAGCCATAAAAAACCCGGGCGAGGCGCTGAGCCGCACACAGCAGCGCCGAGCCACGGGCGAGAGGCTGCAGGAGGAGCGAGAGCCCGGCTGTCCGACAGCAACGTGAGTACGGGCGGCCCCGAGCAGCCCGCCCTGCCGGAGCCTCTCCCCCATCCCGGCGCGGGAAGGACTTGTCCCCGCTCCTGCGCCGAGCTGGGAGCCTCGGGCGCTCCCTGTTCCCGCCCCAGCCCGTCCTGCCCCGGGGTGAGCCCGCCCCGCCCGGCTCTTCTCCGCGCCCGCCGCTGCCCCTGCCCCGCGGAGCTCCTAGTTCGCAGCAAGCTGGTGCCTGCCGCACGCGCCGCCTGCAACCGGCGCGCTGGGCTTCATGCCTGCACCCTCCTGGGTCGGTTAGTTTGCCGCTCCCCCCGGCCCCCAAATCCAAGTGTGTAGTGAAGTACTTGGTAGCGACTAGTAAGGTGAGCGAGGCTGTGCGCTGCCCCCTCAGCAAGGTGCGGGGTGGAGAGAAGGCGCTCAAAGTTTCTCGGCTGCCCGCCAAGCCTTCCTGCATGTGGAGCAGGCTGCAGGACAGCTCCTGGCTGCGCCGGGCAGGCGTGAGCGCTGAGCGCTTGGCCTGGGATTCTTCTGAGGAGAAAAGCAGGTTGGCGCCTGCCGACTTCTGTCTCCTTTCACAAAGTTTTGCCCACAGGCATACAGTTTAATGCTCTTTTCTGCCCCTTTTCCCCAACCCCCCGGTGTTGTGCAGATGCAGGGAACCATGAGGTTGTGGCTGTCCGTGCTGACTTTTGCCCTGTCCTTGCTGATCTGCTTGGGGACACTGGCAGAGGCTTATCCATCCAAACCGGACAATCCTGGAGAGGATGCACCAGCAGAGGACATGGCCAGATACTACTCGGCACTGAGGCACTACATCAATCTCATCACAAGGCAGAGGTAAGGCAATGTGCATCCCAGCGTGGCAATGGAGGGTAGATAAGGCTAGGCTATCCTGTGGGGAGGAAGCCTTTGTATTCCTCAGCACACCTCTTCTCCAGGTCTCTAAGAAACACGGGACAAAAGGTGACTCACAGGAGAATCTTGAATTTTAATCCGTAGAAAAAAGGGGAAATAAATTAACATCTCAGACACTTCTCTATGTGAGAAGTTTCTTCCCTATCTACAGCAGTCAGCAATGAACATTATGTGGAGTGTTGCTTGAACTCCGGTATGATTTATGAATGATGGGTTCTTCATACCTCCCAGGTGTAAAATACAGCCATCTCACCCTGTTCTAGGTAGAGACTTGGCATAAGGTCCTGAGCATGGTCTAGTGGGAGTCTGGAGGAGATGTAAAACAGCCCTGTCAGTACTCTCAACACTCGCCACTTCATTAGCTTAAGAACATAAGATGCAGACAGTAATGGCGGGAAAAGGGCTGTATCAACCTGAGCCTGATTTCCTTCAGTCTTGTTAGGTTTTAACACGCATAGTTTGGACACGAACATAAGCAGTAGGACAGAGGAGGGAGGGAAATAAAATATAACCAACTTGGAGCATGAAAGTGTGAGGCAGAGGAAGAAAACCACTTTTACACTTCCATTGTGGCTACTACGTCTAATATAAGTTTCCTGGAGAAAGGAACTGTGTTCTTGTTGAAGTCCTGTAGTAATTCAGAAATCCTGTGTTTCTTAACAGCTGCTTAACCTAGTAGGTACGACTGGGAAAAAAAAAGAAAAGTTGCACCAGTAATGCAAACCTACCAAACCTTCCTTTCCTTAGAAAAGGGATCTAGGACTGAGCCTAACTAGTTGAAGTCTGGTAAAAAATTAAACTGGAGTGAAAGGTAAAAATACAGCCAGGTGTACAGCCAAATTCCAAGTAAATCCCTTTATTTGGAAGAGTCGTCCAATTTAATTCCTCTGGTTAACAGAGGAATGCACTTCGCTTGAAACCCCTGAACAGCATGTGGCCCAGAAAGGCTTGAATTATCATTCAATTCGTTTAGTATCAGAAATGGATGAGATATCTTTAATTACATTTTCATTGGTTTGTTTCCTCTTGAAGTCTGAAGAATTAAATTAGAAGGAAGGATATCTTTTAACTGAGAGCCTTCCTAGCAAAATGTTGACATTGTCTGGTATGGCACCAATGTCAGAGACAGCAGATGAAGGGACTTATAACAAGACTGCTCTTTAGCCCCACATTTTTAAAAGACGCATCTTCAATTTGCTATCCTGTATAGCATTCATGTTAGCCTGTGATCTGATAACTTTTCATCTGGACCTCTGGCACCTGACAAAATTATCTTTCCACTCTGCCTGTTGTCTTTTCCATCTTTCAGACATGTGAGTTTTTATTGGTCTCCTGCCTCTTCTCTTATATCTCACGTGTCAAATGCAAGTTCTGTCAGCTGATTTAATCATTAGAACAACAGTTCAAACACTACCTATTTTTGAGAAGTGACCACATAAAAATGTTATAACCTGATTCAGTAGACTCACTGTTTGCATGTATTTCATATTCATTTTTGTTTCCTTTAGTGCCAAGAAATAAAGGTGCATTCTTCTCACTCTTTATTCTGCAAAGCCAATCTATAATTAAGAGAGCAAGCTAGATTTCATTCTATTGTGTGCATAATAAATATTTTGGTTAATCTAGTCTGTTTACTGAGGATAAAGTATGAAGCAACCCCCCCCCCCAAAAAAAAACAACAAAAAACAAAAAACCCCAAACAAACAAACTGGAGCCTTGTATTCCAGGTGGTAGTTAGAAGGAAAAAAAAGTTTTTAAAGGGTGTAGCTTTGTTTTGGAATTGAGAGACGGTTAATGTAGAACCATGTCACAATGTCATTTTCTGGAGTGGACTACACTATAATCAGAAGAGTGAATGGAGTCCCAAATAGGACTTAATAAAAAACAAAAATAAAGACAGACTTCTTTTGGTCAGTGCATTATTGATACCAGAGCAAACTGCTTGCAAGTGGAAAGTTCAGTTTTACTCTTGGAAACTTTCTGCTACTGCAGTAAGAAAATATTGTGGCATACAGCTGACCTAGGAAGTAGCGTAATATTCTGTTTTATATATTTCTACCCACGATACCTTTTAGAGTTTTTGATCTGTCATGGTGAAGAGTGTTTTCAAAGATAAAGCTCTCCAGTAGAAACTTTAGATAATTTTACTTAGTACTTAGATGACATTAATTTTTAAAGACTGGTTCTAAGCCTGTGGATGTCAGCAGCCCAGGAATGAGAAGGGCCTGAAAGCAAGGAAGAGAGGATTGGAGATGGGCTCGTTACTTCCCCTTGCACAAATGAGTAAGTGTGAGCAAGCTGCATCTGACCTCTCACCCTTCCTGTGGCCCTGGAGCCCTGCCGCAAACTTGCAGCTTGTCAAACAGGTGTTGGGATATTAGTGAATGTGTTTGAGAGGAAATTCAGTGCTTTCTCTTTGTGCTTCTATTGCCTGCTTATCTTGTGTGGTGCTCCTTTGACTGCCATGAGTAATTACATGCCTTATCCCTCTTTCATAGATTCATAGATGTTAGGGCCGGAAGGGACCTCAATAGATCATCGAGTCCGACCCCCTGCATAGGCAGGAAAGAGTGCTGGGTCTAGATGACCCCAGCTAGATGCTTATCTAACCTCCTCTTGAAGACCCCCAGGGTAGGGGAGAGCACCACCTCCCTTGGGAGCCCATTCCAGACCTTGGCCACTCGAACTGTGAAGAAGTTCTTCCTAATGTCCAATCTAAATCTGCTCTCTGCTAGCTTGTGGCCATTATTTCTTGTAACCCCCGGGGGTGCCTTGGTGAATAAAACCTCACCAATTCCCTTCTGTGCCCCCGTGATGAACTTATAGGCAGCCACAAGGTCGCCTCTCAACCTTCTCTTGCGGAGACTGAAAAGGTCCAGTTTCTCTAGTCTCTCCTCGTAGGGCTTGGTCTGCAGGCCCTTAACCATACAAGTGGCCCTTCTCTGGACCCTCTCCAGGTTATCCGCATCCCTCTTGAATTGCGGCACCCAGAATTGCACGTAGTACTCCAACTGCGGTCTGACCAGCGCCCGATAGAGGGGAAGTATCACCTCCTTGGACCTATTCGTCATGCATCTGCTGATGCACGATAAAGTGCCATTGGCTTTTCTGATGGCTTTGTCACACTGCCGACTCATGTTCATCTTGGAGTCCACTAGGACTCCAAGATCCCTTTCCATTTCCGTGCCACCCAGCAGGTCATTCCCTAGGCTGTAGGTGTGCTGGACATTTTTCCTCCCTAGGTGCAGCACTTTGCATTTCTCCTTGTTGAACTGCATTCTATTGTTTTCTGCCCACTTGTCCAACCTGTCCAGGTCTGCTTGCAGCTGTTCCCGATTTGTGTCATCTGCAAACTTGGACAGAGTACATTTCACTCCCTCATCCAAGTCGCTGATGAAGACATTAAAGAGTATTGGTCCATGGACCGAGCCCTGTGGGACCCCACTGCCCACACCCTTCCAGGTCAAAACCGACCCATCCACCACAACTCTCTGGGTGCGACCCTCCAGCCAATTCGCCACCCACCGGACTGTGTAGTCATCCAAGTCACAGCCTCTTAACTTGTTCACCAGTATGGGGTGGGATACCGTATCGAAGGCCTTCCTGAAGTCTAAGTATACGACATCCGCCCGTCCTCCTGTGTCCAGGCGTTTCGTAACCTGGTCATAAAAAGAGACTAGATTGGTCAGGCACGATCTGCCTGCCATGAACCCGTGCTGGTTTCCCCTCAGCATAATTTGTCCTGCCGGGCTCTCGCAAATGTGAGTCTTGATAATTTTTTCAAAGACTTTGCCAAGGATGGAGGTGAGACTGACTGGCCTATGCCAGTGACTTTGTACTATGCTGCCCTAACCAAGGTCTTTTGTTGTCCCTCTAAGGGTTTAGTGCTATCCATACCTGCTGCCCCCACCATTTGCAGACTGAGTCCTTCTCCATTGCACCTCTCTCTGGGATTGCTTTTTGTTTCCTCCAATGTTTCTGTTACCCTTGGGTCCTTGTCTCATCCTTTCAGCTCCTGTGTTCCCTTTGAAGCACCTGCTACTTATGAGCAATTACATTGCTACCTGGAATCACCCTGCCACTTAATGCTATCTGCAACTTCCTATTCCTAACCTTTCCCTTCCCGCTTTCATTTCCCTTATAGGTGATCATTGCCATCTCTTATCCCTTAGGCTGCCTATAGCCATATCACAAATTGCCCTTGCATGTGCAGCTTTTCCGTGTCTCCACTGGAAGAATCTCTGATTTAAGGTGTTCTGGAGGGGTGCTTGTGTGTGTTTGGGGTGGGCTGTAGGGTTAGATATATCTGAACCAGTTTAGATAATATGGGTTTCTAGTAATACCAGATTATTTCAGTTTCACACTCTATCAAAATAGTCAATGTGAAAAAAGCTTTTATTACATGCAGACCCTTTTTTATAGTGATGGCCTGGTGTTGCAGTGTTCTGAACACCTCCTGCAACAGACCAAGAGCACTCTTATTTTCTGTCCAGTAGGATTTGAATAATCAGGCCCATATTTCCAAAAGAGGCTTTTGTTGCCCAACTTGAGACACTCCTAGCAAATTACATGTACCCTCAAATCCATGTGATTTCAACTGGAGTTGTCTTATGAAAACCTCCTGGGCTTTAATGTCTCTAACTGACTACCAAACAGTACTGACCAGTGTTGCCTTGTTTTTTAAGGCCTTAGGAAAGAGACCATTCAAATATTTTCCAACTAGTGAATAATAAGTTGAACTATTTTAATTCTAATGTATCTGAATTGTCACACAGGTAGGAGGAAAAGATCCTCTCCTGTGGCATAAAGACTTTACAATGGATTTTCTCCAGTGGCAACTGATTCTTTTGTGTTCAGTCCTGGTTTGCAGTTGTTTTTTCTTGTCTTTGTTCTAGTACAATGAAGAGGGGGTCTCCTAAACAACAGGAATGATGGGAAATACTTGAGGCTCAAAGGTTTAACAATAGAGGAGCTAACTTCTGTAGTCCTTTTTTTCCCAAGTGGACTGATTCTTTTGGTTTGATGTACTTGCAACAGCACCTTCCGTGATGGTGTAGCCTTGGCTAGGAAATAAACAAACTCTGTGTACCTCAGAATGGGAGTCGGGAGGTTGTGGCCCAGGACAGATAAACATATACCCTGGAGTGGTTTACTTTGGTTTCCTATATTTGCGCAAGTTCTATAAGAGCCAGAATGGGCAGCAATTCTAGGGTGAATCTAATTGCAGGCAGTTATTGCTGCTCTTCACCATTAGGCAGCAGAAAAACATTCAGTAGCCTGTTTGCCTTTGCAAATGGCTACCCCAGGATGGATATAGACAGACCAAACCTAAACTAATGTAACTTATACTGGTAGAGTTTTACCCTAAATTCTTTTAGTCCGTTGGACTGTGTGAAGTTCTCCTGATTTAGGGGTTTGAATTGTCATTCCACTCTTTCTAAATACATGCTAATGCTAAATATATCTATGTAAACTGTTCATCTGTCCAGGGCCTGTGTGTATCAAGTAAGTATCTTCCTTCTCATCTGACCCATGTATCTTTTTTTAGCAAGTGATACCCTCTAGTCCTTAATCAGAAAAAAATGCTCGTCAAGGTCAATTTTACTTTTGTCAGACTCTGGGCTGCTGGATGGCATTTTAAATTTGTTAGATCAGTTTCTTTAAAAACAAATCCTTTTAATGAGGAGAATTAGATTCTTCCTTAGTTGAGGCCATGGTCACATCCATATTAATTGGAGTAGGCAACTAGAAACAAAGACTTGTGTTGATGAAGCATAAGGCATTTGATTCAGCATCATGCTTGATTGCATTACTCTAATAGCATTTCACTATGTATGGCTGGTTCTTTTCAGATATTCATTTTCAGTTCATTTATATCTAGAAATTTGCTTTGAAACCTGGAAACTGATACTGTTTTCTTTCTGAAGTATGGGTAACATTCTAAAATGACTAAGACAATGAAAAGAGATCCAGTCATTTAAATATAATGACAACAAGCCAAGTGTTTACATATACAGTGAAAATCAACATATAAATCATATCAAGAATTTTTTTAGAAAGTTTTATTTTCTGTAGTGTAGAAGAGAAGAACCACCTTATGGGCAATGGATGAAGTCCTTACCTCACTGAATATTCTATCTGCATTTGACTGCAGTGGGACCTGGATTTTTGTACCATGCACATAGAACGTATTTGCCTATACCATTTACATTTACGATTTCAGCCAGGTGTGCAGCCATATCATAAACTGTGATCTTATTCCTTTTCAGCAATGGAAGTGTTCTCTTGTGGTTATCATTAATTGTGTTAATCTAATGATTCCTTGCAGTGATGGAGAACCTGTCAAGCTGATTGGTCATGATTGCTACTCCTTTCAGGACAGGGAAAGGGAGGGCCAGTTACTTCATGAGCAACAGGATTTGCACTTGTTTTTTCCTATTAACTACTAAATAATTGGTTCTTCACATCTTTTCAAATGCAGAAATAGAAAACATTTGTCATATACATTGAATGAAGGTTGAGCCAGATGACAATTGTCCATACTATGGTACTGAAAAGACATGATGATTAAAAAAAGAAAAATTAAAACGGCAAACACACATGCTGTGGCCAAGTTTTAAAAAAATTACTAATGATTTTGGGTAACTCAATTTTTGGGAGCCAGAAAGAACTTGAGGAGAACTGATTTTAAAAAGGTTGATGCATAGCAACTTCTGAAAAACTGAAAAAGTGCCTGTAATGCACTTTAATGTTGGGCACCTAGGAATTGAGTACTTTTTTTATTATTGAATTTGCAGGAAAGAATTGTATACCATGGATATGATGTCATGCTGTCCCCCTCTCACATGCACACATCAGTAAGAGGCATGGGTCTAGATGCCATGGCACACTGGGGTGCTTTGAGATCCTTTTAAGGGTGCTTCAGGTGCCATTTTGTGAATCATGTTTGCACACCTAACAGTAATAACAAGTATGCAAACACGATTCACAAAATATACCCAGAGATTTCAAATTGGAATCCATAGTGCTAAAAACATTCTGACCTATTGTGGTCTCTCTCAGTTCTTTTTACAGAAAACAATACTTTATTATTTTCCTGTAGTAAGGAAGTGACTGAAAATTAAGGGCTGGCATTTTCCAAGAGGTGCTTTGAATCTAATGGGAGGTGCCTTGAGTCTAAAAAAAAATTGAAAATTTCAGCTGGTTTAGATTATTAATCAATCCTATCACATAAAGAAATGTTAGGAATGTCCATATTTCATTATTTAGCATATACAAGGTAATTATGGAAAACCCTCTTTGTAAGGAGTCTTTCTGGGCATGTTTACACTTCTTCCATGGTGATCTTGTGGAAGGATGCCATACCATGGCTACCTACTTCTCCTCCTATCTGCCAAAGCTGAAAAGATGGTGAAGTTGCTCTGGGGTCAACTTCAGGGGCCATTCTGAAGCCCATAGAGATCCCAACAGCAACCATAAGCAGATGCCCTATAGCCAGGTTGAAGCCCAACATGCAACTGTTGGGGCCTGGGAAATGGGGGTGGTGAGGCAGCTCTAGAACAGCCATCCCTGAGAGCTCTGTTGAGCAGTGTAGATGCACCTTTTTATGGTTTCGTCACTCAACATATTTATGCTTCTAGCTAGTGTGATGCTGAAAGAGAGATGTTCTCATACAACCAAACTGTATTCAACCAAAATGTTTGCTGAAGCAGTCTTCTGCTCTATAAGATTTCTCAGTAAAGATCTGCAAGAGACATGAAAAAATAGTGTTTTCTTTATTCAATAGATACGGAAAGAGATCAAGCCCAGAAACGCTGATTTCTGATCTCTTGTTGAGAGAAAGCACAGAAAATATTCCTCGATCTAGGTACGTATAGAAGTATTTTTTAATAATTTTTATTTCAAATTTAAATGTAACAATTTAATTTAATATTCATAAATGTTTTCCATAGGCTGAAAAGATGTAAGCAGCAACCGTTAAAATACTGTATTTTAATGTCTGTTTTATTAAAAATGTTCCACTATTAAAACAAACAAAAACAAAAAACCACACACAACACACAAGCTGCCTAGAAACATAGGAGATGCCATGGTAAATCAGACCTCTGGTTCAAATCTAATGTAGTTCAATACTTTTGGCAGTGACCAGTACTTGGTATTAAAAGAAGGGAAGAATGTTTGTAAATGCACAGAATTCCATCCTTACTTGTCACAGCGATCTGTCTTTATTCTGAAACGCAAGGAACAATTTGAGGCATACAGTATTTCCCTGTTAATTGTTGATTTTAATTATACTTCTACTTTCAGAAGTCCTGGCTTCCCTTAACAATAGTTTTCAGTAGGAAAACAAACAATATTAATCTGCATGGAGATTACGTACTGCAACTATCTTTAAAAAATTACATTTTTCATGAGTGTTGTGCTTACATGAAAAAGATAACAAGATTGTAAGTTATGCATTTTTACTTTTGCCAATCAAAAATCTGAAAGCCTGTGATTTGTGTCTTAATTTCTCATGACACCATTCAAAACACCATTGTAGTTGATTTGATTTAAATTTTTAATTAATGATATCAGTATAATGTTAATAGCTACAAAATGATATTATGGATGCAGAGGACCACTAGAAAGTCTAGGCATGTCTTGTAATCCCTTTTGAACTTGATTTCTGAGGGAAAAGTGATACTTCATGGCTGCAATACTGCTGTCACTCTTCACAGGGATGAATTTCAGCCTCTCTGCCTATGTTCATTTAGGTGATTTTGTATGCAAGGTATAAAATATGCTATTGCAATAATGGCTGAAATTTAACAGTCTTGAAAAATTACATTTTCCCCTCAATTCAGTTAATTTTTTTTTTTTTGGATGGGAAATATTTTTTTTCCCTAGAGGATCCTTTCCAATCTTATTTTCCTGTGATCTTAATACTTGTTAAGAATATACAGTATGTAAACTTTGACTGGTCCTTTTGAAAAACTTGTTGATAACACTTCTGTTGTAGAAATAAACTGTTTTTACAGTAGCCATGTCACTAGTGTGTAGCAGTAGTTTTCGACTTGTGGTCTGTGGACCCATGGAGATCTGCAGGCTATGTCTAAGGGATCCGTGAAAGATTACTATGATCAATGAAAAGTATGTAAATGCCCACACTTAGAATTCAAAGGTGTCCGCACCTCCATTCGAAATTTACACAGGAGTCTGCACCCCATCAAAAATTTCTAGGGGTTTGCAAATGAAAAAGGGTTGAAAACCACTGATATATAAGATGCAAATATACCCCCTAACCATAAGTCTAAAACCAGTTGTGCTGCATAAGTCAATATGACCAAGATCAAGAAGAATATTCACCTGTCTAATGTTAAGTATACATGTAACATGAGCCCAGTCTAGGAAGCTCTCCCTGACCAGAATGCCACATTATATCAATCTCAGTTGTTCATTCAGTAGACTTCAGGGACAGTCACCCAAGTACAGGAAAATATTTTCTTCAGAGTGACAGTACCACATTATGATTATGATGATGAAGGGCACCTAGTGGTAGCGTATGTGCAGATGTTTATGCCCACTCATTTTAATGTATACTCATTTATATATCCTCTAAACTGTAGTGAAATATTAGTGATTCTCGGTGCTAATTATCCAAGGAGCATTGTAAGTAGAATAGTCTAGTTCTCTGTATAGCTCTTCCCTACCCCCTCACAAGTGCTACAATGCTCTATTTATAATACATATAAGCATAATAGATCTATGCTGATAGCCTAAAACCAATGAACAAAATAATAAATCTGCATGCCCTTGAAGTGGAAGAACTGGAAGGAAGAGATCTTAGTTTTAAACCCTTGGATAGGATCTTATAAATAACAGAAAGATAAAGCAAGATCCAATGTTAATAAAAAATTTAAAGCTGCTTAGAAGTAGTTGTAGGCTTGAAGCAATATAATTATGGATATATTTAATAAACAGATGTACATGCTGCCAGTTAGACAATAAACAGAATGTCCTGTGGGTGTATCTATAGTAGTTGGCCACATTTCATGACTTGCATACAAACCATCTTTTTCACCAAATTGATGTAGTGTTACAAACAGCTGAATGGCATTCGGACAAGCTGGGTCACTGTTGGTGCCCACATTCTTGCTAGATAACAATGAGAAGGTGAGATCCTTGTCTACTTATTAGGTGTCTAAGTGATCCTATCCCACTATGTTCAAGTCCCTAAAATTTCATTAATGCCATCTGTTCTATTATCACACAAACAAACAAAACCCCAGAAACTCCAGCAGTGGGAAGGAAAAAAAAATCCATCCGACTTTTATATGAACTGTTTTTCAGGTAGAATAGTAAGGTAGAATAGAATTACACGTAGGGGCCTAAATCCCCTTACTCACATAAAAGTAGAAATGAGTGTCTTGAATTAAAACTGTGACTATATGGCCATCAAAACAGAAAACGTCCCAGAGCAGTTGGAAGTAAACATTCAAGGGAATAAAAGGAAATATTGATTATTATATGAATAGCTCCCTTGTTAAAATCTTGTGCAAGTGCCCTGGTTTTCATCTTGTAGATCATGAAGTATGTATACAGTCTGTCTCAATTATATCCTTCCATATGCACAGGGGACAAATATCTGCATACATGAATATGAAAGATGAAATTCTTTCCTCAGAATTTACTTGTCATGTTTAAAAATTTGCTAAAATATTGAACTGTAATGCCCACTGTAAAACTTTTGTAGTTATTGCTCTTACTTCAGGTTGAGTTTTTGAAGAAACTACGTTGTGGGAAAGGAGCTGTATAGCTTAACTACTTTTGCTAACTCCCCTTTTGAAAAATGTCAGTCTTACTGCTTAGAAAGAGCTAAAATGTCTCCTAATACATTTATATCTTAACATGGCATTGTATTCTAGGAGACGTGCAGTAAGTGTTATCTATTCATGTAATATTATTCGGCAATGAGTTTTAGTGCTAAAGAGTCGCAGCATCAAAGCAGCAACAGCACTGCAGGGTGCATTTTTATACTTATGGGTGTGGATTTAATAATCTGGTTTCCATATATTTTCATGGAAGCTGAGCACTGCAATATTCAAAGATCACAGTAAAAATGTGATCTGTCGGTTTCATTGAAGTGAGAACTTTTATAATTTTTAAATGTTAAATATCACTAGTTAGCTAAATATCTATTTGATTCTAGCCGTAAGCCTTTAAAAAAGACTTCCTAACATATTTAATGTGTTTTTTTTAATCCATAATATGTGTTACAGGTTTGAAGACCCTTCTATGTGGTGATGGAAATTACAATGCATCGTCAGCCTTTTGCTAGTTTTCAATCCATATTTCATTGCTCTAAGATAAATTGGAGTTTAACATTCCTCAGTGCATGCAGTCATTGTACTGAATTCTGTAGAGTTTTCTGTCGTCATACTGGTATATACATTTATTTAAATAAATTATTTGTGCATTCCAGAATGTAACATACTAAATGAAAAACAATGACACTGTTACTGGTAAAGATTTGTTTTAAACTATTAAAATTGAACTACAACCTCCCTGCAGTCTAAAGTAGCACGCACAGTAATAATTTCACAAATACTACAGTAATTGTTGCAACAAGTTAGATAATGACAACTTTTACTTAAGTCTTTAAGTCAACTTTACCATTTTGATTAATACAAAGTTATTTAAGTTTCATAACATTCATTATACACTACATGATTTAGGAAAAATAAAGTGGCCTGAATACTGTTTTTTCTTATAATCCTCATACGCAAACATTAATATATTGGTCTGTGCAAGTAATAAATTTAATAGCATTTTCAAAACACAAAGAAGTTCTATGGACTATTAGTTCTGCTAAAAACCTCATGACAGATTCAGAGTTTTAACTTAAATATAACCTTTTTGTTTTGGTTACATTCAAAGTGGGAAGGATTAATGTCACTTCCAAATAACATAGGAATATAATTAGAAGTATTTGTAGTTGAAAGAAGTACATTGTATCTACTTTTCATTGGTAAGCATGTGGAATCGGCTACTGCTGACAAAGTCCTGTGTAACTGCACCACATGCATTAGGAGGTTTTTGTCCCATGCAACCTTTCCTTTTTTCTAAGAACAAAGAGAACCTTAATCAGATATACCAACAGTGATACTTTTTTAGAGACCATTCTTCCATTATTACATTGTGAAATTCCCATTACCCTTGAGGGGAAGTTCTTGAGGCATTATGAGCTGGGAAGAGCCATCATATTTTAATTCAAAACAGCTTAATAAGAACATATTCAGTATGTTGTTCCCCCATTGACATTAGCAGGAAATGCAAAAACAGGTGTACTTCAGATCCAAAATTGTAATTTAAAAATCCCTGCTCCGAGGTTGCCTAACTCCGGAAGTATCTAAATGCACTCAGTGCCTCTTTTAACTTGGGACTTCCCTAGATGCTTGCCATTCTGCCTTTTTTCCCCTGTGTGCAGAGCTACCTTGATCTAAATAACTAGATGCCTACCTTGTGCTTAAGTCTCATCGGGATCCAGAACTAGGCAGAGCAGTGCTTTGTCTCCTGAAGGGAGTCCAATCTACTAGGTATGCTCTGTGTGTGTCAAGTGCATCCTGATAGCATTGAGTTCAGCACAACACAAAGCAGCCACAGCCGCTTGCATTTAAAAGTATGGCAATAGGAGCAACTATTGTTGCCAGGCTTTTATGTAAGAACACAGTGGTTTAGAGCACTTGCTCAGGAAGTAGGAAGAAGATTCCTAGGCTCTTTTTAGGCTGCAAGGATGCCAAATCACATTTTCCTTCACATTCTCCTCTACAGGCATGTGCTATAACCACCAGTCTAATGAAAAGGCTGGATGGGAGCACCCTCCAGCCTCCTGTTGAAGTTAGGCCATTGTACAGCAAGAATGTAAGGTGTATTAGGCCAGAAGGGAAATAAGCAAGTGGGAGCTTGACTCTGTAGGCTAGTGGCTGGGACACTCAGCATGGAAGCAGGAAGTCAGGGATTGTAGTATGTATCCCCAGGTGTTCATGTATTATGTTAAAGAGTAACTGGATAAAAAACTAGAAATAAACCTAAGGCTGGGGGCCAGAACTTGTAACTCACTCTATTCACCTGGGAGTCTGATCACTGAGTTAGGGTGAGATGCTTGCTTGAGCTTGCTCTTCCTGGCCTTTTGACTCATGCATTCCTTTCTTAACAGTGGTCCAGCTTCAACAGGAGGGGCAGAGGTTGCTACCTGGAGATTTGGGCAGTCTCATGGGATATGTGGGTTCCAATCCATACAAACTCAAGGAGGTAATAGAACCTGTGTCCCATCCATTAGGCCAGTATGTAAAAGGCAGGCAGGTCCTCCTTGCAGCTGAATTTTTAAGAGTGACCCCTGCTCTGTTCTTTCAAAAAATACTTGTAGGTGTTTTCCTTTGGTGAAGGACTTCAGGTTCTAGTTCTTGAGTGGATGGATATGCCTCCTTTGCAGCCCTGAGTCACAAGCCAAAGGTCAGAAGAGAGGTAGGAGTTCAAACACAGCCCTGTCCTTGAGGTTCCCTATTGATTAGCTCTGAGTGGCTTCTCACCCAGCACCCTTTTTTTAAATCCCATTTTGAGGTTCTCTTCACATGCTGCAGAGGGATGTGAGGTGCCCAGTTCTGAATTTAGGACTCCACGCCAGGGGCTAAGGGTAATGCAGCACCTACAATTGGAGCTAGTAGACTGTTCTCAGTGAGAGAACAAAACAAGGAGCAATGGTCTTAAGTCATAGCAAGGGAAATTTAGGTTGGATATTAGGAAAGACTTTCTCACTAGGAGGGTAGTAAAGCACTGGAACAGGTTACCCAGAGAGGTTGTGGAATCTCCATCCTTGGAGATTTTTAATACCAAGTGCGATGAGCCCCAGAGAAGGGCGGCATTACTGAGGAACCCTGGAGGGGGGGCACTGCTGAGAAGTCCCAGTGTGGGCGCAGTGAGCCCCGGAGAGGGGTGGCATTACTGAGGAACCCTGGAGAGGGGGCACCACTGAGAAGCCCCAGTGTGGGTGCGGTGAGCCCCAGAGAAGGGGGCAGCATTGCTGAGAAGCCCCAGTGCGGGCGCGGTGAGCCCTGGAGAGGGGCAGCATTATTGAGAGGGCCCCAGAGGAGGGCAACATTATTGAGAAGTATTCAAAATTGTCAATAGTCACTTGAGTAATTTTAGGCACTTCATAGAGGGTAACACAGATTCCATGTTCTTTAGTATTTGAACATTAGCAATGATTGCATATGTACTGTGTGAATGAACATGTTTGAAAGTTGGATTTACTATATACTTCACACCTGTTTCCCAAATGTTGTAAAAGTAGGAAAGCACAAATACATTTGAGTGGGTGATCTTTCAAAGTACACTCTGGATGTATTTGAGAAGTATTAACATTCTGCTGCTTCTCAATATTTGCCAGCTGTTATATGTCATGTTTACTTTAATAGAATGAAAATAGTTTTCATTTAAAGAAAACACCTGAATTTCATTTTAATCGGTAAATTATGTTTTCAACAGCTATATTTTCACTTCATTAGTTTAGACTCTAGACTTTGCTATAATGCATTCCTTACAAAAACTGAATTTAAGAAGACATATATTGTGTTGGCATTTTGTATATGCATCATGTATACTATATGCATTACTGATTGTGGGATGATAATTAGATGAGATTGGCCTGAGTCAAACCACTTTTATATTTGTCAAACTAAAGCTGCCTCCCATTATCTTTCATACATATGTTTTACTGGAGAAAAGAAAGGTTACAGAAGAAGAATATGCACAAATTGCATACTCTGTGCAGTTCCTCTCAATTATATGAATTTTCTCCATCTTAGGGAACAGACACCTGTGTAGAAAAGCTGAATAAATTTCTAAGTGGTTGCATTTGTTTACCTAATTGTTTTAATGAGAAATGGTTGGTAGCAGCAAAGCAATCAACCTGGTATAGAATATATACAAAAAGTGTGTGTGTGCATGCGTATACCCAAACACACATTGATACAGGTCTGGAATTTTTTTTCTAAATCTTCTTGTAGTTTGTCCAGAGCAAACACAGTATTGAGCAATTTTTATTTATGGAACTAAACTTCCATTCCTTGTGTACTTCCTGCTTTGAGTTTCTTAAGCCACAACATTCAAAAGCAAGTCACGCTACCCCAAAGCATGAGGTAATAGCAAAATATTAAATGTTGGCTCCTTTTCATTTGCCTTGGTTTCTTGAGCCTTTATGGTTCATGTTTTTTCTCCTATATTCATAACAAGATGTTAGTTCAAAAAATCCAAAAGCTGAGATTGAAAATTCAAGGAGGCTGAGGTGTAAGAGGAAAATTGAATAGCAAGAGACTCACGATAAAATATGAAAACTGGCAAAATGTTCTACTTCATTCACTGGGAGCCTGAGATTCACAATAAGTGCAGGTAGGTGTGAAACGTTTCAATGACAGGACAATTTTTACTATTATATTGTTTTATATTGTTCTATTGCTATAGGTTTCTATTATAGATGCTTTTACTTCTGGTAATATTTGCTTGATACTTCATTAAATGTTCCCAACTTTGAAGACTGGTCTGTAAGAGAAGAAGAAAATTATTTCTCTCTCTCTCTCTCCCCAACCCATCCCATCCCATCTTTTCAGAATCTGACAGTCTTTTATTCCACACTTGCCAGTTTTCCACACAAATGCAGAATTTCCCTTTTCGTAAACCTTACTCCCTCAATGTTGCTAATGAAGCTGGAGTTGAAAACACTTTAGATGACACTTCCTCCTGCTTCCTCACTTGAATTTCAGCCTTGTGAGGATTGAAAAAAATCCTCTCTCATTGGCTGTTCTTCCTCCTTCCCATTTCCTGCTGGGACAAGCTGATCAGAAAAGCTGCAGGAGGCAAGCTTAAGCCTTATGCTTAAGCATAAGCTTTCAGCCTTATGTCCATTCAGAAGCTGAAAAGAGTTTTAGATGGGGTAGGGTGGGAGAAGAAACAGCTGATACTGTTCAAGGGGGAGCAGAAAGAGCTCCACAGAGCAGCTCTGCTAAATCTGCTCCCTCCTTTTTTATTTACTCACTACCATTCCCCCACATTCTTCCGCTTGACAGTACTGGTTTGGGTAGGGATAGAAAGGGAAATTCTGCATCCTCCCTCCAGGCTTCAGTGAGGGGGTGCTGAACCTCAGGAGCTGCAGAGGTAGAGTTGGAAGGGGCAGACTAGAGGTCAGAGTTGGGAAAACAGCCAGAGCTGGGGGCATAGTTAATTGATGTGGGGGTAAATCATTGGTAGAGGTGCTGACAAGCTGAACTAATTGTGGGCTGGGGATGCACAATTAATAACTGGGGTGAGACATGGCAGATGTCAGGCTAGATTAGCATTTGAGGAGAAGGTTTTTCACCATTGGGCAGCCAGTGAAAGCACAGCAGTCTCCAAGAGCATGTCAGTTTAGGAGAATTAGCAATGCTATTGTCCTATGTGCACAGTAGAAGGGGAAGAAAAAATTCCTAAATAAAAAGACAGGCCAAAAAACCCAAACAAGCCATTTGTAATTCTTTTTTCCTGAGAGGAAACCCGTCCCCCATGATTTTGGGGGCAATTTACTGATTTTATAGGATCCAATTTAGGATTTTTGAATTTTTGTGGTTGGCAACACTGCACCCTTAACTCTTCTATGTGGGATGAAGGAACCATGCAACAAAACCCTTCCTCACCTGCTCAGCCCTCCCTTCTCTCATGTGCTATCTAATACAGTAGTTCTCAAACTTTTTAGATTCAAGAAACTCCTCACTAGATTGGAGGCACCTCTCATTACATGTGAGGCACCCTTCAGGAAATGTTAGCTCTTAGTTTTCACTCATTTTTTACTATGGAAAAATATAATAGAGCAGTTTTTTCTGTTCCAAAAAACTCAAAAAGATCACAACAGGTCAGAATGTTTTTAACACCATGGATTCCTCTTTGAAAGTTCTGGAAGGAGCATAACTAGGGTAGGGTGAGGGGGCACCTGCCCTAGGTGCCAACTCTGATAGGGTATCAGGATCCCCTCCCCTCTCCCCCCCCACAAGTCTTTGCTGCAGTAGGGGAAGCTCTGTGTTGCTCCTGCCTGATCATAGGAGCTGGGCAGAGCAGTGCTTCCCCAGTAAGTGTATGGGGGGTGGGAGGGGACAGTGAGTAGAGTGGGCAGATTGGTGTTCTGCTCCCCTACCCCTCTAGGAGCTTTTGAAGTAAAAGGCACTGCCTGTACCTGGCCACAGGACCTAAGCAGCTCAGCACTGCACCCAACTATGTGTCTAGCGGGAGGGAGAGTGAATGGGGTTAGCAGAATGGTGCTCCCCATCCCCCATTCTCCCTGGTCCTGGGTGCTGAATAAGTGCCCTGCACCACCAATCCCTGGGTTTATTTTATAACTAATATTTGCACACCTAACACTGCTGACATTGTGTAGCAGCGCATGTCAGGGCACCCTTGAAAAGATCTCAAGGTGCCCAGAGTGTGGCAGCACACTGGTTGAGAGTCAGTGGTTTAATAATATAAAAAGACTCTTTCTTAAGCTAAACTGGTTTGTTATTAAGGCCACTGTTTGCAGAGCTGATCCACCTACAGTTCAGCTTTCCACACCCTCTATATCTCCTCTAATCTCCCTTCTTCTGAAAAGCCCTTCTTTCAAATGCTGTGCAGGTTGGTACCTGCACTCCTGAATCATTGAATCTGGAGAGCTGGTACTAGAATAACTGAGGGTATGGGAAGAGTATGATCTTTATTTCCCCTATTTCCATGAGACAGTCACCCCCATGGCAAAAGGGACTTAGGATAGAGGAGAATAGGAAGCCAACAAAGCAATCGTACTTTTCTCTATGTATAGGCGATTATTTTCTCCTTTGCAGTAGTGCCCCTCTGCACAGTGCAGCAGTGTATGGGCAGTGGGGGAGAGAGGGCATAAAGACTAAGGGCTGTGTGAAATTTCATAGACATTAGGGCTGGAAGGGACCTCGGAAGATCATCGAGTCCAGCCCCCCGCCCAAAGGGCAGGAAGTCAGCTGGGGTCATAGGATCCCAGCAAGATAAGCATCCAGTTTCATCTTGAAGGTGTTCAATGAAGGCACTTGAACGGCCTCCGGTGGCAGGCTGTTCCAGACCTTGGGGGCTCGGACAGTAAAGAAATTCTTCCTTATGTCCAGCCTGAAACGATCTTGTAGTAGTTTGTGACCATTCGACCTCGTCATCCCTTGGGGCGCTCTGGTGAACAAACGTTACCCCAGATACTGGTGGTCACCCCGATAAACTTGTAGGTGGCCATCAGATCACCCCTGAGCCTGCGCTTTTCCAGGCTAAAGAGCCCCAGGGCTCTCAGCCTGTCATCGTAGGGTCTGCTTCCCTGACCTCTGATCATGCGCGTGGCTCTTCTCTGGACTCTCTCAAGCTTCTCCACATCCTTTCTGAATTGTGGAGCCCAAAACTGGATGCAGTACTCCAGCTGCAGCCTCACTAAAGCCGAGTACAAGGGGAGAATGTCGTCCCGGGATTTGCTTGAGAAGCATCTATGGATGCAAGCCAGTGTTTTGGTCGCTTTACTAGCCGCAGCTGTTTCGTTTTGGAGGTGTTTCAGCCATTTTGGCACCCAATACACTGAATCTGAAAAGAAATGGAAGGCTCCAAAACATCTCTGAAATGAAACAAGACCAACTAAAAAGTTTCGCCCCACGCGTGGCAGTGCACCCCCTACAAAAAGGCACTGCCAACACTGTCAGCGGTGCCTGTGGGTGATAGCTGTTCACCACCCCGCCGCCAGTACTGCTGGCAGTATCTGCGGGCAGTCCACAATCCTTGCTGGCTGCTGCCAACGCTGCCAATGGTGGCTGCAGGTGGTTGCTGACCCTTCGTTGGCGCTTGCCACTTCCCCATGCCCTCCACTGCCATCAGCACTGGCAGCAGCTGCGGGAGCTTCCCTGCTTACTGCCGCCGCTCTCCTGCCACTTCTGCCGCTGCACTCCCGCCGCTGGGAGCATGAGTTGTTCATGACAGGAGGGATGGAGAAACAGTATATAAGGCTCTGTGTGAAGCCTTTCTGTCCCTCTTGTGAGTGTCTCTCTGGAAGTAACAGCATGTGAAAGGAACTGACTGGCTGCAGTGACTGGCTTCCTAGTCAGTCTCCTGCTAGTGTCTCTTTTTGGAAAGAATTGGATACACCTTTCCAATATATTATAGATACAAGATATGGGATCAGTCACAGGGGGACCCTGAGTGCCCCTCCCAGACTCAGGAGGCACAAGTCACTGAGCCAGGGGGGGCCTGGGGGAGGCCCCAGTGTACTCCCCGGCAGACCTGGAAGTGGACCAGAAGTGCTTCTGGTCCACTTCTGGGTCTGCTGCCAAGCATGCTGGGGAGTCCCCTGTGCTTCTGTGGGACACTCCATGCACCCCAGCATCACAGCATTCACGAGTCGCTGCTACCTAGAGGTATGCAGGAAAAACATTTAAAGTCTCTATGTCCGAATCTCAAAATCTTTCTGAATCTCTCCGAATCAATTCGGAGCGATTAAAGGGTCCTCTGTTTCAATTTGGATTCAGAGATTCTGCCACCAAATCGGGCCGAATCTCTGCCAAATCGAATCAGGGACCGAAGCTTCACACAGCCCTAGCAGATAGAAGAAGATATGGTAAATAGAAGATATAGTAAAATAAGGTAGAAGAAGATATAATAAACACATAGAAGATATATTACACACACACACACACACACACACACACACACACACACACACACACACACACACTTTCCAGCACATCAAACATTATAAAGTGTGCAGGAAAGGCAGGTGCCAGGTCTTTTGGCAGGGGAATGAGAGGAGGCAGAGGGAGAGCTGTAAGCCTCCTCCACAACTTAGATGCACCCTCTTCCCTAGTCGGCATGAGGCTTCTGCTGCTAGTGGCAGCAAGGAAGTGGGAGCAGTGTCTGCACCTGCCCCACCTCCACTAACACCAGGAGTAATAATAACCCCCAGCACCACCAGCATGACAAGCACCAGGATAACAGTCTCCTCCACCCCAATTTCAGTTCCCAGTGCCAGAGGAGGCGCTGGATCTGGAACCAGGGAAGCTCAGTGCCATTGCCAGGGAAATTCTGGGAAAGGAGGGGGAATCTGAGTTTCTGCTCCACACCCCTCAAAGTTCCCCTAGAGCCAGGTCTCCTTCTCCAGAAGGCATGAGGAGGAGGTTGTGGGGGCAGGTGGCTCAGCTTCCCCCATTTTTGTGCCTCTGACTGCTGAGGAGGGAGATAAGGCAGGATCCCCACCCACACCCCAGAAGCGAGGGGGTAGTGTAGTGTGGGATCATTTTGAGGTTACAGATGATCCCGAGTATGCTATCTGCCTGCACGGCTGATGCAAGACCAACTGGGGCAAGGACGAGAAACACCTCAGCACCACAGGGATGTTGATGCACATCAGGAGGCACCACCCCCTTGCCCTTGCTCCTCCTCAGCCTGGAACCAGTGGGAGCATGCCCAAAGGGAAGTCCCCCTCTTGCTCCAAAGTCCCCATCCCCCAGAAACAGAGGTAGGCCACCCTGGACCAGTGTGGGAAAGGCAGAGGGAAAGGAGGGTGCATTCCAAAGGTGAACGAGGTCACCCAGAGCACTGGGGAGATGCTTGCTCTGGATGGCCAGCCCTTCTCCTTAGTTGAGCAGCCAGGGTTCAGGCAGCTCATGGCACTCATGGCCCCATCATACCACATGCCCGTGCGCACCACCTGCAGCAGGATGGTGATGCCCTACCTGTATGAGGCATGCAAGAAGTAATTGAGGGAGGAGCTGCACAAGGCAGGGCTGCAGGTGGCCTTACACTTCACTTCTGACATCTGGAGCAGCCCAGGTGGAGATCATGTCTACCTCTCCCTCACAAGGCACTGATGCGATCAGTGAGGCCATTGTTGGGATCTCCTTCAAGCAGAGGTGATAGACGAGTCCCACATGGCAATGGAGATCATGGGGGCCATGAACTGCATGGTACAGGGAGGGCTTAGGCAGGGCGAGCCCACCCGTGGGTTCATGGTCACTGACAAAGGGACCAATATAGTCAAGGCATTCTGTGATGCCAAGCTGGTTGGCATCTGCTGTGTGGCACACAAGTTCCACCTTATAGTCAGGGATGCCTTGGAGGGGGATGGGGGTGCCAGTGAGGGTGCCATCACAACCAGCCAGCTCATTTCAAAATGCAGGAAGGTGGCAGGTTACTTCCACTGCAGCGTCAAGGGGGGCAAGATGCTGAGAGACAAACAGGCAGAGCTGAGCGTCCCTGTCTCAGAGCACTGAAGTGCCCTGCTCCTATGAAGGGAGAAACTGCTGGGGAAGGAGCCCTAGCAGGGAGGGACGAGCCCAACTGCGGGTTGCCAGGGCAACCAGAGGAGGTCAGCTGACCAGAAGGGGCAGGGCCTAGCTCCCATATAAAGCCTAGGGGCTGAGGCCAGAGGCAGTTCCCTGCCAGCAGCCAAGGAGGAAGGAGCTCCCTGTCAGGAACGAGAAGAGAAGCCTGAATGCAAGAGCAGCGTCTGTCACTGCGGCGGGATGAAGAATCCCCAGTAGGCTTGAGTGTGATTATAGCCGGGCAGCTTCTGTTTATGTTATAGCCAAGGGGCTTGTATTTGTGTTTGCTCTTTTTCACCGGTGGTTTGGGTGAGGCTATCAGGGGATGGAGGAGCCCTCATAGGCGACCCACAGCAGAGTGGGGACCCCAGCCCCAGAGAAAGGGGCAGCATTGCGGAGAAGCCCCAGTGCGGGTGCGGTGAGCCCCGGAGATGGGCGGCATTACTGAGGAACCCCGGAGAGGGGGCACTGCTGAGAAGCCCCAGTGCGGGTGTGGTGAGCCCCAGAGAAGGGGGCAGCATTGCTGAGAAGCCCCAGTGCGGGCGCGGTGAGCCCCGGAGAGGGGTGGCATTACTGAGGAACCCCGGAAAGGGGGCACTGTTGAGAAGCCCCAGTGCAGGTGCGATGAGCCCCAGAGAAGGGCGGCATTACTGAGGAACCCTGGAGGGGGGGCACTGCTGAGAAGTCCCAGTGTGGGCGCAGTGAGCCCCGGAGAGGGGTGGCATTACTGAGGAACCCTGGAGAGGGGGCACCACTGAGAAGCCCCAGTGTGGGTGCGGTGAGCCCCAGAGAAGGGGGCAGCATTGCTGAGAAGCCCCAGTGCGGGCGCGGTGAGCCCTGGAGAGGGGCAGCATTATTGAGAGGGCCCCAGAGGAGGGCAACATTATTGAGAAGGCCCTGGAGAGAGGGCGGCATTATTGAGAAGGCCCCAGAGAGAGGGCACAGAGAGAGACAAGGCTGCGGAGAGCCTGAGTGCCAGAGAGGGCGTGGAGACAGAGAGAGAGAGACAGAACAACGTCCGTTACACCTGCAAGGCTTCGGGCGTGGTACAGGAATGGTTGGAGCCACGCATAGCACGCATAGCATTGGCTGGGGTGTACGGAACACCTGAGACAGGAGAACCATGGCCAAGAAGACAGAAGGCAGCCTCCCTATAGAAATATATAAAATCAAAGTCGTGGCAGGTGAGAATTGGAGGGTGCGAGTCGGCAGCTTGGCACGGTAAAGGAGGCGGCAGGGGAGAGCACGGCGACCCAGGCTTCCCTCCTGTTACAGTTCCACAGCACAGAATCATGCAGGATGTGGAGACTTGGAACTTCACATACCTGATGCTCAAAAGGTTGGCTGAGCAACAGAAGGCCATCCATGAGATGGCTTGCTTGGGGAGATTGGGATCAGCGGCTCCCTTAACAAAACAGAGTGGGATACCATCACCAGAGGCACTGCCAATGTGGGCCATGGGCATGGATTCCATGTTGAGGTCCAGAGGCACCAGACCCCAGCATCAAGCAGGTAGTGCTGAGGCCTCAGTGACTACCTATCTCACTGAGGACGTGGAGCTGCTGCTCTTCGACCCCTTGGCCTACTGGGCAAGCCGCAGTCATATGTGGCAGGATCTCTCCACAGTTGCCCAGGAACACCTGTCCTGTCCACTGACTGGTGTTCCAAGCAAAAGGGTTTAGCATTGCTGGGGATGTTGTGATGCCCCACTGCACCTCCTTGGATCCTGGTTTGGTGGAGCAGCTGGTGTTCCTCAAAGTGAACCCCTCCCACTGCTGGGGTTCCCTATGCTCCGTGTGCAAACTGAGTGCCACCCTCCTCACTCCGTCCGCACCTATTTCTTTTATTTATATATATAATTTTTTAACCATTTAATGCCTCATTCTCAGAGCTGGAGGCAGCACTCCCTGTATCACCAGCCAGCAGGGGAAGAACATCTCCCTGCTGAGCTCCCATGCCAGGATGAGCTTGGAGGTATGGGCTGGAGCTATGGGGAAGGAGGAGACCCCAGGTCCTGGGCATGACCTAAAACAGCACCTTGCCAGGGTTGGGAGGCCTGGTGAGACTGCCGGTGGCAGCCCCCAAGAAATGCCAGGACCATAAACCTCCCTGGTGAAAGGCAGGTAGGAGGCATTTCTTGTCATGGCATGGTCTGGATCCATTTGGTGCGTTTTGGGCTGTAGGAGGTTGGCTTTTGGTGATGAGGTTAGTGAGGTTCGGTGCTTGTTTGAATTTACAAACCACTTTTCACAGATGAGATCAAACCAGCACTGGGAAGGCCCCCTGTTACAGACTACCATTCCTGCTAGTTTGATCCCACTGTGCCTTAACACACACATGAAGTCACAGATGTCATGAGTTTTGCTTTTGTCACAACCCAATTAAGTAGTGCCCATGTCACAAGCAAGTAAACCATTCAAAACAGTTTTAGTCTCCACTAGGTTAACTAAGGGTTAACTAACAAGATGATAGTAACAGGTTTTTTTTGTTGCGCATGTCAAAAAGAAATGTATTGCTGCGCCACTAACTAGAAATGAAACTTTAACCTGTGCTTTACATAAATCATTATAATTGGTCAAAGAAAACAGGGAGTAGCCCTGTGAGAGAGAACCCTAGTGAAGACCACTAGATAATTGGCGATTCTAATTAAATTTATGACGTGACGAAAAGCATTTGGCTAGTACACAAACAAAACCCCGCTGCATTTCTGTGAAGTCGGAGAGAGCGACTCTGTATACACCTAGAGACCTCTGACATAGGTGTCAGAGTAAACTGGCAATTTGATCACTTGCCAGTTCGTCCCCCCAGTCTTCGACCTTATCTCAGATGTAATCGATGACCGCCGGCCCGACCTTCTGCCCGACCAATTTTTACAGACTAACCTACTTTACAGACCGACCTCATGAACTGTAAGCTGTAACTAACCAAGTATCTCTGACCTTCGTCTTTCACCACCTTGATGGCATGAGTAAATAATCTTGCTTTGCAACCGATAAGCGTCTGCCTAATTAATTCCACTCCAAGCGTCACAAGTACCCGCCTGACGGCCCCTAAGGTCCCGACCCCCCCCGCTGCAGTGCACGGCAGTGACAGCTTTGAACAGTTTGAGGTGCAGTTTCACAGAAACCCCTGCACCTATCTCCTTGAAACTTGGCAGTCTTCATGCCCTTAGAAGGGGCTACCATCCCTGCAATTTTCATCCAAATCAGGCAGGCAAGAAATGACCAAGTTACAGGTTTAGTGATTCCCCTTTATAACCTATGGCCAAATCACTGAAATGGCGTTGAAACTCCAAAACAGATTCGGCCTAATCGAAATGGAACAATGATCCAAAACACAGAAATGAATCACTGTCCTCCAAAACAGCTGAATTTGAAATCGAAATGAAACCTAGCCATTTCACACAGCCCTAATAAGGACATCTTACTCAGCGCAGGAGAATTCCTCAAGCATGAGCACTGCACATGAAGGCTGTCAGTAATCACAAGCCCTGATAATGGTAGCTTAATAGTGGGAAGAGTATGAAGCTACTATGGCCATTCTGGGCAGCTCTGTGTAGTGGAGTTTCCAGGAAACAAGCCCCATAGATGTCTGTGTTGCTACAGTTATGCCAAACGCTATTTCATTTATAGACCAGACCAGAATCTCAAGGGCACAGAGGTACCCTGGGCTGCACTACTGGAAGTGGAGCATGGATTCTCAAGCAGCCTTTAATCTCTTTCTCCTTGCTCTGTTTCTACCCACATTACCAGCACAAACTAAAAAGCCATAACATTCAGCATTCCATTCTCAGGGACACTCCTAGTCCCAGCTCTCATCAGTGGTGTGTGTCCTGTATTTGAATAAGTTAATGATAACAAATAAAAAAGCCCTGTGTTGATATGAGTGATCTTAATTGCATTGCTCCAAGTTTGCTATAGAAGGTCATCTTGGCAACTGTTGTAATAATCCCTAGTGAAATCCATGAAAGATGATGTTATGTTTTAAAAGTATAAATCAAAGGGAGCTACAAAGATAGATCAAAGTTGATGTACTACTGTTATCACTGCAAAATTTGAACTAAAGTCTGTTTTTTTTTAAAGATGATATTAAATAGAACTCTGGTTATGCCTTTTCTTTGGACCCCTGCTGTGCAGAGCTCATCAAGATGCTCTGCCAGGTCTTCAAGCACTGAACCTGCTGCCTCCCACAAGCTCATTCTAAGCCTGGGGGACTTAAAGGGACAAAGAGAAAGGTCAGGCTCTCATGGAATGGTCCCAGGAGGTGACCATAATTACTGTGCCTCAACTCATAGTGAACCCACAGCAGCTTGATGCTAGGAGAATTGCTTGAGAGAATTAATTCTGGGAGAATTCAGTGCTGAAGCCACTGATACCTCCACAGCAGAGAATCCAGAATCTCAGCCTGGTAAGTGCTCCCTACAGCTTTATTGTTTATTGGGGAGTTGTGGTGTAAAAGGAGATGGATTTCCAGGTAGGTGGCCAATGAGTGAAGAGATGGAGGATTTTTTCTTCACTGGATTCTGAGCGGCTTCTGTTTAAGATAGCAGCCATATATCAGGGGTTTACGCAGTGATTTGCTCTTCTTGTTTCCATTCTCACTTCTCAAGATTGCTGTCAAAGGGAAATATTAATTTAAAAAGAACAAGGGAACTGCTACGTTTCTCTTCATATTTTCTTAGTGATTCTAACCACCATTATGGGATCACATGGCTTCCAGGAGTTCTTATATCAGATTGAAGATTTTTTTCCTCCCTCCTCCCCACACTGTACTAATGACAGGCAACGCGCTTCACATTGCCAGTTTGTAAATATTAAAGAAAAAAAAAGACTCAATATACTACTAAAAATAACTTTCTATGATATATTCAGTTATTTTCTTAGTAAATTTTTACCTGCAACCTCTGCACTACCAAGCCTGAATTGGAGAAAGGGTAGCCTGCCAGGTACAATCACAGCTGCCGACTGTGTCCTCTTGTCATGAAGAAGTAATGTGTGGGGAATTCATTCTCACATTTCTTTACAAGAAGAACACACAGACACACACCACCACCACCACCACCACCACAAAACAGGTACAAGTATCCTTTCTTTTCCTTTGCAGGCACTTTGAGGTCTGAAGAGTAGCTGTACCCCTGGAACTTGTGCACACAGCCTCTGCTACAAGGGATGAACAGAAAGTGTACTGTGAACAGAAATGGAGAACACAGATGCAAGATAAGTTTCTTGAAAGAGATGAGAGTGGGATGGGGATGAGGAATTCTTGGAAAGTCTGTTCAGGTTGGTGAAAGAAAAGTGTACATACTAATAAGCCCCAGAAAAAATCCACGTGTCTGTGTAGGCTGCTGAGATGATGTTGAGAATATTGGGCCAGGTCCCTATGCAGGGCTGTGCCATGCAGGGCCAAACACCAGTTAAGGTCTTTTTGCAAGGCTGTGCCTCCTGTGCAGTTTCAGGCAGTGATGTGAGTATGTACAGACATTCACAGAGGTTATGGGGAGGTTAGATTAGGTTAAAAATGGCCACCTGATCTAAGGTAAGTCAGGGTAAGGGGAGCAGCAGGTGAGATGGGGAGGTCGTGCGGGGCGTGGGGGTTGGTTGGGTCTGTTAGGGTTTGGTGAGATCAAGGGGACTAGTGGGGTCCACAGGAAGGCTTGGGGTGATGGGAGGTTGGCAGGAGCAGAGGGATTCTCTGATCCTGCTGAACCCCTGCAACTCCCCCTCCCCCCCCATGCCACTGAACTTCCCCCAATCTCACAAACCACTCCTGGGACTGGTTTTATTGGTTCTGGGAGCCTGACTGAAGTAAATTGGGAGGTGGGGGGGACACGGTGGAATTGGGAGTGTTTAGCAATTCAACTGGTGAGGTTTAGCAGGATCAGGGCAACAGAAGGCCAGGGCTAACAGCGATTAGCCCCTCTCCCTCCAAAAAAACCTTTTTGTGGTGGCCAGCAACAGCAGCAGCGTACAGGTCCAGCACGTACCAATCCCATAACTCAGCCCCCCAACAAATAATATTTTCCCCCACCATTTATGCCCCGTTTATCCCCAGGGGAACAACCCTCCTGATCCTGCCCACCCAGTTTACTTCCATTGGCTCTTGGCATCAGCAAACACTGCAAAAACTGGCACAGGGAGTGTCTTGTAGGATCAGGGGGGTTGGTGAGCTCAGCAGGGAGGGGAGTGGTGGGGAGGAGAGCTAGCTGATCTGAGGTGGGGGTTGTCTGGGGGTGGGGCAAGGGCTAAAGGATTAAAAATAGGCTGGTGCTATTCTTAGGGGGGTAGGAAAGGTACAGCCCCATGGCTGGGGCCAACTACTGAACTTTTCCAGCCTTCCAGCTGCCCTGGGAACATGTACAAAGTTAAGTTAGATCAGTCTTGCTGTACCCAATCTAACTTAGACTACGTCCAAGGTAGGATTAAATTAGATTGGGTTGGCCATGTTTTAACTGATCTAACCCTCCTGGAACTTCAGTACAGTTTGCACTTAGATAGACCTAACTAGGGTGTAAGTTCCTATGTGTAAGTTCCATACATGGGCAAGCTAAGTTAGATCAGGTGGCCATTTTTAATGTGATCTAATCTCTCCTGACCTCCCTGAATGGCATTACGAATCCATCACAAGTGCATCTATCACAATTCAAGTGCCTCTACAACTTGTGAAATAGATGTAAGGAATTCTGCAAGTCCCTGCTCCTCTACCTTCTCTGGTGCGTTATCTGAACCAACAGACATGACAGAAATTGAAGAACATCTCTGGTCCTGTGTGGCTTACGCAGTTCTTCAGTGGCACTGGCCAAACTCTCCCATTTCTTAATGACTCTATCACAAGATACCACATGAACAAGAGGTGGGAGGGGAGGGTCCAAAAAGAGGAGCACTGAAGGCAATGTACTCATTAATTCTTCCTGCATTCTTTTGCACTTTAATTAAGATCTTACTTTGTATTTTGGTTTTCTTTGTTTATCTAGTTGGCATCTTGTTCCCAAGTCAGTGCTGCTAATGTTTGGCAGGTCTGATGGCACAGTTATGAACTTTCCACTGCTATATATGTGGAAGAAAGTTGAGTATTTGTTCTATCCTGTGCCCGCCTGGGCTCGAACATCTTGTCCCGGGTGGCTTTGGTCCAGATAGATGCTGGTGTCCGCCTTGCTATCCCAGGTGGCCCTGCGAGTCGATGTTTACTCCCAATGTGTCCCTCCCCTGTCTCACCTGCTACGACTTTGAATCTTAATACAGTGGGAGGGTCAGGACCACTCAGGTTCCCCCGCAGGTGCCCTGTTCCTCTGGCGGTCTTCTGCGAGGCTCCACCTCCCCTCTACCTTGCCCTTATACACAACCTTGCGGGTCACTGTTGTTCCTGCGGCCAAACTCCCGAGCAATGGGCTCCTAGTGTCTCCCCGGTTTTCAGGCACGCTGACGTTCTTTACTGTTAACCCCGATCCTGAGGCTCACACAACCATTGGTTCTCCCCTCGTTCCCTGATGCTAAACCCCTCCAGAAGTGGGAAACACAAACTATATGACAACAAACCTCCAAGAGAAAAGAGTATTCCTAACACACCCTGAGGTACCCCGAGGTACTCGCATCCGGCCCTTAAGGCCCAATCACACAAGACCAGCACCCCCCTGACTCTTATGGGTTTATCTTAGGTTCCCCACATGGTCGTGGGACCCGGGGGCTTTCCCTGGGCTTTCTCTCCCTCGCCTCTCTGGCCCCTGATAATGCTGCCCTCTCCTCTGGGCTTCTCAATGAAGCTGCCCCCTCTCTGGGGTTTCTCGCCAATGCCGCTCTCTCTGGGGCATTTCTTCAGGCCCCCTGAGACCCTTCACTGTCCCATCTGGTTGGATGCTGGGTGGTGGGTCAGCTCCTCCCCCTTCTCCATGGTGACCACTGGGATTGGGGTATCTCCGGGCTCTTCCTTCCTGTTCTTCTCTTTTTCGCACAGGAGTTCCTGCTCCTAGTGTGGTGTTGCTTTCTCCACAGTCAGCTGCTTCTGACTTGTCGCGTGAGGCGTTGGATCCTCTCCCACTGGGGAACCCCGCTTCCGGCCCTGCTCACTCCGCTCGAA
Source organism: Alligator mississippiensis (assembly GCF_030867095.1). NCBI lineage: Eukaryota > Metazoa > Chordata > Crocodylia > Alligatoridae > Alligator > Alligator mississippiensis. The sequence continues at coordinate 158,196,054 of NC_081828.1, read as the reverse complement.
GCCTCCTAGAGACCCCTCTGGCTGGGGTTTCTGCCAGCGTCCATTCCCCCGCCTCTTTGCTGGCCGCCTGCTTTATTTCCGCCAACCGGTGACCGCCGCTGATGTCACTGGCCGGCTGCAGCTGTACAAAGGTGCGGCTGATGATTTGCGCAGGTTCCTCCCAGTGTTCCTGCTTCGCTGTGAGTCTCGCTGCAGGTGAGTGTTCTCTTTCATTTTTGCTTTTTTCTCCCTATTCTTCCCCAGACTTCTGCTCCCGGGGTTCCCTCCTTACCCATTTGGGTCCTCCCTTTTGTCTCCCTGCGACATATCCCTTGTACCTAACCATTAATTTATACAGGAGGCCACAGCTATGCCAAAGACTATTAATGAAGTATAAAAAAACCTAAGTAATCCATACAAGCCAATAAAATGGCACCCTGAACCAACTTAGCCAGAAAAGGGAGCTGCATTTAAATTGATACTTAATTAGGCTAAAAAAATTGTATACCTCAAGCCATAAAATTTATCAAGGATATGCACCTCAGGAACAGTAGCAGCCTACTCATACTAGATCCTTACTCGCTCTCATGCCAGTTCACAGAGATGCATATTCTAAAGCATCATATGCAGTTCTTTTGAAGTTCAGAAGTTTGAATAAAGCTCTTTTTTTCCTGTGGTACATCTATATAGGTGACTTCCCCAGTTGCCTAATATGTACGAGACAACTCTAAGCAAATGGACTAGAGCAATTGGAATCCTTCTTCATTCTCTCCTAGTAGCCACAAAGAGGCATAAAAAGTTAAGGCCTCCCTCACACTAAAAAGTGATGATACTGTATTTACAAAATATCTAGTTTCATCTCCTATAAACCTGAATTTATCTGTCTTGTGCATTTTTAAATCAAATGTTAATAAATCTGCAGGTTGTGTGGGGGTAAGGTTAAGGGGGCAGCATGGAGTGGGATACAGTCAGGGGCAGTGGGGTGTGGCAGTGAGTAAGGGACCCCTGGGGTGGTGGTAGCATGGTATAAAACCATTGCTTCGGAAAAGCAGGGTTGACAATCTGATTTTTTTTTTTTTTTTTAACTGACAACCATTTTTTTTAGCCATGGTTAGTGTTAAACCCCTTAATTTGACCCCAGCCATTGTCCTGGGTATGGCAGAAAGGTTACATTTACATTATGTAAAACACATGTCAGTAAAAATCTTCATTGTCAGTAAAAAGTTTGCAGATTGTCAGTAAAAAGGTGTCTTGGGTTGGCAACCCTGGTTATTACTGTAAGTGTGTTTAGACAGATTCAGAATAAAGATACCTTCTAGAACCAAACAGGAGTGATTCATAAAGCATAACATGTTTTATACTTATATGTTATGTTATAAAAAAACCCTTCGTTTCCAGACCACACAACAAAAATCTAAAAACCCTTATTGAATAAATTCCTTTTTATATGTGCTCAAAAATGTTTATTGCTCATATATTAGGGAAAGTATATAGTTGGGAAATAGTTTATAAAAGACTTATTGTGCTTCTAAATTCTTGTTTCCTCTTGAAATTCTTTAAATGATTAAAGACAGCATACGTCTCTGGAGACATATTTTCAAATGTTTTATATTTAAATGAGAACATCAAATGCATTCTTTTCCTAATATCATTACTATTTAGATGGAAAGTCGTTTTATGTACCCATAAGGAATTCAATGATGTTGCTACAACCAGTCACTAATGTAAGAAGCCATTTAGGCATAGAATATTTATATTAATTGGGGAATTAATTAGGTGTGTCATAATGTTTAAGTCACTCCTTACTATACTCAAAAAGATCTTTCCAAAAATTATTAAGAAGGAAAAATGACTTAATAACTACTTAAAGACTCTTCCTACAACTGAATAATTCTTAGAGGCTATTTTGAAATCTGAATGATTTTATACAAAGTGTAAAGGTGTTTAGGTACATCTGAAGTAGAATTTCAGTTTGTATTAACCCCTGCTAGAAGTAAAAAGGTATCAAAGAAAATGGACTAAATAGAAGAAAAAGTTAAAACTCTGAGTCTAAAGATGTTCTGAGAATTTTCAAAAACAACTGGAATGTTGCTGGGTGTTTATTAGCAGGTTGCTTGTTCAGGAACTAAACATATTACTAAAATGCAACCCACAAAGACAACAAGCCAATGAAAAGAAGACAGCAGCTGATTTTTTTTTTTTTTTTTAAGCAGCCATGCCCTGAAAGAGGTGTGTTTCTTCTTCCATTGTCTTTCTGATGGAGAATATAAATTTCCTCACTAAATAAAAAGTCAAAAGCAGCCCATTCTCCATTTATTTTTCATCTTCAAGGGTAGAGCTCATCTCAGTACCCTTGTCAGCCATTTCTCTCACTACCACAAGAAAGCAGTGACTGCAACAAACAACCAACCCAGCCCAACCCAACATCAAGAAGCAGTAACCTGAAAATTCAGCATCCTTTCTACAGCATCTTTAATGAGGGAAAATCTGCTGAAGCACTACTAAGGGATTAGATATAATTGTAATGATTTTAATAGGATCTTGATATGTTATTTTAATTTTAATAATCAAATTCTGTTAAACGCCAGCTTGTTTGTATATTCCTAAAAACATATATTTGGTAAAGAAAAGTAATAGTGGGATTTAAATGAGATTTAAGATTCTTACTGTTAGTTAATGCTTGATTGTCCCAAGCCCACTCCTTAAATGTTTTTTTTTTTTAAATAAATTATTTAAATGCTTTCTTAGATTCCAAGATGATAAATCTTTTAGGATGGTAATGATAAGCCAAACAGGACTAATCCACCTTAAATAAAAATCCTTGCCTCATTTATAAGCTGTTTTGGTTTTCTAAGATGCATTGAGGCAGGACTCTCTATGATTTTGAGAATCATCTGGGTAGAATGCAGTTTGCTTTTTACCTAGATAATTGTGCCCTTTGATGTGTGATATCTGTGAAGAGATCTCTACAGAGGGCCTAGAGTAGACATAGATAGATTTAAACTGATGTAATTTATATTGGTACTGGAGCAGGCAGACGACCAATAAATCTAGTATATCTGCTCACAGTGGTTACTGTCCCTAGATGGAAGCAGAGACATGACATTTAGAATGCAGACATGGAACATATTTACTGTACACTAAAAGTGATACACAGCCCAAACATATAGTAAATTATTCAAATTCTGGTTACAGTTATCCCTAGAAAAATGTTCAGTAACTTCACAGCATGGGACAGATATTATGTAATTATGTAAAAGGTGTCCTGGGTCTGCTCGTCTAGTCAGTATAATCCCAGGATAGCCCTTGATTCAATGAAAACAGGATCTCCTGACATACATTGTTTGTCCAAGGGTATTCAGAAATAAATTACTCCAGCCACAAGTGTGGGAAGGAGTGACTGGAAAGCACAGAATATATTGTAAACATAAAGTAAAACTATGCCTTCTTTGCTATTAACAGATTCAACAGAAAGTCAATTTAGATTTGCCTGTGCACGTTCAACACATTCACATATCTCACAACATATTAGCCAGATTCTTTGATAGCTCCTCCTGTGGGCTACTAGCTTGGAGCAAATTCATTACTAAGTGGGTAAATTACTGTGCATAGTATTCAGGCGGTGTGCAGGCTTACACAGCTGTAGTTTTATCCCTAATTTTTCCAGGAGTGACTTTACCTTGTATCAGGACAAGGTAGGAGTAGGACAACTCCTACATCAGTGTAAGAATTTACCTCATGTATCTGTTTCTTATTTATACTGATATAAAAGCTGATTACACCGTCATCAACATGTCTCATGTCCAAGCCAACAGAGGAGTGGTTCTCTGTCTCTTCAGATCCAGGGCACCCTCCATAATGTTTTTAAGTTTGGCAGCACCCTGGTTGAGAATTGTGGCAGCCCCGTAGGGGGTGCTCCTGTTCTGAGCTACCCACCTCACTGTGCCCAACCACCTACCAAGCTCCGAGTGCCTCCCTGGGGCACCTCGTGTTTGGCCGACCCTCTTCCTGCAGCACACCCGCAAGCCTGGGATCGCTGCTGCCACTACCCAGGGGTTCTGGTCTGTCTTTGGCCCTGTGGCCCCTGGGGTACACAGGCCTTGTAGTCCTTGAGGGTTCTTGACCCCCTGTGAGAACTTGGGGTACTTCTTTTAGCCTGAAGCACAAAAAGTAGCCTCCCTTAGTCAGCTGGACCAAGGGGACACAGAGGCATGCCCCTCTCCCTCTCCCAGCTAGTTCACCGTGCTTGGTACAGTGGAGAAATTTATTAATCACAGAGAGCAGGCTTGTGGAAGGGCACAGGATAGAGATGTATCACAGAATAACCTTAGAGTAAACAGTATGGCTAGGTAGCTTTTTGTCATGCTTTTATGTTACGGTAAGCTATATTTCTAGATAAGTTTCAGGTAAGTTACTCACAAGTATCATCCAGAGGATGACTGAGCTTTCCTCTGGAGGCTGGCAGTTTCATAGATTCATAAATGTAGGGTCGGAAGGGACCTTGTAGATCTCCTAGTCCGACCCCTTGCCCTGGGCAGGAGAGAAAACTGGGCTCAAATGACCCCAGCTAGGTAAACGTCAAGCCTTCTCTTAAAGACCCCCAAGGTAGGAGCGAGCACCACTTCCCTTGGAAGTTGGTTCCAGATCCTAGCCGCCCTGACTGTGAAGTAGTGCCTTCTAATGTCTAGTCTGAGCCTACTCTCTAACAACTTATGGCTGTTATTCCTTGTTATTCCGGGAGGCACTCAGGGGAACAAGGTCTCTCCCAATCCCCACTGGTCCCCCCTAGTAAGTTTATAGATGGCTACCAGGTCCACCCTCATACTTCTCTTGTGAAGGCTAAACAGGTTCAGATCCTGCAGCCTCTCCTCATAGGGTCTGCCCTGCTGTCCCCGGATCATGCGAGTGGCCTTCCTTTGAACCCTCTCGATGCTGTCCACATCCCTCCTGAAGTGCAGCACCCAGAACTGGATGCAGTACTCCAACTGTGGCCTGACCAGTGTCGCATAGAGGGGGAGAATCATCTCCTTGGCCCTGCTTGTGATGCACCTGTGGATGCACGACAAGGTACGGTTAGCCCTACTGACCGTGTCCTCGCATTGTCAGCCCATGTTCATCTTGGAGTCAGTAATGACTCCAAGATCTCTTTCTGCCACTGTGCTTTTGAGAAGGGAGTTCCCCAGCCTATAGGTATGCTGCTGGTTCCTACTGCCTAAGTGCAGCACCCTGCACTTGTCAGTATTGAATCCCATCCTATTTTCATTTCCCACCCCTGTAACCTGTCCAGGTCCTGCTGTAATCTGTCCTTCCCTTCTAGCATGCCCACCTCACCCCAAATCTTGGTGTCATCTGTGAATTTAAACAGGGTGCCTTTCACCCTGTTGTCCAAGTCCCTAATAAAGAAATTGAACAGTGCGGGCCCAAGGACCAAGCCCTGGGGGACTCCACTGCCCACTTCCCTCCAGGTCGAATATGACCCATCCACCACCACTCTCTGAGTACGACCCCTCAGTCAATTTGCAATCCATCAATGCCACAGTCGCCTAGCTTTTTAATGAGAATGGGGTGGGAGACAGTGTCAAAGGCCTTCCTGAAGTCCAGAAAGACTACATCCACCACGACACCTGCGTCCAATGATTTTGTGACCTGATTGTAGAAGGCAATCAGGTTGCTGTGACAGGACTTGCCCCTAATGAAACCATGCTGGTTGCCCTTGAGCATCATCCCTGCTGCTGGCCCATCACAGATGTGCTCCTTGATAATCTTCTCAAAGAGCTTCCCCAGCATTGAAGTAAAACTAATGGGCCTATAGTTGCCTGGGTCCTCCCTCCTCCCTTTTTTAAAGATGGAGACCACATTGGCCTTCTCCCAGTCATCCAGCACCTGGCCAGAGCACCACAAGTGCTCGTAAAGCTGTGCCAGGGGCTCTGCGATAACCCCTGCCAATTCCCTCAACACCCTGGGGTGGAGAGCATCTGGACCTACTGATTTGAACACGTCCAGCCCCCCAGAAGTTCCCTAACTCGGTCCTCCCTGACCCTAGGCCTGGTGGAGTTTCTCCTGAGTCCATCCTGAATCTCGGTAGGGGAGTCCCGGTCCCTGCGCAAGAAAATGGAGGCAAAGAAATTGTTAAAGAGGTCTGCTTTCTCCTCTGGTGCAACCACCAGATTGCCAAGCATATCCTGCAGGGGCCTCACATTACCCAGTGCCTTCTTCATATTCCCTATGTATTTAAAAAAGGACTTTTTGTTATCCTGGATCCTTGATGCTAGCCCTAGTTCCGTATCTGCCTTAGCTTTCCTAACAGCCCCCTACGGACCCGAGCGGTGGAGGTATACTCCTATTTGGTAATAGCCCCTCCCTTCCACTGGGCATACACCTCCTTTTTGGCAATCAGGCATTCCCGAATGCCCTTTGTGAGCCAGGGGGGCTTTTGGGCACTCTTGCCCTTTTGCTTCTCCTTGGGATTGTCACCCCTTGGGCTCTGAGTATTGTCTTCTTAAGGAATGACCACTCATCTTGGGTGCCTAGTTCCCCTACTCTCCAGGACCCCAGTGCCTCTCCCACTAATCTCAACTCATTGAAGTTGGTCCTCTTGAAGTCAAGGGCTGCTGCCTTGCTGCAGGCCCTTGACACCCTGCGCTGGATGGTGAATTTCAGCAAGTGATGATCACTATTGCCCAGGTGGTCGAGGACTAGAGTCCCCTCACCAGGTCATCATCTGTGGCCAGGACCAGGTCCAGCAGGGCATCCCCCCTGGTGGGACTGTGCACCTCCTGGGTTAAGTGGATGTCCTGTATTTTGGCAAGGAAACTTCACGAGTGGTCAGAACTGGCTGACTGCTCCTCCCAGCAGATGTCTGGGTAATTTAGATCACCCATGATCAGTTTTAGATCATGGGTGATCAGTTCATGGTGTGTCCATGAGTTTCAAGAGAGATCTCCATCTCTCTGCCTAGTCAGTTACTCAGATGTCCCCCAATATGGCTCTCCCACTTACAGGAAGAAAGGGCTCTTATATAAACTTTTCTGACTATACCTTTCAGGTCCAATCAGGGCAGGTGTTGTTTAAGGCTAACTAACTAATTTAAAAAGCATCACCGGTCAACTCAGAGATTGACATCTCTTGAGCCACTACCCCTCTGCCATGAGGTCACTGCTTAGGATAATAAAGAGCTCTCCCCTCTTATCAGTCACGTAGGCATAGCTGGTTGCTTAGCAACTGGAGTGATAGACACCTGAGATTGAGGGAGGGGGACATTCTAGCCCCAGGGTAAGGACGAGTTTGGAATAGAATTCCATCACAAGAACCACTGTTGTGGTTACCTCAATGGTTCTCACAACTGGGGTGCTGTCACTGTGGTCAGATAGAACTGCTCTGTGGGCCTTATGCATGATCAGATTGGGAAGCGATGGGACAGAAGCACGTGCTCCTGTCTGCATTAGTGTTATCTGATAAGCGATAAGCAGGCAAGAGTGACCGCTTTTGCTGCAGCCCTTCCTGCTCTGTGCCCCTCCTCTTCTCCCTACCAACACTCCTTCTAGAAACAAAGGCACACAGGTCAGTTCACCTGCCCCGAGTACCTCTGCTTTCAGGAGACACCCTGTGGGGTCAGATTAGAAAGGGATGCAGTAGGACTGGGTGCTCCTACCTGCTGTAGGGTTTGTCAGATAACCCTGATGCAGACAGGGGGCTGTGCTTGAGGCATGTGGGATAGTTCCACTTCACTATGGTCATGGTGGTGTCCAGGCCACAGCATACCTGAAAGGGTTATGTGGAACACCAGTTAAGAACCACTGTTATAGAGATGTACAGGAGAGTTGGTAACCATTGTAACTATTGTTTATTGTCTGAGTTTTGTTTTTTCCCCCTCTTTCCTTCTTAAGTAGTGTAATAGTGAGAGTTTTGCTTGTCTTTCAAATAGGCTGTCTTCAAAAACATAGAAAAGGCCTCAAATTTGTCTCTCAAATAGTGGAATTCACATCTCTGTATTGGTATTAAGAGAGAATTAAGATTGGGCATACCATTTCTTGTTTTTCCAGGCTATACATTTGAGTAACTTTGGGGAAAGAATCACTTGGTGTTCATCAAATTAGAATGCTTCTCTCTAACCCATAATTAATAAAAAGACATGCCAATGTATTCCTTCCTATTCTCCCAAACTGGAATTATTTAAGAAAATTAGTATAATTCATATGGTCCTAGAATGTATCAATTACATTCCAGAAATATGTTGCAAGACTTAAATCAGTGTTTCTAAAATTAAATTAAGTACAAATTTCACAATTTATTTATTTTTAACAAAATATCCAAACTTTTCTTCAGAGAAATGGGAAAAAAGTTAAATGTTCTAATAGAAGCTGTTGTTTTGCCACTATCAATGTATGCATACCTCCTAATACACAATTTTCATGCAGGTGAAGGCAGATCCCTTAAATGAGACATGAATGGTTTATTTCAAACGCTGAAAATCATTATATTATTATATGCTGCCATCTGAAATGGATTGATCTCAAAATCATTTTATAAACCAAAATTATGCCAGCTTTACAATAACTGGAATCTCTTGTGTGCAAAGCCAATTAGATAGGATACCAACAGGGACCTATCAGTTACATGAACTTTTATATAGCTTTCAGCTAAATCAGAACTGTAAATGCAAATTCTATCACTTGGGAATATCACGTAGATTTGTGATTCTCCTTTGAGGACTTTGCATTCATAAACCATTGTCTGAATTATACTCAGTAGTTCACAAGCTCTGAATTATTATATCATAACTCAAATGATGTCAGGTTTGTCTGTTCAATTTTAATATTTAATAATAATTCTATTAATAAATAATCTAAAGACAATTTAATACAAGTCACTGATGTAAATTAAAAGTAGTCCTCACTTTAATTCTCTGGTTTAGAACACAACATGTGAGAAATGCTAAAGGAGAGTGGTTCTCAACTTTTTTATACTTGAGGTACACCTCATGAGACACAAGGTACCCCTCAGAAAATTTTGGTCCTTAATTTTCACTTTTTTTTACTACAGAAAAATAATAGATCAATTTCTTCTGTTACAAAGAACTCAGAAAGAGTGAGACAGGTCAGAATGCTTGAACTGTATGGATTTCTGTTTGAAATCTCTGGGTTATCTTGTGAATCATTTGCACACCTAACAGTGCTAACATTGATTGGCACGCTGGTTGAGATTCATTGTCACAGGATGTAAAGTGCTTGAGTAACAGTTAGGTTTGGCATAACTTGGAAGAAAATAATCAAGGTAAAGGTCTTGGTTGATTTGCAGGACTGAGCACAATGTTGTGGCTTGCATGAGGGTCTGGGTTACAGCTAGTATCTAGGATGGCTTTTCAGAGCTAGGTTTAGTTGTTGATTCATGAACATGAGCAGAGCCAACATAAAATGAATTTAAGTACTGGGCAGAGGCTAAGGCCTGGTCCTCTTCCTCTTCTGCTACTCTGTAGATATGAAATAATGCAGCTTAGTAAGGTCTTGCATGGCTGGGGATCATAGAAAATTAGGGTTGGAAGGGACTTCAGGACATGGGTTACTGGTGCCTCGTGAGTTGGGGGGGCACATCCCCCCCCCCCCCCGGTGGCCAGCCAGTGATCGGGGGGGAGGGGTGTCCCCCCACGGCTGATGGTCCCAATCCGGAAGTACCAGTGGCATGCCCAGAAGTGCCAGTGGTGCTTCTCCTGGAGCCCCCACTCCCCAGTTGGCACTCTTGGGGCGGGGGGGGTGACACCAGCACTCCCACCTGCCTTCCCTGCCCATTGCCTAAGCAGGGAACGCTGGCTGTCAGGGAGTGCACCAGCACTCTCAGGGGGTGCACCTGCACCCCCTACACATCACCACTGCTTCAGGAGGTCATCTATTCCAATCCCCTGCTCAAAGCAGGACCATCCCCAACTAGATCATCCCAGCCAAAGTTTTGTCTAGCTGGGTCTTAAAAATCTCCAAGGATGAAGATTCCACCGCCTCTCTGGGTAACCTGTTCCAGTGCTTTACTACCCTCGTAGTGAGAAAATTCTTCCTAATATGTAACCCAGCTACACCCAAGGGTGTGCCCTATTCTCAATTGAATGGGATGGGTAGGCAGGAGTGGGTGCTGTGAGAGGGATGCCAGAATTTCGAGCAGATCCCTCTTTCCTCTATAGAGTTAGCCCAAGCCCAAAGTTCTTAACTATATATAATTTATTAAGTTATAATCTACATAAACATAAAACTAAATATCATATACATATATTTACATAGTGAACACTAACCAATAACCAAGGCTAAACCCTAAATAACACTATTTACAACAACACAATACAACATTTCAATTACAAAATATAAGGTGCAAACATGAACAATCTTAATAACATCTATCACTTAATATAGTCCCTGACCCATGGCAAGAGATATTCCTCCTTCTAGTGGGGTCCCTTGGGGGGTGTCCAGGAAGCACCAGGGGCCCCTCCCCTTAGGGCCTTTACTAGGCAGGGGGGCTGTTCATCCAACCCAAGCTCTGAAAGGTGAGCCTGGTACAAATATCTAACCTAAACTTCCCTTCCTGCAACTTAAGACCATTGCTCCTTGTTCTGTCATCTGCCGCCACTGAGAAGTCTAGCCCCACCCTCTTTCAAACATTCCTTCAGGTAGTTGAAGGCTGCTATTAAATCCCCTCAGTCTCCTCTTCTCTAGACTAAATAATCCCAGTTCCCTCAGTCTTTCCTCATGGTGGATGGGTCGGCTTCGACCTGGAAGGGTGTGGGCAGTGGGGTCCCGTAGGGCTCGGTCCTTGGACCGATACTCTTTAATGTCTTCATCAGCAACTTGGACGAGGGAGTGAAATGTACTCTTTCCAAGTTTGCAGATGACACAAAGCTATGTGGAGAAGTGGACACGCCGGAGGGCAGGGAACAGCTGCAAGCAGACCTGGATAGGTTGGACAAGTGGGCAGAAAACAACAGGATGCAGTTCAACAAGGAGAAATGCAAAGTGCTGCACCTAGGGAGGAAAAATGTCCAGCACACCTACAGCCTAGGGAATGACCTGCTGGGTGGCACAGAAGTGGAAAGGGATCTTGGAGTCCTAGTGGACTCCAAGATGAACATGAGTCGGCAGTGTGATGAAGCCATCAGAAAAGCCAATGGCACTTTATCGTGCATCAGCAGATGCATGACGAATAGGTCCAAGGAGGTGATACTTCCCCTCTATCGGGTGCTGGTCAGACTACAGTTGGAGTACTGTGTGCAATTCTGGGCGCCGCAATTCAAGAGGGATGCGGACAACCTGGAGAGGGTCCAGAGAAGGGCCACTTGTATGGTTAAGGGCCTGCAGACCAAGCCCTACGAGGAGAGACTAGAGAAACTGGACCTTTTCAGCCTCCACAAGAGAAGGTTGAGAGGCGACCTTGTGGCTGCCTATAAGTTCATCATGGGGGCACAGAAGGGAATTGGTGAGGTTTTATTCACCAAGGCACCCCCGGGGGTTACAAGAAATAATGGCCACAAGTTAGCAGAGAGCAGATTTAGATTGGACATGAAGAAGAACTTCTTCAGAGTTCGAGTGGCCAAGGTCTGGAACGGGCTCCCAAGGGAGGTGGTGCTCTCCCCTACCCTGGGGGTCTTCAAGAGGAGGTTAGATAAGCATCTAGCTGGGGTCATCTAGACCCAGCACTCTTTCCTGCCTATGCAGGGGGTTGGACTCGATGATCTATTGAGGTCCCTTCCGACCCTAACATCTATGAATCTATAAGTCATGTCCCCCAGCACCTTCACCATTTTTGTTGCCCTCTGCTGAACCCCCTCAAATTTTTCCACATCCTTTCTGTAGTGAGGGGCCTAAAACTAGACACAGTACTCCAGATGTGGCCTTACCAGTGCTGAATGGAAGGGAAAAATCACTTTCCTTGATCTGTTGGCAGCCAGTATATCTTTAGCCTTCTTGGCAACAAGGGCATACTGCTGGCTTATATTCAGCTTATTGTCTACTGTAATCCTCAGGTCCTTTTCTGCAAAGCTGCTGCCCAGCCAATCAGCCTCCAGCCTGTACCAATGCATGGGATTGTTTTGTCCTAAGTGCAAGACTTGGCACTTGTCCTTACTGAACCTCATGAGATTTGTTTTGGCCCAATCCTCCAATTTGTCTAGGTCACTCTGAATCCTAGCCCTACACTCCAGCGTATCTACTACTCCCCAGTTTGGTGTCATCTGCAAACTTGCTGAGGTTGCACTCTATGCCATCTTGCAGGTTGTTGATGAAGACATAGAACAAAACTGGCCCCAGGACCAATCCCTGGGGCACTCCATTTGATACTGGCTGCCAGCTAGACTTTGAGCTATTTATTACTACACTCTGAGCCCGATGCTTCAGCCAGTTTTCTGTCCACCTTACAGTCCACTCATTCAGCCTGTACTTCCTTAGCTTGCCTGCGAGAATGTTGTGGGAGACTGTATCAAAAGCCTTGCTAAAATCAAGGTATACCACATCCACTGGTCTCCCCACATCCACAGAGCCTGTCTCCTCATCGTAGAAGGCAATCAGGTTGGTCAAGCATGACTTGCCCTTGGTGAATCCACATTGACTGTTCCTAATCACCTTCTTCTCCTCCAAGTGCTTAGAAATGGATTTCTTGAAGATCTGCTCTATGATTTTTCCAAGGACTGAGGTGAGGCTGATGGGTCTGTAGTTACCTGGATCCTCCTTTTTCCCTTTCTTAAATATGGGCACTATGTTTTCCTTTTCCAATCATTTGGGACTTCTCCTGATCACCATGAGTTTTCAAAGATGATAGCCAATGGCTTTGCAATCACATCACTCAACTCCCTCAACACCCTTGGGTGCATCCCATCCAGGCCCATGGACTTGTATATGTCCAGCTTTTCTAAATAGTCCTTTACCTGTTCTTCCACTACTGTTGACTGCTCACCTCCTCCCCCAACTGTGCCGCCTGGTGCAATAGTCTGGGAGCTGACCTTGCCTGCGAAGACTGAGTTGAAAAAGGCATTGAGCACTTCTGCCTTTTCTGCATCCTCTGTCACAAGATTGCCTCCCCCATTCAGTAAAGGACCCACACTTTCCCTGGTCCTCCTCTTGCTACTGACACACTTGTAGAAACTGCTCTTGTTACCCAAGCAGTCACCCTCATCCATTGCTCCTAAATTTCCCTGGACCTCTGGTAGACACTGTGTTAATGGGACTACTGTGGTATCTGAGGTGGCATTACCTGGATTAAGGTGATACTTTAATTTGGGGTAAAATAGTTGGCCCAAAATAGGATTAGAATTTTCATCAATTCATGGAATAAAGCAAGAGTTAGGCATAGCCCCTGTGGCTGGGCTTAGGCCTGAGGAGTATTGGGTCTGTTGTAGGCGGAGTAGTTCATGGCACAATGGTAAGGCATCATGAGCTCTCATTAACCATTATATACTATTTTTAAAGTAATGCTTTTTTTTTCACTGGAAGGCTGGATCCTAAATAAATTATATTAATAAAAAAATGTTATTAACTGAAAGCTCCCAGTCCAGATGTTAAGACGCCTATGGACAAGATGCTCTCCTTTCAGGCAGAGAGCAAATTCTGTCAAGCCAAGATATCAGATCAATCAGAAATGATAACTCCCTTTTAATGCATAACGATGTGAGCATTTTGACTTTCTTCTGCCAACATTTGCTGCCTCTGAACCAAAAATTGAGAAATAACAGAAAATTGCTATGACTCTTGACGTGTAAGCTGTGAGTTTGCTGTACCACAAGCTTAATATAAATCTACATTTAAAGGATGAATCATATTTAGAACTGCTTAAAAACCCATCTTAAATTGACTGCCTTATCTGTGTTAGCCAGAAGGATATTTTACATTCCTTCACATACAAACGGAGGTGCCTGTGTCTGCTATGGTGATGCCAGCACAGAATGTTTGCGCGTTGGTGTTCATAGTAATAATCACAATAACATGCATGGACTGAAACGCATTTCCTGTACAATGAGTCAGACATGGTTATTAGTAATGAACTACATTTTAAAAGGTAGAAATAGTTTTTTTAATTTCATTTAATAGGACTGATTTTTTTTTTAAAGTTTCTTTTTTAAAAATAATTCCTTGAAATTAACCAACACAAGTGTTTCAGATTTCTGCCTTATTAAGAAATGTTCCACTTAAGTTTACTTAAATATGGTTATTTTTGATCAGGCAAGCACACGTTCCATTTTTTTTTTTAAGAGGAAAACTCCTGACATTTAATTAAAATATTCTTATCTCCTCTCTTCTTAGAATTTAATATTCATCTTTGGTTTTAGATAATTTAATTAGGAATCTAGCTATAAGCTTCTGAGCTTTTAAAGATGAACTGGGTTTCTGGAAAACATGTCATAGTTAGATGCAGTGTTGGACACAACTGTGAGTGTAATTTTGTAAAGAAAAAAGTTCTGATACTTGGATATGTACTTGAAAATAATTTTAAGCTACTTTAAAATTTGCTTAGGACATCTTAAATTAGAGGTTCTCATTATTTTGTAGCAGAGATAACATCCAAATAGGAAGATGGTCTTATGAATACTTCTCCTCCCAATTTGCTGTTGCATATAACCACTTTCAGTCCTGTTCATGGTCATGTTATAGTTCAATGACAAATAAAGCAATTTCTTTAGTAAAATAGTTATATTCACATTCCATTTTAGCTTCCTTTCATGCTATATAGAAATGGAAATAAGAAAGAATTTATGTCACTTAACCAACCAGCTCTTCAACACCAGTAGTTATTCCCTGGACTGTTAAGAATCAAAGTCTGAGGTATATAGAGGGATGTCTTCTAAGTAGATGTATATACTTATTTAGAAACATATTCTATCATCCTTACAGTGCCTTACTCCATATGGACTTCCTAGGGGTAGACCCAGAGAGGGTTTGGGGGTCTATTTGCATCCTGTCCTGCTCCATTCAAAGTTTAAAACCAACTGCCCAGCAGGAACAGCTGCAATTCTATTCAGGTGGAGCTGAGGGAGTCAATTGGCTTCATGGCTCAGTATTAGTGACTTGATTCCTGCTAATTCCTTTGCTCCATCGGTTTTAACAACATTTGATCTTTCTCTAATCAAACTAGCCTGTATTATACAATTATCCTGTCTGTTACCTACTCCTGGTAATGTTTCTCTGCTCATCCCCCAGCATGCCCAGTAAAGTTATGCTGCTGTCTAGGAACCTGTACTGGGTGGCTTTGTTTCTAGGAGATTTGAACCTGCAACATATCAGAGACAGGAAGGAGAGGAGCAGAGATAAAAGCAGGCTGAGCTGGGTAGTGGTGCAGCAGTTAGAGGTACAAGGATGTTGCAAAGGTGAGGCAAAGAGGTAAATCACTGCAGTGACTTTTTCCTGGGTTATTCATTGCAGCAGATGACAGGGGTATAAAGCTGGGCATGGGTGGATGAGAAGGATTGATCTCCCAAGGCAGAGACAGCCAACAGCTGAAGTGAGTTCTCCCCTCAACCCTAACTGTATGTTGAGGGTGAAGGGTAGTGGAAGCCAGATATGTTTGAGAAGGTTGGGGATCAGTGGAGGGGGGGCAGTTACAGCCCTGCCTCCACCTACCCTACGGTTGGGGCCTTTGAAGGGCAGGAGGAACTGTTTGGCAGATGTTTTGAGGGGAAGGGACTCCTGGGAGCGGGGTGAGGGGTTAGGTAGGGGTTCATGGGTACCAAAGGACTTTCATGGAGAGGGGGACTGGGATTTTATGGGGGTGGGGAGGTGTGAGGGGCAGATGGGATGTGAGGTTGAGGGAGCAGGGTTGTGCAGGTGAAATAGGGTGTGAGAAGGGTTGGCAGCAAGATGGATTGTGTGCAAGGAAGGCTGAGGGAGTGTGAGGGGCTTCAGTGAGCTTTGAATGCACAGAGGAGCCTCAGTGGGGTGTGAGAGAAATGGTGAATGGTCAAGGGGTTTGGGTGTAATGGGGATGAGTGTGCAGTGGATTCACGGGGGCAGTGAGGGGTCAGGGTAGGACTCAGTGGGGTATGAGGGGGTGGGAATTATGAGGGTTCTGGGGCATGATGGAGTGGGACTGAGTAAGGGGTATGTGGGATAACGGGACAAAATGGAGTCGGGGTATTTGGAGTGGCTGGGGAATGCATAAATTGCAGTGAGAGGCATTTTGGCACTTTGCATAAAATGCCATGAGTTAGAGTGACTCCCCCTCACCCCCCCCGACCCAACAGACATTCACCTGTTGGGTGGGGGGGAGGGGGAGCTTTGAGCCTGCCTGTCTGGCTCTCAATCAGGGCTCGGCTGATTCAGTCCTGCCCCCCGCTCATGGCTCTGGTGCTGTCTGCAGGAAGGGAAGGGGGAAGTGGAGGGGGAACTGCGGCCTGGGGTTTTCCTGGCCTGAACTGAAGAAGCGGGAACAGGCAGAGCTGTGAGGCAGGGGGGCTCCAATCCACCTGCTCCTTCCCACTCCAGCTCAGGCCAGGAAAAGCCCAGTCTGCAGCTCCCCCTCCTCCTCCTCCTTTCCTGCAAACTGCACCAGGGGCAGGGCTGGGCTACATCAGCCCAGCCCTGATTGCACTGACAGATTGACCCTAGGGAGCACAAGTTCCCTAAGGCACTCCACTTCGGAGTGCCTTCATCTGATCCCTCATTAGATAAGGGTTAATTTGTCATGCAATCGGCCACTTTTAAAGTGCTCTGCAGCCATGCATATGTGTCACAGTACAGCTATAGAGTGCTTTCAGAGGGCTGATCATGTGACAAATGTCACTTCTGTCAGCTCTCTAAGAGTCAGGCTCTCCAGCACCAGACCTAGTCCAATGACAGAGTTGCTCTGGATTAGAGTAGGACATTTGTATACAGAAAAATTGAAAAGCAATGGATGTCAACTTTGTGGGAAAAAAAGATTTAAAAGGACTGAGCATCACATCCTCCTACAATGTGAATAAATCTAAGGGGAAGGATAGGAAATAGTGTGCAGGATATGCGATACAACAAGCGCTAGAATATTATAAGGGAAGGTGGTGCAAAGTCACTTGGAAAGTAAATACTTCAGTCACAGAGTTAGATTTAATGCAGGATTGAGTCCTTGTTTTGACAAAATATCACTGCAGCATAAAGCCACAGGGAGATTTCCATATTACCTTTGAAAGATCAGCTTCATTATTAGGCTTAATTCCCTCTAAAAACAAAACAAAAAAAAACCTTGCCATTTTTGGAGTCCAATAGATATGTGAATAGGTCTGATAACTGCATGTAGCTAGCTGCATTACAGCTCAGAGCAAAAACTTGAGAGAGGTGACCAGAGCCCCTCAGAGCTCTAACAACAGACATGAGGGGCAACAATCCACCTCTCATTCCCCCTTGCTTCATGTGGCAGCCTGCATGCTCAAGCATTTGGTAAGGCAGAAGGCAGGGCTGTATGGTACCTTGTACACTAATTCATTCAGATAGGCATGAGCTTGCTTAGCAGGATAAGGAAAGCTCCACTCTCTGGAGCTAGTACATCACTGAGAGCGAGCTTCACAAAGCGTGCTGGTAACCAACTATCTCTCATCAAGAAATAGCTTTTTGTCCTCTACCACGACTTTGACCACACCAGAATCAGCCAGAACTACCCACTGGCAAAAAGAATGGGAGAAACTAGGCAACAGAGCTTTGAATGGAGCTGGCAAGGAATTACCCCCAATAAGGAGTTAGCATCCAGCTCCAGCGACAAATGGCACACATGGTAGACTCTGAACAGATTGAGAGTGGATCTTGGAAGATGCAACTTTCTCACGAAATCATGAGGCTTCTACGCAACCAACCAATGTGTTTGTCAGGAGAAGAAAACCATGGATCAGCTCCTGAAATGCTCTGTAGCACCACAGTGCGCTCCACAAGATCTGGGAACACCAATACCAGAAGCAGTGGCCTGTGCCAAATATTGGGAACAGATCATATAGCAAAAGGTCAGATTGGAGACCCAACTGAGGAGGAGGAGGAGGAGGTGGTAACCAAAGAAGGCATGATATACTCTCACATGTTTAAAGAGAGAGGGAAGAAATTCCACAAATTAGGTGGATACAAATTAGGTGACATGTGGAGATGGAATGGAGTGTAAATATAAATCAGTTTCTTTTAGTATACAAATGAGCCCTCTTTATTAGGGAAAGATCGGCCCTCAGCAAGGAGCCATAATTGAATTGGTATTAGTAGGGTCTGAGTGCATACTTCACAGCCTATTTCAAAAAGTGCCAGTAGTCTACTTATGCCCCACCATGCTGTGGTTCATTAAGAGGAGAGTGAAGATTTTTAATTTTATATCTAATTTTAAAAATCAGGACATGAGAGGTTTTTCACAGCAATGAGCCCCAGCATACAAAACAGTTCCAGCAGAAGGGTATACAATGGTTATAATCATCCCTTTCCTGAGTATTTAGTATTGATTTTTAGTTCCCCAAAATACTTGGATTCTGGCTCCCATAACTACAGCAATCCATCACATAATTTCAATTTTACTCATTGAAAATATAACCTGGTGGCCAGAGGGCCACAAACAGTTGTTTAAAAAGTGTCTGGGATATTGGAAAAAAAGGAGGCAGCTTAAAATTGTAGTTGTTCCCTTAATTATATGATAATTCTCCTTCCTCCACTTCCCCTTTTTCTTCCCTTTCCTCTTCAGCCTTTTTCTCCTTTTCTACCTCCCAGACAGTGACATTTAACTAAAAGCAAGCTGGCTGCTTCCAAATGCTGCTGACCTGCAGGAAGAAGCAGGAGTTCTTCAATGTGCAGCTGCTAAAGAAGATGAGCAAGGAAACATTCTTCATCGTATAGCTAATTATTGGACTTGGTGCCTAGAAGCAGTCAACTTAATTTTGAAAGGGAAAGACAGGAGAGAGAGAGTAGAGAAGAGGAGAGAAGAAGCTGTGAGAAACCTGGGGAAGGAGGTGAACACGAGGGGAGAGTAGAAGCTTAACCAACAACACTGCTATTCTTGCTGTTTCTTACGATATTTAGTGTTTTTTGTGGTGGTCCCAGCTTCTGGATTCATGTGAATATGTAAGAGCTGTTGACATAGACCTTCTCTACCTGTGCAGGTAATAGCATGATGAGATCTAAAGCATAGGTGTCACATGCCTCCTGAGGCTAGGGGGGCATGGCAACCACTCACAGGCAGCAACGCAGGCACTGGTGGCAAGGGTGGGCAGAGTGGGGACTGGCCACAGGCAGCCGTGTTGGTGTTGGCAGCAGGGCGGGAGGTTCCCCCCATGGCTAGACACTGAGCCTAGAAGCACTAGCAGCACTTCTCGGGGGGGGGGGGAGGCGGCGGTGGGGGTCACCAGCACTCTGCCTGCCCCCCACTCCTGTTGCCTAAGCTGAGAGCACTCGTTCTCAGGGGAGGCACCAGCACTCTCGGGGGGTGCACGTGCACCCACTACGCATCACCTATGATCTAAAGCATGGTTCACACAATCATGCCTCCTGCCCTGCCTCACATGGGATTGCACATTAGATCCCATCATGCCTTAGTGCTGGTCCAGGGGGAGTCCTATCCCAGGTTCCTCCTGCACCAGCAGGAAGTAAGCTGCCACAGCTGGGAGCCCCACACATACCAGTTGAGGGGCTCCCAGCTGCATTGGTGCCCCATACAGCCCTGAGGCTCACCATATGACATGGGATCACTGCTGCAGTGATTTCCCTGCCCCAGGGGTGTGGGGGAACCCCCAGGACCAGAGGATTGCCGCAGAGCAATTCTCCCTGGCCTGGGGCTGTGGGAAATCTCTGGGGCCAGAGGATCACCATGATCCTTGGCCCTAGGGGTTTCCTGCACCCCCAGGGTGAGGGGGAGATCATTCCTACTGCAATTTCCTCTCCCTCTCCTCAGGGGTTTCCCACTCCCTGGAGACCTAGAGATTGTGGCAGCTACAATCCCAGGGGGTTCTGGGGTGTGAGAAACCCCAAGACCCTGGGGATTGCAGCTTCCACAATCCCTAAGAGCTTAGGGGATGTTGGGCCTGGTGCACCCCTGCAGCTGGGAGCCCCATCAATTGACAGGCAAATTAAAGCTACACGTGCAAATTAAAGCTCAATAGCAAGCAGCTACAAAGTTAGTACACATTTTCGAGGTCTAACTCTGGAGCTGGTTGGAGCTTTTTATCATGTGATAGGTACTTTTCACGTGTAGCTGGACTCTAAGTAATTGTGCAATTAACTAGTTAATTGTGCAATACCTGTAATGTGTAGAGGGGGCCATAGGGTCAGAAGGGACCTTAACAGATCATCCAGTTATCATTCTAAAAATGTAAATTTCAGGCCCTTGAAGCTCTGACTGCACAATACAAATAAAGCGACCTTAAAGAATATGTTTCAACATATCTTACTTTTTAATGCAATGTCATGACTTTGTGGCAGGGGTGGGGTTTAACTCATGCTTGTGGTTTTTTCATGCATAGGGTTGGCAACTTCTCTTGCTCACCCCATTGTCAAGCATCTTCTCTTGCTCACCCCATTTCCTTTTTTTAGATCTATAGTATCTGTTTGACAATCAAGTGTGTAGCAGTTCTTTTGCTGATCACATGATAGCCTCATACTAGGGGACTGTAATGGCCTAATTGACCATTTGTCATTGACCTTAGTCAGTACATGTTTCTGGACTGTCTGTGTCCACAGCTATACTCTAATGATTGTTGAATCCTCCTGGCAATTTTGAAACTGATTTTTTTTCCTCCATCTTTTGGCTCCAGCTCTTTCAAATGTCAGTCTTCAAACAACACAGACTTGAGGGGGGGGGGGGGGGAGGAAGGGAGTCACCAGTAGGTGAAAACCCTCAAATGTTATAAAAGTACAAAAGAAAAAGACCAGGATACCCAAGGGAACCAGTAAATTTATTTGGAAGAGATCTTTCTGTTGTATATCTCATGCAGCTGATTGAAATGCTAACAAAATTATATGTGAAATTGTCTTTGTTTGTTTACCGTGTCCACAATCAGTCCACAGGGTATAAGCTACAGGGTCTTCCTGAATGATGCACTTCAGGGGGCTTCCTTTGTAGCCATCTAATATGGTTTGAGATATAATGCTGAATTTTAGGATTTGTCTGTCCCATTGTAGCAATTTCTAGTTCCTTATGGCTCACTAAACAGCAGCATTAATGTTATACATGTACTCTGTCATAGTCGCTGCATTCTTCCCAAAGATATATCATATTGAATTCTAATTTATAAACTGGAGTGTAGAAAAGGAGAAATAACCAAAATGTAAAACAAAAGCCATGTGTGATCTTTCTCCTAAACGTCATTATAAATAATTACATGACTGTTAACATCTAATAGAGGGGAGATTCAAAATGCACTGCCATAGTTATAAGCACAATTAGTTCCTTCTTAGAGCAGGTTGACAATTATTATTTAGTGAACATATTCTGTTATAAATGTTTAGTCAAAAAGAGCTTTGTAATACTTTCCTACACATACTTACATACCTAACCTCTATAGCACTAGCTTTCATATGAAACACAATCTGCATGTCATTGCTACAAAACTATTTTAATAACAGCCAAATATGATGATCATAAAACTAACTTTTTTCCCCGTTAGGGAGTCCAGATATTCTTGAGAAAGAATCAGTGACCAAATCTGTCTTAGAGAATTACAGGCCTGAATTCAATTTAAATACATTGTGTTGTGTCAATATTATGTCCTCTAATATATTTAATAGCATGGGTTGTACCTAAATTTTAACCATTGATGCTATTCCCTTGAACCACCGAATAAAATTAAGACATATCCTATTGGGTTGGACCTTAGGTATCTGTAACCTCCTGTGCCTCTCCCCTGTATGTCACGGGTAGGGATGCCTCTTGAACTTTGCCGTGGCTTCTTGGGATGGATATTCTGGTCACCAAGTGACTTCATGGCAGTTCTCCAGGGGACTTTCCTGCCACATCTTTGATGATTAATTGGCTTGAATTGAGAGGACCCAGGGGGACTGTAACAGGTTTCCCTCCACAGCACCATCTTCCCTGGTAATCCATGCCTTACGTGGGGCACCCTTGGAGTCTTCTTTGGAGTTCTTATGTCCCACCCTGTACTCTCCTGCCACGTCTTGATGGAAATTATTGTTGATGTTCTTGCGAGTGGGAGACTGCCTATTGTATTTTGTATGTTGGGGCCTTTTGCCTACACGGGCCTGACCCCTATCTTTCTCTAGCTAGGCCTCCCCATCTAAACCCCACCAAACAGGGTTTGACTCCAAGGCTCTAGCCTTTTCCAGTATCTTGAGCTCCAATCTGAAGCCCGGCCCCCCCTGGCCCCAAGCTAAGGCCACCGGCCCTACAGCCAGGGGGGCCGCAAGTTCAAGGCCAGGGGACAGCCCCGAACTCGCCCCCTCCCAGTCCAAAAAACCCCCAAAACAAAACAAACAAATAAAAAAAAAAATCACACCTCAGGTGCACCAGGTCTCCCCAGCCTTTCAAGATCATGCCTTCAGGCACCAGTGTCAGAGTACCCCAAAATCCTGCACCCCCATGGGCTCTGGGGCCTAGGTACCCCCAAAAGCTGCGCCCTTGCTGGCTCCAGGGTCCCCATTCCTTAGTGGGCCCCAAAAATGAGGCCTCCTCCTTCCCCTAATAGCCTCACCCAAACCACTGGTGTTATTCAATAATCAAAAAGGGAAAAATAAACAGTCCTGTCTGTGCATAATAACTGCCACCAGCAAATATGATCAAGAAAAGCAGCATGTCAGCTTACATTCACAGAGTTCATGCTTCAGCTCCCCACCGTCGGCTACAGTCCTTGCTGTGGTGCGGCTGCCATCTCTCCATGGCTTCTGTAGTTCCCGCCTTTGGACCACTCACCCAGCTTCTCTATGGAGCTCTTGGAAGCATTCCTTCCCCTTTGGCTGCTGTCCCCCTGCTGCTGCTCTGCCCAGGGTTTTTATAGTCCTGCCCTTCCAGTCAGCTGACTAGCTGGCCAGGCCCAGCATTTAACCCCTTCCTTACCAGCACTCCGTGCCCAGAAAGTTCTGGTCTTAAAGGGGTGGACCTGCTTTCTGGTGACAGGGCTAGGGTGCCCTGTTACAGGGACCCAGTTGGGGCTGCCCAGGAAGAAGGGGCTCTGCTACCTTTCCTAGGAGCTAGCAGTATAGCCGCTTCCCTGTCCTCTGCCCCAGGCATTTCCCTGCCCACATCCCCCTGCTCCCAGCTGTGAGGGGCTGGAGGGTTCTGCCCAGCCCAGCGTGGGCCCTGGTACTTGGTGCACATTACCAGGTGCAGCCATGGTGGTGGGAGCAGGATGGGGCGCACAGAGCCAGCTGCCTCTCTCCTGGGGCTGCCCCAGCACACACATGTAACTTCCGGTGTTGGAAGCCACAGCCCGGTGGTTGGAAACCTCTGGTCTATAGAGCTAGGCTGGGCTGCACTAGCAGGGAGAGAGGGGATCTGGCCCGGCTCCATAGAGCCCCTGCCAGCCAGGACTTTGTGCACCTGCCGCCTTGCTCTGGGCCCCACTGGCATGGGCCCCGTATTCCCATCTGGCTGCCACGTGCCTGCTCACTCCCAGTCCTGCAGTACAAGTGGGGATGACTGCAAGCAGCCCCAACCCTGTGTGTCCTGCACTTGTCCATCTGGGCTGAGCAGCGGCAGCGGGGAACAAACATGCTCAGGGCAGGGGAAAAGCAGTTCCCTGCGCACACTGCTGCAGGAGCTATTGCAGGAGCCTGCCATGGCTTTCCCTGGGTCCTACTGCTCCTGGCAGCTGTCATCTTTGACAGGCAGCTAGGAGCAGATAAATATTAATTTTCTATATTTTTTAGGGGCCCCACTGGTTGGATAGAATGGCCTGGTGGGCCGGATCCAGCCTGGGTCCACCCCTGTTCTACAACATCGTGTAGTAATTGAGCTCCCCAAATTAATCACATATTACGTGGAAAAGAACTAACTTCATGTAGTTCAGAATGATGATGCGCAAAGGTTAGGGTCATTGCCAGGCCTACACTTTCCTTTTTACTTGCTGTCACATGACGAGTAAAATGCAGAGTTGCATCATTTCAGAGAGGTGAGTAATACTTGTAGGGTATCATGGCCAGAGGGAGGAGCAATATTGTGAGAGAGATGGACATGGGTGGATCTAGAATTTTTAGAAAAGGGGGTGCTGATAGTGAGGTGCATCATCACACAAAAACATCTACTATTTTTCTCCAGTTAAAAATAGACTAAAAGCTTTAGTAATAGGGGCATAGGGCTGTATTATTCAGTTTAAGATTGAAGCAAAAACAAATATAACTTCACTGGAATAAGTTAAAAACAATCTGCAGAGCTGTGAAATAGGAGCTTCATTACTAAGAGCAGCTAACAGACAGCAGAATTACAGAACAAAGGATAGTTTGATTGGTGGAACATCAAAACCATTGAACAGAAGACAGGGTTGTTAACTTCTGTGGCATGAAAAATTTAAAAGAGATCAGGTAGATCATAAGGAGCCTTGAAGTCAATTGACTCCTTCAGCATTGCCTGACTAGAAATGCTGCTGCCACTGCCAGACAGTTGGTTTTAAACTTTGGGTGCAGCAGAAATCAAAGGTGAATGCAAATGTACCAGTGCGCACCCTCCCTGGATTTGTCCCTGGAGATGGAGATTGCCATCTCTGTTGACAATCTGTAGCTGCACCAACCACTATGAAGTTGGTGTCAGGGACATTTTGGAAAGGTAATGGGGAGAACATGCAGGGAAATGTAGGCCTGTGATCAGAGAAGGGACTCTCACCAGGGGGATATGGATGATCAAGAGCACAGTCCATCCACACAGAGTTGACCCTGGTCCAGGAGATTTTCTGTCAACTACAAATGACCCTGGCAGTTCATGGATTTTATACCTTAGTAATCGAAGAATTATGGTCCATTTGAGTTTCTTTATTTCCCTTTTTTCTAACTCTCATAGAGGGAATATGATCAGGACTGTCTTTTATGCAGTTTAGCAAAAACCAGAGAGGGAAATTTTTCAAAAGCATATTGTCCTATTAAGTTACCTGATTTGTGGTCACAGCTGTTTTTGTCTGAACAAAGCTACAAGTGGTAAATCCTATATGGAGAAAGATTACTTCTGCATTCTGTTTGAGTTGTTCTGGGTAAAGATTTTACCCAACTGCACTCATTATGGCACAAACAGCTTCGGGGCACTCTGCCAAAGCAGCCGAATGACTGCTGCAATAGGAGGTACAAGCTCACTCAAATCTCAGAAGTACTATTGCAGGGTTGTAAAGGAACTCTTAAGTGTTGTGCAAACTACAGTGAGGTGTTTGGTTTCCACTAATCAGTTTAAACCAAGCAACCTGAACATACTATTTCAGGAGCATAAATCAACTACCTATGGGCACATCCCCACAAGCAGGAATGAGCATTTCCCCAGTGACATCCAGCAGTGGTAGTGCACTCTGGTGTGTGGCAGATTGCCTGGATGGGGTAAGGAGGCTGGGATCAGTACCTGGACTGACTCCAGTAGCCTTACGTGGAGTCCTGTAGGAGTGCATGAAGCCTGGCCAGCAGCTGGAACGTGGCTCTGGCTGGCCAGGCTCCAGTTTTGGGTGGCACATGTTGCAGCCACGTGCACCACACTGTTTTTTTGTTTGTTTGTTTGTTTTTTGGGGGGTGTTAAACCAGGATCCCTTGGTATCAACCCCCCTCCCCCCCGCCCCTCACCACACTGCTAATGAGCAGCACAGC
This sequence comes from Alligator mississippiensis, assembly GCF_030867095.1. NCBI lineage: Eukaryota > Metazoa > Chordata > Crocodylia > Alligatoridae > Alligator > Alligator mississippiensis. The sequence continues at coordinate 158,170,402 of NC_081828.1, read as the reverse complement.
GAACATATGCAGGTACAGTGTGTGTGGTTTGCAGCATCACAAACCACACATGCACACTCATAAAGACATGCCCTATATGTTTTCAAGTACAGCAGTGGAGATCTGTTCCCGAGGAGATGCAGAAAACCTAGGAACTCAAATCCACTGAAGTGGAAGAGAGTTGTAAATATGAGGCTAAAGCAAAATTGGTCTTTTTTAAAATCTACTTACTTATAATAGCCTCCATAACTAGAGCAATGCACTTCACATATTACAGTATGCTGCCATTGGTACAGTTGTTGTATAATGCATTAGGCAGTCTTCTGGAGGGGACAATCCTATGTTGAACAGGGAAAAATGAGATGCCCCAAAAGGACTTTTCAGAGGGGTGTCATTGGGACTAATATCTGTAATGCCACAGGAGCATCTTCTGATAATTTCTGAAACAGAAACTAAGAACCGCTGAACTACTTCAGGCAAATTATAACACCCACCTTTTCCTTTAATGCTACCTTAGACTGTGCTCTGCAACTGTCACATGTGGGTGGAGATGACATAAACAGATAATTAACAGTTCTCTTAACTTGCCAGTTAAGGATCTGAGTGAGAAATATGGTCACTTCTCTGTCTTCTTTTAATACATTTTAATATATATCCATTTTGCCAAAAAGTTGCCTTCAGTCACTGTTACAGAATTGTGCTACAAATGAATAAAGGGAATCTTTTTCCTCACATAACAAGACCATTAAGCCTCCCTACTAACTAGTGTATTTGCACTGTGTTTGATGTCTGGGGCAGCACTTTTTGCTAACCAGCACAGGAGATTCTAAACTGAGTAAATGGCTTGGATCTGGCCAGCTGGGAATTTCTCCCCCATGTGGGAGCTTCTAGCTGATGTCACGCAATCTGGTGTAAAGGGTGCATCTAAAGGAAAGAAAGCATTAGTGCTAGAATTAACTCCAGGTTCAGTGCCAGTTTTCTTGGAGAACCATTGTTGACTGGTGTCAGCTAGAGCAGCCTCTGTTTCTCTTTTGTATGAAGGCTTGAAGGAAGGTATGTGGGAAGGAAAGGGGATGCTGAAGACATAATTAATATTGAGGCATGTGTCACGGCACAGGGTCCTACAGGAGGGCCGTGATCTCCTCAAGGGCCCCTTCCCATGCCAAATTGGCCCAAAGGCACCCTCAAATTCTTGCCCGCCATATCTTTGATGAGTATTTGGGAGACTGCCTTTTATGCCCTCTTGGTCACTTCTTGCTTGACACTCAGACCCTGTGGTTTCCCGGACCTCTCGGGGGTCCCACTCTGCAATGGGTGCTTCTGGGGCACCCTAGCCTTATGGGCTATACATGGCTCCACCCACCCCTTTACCATGCCCCAAGCCTCGCAGATGGAATAGATGTTGTTCTGTCCTGGCCTTATTATAATCTGGCCCCTTGTCCTCTCTGGGCCCTACCTCTTTTGATCTGCACCCTCTCCGGCGCTAGGGCTCTCCATGGCCCTTTCTCACTCTGTGCCCTCCTCTGGGGCTTCTCTGCAATGCTGCCCCCTCCTCGGGGCTTCTCAATAGTGCTGCCCCCTCCTCGGGTCCTTCTCACAATGCAGCCCCCTTCTCTGGGCCTTCTCAATAATGCCGCCCTCTTCTCTGGGCCTTCTCAATAATGCTGCCCTCTCTCTGGGGCTTCTCCACAATGCCGCCCTCTCTCTGGGGGCTTCTCAAGCACTGTCCCCTTCTCTTGGAGCTTCTCATCAATGCCCTTCTCTCTGGGGCCTCTCAATTGCCCCCTTTCTGGGGCTGGATTCAGTGCACCCCGACTGCTGCACCCTCACTGGTGCTGGGGTCCTCACATTGCTGTGGGTCCCCTATGAGGCCTCCTCCATCCCCTGATAGCCTCACCCAAACCACCGGTGAAAAAGAGCAAACACAAACACAAGCCCCTTGGCTATAACATAAACTGAAGCTGCCCAGCTATAACCACTTTGAAGCCTACTGGGGATACTTCATCCCGCCAGTGTCAGATGTTGCTCCTGCATTCAGGCTGCTCCTCTCTTCCATGACAGAGCTCCTTCCTCCTTGGCTGCTGGCAGGGAACTGCTAGCCTGGCCTCAGCCCCTGGGCTTTATATGGGAGCCAGGCCCTGCCTCTTCTGGTCAGCTGACCTCCTCTGGTTGCCTTGGCAACCTGAAGCTGGGCTCGTCCCTCGCTGCTAGGGCTCCTTCCCTAGCAGTTTTTTCCTTCTTAGGAGCAGTGCACCTAAGTGCTCTGTGACAGCATGGAAGAACCTTAATAATTGTCTTTGTCTTTGTAACAAGTGGGTGTCCCAGGGCTGGTCCAATCATTGGCCTGCCCACTTGTTTCAGAGCAAACTGCTTGCCTACCTCGCCTGCCATACCTTTGATGATATAACTAAATGATGAAAGCAAGGTGGGAGGCTATCCATTTACTTGCCCTGATGCCAAAGGCTTATATACATGGCTCTGAACCTCCCCTTATACTGTGTCCATGCTTTGCAGATGGCATCCATGGCCTAATGCCTGGCCATTCAATCACTTGGGGCTCCCAGCCCTTCACTATTCCTTGGGCTTCCAGCCCAGCTCCACTCAGGGCTCCCAGCCCCTACCTTTCCCTCAGGCTCCAAGCCCAGCTTGGGACCATCCTGGTCCCCTCACACCCTCCACACTGGGACCTTATCCCTTGCCCTATGCTGGGCTCAAATGCCCTTTATCCCTTTGCCTGAGGAGCTTCAGACATAGCTCCCTCATAGGCTCAGGGTCCCACCCCTCTGGAGCCTCACTCCTGGCTCCTTTAATGTGCATCAGTTGTCACTGTGTGCCTGGGCTATCTCTGGCCCCTTCACCTGGCCAGGACGCTGCCTCAGGGTTCACAGTGAGCCTGGGCCCTTGCTTTGTTCTTTGGGGTGTGCTCCCCTAGCCTTTCCACAGGGTCACCCGAAAGGCAGCAGGACTGAGGCTTTCTGGCACCCCATACTCACCTTTCACTGGGGAGGCCCCAGGTGTGGCATTTCCTGGAGACTGCCCCACCACTGGCAGTCCCACCACACTAACCAGCCCCAACAAGGTATAATTTTGGGTCATGCCCCAGGACCAGGAGCCTCCAGCCATCCCCACAGCTCCTACCTTTACCTCCAAGCTGGTATGAGCAGCAGCTCCAGCCAGATGGTGTTCTCCCAGCTGCTAGCAGCAGATTGCTGGCCTTGCTGCTCAGAGCTCTGTTCTTATGGGGAATGGCTGGGCCCTGTTCCCAATCAGGCAGTTGTGCCTAATCGGGATTGCAACCAGCTGCAGGCTCCCTTGCTGCTGCTCACACCCCTATGAGTGACAGAGCACACCCTATGGCCTGTTACAGTCTTGAATAATTGTTTTTTTCTATTGAAGTTACAGGTTCCGTCAATTTTGAGCATCTCCATAAAGCAGTTCTCTGAGATGTATGCCAGCAGTGCCAGCAGTTCTCTGAGATGTAGGAATACACAAACTGGTCACAACCAGATAGGGATAACAACCACAAAGGCTCTATTAAAAAGGATAATTCCCTGTTCAGAAGAAGAATGCCTGTTTGTGCAGAAGGCCATTTTAAAATACTGTCAATGTGCAAATGCAGAGATACAGAAATCTTCCCTGCCCTCTGACGTTGACACTCAGTGGGACAGACACAGCAGATGGATAATGACGGTTACATCTCTCTGTGAGGTAGAGGACATGTATTTCAGACAAAGGTGCTTACTTTGGGTTGGTTTGGAGATGCTTCTTGGAACCCAGGTGCTTTAAGGAAGATTTGAATGCAGAGCATTTGCCTGTTTTGCACAAAAGGTTGGGGAAAATTATCTGAGCACAAAGAGTGATGTGGAAGAAGAGGCAAAGAAATAGCCTAAAAAGAGGTTATTTAAAGAGGCTGGTTAACCTACCTGCTAATTTGGGGGACCAGCATAAAAAAAAAGAACCCAAGTAAGCATTACTGGTATATTGTGTGGCCTTTAGCAACTCACTTAACCTCTAGCCTCAGTTTTTCCAATTTTAAAAATGAGGATGATACTTACAAAGCTCAGACATGTAATGTGGATTTAAATAGTGTGCTATTTATTTAAATAATGCACTATATAAGTACAGGTTTATTTGTATTGTTATTGTATTGGTCTTTGTGTGTTACTTTCTCCAGAGCTAAACTCCCTCCAGATAGCAGGAAACCATTTCTCTGCAATGGGAATTCTGGGATGTCTCCAGTTCATTGCTATTATATTTTAAACAGCTAATAGTGAGTAATCCCAATAGCCAGCTATTTTTATATTTTAAGCAGAAAAAAACTTTTTAAAATAGTTTTCATTTCTACAGCTGTAGTCTGCAGTGTCAGCAATGACTCTGTAGATATTGACAAGTAAAGAAACGTTGTATTGCAGGAAGTGGCCTGGGAGGAAAAATGAATCCCTCTTTTTTTATAGATATATTTGGATAATTGCATTTACTCAAATCACCTTCGTGTCCCTGGCTTACTCATCTGGTGCAATACATACCATGTGTGATTGAGTTTCTGCCAGCATTTCATAAGATAACTAGCACAATACTTCTCCCATCAGTGCAATATTGTAGAGAAAAGATGTGAAGAGAAGGAAGGAAACAACAGAAGAATAAGTGGCAGATGAAATAAGCAGCAGCACAGGACTAGATTACATGAAAGGTAAAGATGAAAATAAAAAGGACTTGTCTACATGCAGAGGTATGCTTATTTACCCAAGACCTCATATCCATGAGAAAGTTGCAGTCGCATAACTTAAATCAGTTGTTAAACTGAGTTAGATGAGTGCAAACCCCTCTGTGGATGCTTTCAGTTTAAGATTAAATTTATTCCTAATTGACTTTAATAAACCAATCTAAACCAATCTTCAACTGAATTAAGTGTGTCCTCAGAGGGATTTGTGCCAGCTTAACTAAATCAATTTTAATATCATAACTGCAGTTAGATCTGTGCAAGTCTCTTGTTTAAATAAGGCATTACAGTGTGCTTTTAAACAGGGTTGGTTATGCTACTGCAGACTACTTTGTGGACATGCTTACTTGGGCTTAAACAAGTTTCCAGTTGGCTTGAACTAAATCAAATTAAGATTGATTTAAATCAAGATAGAGTCACCCTGTCTCTTGCAGTGCATAAAGAAATGGATTAAAGCCTGGGCTTGTCTATACAAGGTTTCAGTTAAAATGTAATTTGAAACTGGGGCAAAGCTTTTATTTCAGTTTAGCTTAATCAAAATAAGTCATTCTGACACCAAAATAAGATTTCTGCCCGCTCATGGTTTCACGCCAGTCCAACCAGGCCAGCAAAAAAAAGCAATGTAAGTTAAGCTGGCACACCTGCTCCATCTGGAAAAGGCAGATGAGTAAGCCAGGGAGCAGTATTTTGGCATGTGAAAGGAGGGCATGTCTACACATGCTTTTACAATGTTTTAAATTTACTGCGCATTAAGTTACTGTGCAGTAAGAAGGAATAGGCCAGTGTCTACATGTGCAGGTGTTAAAGTGTATTAACGCTGTGTGTGGACTGATTTGGGACTAAAGTTAATCCCAAGTCAGTCCACACACACAGTGTTACTGTACAGTAAGGCATCTGCATGTGCATTATTGCGTAATAACTCATCAGGTATAAATCTGATACTTGCATGTTGCACATGCATGTGGAGACATATGCCCGTACTGTGCAGTAATTTTGGTTACTGTGCAGTAAAGGCGCATGTATAAGCATGCCCGGAGAGGGCTGGAGACAACCTTGGAGAGAAAAATAGGACGCAGCTCTGGTTTTCATTGTCTTCTATCTGTGTCTGATCTACTTTTCCTTGTCTATCTCTCCTCTTCTTTCCTCCTTTTTTCCTTACATTTTACCTCTTTTCTTAAGTATTTTGGTTTCCTCTTCTTTACCTTTAATAGTTTTGGTACATACGAAGAGGAAGGTTTTTATGTTCTTTAAAATCAGTAAGATTATATAGCTTGATTACAGCCAGTGAGTTGGTACGAAAGAAATCCTTGAATGCATGCATTCGAAAGTAATGTGGAAATAAATCTATTGCGTACAATGAGTATAAGCACAAGGATGAGAGACTCAAATCTTCATTTGCTAACTACTGTTAATCACATAATTCAAGGAAGCTAAGCCTTATCACAACATTCGCGAGGATTATCATTTAATTGATTTTCTCAGCAAAAGAAACCAGATTGCTAAATTTACTGCTATACTGTTAAGCTTTACATCTGTTTTGTCAGTTTTTTACGGTCACCCTATTTGTTTCTGAACACATCTAAGCACTTAATCCTGATACATCCCAAAGCCCTCCAGTTATGGTGGCATGCTCATATTAGTATTCAGGAACATAGGACCTCTTGTGCCATTGAGTTCAGTCCTCTGTGTTTGTGGGTAATCACCTACCCAAGGATTCCCTAAAATTACCACTTCAAACCCTCACACACAATGCCAAGGTGCAAAAACAGCAACATCGGGAACAGGGGTCTTCAGTCTGCAGCACAAGTACCAGAAGTGGCATGAATAGCTTCTGTGCATGGCACATGACAGATCAGGGAGGGGAGAGGCAGCACAGGAGCAGATAAGGCAGGAAGCAGAAGCTAGAGCAGGATGTTGGATAGGGAGCAGAAAGCAAAGCAGATTGGGAAGAGGAAGGAGATCAGAGTGGGATTCAGGGAGGATATGGGGCTAATTTGTGGCATGCCTGCCTAAAGGTTGGCCCCCACTGCCCTACAACAAAGCAGAGAAGACAAGGGAACTGCCAATGCTTGGCAATACATACAGACATACAGATACATAGACATGTGTGTATGTGTGCATAAGTTATATATATATAGAACTTAATCCATCTAATCCTTTCTACCCAGAAAAGCTGTACCAAAGTTGCATGAAAGGTTTATGATGAACTCACTTGATTTCAGATTTGCCTGCTTTCAGGTTTCATTACAAACCACAAATTTGCATTTAGGAGGAATAGACCTTTTTGTCAACTTCCGCTTCCCCTCCTCCCAGACAAGGAGAGAAGTAAGTTTTGGGGGGCAAAAAGCTGTCATTCACAAGGTTTATACAATGCTAACAGCAATGGGCTTCAACATGGTTGAAGCCTCTAGATGATACTACAGGAAAAACCTAAGAAACTTGGAAAGGAGTAGAGGAGTCTAAGCTGAAGGCTGCTTGTATGCCTACCTCCTCAACCCAACAACAGCCTTGGGTGCTGACTATGAGGGGGCACCAGAATCCCCCTTGCCAGGAGTCTTTGCAACAGCAGCTGAATTGCCTCATCTGATTCTTCAAGTAATTTCCTCCTCCATTATTTTGGCCATGATTCTTTGATTCCTTAATCTCTGCACTGACTCTTCTTCTGCTTCCTCTTTCAGTTCAAGCTTCTCGTCATCATCATCAAATCCTATAGAATTCTAGTCTTCCTTGCCTTTCTGCCCTGGTTTCTCTGTCATCTGCATTTTTATGCTCTCCCATGAAATTCTTGTAGCTGTTTTTTGTATACCTAATTATGGAAGTAGAACACCCACATACATTTTGTAGGGTTGGCCACTTTGTTCCCACTGACTTCAGAAGACTTCCCCAACTAAGAACTGAATAGTGACCTCAAGACGGGATCTGAGGTCAACACAGATACCATTGTGTTGAATGCATCATTAAAATACCTATGTAGGTGGATAATGAATTAAAAGATAGATGCAGTAGGAGAAGGAATTGATTTATTGGATTTTATCATTTTCTTCTGATGTTTACCATTGCTGCCATTCCTCTGGTGGCAGCACTTCCACTTGCAACTGGAAGATGAAATTCATGAGCCTGTCAGGAAGTTCAGTACAATTAAATATTCTCAGCTAAATTGATAGGCTTTCAAAAGTGTCTATAAGCTTGGTATTGTGCAACCTAACTATGGGTGGTTGAGCCCAATCCATTCAAGTAGGTCGGGGACAAAAGGGTTCGGGCCTTTCCTCCTTCTTCTGTCTCTCCCTCCATCGACAGAAACACACCGGGGAGGCAGTGAGATAAGAAAAAATTGCTTTACTCACTATTTCAGGCAACAATCTCGTACAGCTATGTCAGGAATCTAGTTCGCCGATTCCTCGGGAGCTCTTGAGCATATTCATGTGGTATATCAAATTGTGATGGGGCCGTCCAGGTTTTCGCGGACGCAGGACCTCCGGCGAGGGTGATCAGTCCTCTCCGATATTACGCGGGTCCCCCCCATTGTTTTGGCGTGCTCCCCTTTTTAACTGGGCAGCGTCTGCCCGCCCCCTCCCAATCAGCATGAGCAGGAACGCTGCTAACCGTGCCCATCACTCCTCCTTCCCATGCTATGAAAATGGCTTGCTCTCACGTTGGTGTTTGGTCATATCTTTCTTATTTCTTTACCACATGCCCCCTTGACCAAATACCAATCTCGAGCATGGTTGGGCTCAAGAACTCCCTTCAAATACAGCATCTAATACGGGTATACAATAAAATACTAAACAATGACTAAGTCTAATCAAGTCTGTCTAGATGCAGCACGACATTTCTACCGTGGGTCATCGCCAATGGGTTCACTCGAGGCAACGAACCTCGCATTGTGTTATGCATTGACGACTTCATGCTGCTTCGGGATGGAAAACAAAACTCGGGGTTCATTAATAACATGTACTAAACTATACTGCGTCGACTTAGCCAATTATGATGAGCTAAGACGGTGCATGTGGGTGTGACAGCTTCAAGGGAAACAAGATAGGTGTTTGGGTATTCGCCAGGCTCAAATACAACACCGGGAACTGGAGTCGGACGCTTACTGGTAGCCGTGGGAATGGTCAGCCACACTGTTTCTTGGGATGAGTAACATGGCTTCCAGGCCGGACGTGGCACCGGGGTGCGTTCATCCCATAAAGCTTTAGTGGCATTCATGGCAATTAGTACATCGTTATTGTACTTGGTCCAGTTCTTAAACGATCTGTTTTCCCTCAGTCTTAGCTGTTCCTTGTACAGTCCTATCTGGCGCTCCACGACACCATTTGACTGCGGATGGTAAGGTAGATGATGATGCCACTGAATATTGTGCTCTGTCACGAACCGCTCCAAATTTCTGGAGTTAAAAGGTGGTCCTCCATCGGAATGTATGACATAGGGTACTTGCCAGTGAGCGAAGGCAAGCTGTAGACATCCCTGAATTACGGGAGCGGTGTTCTTCCTCGTGGGGAGAACGAGGATTTGACGGGTTCCCAGGTCCACAATTACTAATCCCTTATTCAGTGGTTTGGCTCTTGGGAGTGGCCCAAGCAGGTCCACTTGCCACACCTTTCCTGGCGCAAAGTGTGCTGGGTCATAGATGCCTCTTTGGTGCTTGTGATGCACCGGTTTCTCTCGTGCACAAGTGGAGCAGGCTTGAACTATCTCCATTGTTTTACACTTGGTCCTTCGCTGCCTTCTTTCCTCCAGCGTGCTTGCGCTCTTTTTGCTCCAAGGTGTCCCCAGCGCTTGTGGAGCCAAACAAGAAAGGGATCAATGTCTACAACGTTGGCGACATGTAACTGAGGCACTTCCTTCTCATCCTTGGGTCCTTGGTGTGCCAGCAGCTGATCTATAATGGCATGTACAGGATCTGTATCAGGTTGGTGAGACCGTGTGTGTTTAAATAAGGGGCGAACAGAGAAGTGAGACAAAATGGTCTTGACATTGTCCCAGAGAGTCATGTGTTCCGTAGCTTGCACCTTTCCGGTGACAATCCTGTATATATATTCTGAATCTACGGCTATAACAGGTACCGGAAGTGTCCCGTCATGGTGACGGTAGGCATGTTCAAAAGCTAGTTGGAAACCTCGTAGTTCAGATGCTTGAACTGACTCCTCTGGATGGGACATTTTGAGCTCGTAGTCATGACAAGGGTCACAATAATATCCATATCCTCCGCCATCGCGGGATGTACCGTCTGAAGCGATACATGCCGGGGACATGGTCCCATACAATCGCGGGACACTGGAATCGTCCTCTTCAGTGACCAAGATCACCTCTCCATCAGCGACTTGCCACGCCGACCAGTGATACTGGTGACAAAGGACTAGGGCGCTCCAAGTCTTCTCCGTGCCTTGATACTCTGGATGGACCCTACTGGGATTAAGCAGTCCTAGTGTGGTGCCGCCGGGTGCGACAAACACACCTGGGCTTGCTGTGAGGTGTTCCCCCAGTTGGGCTGCGAGCATAACCTTCCCTAGACAACCATATCGATGTTGGTGGCTTTTTAGTGTGCGATGACCCGTATATGCGAGTTCCCCCGTTTTGGTGTCATTGGCTGTAAACCAGATATGCTCCGTGGTGTAGCCTACATGGATCGTCAGGAGGCTACCGGTGGGGGGTGTGATCAGGCGCATCGCTTTGACCTCTGCCATAACCTGTTCTAGTGCAGCTTGGTCATGCTCACTCCATGGGACTCTACGTCGCGTCTTCTTACGGATTTGCTGTTGCAGACGCTGGATAATTTTTAGATGTGATGGCGTTGTGAAGTTACGGAACCAATTTAGCTGGCCTAGCAAGCCTTGAAAGTCTGCCTGCGTAGTCGGGCAAGGCGAGGACAGCTCCGGGGTAGCATTGTGTGCTGTCCCTGATCGCCATGGTCCAGTGAATCGTGTCCCTAAAAACCTGATGTCCGAGGACGGCTCACACATGGACTTTGTCAGATTCACTGTCCATCCTTGATCGCTCAAGTGGTCCTTTAGGTTTGCAGTAGTGATGCGGACCGCGGCACAGTCGTGCCCCATAATAACAACATCATCGACATAGGTCCAGATGTGGAAGTCTGCAGTCTTTGGGCGGGTACGGACAAAGCTGTTGATTGTCCCATTCATCGCTGCAACTGCTAGGGCTGGTGCGTTGCGGTAACCTTGGGGACAAACCTTCCAGGAAAACATCTGTCCGCCTACACACATATTAAGGATCCCATACGGATCATGTATAGGAATCGAATAAAACATGTCCTTTAAATCTAGCGTGGTGGCAAACCACTCTCCACCTCTCTGTATCTCGGCCATGCCGTCGAGGATGTCCGAGACAGTCTGCATGGCGGGCATCTGGAGCGGTTTGCAGCGACGATTCGCTTGTCGGTAGTCCACCACTAGACGAGCCTCCATCGGCTTTCCCGGTTTAGGGATTCCCCATCCGGCTGAGAGGTAGGTGGAGGACTTCATGGGCTGGATGCACTCTCGCTTGCACAAATCAGCCAGAAGATCTCGGATTTGGAGCTGCAAATCAGTGCACGTCGGGATTGGCTGATACCACCAGGGTGTAGAGCTCGCTAGCACTGGCTGGTGTTTTTCCCCTGATGTCACAGTCAATGGGAGTGCTAGATATATGACGTTCTTTGAGGCCAACGCCTTTATCACAGGGATACCCAAGATATTTATGCCCCCTAAGACTCCATGCAATACCCTTTTGTTGATCCAAAACTTGACCACGGGCACAGATGTCATGGCATTCAGCCCTTGTACGAAGATGACCTTGGATGTCTTAACGTGGGGTGTCTCAGATCTCAACACATTTACTTGAGCTCCCGTATCTAGCAAAAAGTGTATAGGGGTAGGGGTAGAATCTGCAGTCGCGCTCACATCATAAGTTGCATGCGGGCGTTCATCATCGGTAGGTCGGTTGTCGTCGCCCATCTCAACGGCCGCTACTTGTTTTTTTTCCTGTCTAGCTCCTGCTCCCTAAGCTTGAAGCCTAGGTTCAGTGCCAGCATCCTTTGCCCCTCATCTCCTAACCCACGAAGCTGATTCTTTGTCAGACCGCTCTTGCTCAGCAGGAAACTGAACATAGCGCGTTCCTTAAGTGTGTGGTCTGGTGGTCGTCCACGTGGTGAACGATCAGTTCGGGGTTTCCTAGGCGTTGCTTTCCACGCTCCTATGGCCTGTACCTCCTGTACTATCACTGGCGAGGTAGGCTTGTTTTCTGCTTTACACGCTGTGGTGAGCTTTCCCAAACTGCTAAGAACATTCCCTATCAGCCCTCCTACCAGTGGGTGTAATAACAAGCGGAACATGGGTGTATTCGTACCTCCATAAATCTCAACGCAGGCCTCCACTGCTGACGTTGATACAAGAACTTTACCAGGATCCTTACACCAGCGATGCGGCCAAACATTGTTCACCTGAAGTGAAGTCAGGGTTAGTGGGTCCTGTCCGGCGTCCCAAGTCAAGTAACTGACTCCCGCTATCGCGTATAGGAGCTGTGCGGGTGATGGATCATCGGGCGGGTCCACATGCCAAGCGTGAGTTCGGCTCAACAGTGCTGGAATCGTGGCAGCACACAGAGGGATTGGCCAAGCCTGGTTGCGCAGTACTTGAGTCGTGTCGCTACACGCTCCTCCACTCCATGAGGGCTGGCGCATTAGGATAGCACACTCCTCCGGGTCTACTAGGTCTGACTAGTATCAGTTGTCCTAACCATATTGCCAGTGTTTCACCCGGATTTAGTCAGGTATCCTTTGTTAATTCTTGGAGTTCCCCTCTAGTGTGCGTGCGGAAGGTAGTGAAGGTGTGGGTTCCCGCGCCATCGATGACAGTCTTCACTATGGCTACAGGGTTTGCATGCAGAACGGATGTGCCTGCGTCAGTGGGAAGGGTGGAGTACGGCTCCGGCAGGATGTTATATGGAGGCGGTTCCTCGGGCGGGGCCAACAGGGTCTCTCTAACGTCGGGGTTTCCCGCCCGGGGCTCTTTGGCTACGCCTTCTTCTTCGCCCGTGGCACCATCTTTTAGCGGTGGCTCAGGCTGTGCGGCGCTCTGCTGCTTGGCAGTCCTAGTCAGCGTATCTATTATGCTGGCTTGGTTCGCCGCATGCCGCAGCAAGGTAGTCACTGAGCGAAACAGGATATTAATCATTTTCCCCTTGTTCCACCTCTGTCCCGTCCACCCTGTGGCATCCCGTCCATCGGCCTCAAGACTCTCACGGAGTGCCGTTAGGATTTCATTCTTGGTGCCCCCGAGATCGAGATCGGGGCAGCTGAATTTATCGGGAGGGGTTTCGCAGCCGCTCCCTTCCTTTAGGTACTGTATACACTTGGCATACTCTTTTGCGGGAGTACAGTCATCCGTGCCTGCGAGCCTGACACGGCTAAGTAACGCCTCAGGCTTTTTATCGGGTGGATGATAAAGAACTGCGGGGCTGGAAAGGAGACATCCTAGGGCCGCGGGACTGAGACCCGACACAACCCATTCTTTAGGTGGCTCCTCGCTATCTTCAGTCAGGCGGATGGAAACATAGCCTCCCATCTTCCTGTCCTGCCCAGCTTGATGATACACCACATGAGCCCATAAATCGTCGGCATTCGTGGTTGGGGGCCAGTGATGGTTTCCCCACGGGCAATGCCTAATTAACTCGTCAGCATCTCCTTCGTTTCCCCTTTTCCCCAAGAATCCCATCCTCGTCGCCATGTGCAACCTAACTATGGGTGGTTGAGCCCAATCCACTCGAGTAGGTCGGGGACAAAAGGGTTCGGGCCTTTCCTCCTCCTTCTGTCTCTCCCTCCGTCGACAGAAACACACCGGGAAGGCAGTGAGATAAGAAAAAATCACTTTACTCACTATTTCAGGCAACAATCTCGTACAGCTGTGTCAGGAATCTAGTTCGCTGATTCCTCGGGAGCTCTTGAGCATATTCATGTGGTATACCAAATCGTGATGGGGCCGTCCAGGTTTTCGCGGACGCAGAACCTCCGGCGAGGGTGATCAGTCCTCTCCAATATTACGCGGGTCCCCCCATTGTTTTGGCGCGCTCCCCTTTTTAACTGGGCAGCGTCTGCCCGCCCCCTGCCAATCAGCATGAGCGGGAACGCTGCTAACCACGCCCATCACTCCTCCTCCCCATGCTATGAGCACGGCTTGCTCTCACGTTGGTGTTTGGTCATATCTTTCTTATTTCTTTACCACAGGTATTATCAAGCAAGTGAAATAACATAAGTGTCTGCAACTTGCAGGGGAGTGGAGAAGAAACAGTAGGGTACCATGGCCGAGTGTTAAGATGCACCATTCTAGTTTTTTCAAAGCCTAGATTACTCCTTCCAATCAAAAAAAAAAGAAAAAAAAGAGATTATTTTAGAATTTTTGAAAATGAGTCTGTTGCCTGTGAGCCAGATGACTAGGACCTGGGAATGTAGATCTGTACAGCAGTATCACCCTTACTATAACACCTTTATACCAGTTAGAAAAAGAAAAGAAAATTACTGTCATTCTCATTTTATAAACTATGAAAATTCCCACTATTATCTGATGTGTTTATTACTCTTGAAAGGTTTGTGTGTAGGTGATTTCCTTTTAAGAACTTCTCCTTAGCAATGATATATGGCAAAGGTATTGCAGCAGTTCAGCAATTTACAAAAATTGCTTCGGGGAATATACCCTTCTTTCTGAAACATTGAAAATTAAATCTATATAATAATACCTGCAGTCTTGTCATAATGGCAAAACAGAATGTTAAGGACACAGTCAATGGCTTATGTACAAGAAAAATCAGAAGTTCAATTTCCCTCATGTTTTTTATGGAGCTAGTGGGACAATATTAAAAAAGTGTGTGCTCAAAATGCCTGAATAGCTTAGGGATTTGGAAGTGGTCTACAGGGATTTTCACGTCTAGGGCAGCAGTTCATATAAATGTCATTGCTTGTGATGGCAGCTGAATTGCCTGAATGAAGGGAATTGGTATATCACAAAATCAACCCATGACTGGTGCTAATTGATCCTCTTGTTGAAAATTTTGACTAAGGCTTGAATGGTTATTGGAATTGCATATAGTCATAAACTATCTAATTAGGCATTTAGATAGTATGATTTGAAGCTCTGCCAAGTAACCTTCAACATTTCCATTGTGTCCAGGAATGATCATGGTTGGGTGAATTCAGTGGTTTTCATTGATTTCAGTGAATCCGGATTGTGTTATTAGCAAACAATATGATAATTTGAAACAGAATTGCCTCTGAATTGCTGATGTGATTTTATATTTTAGTAGTTCCTTTGGAAAAGGGTTTAGGTGCCCTAGTGGGAAAACATGCAACACCCCTGTTATTTATTCCTTTTTTTGTGGCAATTTTTGCAGGAAACTTCATTTTTAAAAGAAAGAATAAAATCACTATTAAGAATAAAGAAACAGGTTGGGATAGGGTAAGCCAGTGCAAGAAACTCTCATGTCTGAAGTGACTGTAGTTTTGCATTTAAAGGAAAGGTGGGATATGCATTACCTCAGACTTTTATTTCCTGACTTTTCTCTAATGTTTTTATTTTGTGTAACAGCTTTCTGATTTTTGCTGCCAATTGCATGTTCTGGTAATATTTGAGACTTTGCCAAACCACAGTTCTACTTCAACAATTTTTTTTGTAGGGACTTGGATCTGTATCGTGCTGCAGTAGGCTTTGGAGGAGTTCCTGGATCTCCATTCATGCTGCAGTGGGGTAATGAAGAGTCATTAGCTTTGCTACAGCTGCTTATAGCTGGGCATGAAAGACAGACTCCCAAAGGCTGTTTGCCACCAAACTACACATACCAATAGGGGGCATAGAGCAAACTTGTTCTTACTGCATGAGAGACAAGTACTTTCCTAAGTAGCCCCTCTGCTGTTATCTTGAAACACTCCTTAGTGTAAAGTTTTGTTGAAGAAAAGACCCTACTGCCTCCTATGAGGCACATTACCTATATTTTTTGGAAAAAAAAACATTGTTAAAAGCTTATATATGTTTCAGATGTGACTAAAGAGTGGTCTATTGTGTTCCACAGTATAGCTTACAGGCATCCTCATTCAATAATACAAAGTAGACCTGGTATCAGCCTGGGGGAACCATCTTGTACTAAGAAGCAGAAAATATCTTCATTTTATTGGGTCTGAGTTGTGAAGTAAATGGAGGTGAAAATATGTGCATCAGCTCAGCTCATATAAGTGAATCCAAGATTTATTTCAGTCCACTTCATGAAGTGGTACATTTTTTAAATCTGCCATCTTACCAGTGTGACACCATAAATAACTCCATTGTCAAGTTAGGTTACTAAAAATAAAACACTTTGTCACCTGAGTATTTTCTTGGAGAAAAATATAGTAGACCTTTCACAAGCAATGCATCGTAGGAAAGTAGCTGGCTGATAAAGGGAAGAAGCTGAAGAGGTTAGTTTCTCTCATTGCACAAGCAACCCCTGCGTATGTTAACAGAAGATCAGCACAGAACTATAGCCAGAGAAGTAAACCTTGAGTGTTCTTGCCATTTTATGCATTCGGTGAAAGCATGATTATAAAAGAAAATGTAGAAGAAGAAAGAAGTTTCTTTTCATTGGCAGAAATAACCATGAACAAGGAGTTGGTGATCTGTTCTTCTACCTGGCAGCATAACAAAGAGTCTGGACATACATTTATTTATAGGCACTTTTGTAGCACTACAAAATAGAATGTATGGAATGACCCCTGGCTGGAGTGCTATAAAGCCCCCCCAAAAGCAAGCTCTCCCGCCAAAGGATGATAGGAAACTCCTCCCTGCTCCTAGGGGAGCTGGACAGGCTTGCTAACAGGTTTGCTAGACCAGCTTTTGCTGCCACTGAAGGGAAGCAGGGCAGCAGTAGCAGCTTTGTGACAGTCTCTGCAAAAAGCAGAGCTGCCATTCTGCCCCTGTGAGGTGTCATGGAACCAGCCACTCACCCTCCATCCTCCTTGGAAGGGGGAAGAGAAAATGGAGCACAGTGGGATGGTGGAGGTCCAAGAGACCCCCTGTAGCATTGCATCTAACTGTCCACATGTTGCATGTGGTGCAATAGTAGGAAGCACCGCATATAAGTTCCTATGTGAAATGTATGGACGTTTATGCTTTGTAGCACGATAGGGGTGTATACAGCACTACAAAAGTAGTGTGTGCCCAGACCCCAATTCATATGGTCAAGAAGCAGAACTAATGAACTCACATGCAGTGCTACACCAACATGCAGCTCAACTGCTTCCACTTCTGGAGCTACCATGAGAGATCTAGCACATCCCTCTTAAGATCTCAAAGGGTATACCTCTAAAGGTGAAAAGCATTATTTTTATATTGATCAATATAGTTCCCTGCTTAAAGTATGAAATTTATAGATGATTTTGTAGAAATATTGTAATTGCTCTTTTGGGTTGTAACTGCTCACAGTTGTAACTGCTCACAGTTGATTTTAGCACATTTGAGATGGCAAATGATGGACAGAAAATGTAGGATTTGAGATACAGAGTTGTTCATTTGCATCTTCACAGACTTCTTGTTTACTTTAACTTCTTTTCAACCTTGGAGAACTCATAAAAGCAGAAGAATCTCCCAATGCCTGAAGAAGGGTGTTTGTGCCTGAAAGCGTTCAAGCACTTTTATTTCAACTTTTTAATTGATCTAATAAAAGACATCACATCTATCCAAAGAACCTTGCCTGAATTGGACAGCCTTAATTCAATATAGGCATTATTGGTAGGGGTCTATTTAATTTGCAGTTTTCATGGAAACTGTGAAAAATGGCATTGTCCATGATCACCAGGAAATATTGCATTGGCTGCGATTTCCTGCAAAATCAAGCTAACCACCCCCTCAGGATGCTATTCATATCATACGATTACAGTCTGCTAGTGACATAGACTAAGTGAAGTGAAGTGAAAATGTTTCGGCACCATTTTTTAAGAAGTTAAATGCATTGCCAATGCTCCTCCGCCAACCAGTGATGAGGGGAAGGGCCACCAGGAAATGCCTGCAAAATTGACTCTTTGCGCTGTGACCAAGAGGTGCTTTGTCTCACCACAAGTGGACCCCTAATTATTGGTGTTAAATTTCCTAATGATTTCCACTCCCCACCTTTTCTTTTTTAACAGGTTTAGGACTAAGATGACTGTCAACTGTCTACCAAGCTTTGTCACTTTAGAAAATAAAGCATTTACCTGTTGATATATATGAGAGAACTTCCCTTCCAATCAACATAAACTGTTAAGTTCTTCACCAGGGCTGACAATATAAACCTCATTTTCCAGGTATCTATGTTATACAAAACCTCTCATTTCTCAAGCTAGCTATGCTACTCCTAGGGCACGTCCACACGTTGCCCTATGGCACGCTATGGCAACGTAGCGATCATGCAGGTCTACATGTGATTGCCAGCTACATCACCATAGTGGTGTCCTCCCTGGTTATAATGCATGGCTACAGCAACATAGTGGTGAAATCTAACCATGTACCATGCGCACGGTGCAATAACTGCCCATACTGCGTCACATGCACAGTGCAGTAAGTGCCTGTACTGCACCGTGCTTTAGTACTTTCGCATCTACACACTGCCTTATGGTGACATTGCTATGGCACTATGCTTTAGTAACACACCAGTTTTCGATCTCTTATATCAGTTTATGTGTTATTTCTGTCCCTAGCCCAGAGGACAAATTTAGTTAGAGACCAGACTGTACCACAGCAAAGCTAGGTGAAATTGCAAAAATGTATTTGCAAACATTAATTGAAATTTCAATGACTTTGCTTTAAACATGTTTGTGCTCTTTTTAAATTGCCTTCCATTAAAGTTCTCATTAAACATTTTGCTGGCGAGAATAAATATACAAACATTGGCTATAAAAGCTTGCAAATATTTGTAAAAATTAACTTGAAATTTATATTTACACCTGTTCATCTCACATAACCAATCAGGGAACAAGAACATGTAATATGCTCTTGCTCTGTCTGCCCAAGCAAAACGGTTCAGATTATGAATTTTTGCTATGTAAAGCTATACTACCAGCAGACAATTTTCAGGCAATTCATAGACTAAAATGTGTTTGCAAGAACTCATAATCAAATAATTTTAACCAGGAAACAAATTTGAAGAGACTGACTGTAGTATGCTCACACATCATTTCTTTTGGGGAAGAATGGGCTAACTTCAACTAAAAAAATATTTGGTGGGAACAGTTTTTCCACCTCAAGTTACCAGTTAACTGGTAGGTACAATAGAAGCCAGTGTTTGTATAAGAAGTGCTCCTGTCAGGTCACACCTGTCTGGGGAAATACACTTTATCTTTTATGAACTCGAAAATCTATACATGCAATATCTCCAATACATCCACAAGGAGGTATATGAAACAACTGAAGTCACTGAAAAATAACACTGCATAGTTTCAGTGTTACTGATGTTTTTTCAGCCACTTAAGCCATTCCACAGTAAGCAGTCTTTTCTAAACTTCCCATCTTTATCATTCCATACTAACTTTCATGAAGCAATCTAAAGCCAATTGCTTTTGGTGCTGTTACTTCATTTCTGGTAACTGGAGAATAGCATTCCGTCACTGGTGGGGCAAAAGTATTAATCTTTTCTAGTTATCCACCACCAAAACTTCACATACTATAACTGTGTATCACTGTACCCAAACTGAAATCATCACAGCCTTGAGAATATATCATAGTTTTCCTTGTTGACAAAAATGTGCTGCATCCCCACTATTGTGAATGCTGACTGGCTCTTTTTGGGGAGACAGGATTCTAAACAAAAGTAGATTGTGAATTATTGTACAAGTGGGTAAGGCATGTATAGAAAAATCACAATATCCTTTTCTGTGTTTGGACAGTTAGCTTACTGTTGGCTTTTTTATGAGGGTGATTTTTATTTTTTCAGAAGACTGGCTTGCAAAAAAATGACACAGGCCCCTGTAGGCATCTGTTCTTGTTATACAGACAATGAGAGTGCTGTAGCAAAGTTGGTTTTGTCAACAAACTTTGTCAGCAATATTTCTATTTTTTAAACATTACAGCAGTTGGAAATTTTGAAGAAATACCATTATCTGGGCAAATCCTCCCACCTGATGCACAGCTTTCCAAAAGCTCCATTCTCTATAGGTCAGAAATGTAAAGTCCTCCCTTAATGGGGCCACAAACAAACAGTTAAATTGCTTTCATGACTGAAGCTTTTAGTTTCATGTAATCTCAGACTGTTTAGCTACATCTATAGCTTTTACTTAAAACTCACATTAATTTGATTAGTTCTGTTACCATTACTATAGGATATTGTGAGCTTTGAGAGGGGATGAGATGTGTTTCTATATCTTATCGACTCATACTACATACAGTGTTTTCCCCCAAAATTAGCCCTCTACAATGGGAGGAGGCAGATTGTCTGAAGCAGGGAAACTGACTACTTTTCTTCAGTGGAATAGAAGCAGGGTGGAATGGAGGAAGCAGACGTTGTGAGCGATGGCTGCCAAGATGGCTGCAAACATCTGGAGTCCAGTGTTGACCTTCTTACTGTCCCTGGTAAGGCTGTAGCTTTTGGCTTAAGAACCACTGAGCTGGCTGAGGGTGTGTGGACTGCTGTATTTGAGGCTTGTGGTGTGGAAACCACACTTCATTATTACAGGAACTTATATAAAGAACTACTTACAGTGAAGAAGTAACAGTCCTGCAACTGCTCTTGCAAGGGTCTGAGGCTTAGCCTTGTTGCTGTCCTTCCACCTTGCCCAGGCTGTCTTCTGGTATGCCACACTTTCTGGACGTTTTCCGTTTCCAGGAAGACTTAATCCGTGTCACACAGGCAGACATTACTCTGGAAAAATCTTTTTTCCTACATTCTGGCTTCTAAAAACAAGGTGCATGTTTTATGTAGAGGTGTGTGTTATGAAAGAAAATACAGTACTGCTTAGTATAACAGAATTTTGATTCTGACTGTAGCTATTTAGCGCTGTCACAAATCAGATGATAAATAATAATATAACAGGTATTTATCTGGTGTCCATCACTTCAGTGCTTGGGTAAGCTTTTGCTGGCTTCATTTACTTTAGAAATATCATTGCTCATATAGATACATATTTTCAGAGGTCCTAAGAACCTGTCAAGGTTTGGCCCATAGGGGAATACTATATGGCCGTGTGGGTACCATATAATACTGCAACTTGACACAGTAGAAATTGGAAATTTCTCTCAGGGTCTGAGTACTGGTGGTTGTAGAGCTGCTTGGCTGGAACTTTATAAACTTTGGGTGGCTTCTTTTGTATGCATTTTGTTGCTTCCTGTTTTTTCCTGACACTTAACCTAGTACTTACAAATATTTTATTCATATTTGTTCATATGCCATGCTAATTAAAACATTTGCAGGCCCAGGGAGAAGTGTCAGCCATCTTGGCAACCATGAGTCACAGTGTCTACTTGCTCTATTATATCCTGCGCCTGTTACTGCAAAGAAAAATCAGCTTCCCTGCTTAGGGGGCCACTCTCATGGACCCAGAGGAACAGATTTTCACCTTCAGCTTCCTGTGTACAAAAATGAAGTTTATTTTCTACCTATGGGGACTTTTTACAATCTCTGATTTTCCCTGAGCCTGAGGAAAGGTGTGTGTGCCCGAAAGCTTGGAGAAAAAGATTTTTTTTTTTTTGCGATTTCTTGATTGGCCTAATAAAATGTATCATCTCTGAACCAAGAGTTCTAAGCTAGGGACAGACATTCAAAAAGTCTGAGCCTGAATTGATTCAATCTTTGCAGGGTAGTCTAACCTGGCTAGGCTAAACCAGTTTGTAAACATACAGACATCCCAAAAATGTAGGCACATGCCTTGAGTGGCTCAGGCTAGAAGCCAGGCATGCTAGAGCAGCCCTCTCTTCCTTTCTATAGTGCTGAGCTGGGGGGAAGAGGAGTGGCCAAGCCCTGGCAGGATGCTCTGATTAGGGAGGGGTTCCCCCCTCCTTGATAACAGAGCATTTATCGGCTTTATCAGCATTTAACACCCCATCAGAAAACAAAGACCCTCTCATTAGTTCAAGCTCTTCTTAAACAACTTTTTTCAAGGGAGGGAAAATTCCAAGGAGGGACATTACCAGCTACCTATGGATAGTTACCAAAAAGGACAAGTCCTGTCTGCCACAGTATGGATTGTAGCCAGCATGTGGTATGCCAGCTAACACTGAGAGGTGTCTGTGTAAAGCAGAGAGGAGGGGGGAATCCTTGCTTAGCAGGGAGTGAGCGGGGGAGCAGGGGGAAGCCAGGCAACAGACTCCTGAAGTCTCTGCTAGAGTTCCAGCCAGGGAGCAGAGAGGAGAGGCCAGCTCTGCTGTGGAGCAGAAAGCCCAGCCCAGAGATCATGCCAGGATGCTGGGGGAGTCTGGTTTATCTGAAACCAGGAAGGGGTCTGGGACAGACATTACATAAACTGGTTTGGCCCAAATCAGTTAAGTCTGATACTACATTCAACCAGGTTTATCTCAAACCGGTTTCAGCCATTTCCAAAACTTATTTATGTGCACTGAACATCTGTTCTGTTCGAGGTTTAAACCAGTTTCTGATCACTTAAACCAGTTTATGTGTAACGTCTGTCCCTAGCTTTAGAGTTTTGCATTTCTTCCTTGCTTAGGACATGCACCCGATTTTTAGAGGGGTGATTTTTTGTGGGAAAGGTGTGCATGGCATGCAAGTAAATATGTTCTGGAAAGGTTTTAGCTTAAACTAAAAGGTTTACCCTCCTGCGGATATGTATAATGGACTGAGCAAGGCAACTTTTTGCTTGTTTATGCTGTACTGCACTTTTACTTTGTTAAAAAATGCTACTATCAGTAGAGACAAGTTCAATTTTATTTTCAGTTCAGCTTAGTCTGTCACAGAGGAGATGCATGCTATTTGTGCTCCTATGGGACTCTATTTTTGCTCTTTCCTGTTTATTGATCTCTAGATCTAAACTAAAGGTCATTCTGAGGGTTTGCTCCCAGAGTACGGAGAAGGAAGACAATAAGCAGAAGCATTTCTGAGGTGATGTTTTGAGGTTTGCTTGATACTAGAAATGAGGCAGATAAAGTTAAGCTGCTGGTGCATCATGAAGAAATGAAGCCTTAAGCCACTGCCTGCATTGGTAAAGAATAAGGAGGTCCTCTGCCTGAGCTACCTCTTCTAAACAACGGTGCTTGCCTCACAAATGCTGGAAGCACTTTTTTCAGCTGCCCCTTCTATCTCTATGCCAGTGCATTATGATTTCTCTATCATACTGCAAACCAGTCCAATCAATGCCAACAGCTGATGCAGAATGGAGACCCTTTGGAGAGCCAAGAGCTGTTGCTCAGGATGGGGACAAGCCAAGGTGAGACACAACCCAGCTCTTATTAATTGTTGCCAAAATAGTGCCTGGAGCTCTGAAGTAAATTGTTCTTCCCTGTGCTACTGCTGAATAAGTATATAAAAGAAATAATACTTGCCTTGGTGAATTTGTAGCCTAAGTTCAAAGCAAATACAACAAGAAGGTGCACCAAAGAAACAGAATGAATGAAAAGAGAAGGATAGGTAACAGTATTACTTTTTTCACAGAAGTACAATGTGCAGAATATATGCAACAAAAGCTTTGTAGTACATGGAAAACATATGCTTTGAAGGTCATGGGCAAACTATGCCTTTATTGCTGTTAAAACGCCACATGTTGCTAACCTAAAAGCTTCTATGGGAACTTAGGAAAGGGATCAGTTAACAAGAGAAATTAGGTTTCTGCAAAGCAATCATAAAGCTAGTTTCTATGTCATGTATCACATGAAAGAATTTGCCAAATCAGTTGTATGCTCCAAGTAAATACTACTTTGAGAACAAGAGGGGAAACGATTTAAAAAGCACATGATGAAGTAAGCTTACTGGAGGTGTTTGTTCCGAAGGAAGGTAGAGCTGGGAAAATATAAAACATTCATAAGAAACACGAATTTATAGGGCTTTTGTTCAAAACTGCAAAATCAGTGTTTCTGTAACAAACTTGTGTTTCCAGGAGTTGTGACTTGTCTCTTTAAAAAAAAATGCTTCATGCTAAAATGTAGCTTTCAAGGGGAAGTATTTTCCTTACCTCTGGTTGCAAGACATACTCTTGGTAGAAGACTTATTTTTATGTTCAGCACATTTGATTTTTTAGTTCCGTAACCCATGCCAGCATGTTAAGCTGGGCAATGTGCCGGATTCCAGGTCCTCAAGGTGCCAGTAGCCCTGGGAAACCCCCTCAGGCAGGTCTGCTGACTGAAGTGGCCCGTGGAGTGGCGTGTCCCTCATCCCCCAAGAATTTGGTCCACGCCCAATAAACGCATTGGGTTTTTTATTATATACAACTATATACAGTAAAAAATGATTAATCAAAAGATGAAATATATATATATATATATATATATATATATATATATATATCACACTGAGTGGTCCCATTTATATCAAACAGCGTCAATAATTACATTCACCTGGTGATAACACCTTAAAAAAAACAGTTTCCCCCCTATAACCGAGGTTGATTTCCATCCGGTCACACTCCTCTTCCCAAAACAATAAATGGAAACACAGCTTTAACTATGATCCACCACTAGATGGTGGAGGTGAGGCTTCTGCTGCTGCAGGGGAAGTGGACTCTGGTCTGTCTTGGTAACTCAGCAACAAGTCTCTGATCAGCCACTGCAGGTAATAGGCTTCTTTTCTCTAGTTTCCTTCTGAAAAATACACCTCCTGCAAACACCAGGGCTTAAGTGTCCCCTCACACACCCATGAAGATTTGAGATTTTCACAGCCTGCTCTCTCTCTGGCATAGGTGAGGTGCAGGGGGTGCACAGGAGTCCAAGTGCACCCCCAAAAGCACTGGTGCCCCCCCTGAGAACGAGTGCTCTCAGTTCAGGTGATGGGCGGGGGGGGGAAGGAAGAGCGCTGGTGCCCCCTCCCCCCTGAGAAGTGCCGTCATCACTTCTGGGTGTAATGCCTGGCCAAAGGGGGACATCAACACAGCCGCCTGCAGGTGGTCCCTGCTTGCCACCGCCATGCCCCTGCCCCCGCCACTGCTGCCACTGCCTGCAGGCAGTCACTGTGCCCTACCAGCATCAGGAAGCATGTCTTGCCTATGCTCTCTGGACTGTCTCTCCCCCAGCACCTCCACGTACAGACAATAGATTCCTTCTGCAGGTCTCTGTTCCTGCAATATGAGCCTTTCCAGCCCAAACAGAGGACTTCCCTCCACAGGTCACTGACCAGGCAGTTTCTCCCAGCTAGCTTAACAACCTCTCCCCACTGTTTCCCTGGATACCTGTGTCCTTGATTGCACAGCTCTGACACAGGTGGGGAATCAGCTTCTCCTGGGATGACTCAGGCTCTCCTCCATCCTGATTGCCTGCTTCCCAGCAAGCCTCAGCTCTGTTCCCTCTGCCTGAGGCGGGAAGGAGGGGCTGAGGCTGCCCTTCTCTCTAGGCTGGTGTTGCTCTCCTCCGACTTCTCCGCAGCAGCCTGGCGGCATGTGAGGCACTGTGTAGCACAGCAGGTAAGTCTGCCATGGGGTCCCAGGGCTGAGGTGGGTCATGGTACACTTGGAGCCCTGGTGGCTCATCCATGGGTGGGGGGAAGGGGGGCTCTCGCTGCTGTGTGCACCCTGGATGAGGGCCAGGGGACACATGCCCCTCAGATCTGTGTGCAGAGCAAAGCAGTCTGGGCTCTGTGCCCCATGCCCACAACAGCAGCCTGCCTCAGCCACACACACAGATCCAGGGGACACATGCCCCCAAGCCTCTGCCAGGGTGTGCACAGAGGTGGGAGCCCCCCAGTGCCCCTGGACAAGCTGCCCTGTCACAGTAAATGTGGATGTGCCTTCACCCTAACTCCCTTTCAAATATGGGGCTTAGCCAAATAAATAATTTAGTCAAAGGTCCTCAGTGGTGTTTAGACACATAAGGCGTGTGTGCATGACACTTTAAAGTGGGCTAAATACTTTTGCATTGCTTTAATGGTGTCAATGTTTTCATCCCTCAAAGGTGTATTGTGTATTAATTCCAGCTGCTGTAGGAAATTCAGCAGCATAATGCACCTTAAATGACTTGGGGCTCAGCAAACAAAAACTCCTTTGAGGAGTTTTTGTTTGCTGCCCCTACAGCCATGGAGCAAAGCACAGGGCTCTGTACAGCTTCACAGCTCTGCAGGAAGCCCTGCAGGAAGCCTGGCAGCAGCCTGGGCAAGCAAGCTCTGCCCAAGAAAAGCGGTCAGCCTGATCTTCCCCCCTCGCCTTGGAACCTGCCTGCCTGCCTGCCTGATCTGTGCGGGGGGCCTGGTGCTTCTCTTCACAGATGGGGTGCCCCCGGGGACAGCCCAAGCTGGGTGCCTGTGGACGGGTGCCGCCTCAGGTGGGGGGCCACCGCTGCCATGGAGGGAAGCACCAGCCCTGCCTCATAGCCCAGAGACTGCTCTGCCCACTGGCAGCTCACCCTCCCCTCCCCGCCGAAGAGGCAGGTAAGGTGTGTGCACAACACAGGGGTTTAATCAGCCCTAAATTGAAGCAGTGTTTTTTAAAACCCACCACTTCAATTTAGAGCCCCCATTTTATCTACACATGCCCTGATGAGAAGGCTGAGGCTGATGCCAAGCTGTTGTCCTTAGCTTTGGTTCTTTAAGGCAGCTCCTTGCTCAGAGTGCTGGCTGTTGTGAATCCCACTGTTGGCATGGCACCCTCCCCTTGCATTTTATAGAGAGCCTAACTTAGGGCTGTAGAGTTCACTAGGCCAGCGAGGTGTGGCTGCTGGCACAGGACTAAGGTGAATTACTCTGGGCACTTCTACATGTGCGATTAACCAGAAGCTATAAACTATGGAGCTATTGTTTCTGGGCGCACCATTTGCATGCGTGTCCTGGACCGCAACGCATTGAGCTGGGTTGGAGCAGCCCTGGAAGGCAGAGGGCCCGGGGGAAGGGGGTCAGCCTGCCAAGCCAGGGCTGCTCCCCCCACCCCCCAGATGTGGGAGGGGCTGGCTGGAACATGGGAGTCCTTCAACATGGGGCTAGCTGGCTGGCAGTGCCTGCACTGAAGTACCCTCACACCCCAGCCAGCCAGGGCAGCATCTACACATGTGCTGCTGTGGAGTAAATTAGTTTACTCCAGCCTAATAGGAGCACATGTGTAGATGTGGGATGTTTACTGTGCTGCTAATTAGTCTACTATGCAGTAAACATCTTGTGTAGATGTGCCCTCTTTGAACTTAATAATAGTTCAGCTTCACCTATATCCCATTTAGATGCCTAAGGAAACAACTTGATTTTGGCCCTAAGCCCTTTTGTAGATCCAGCACTAAGGGTGTATGTATACTGAGGCTGCTCCAATAAGCTGTAATTACAATGCATTGGAGAAAACTCAATTGAGTCTGCTAGGTAATTAGGTAATTAAAACAAAATTACTGTGCTTCAACAGACATCACTGTCATGGGTATCAGTGTCCCCGTGCTGAAAAATGGCAGTGGGGGCACTTTAACTAAAGCTAGTTCAGTGAGCTTTAATTAAAGCACCCCCCACTGCTATTTTTCAGTGTGGGGACACTGATGCACATGATGCTCCAGGTACCCTCCCAGACCATGTGTATAAACGTATGAAAAAGTTTCATTTTTGAAACTCAGACTTAACCATCTAAGCCGCTTAGGGCCAGTCTTTTAAATGTATTCAACTATTCATATGTGGGGAGATAGATGGCTATGCCCACAAAAATCCCACAAGGCACTTATTGTTAGGAGTCTCAAGACATTTAAACACCTGGGCCTGGATGCTTAATTGTACGGGGGGGCTAATGCCATTCTCCAAACTCAGGACACACTTCAATTGATATCAAAGAGAATTTTGTCTGAATAAGCAGTAAAAGAACAAGTCCAGAAATTGCCTTTTATTTTTGATGTATTGTTGAAATGATAAAAGCCATAAGAAAATAGTAAAATGTCTATATCTAAAGAGTCCTGAAAGCAGAGTATAGGCCAGGATAGCAGATGGACGGTGTGGAGATCCCCTAACAAAGACTCAACAAGCTAAAATTTGATGGCATTAAAAGGAAGATAAATCTGACTAGTACTAAATAACTAAAGCCTGCCTCTCCTGTCCAAATAACAGCAGTGGCAACAGTTAGGGAATGTACACAAATTATTTGCATTAGCACTTCATACACATCTATTTTCATGCAAGTCCATTGTATAGGTAGTAATATCTGCCGTTCCCCATAATTTGTCTTTTAATGATGCACTGTTATTACATTACAGTGACCTGAAACTGTCTCTTAATCTTCTAGACCCCATTTGCACAGCTTGCATTGTAGGTTTAATTTCACAGCTTTTAGTTTCCCAGCGTACAAATACCAACAATTTATGGAACAAAATTAAGAGTTTATTAGAAATATCAGTCACTGTGAAAATCCTAAGGGATAATCCACAATTCTGTAAACAGTCACAATATAAATAATTGCTTGATGAATATGGACTATGTCTGTTTGTTATTAAGCACCAGCAGAGAGCTAATATTCTTTATTAGTTCTGCTAAATGCTGTCTGATGGGCAAGGAAATCACAATCAAATAGGACAGTTAGGTTAAACAATTATTTCTTGACTTCAAATGTATTCTTTTCATCATGAAATAGGTAAAATAGATATGCACTGTAGTTTTACACTTTAGCAAAATTCATAGTCTTTACCCTTAGTTTCATAGTCTCTAGGGTTGTAAGGGACCTGAACAGATCATCAAGTCCGACCCCCTACCCTGGACAGGAATAAGAGCTGGGATCATAATACCCCAGCTAGATATCTATCCAACCTCCTCTTGAAGACCCCCAAGATAGGGGAGAGCACCACCTCCCTTGGGAGCCCATTCCAGAGCTTGGCAGCCCTAATCATAAAGTAATACCGCTTGATATCAACCCTGAGCCTGCTCTCAATCAATTTGTGGCCATTATTCTTTTTTCTCCCAGGTGGTGCTCAGGAGAACAGAGCCTCACCTATTTTCCACTGGTCCCCCAGGTGAGATTATAGATGGCCACCAGATCCCCTCTCAGTTTTCTCTTGTGGACGCTGAATAGATTCAGGCCCTTTAGTCTACTTTTGTAGGGCCTGGCCTGCTGCCCCCTGACCATGCAAGTGGCCCTCCTCTGGACCCTCTCAAGGTTAGCCACAGCCCTCTTGAAGTGCGGCACCCAGAACTGAATGCAGTACTCCAACTGCGGCCTGACACGTGCCTCATAGAGGGGAAGGATCATCTCCCTGGACCTGCTTGTGATGCATCTGTAGATGCATGACAAGTTGCGGTTAGCCTTACTGACCACTTCCTCGCATTGGCGGCTCATGTCCATCCTGGAGTCAACAATGACTCCAAGATCCCTTTCAGCCACTGTGTTGTTGAGAAGGGAGTTTCCCAGCCTATAGGTATGTTGCAGGTTCCTTCTCCCTAGTTGCAGCACCTTGTGCTTGTCTGTGTTGAATTCCATTCTATTCTCATCCGCTCACCTCTGTAACCTGTCTAGATCTAGTTGGATTCTGTCCCTCCCCTCCAGTGTGCCCACTTCTCCCCACGTCTTTGTGTCATCAGCGAATTTGGACAGAGTGCTTTCCATGCCCACCTCCAGGTTGCTGATAAAGTTGTTGAATAGCACAGGCCCGAGGACTGAGCCCTGGGGAACTCCACTGCCCACATCCCTCCAGGTCAAAAACGACCCATCCACCACCACTCTTTGGGTGTGACCATCGAGCCAATTTGCCACCCATCAGACTGTGTAGGTATCAATGCTGCAGTCGCCTATTTTTTTTTTATGAGAATGGGGTGAGAAACAGTGTCAAAGGCCTTCCTCAAGTCCAGGTAAACGACTTCCACCTCAACACCCACATCCAAGGAATTGGTGACCTTGTCGTAAAAGGAAACAAGGTTAGTCAGGCAGGATCTGCCCAAAATGAACCTGTGTTGATTGTCCCTGAGCATTACCTCCCATGCTGGGCCCCCGCAGATGTGTTCCTTTATAATTTTCTCAAAGGTCTTCCCAAGGACCGAGGTGAGACTGGCCTATAGTTACTCAAGTCCTCCTTTCTCCCCTTCTTGTAAATGGGAACCATATTGGCCCTTTTCCAGTCCTCTGGGATTTGGCCAGAGCAACACGAGCTCTCATACAGCCGTGCCAGGGGCCCTGCTATGACCTCCGCCAATCCCCTCAGTACCCTCAGAAGAAGAGCATCCAGACCTGCTGGTTTAAACACATCCAGCCCCTTCAAAAGTTCCCGAACTAGATTGTCCCTGACCCTAGGCATGGCGTTGTGTCCCCTGAGCCTGTCCATAATCCTAATGGGGGAATTGTCCCAGTCCCTGCTCAGAAATATGGAGGCAAAGAACTCGTTGAAAAGATCAGCTTTTTCCTTCGCTGCAATCACCAGATCGCCAAGCCTGTCCTGTAGGGGCCCCATGTTACCTAGTGCCTTCTTCTTACTCCCTATGTATTTGAAAAAGGACTTTTTGTTATCCTTAATTCTGGTCACCATCCCTAGTTCCGTCTCTGCCTTGACCTTCCTAACCACCTCCCTGCAATCCGAGCAACGGATGGGTAATCCTCCTTGGTGATAGCCCCTTGCTTCCACTGATTGTATGCCACCTTTTGTGCCCTCAGGCCGTCCTGGATGCCTTTACTGAGCCAAGGGGGCTTTTTAGCACTCTTGTCCCCCCTTTGGTTTGCGTTGGGACTGACTCCCTCTGAGCTCAGAGGATCATCTCCTTAAGGAACAACCACCCGTCCTGGACTCCCATCTCATTGAGGCTCTGAGTCCCCAATGTCTCTCTTACTAATCTCCTTAGCTCATTGAAGTCGGCCCTCCTGAATTCAAGGACTTTCGCCTTACTGCTTGCTTTCACCACCCTGTGCCAGATAGCAAATTCCAGCAGACAATGATCACTAACGTCTAGGTAGTCGAATACCCGCAGTTCCCTCACCAGGTCATCGCCTGTGGCAAGGACCAAGTCCAGCAAGGCATTTCCTCTGGTGGGATTGTGTACCTCCTGGGTTAGGTGGAGGTCCTGTATGCAGGCTAAAAACCTACATGAGCATTCAGACCTGGCTGACTGATCCTCCCAGCAGATGTCTGGGTAGTTTAGGTCACCCATGACAACCACATCCCTTGTCCTTACAGCCTCCGTGAGCTGACTTGAAAATTCCAGGTCCAGTTCATCCCCGTGGTGAGGTGGTCTGTAGTAGATGCCCACTATCAAGTCCCTTTCCCCACGACCCCCTTGCATTCTAACCCAGAGCATCAGTTTGCCCCTCTTCTGAACCCATCCTGATCATCGAGGACGCGTACTTCTCTTTAACATAGAGCGCTACACCCCTCCCTCTATTTTTTCCCTACTCTGTCCCACCTATACTACCTATAGCCCTTGATATCTACTGCCCAGTCATGGGTAGAATCCCACCAGGTTTCTGTAAGCCCAACCAGGTCTGGGTTCTTGCTAGCTAGCAGGAAGGTTTTTGCATTGCTCTGTTAGACTACATGGTTAGTAGTAGTAGTAGTAGTAAATTATTCTGTCATTCCCCACGACCCCTTGCATTCTAACCCAGAGCATCAGTTTGCCCCTTTTCTGAACCCATCCTGATCATCGAGGATGTGTACTTCTCTTTAACATAGAGTGCTACACCCCTCCCTCTATTTTTTCCCTACATGGTTAGTAGTAGTAGTAAATTATTCTGTCATTTAGTAAACTATCTTTTACATTATTTCCTGAATCTAAGATATGTTAAAATAAAACACCTTAATAATGGGGATGCTTCCTTAATTGGGACTGCTGCCAGGAAATGTGTCCCATGTCCCTAAAACAATGTAACAGATAATTTTAGTTTACATGCACTGTATGGCCCTAATCCTGACAATTTATTCTGCACAGGCAGATCCTGTGCTCCTATACATCTTCCAGTTTTTTTTGTGGATTTGGACTTAAAGATCAGGAAAAATATTAGAAGCAATAAGTATGGTTGTTCTTATCCCTATTATAGTGAGTTTCCCTCATCAGTAAACACATTGCCTTTTTTTATACAACAGACAGTGTACAATGACAGTTGTCATTTACCCTAATTATAGCATATTATAATTTCACATTACAGTAAGTATGGGGCCAAACTGTGATGTAACTAGGAATGCAGGGTGGTGAGAGGGGAGGCGATACAGTCTCTCATGTGCCTAGACAGAGTATGGTGATTGAGGTGATGCTTGGGTCCTGATTCGATTAAGTTAGGCACTGTTTTAGGTGTTATTTTTACAAAATGTTGCTTTAACTTGAATTTCTGCTGTGATGGGTCCATGGAGGTAAAGCAGTCTGAATGTGGAATAAGACCATGGGAGGATGTTGCGAGTGGATGGACTGGCTGGGTCCCAGTCCTGCACAGTTCATCACTGTTCCTGGTTTTATTGCACATAGTATTTTATCAAGCTTAAAGAAAAGACACAGTGGCTATGTCTACATGAGATGCTGACTACACAATTACTGTGAAGTCATTTAATATTTGCCTACACAAGTATTAAATGACTGCTCAGTAACACCAGTAAAATTAGTTTACCACAAATTTAGATTATATCAAATATAACATGAAAAGAATTCTAAGGTTCAAAGTCAAGTTCTCAACAGAACGTGTCAGGATCCCTGGATGATCAAACCCAGACATTAGCATCTCCAGGCAGAAGCCTAGGCTGCACTACTCCCAGGTGCTGGCTAGATGCCAGACTCAGCTTAGCCTGGGGTCCAGTAGGGTCCATGAGAGGTTTTCAGTGGGAGTGCAGATAATCTAGATAAACCACCGAAAGCCACAGCCCCTGATTGCAGGGTGGTACAACCCTCCCTCTTCCTGCAGGGCCTTGGTCTAGTAGCAGCACTTGGATCTTCCCGCTTAAATTCTGACTGATCTTGTTCCTGTCCTGGATTTCCTGGCCTTGATCAACTGCTTTGCTCTGACCATGACCCTGTTTTGTTCCTTGGACTGATATCCTGGAACTTGGACTAATACCTGGCTTTAACCTCAGCTGCTTCCACTCTGGTAAACTGCAGACTCTTGTCCTGTTGTAAAACATTAGGCATAACTGCTTGTACCTTGGTCAATCTTTTCAGTAAACATATGCCAAAATTGTTTGCCCCTAATTCAGTTTTCTTGTGCTTATGCATTATGATATCTCTCTCCTATGCCTGAAGAAGGGTGTTTGTGCCTGAAAAAGCTTGCAAAGAACAATTTTTCCAACTGTTTAGTTGGACTAATAAAAGATATCACATTTACCTAAAGAAACTTGTCTGCATTATGATATGATCTTTAATGACATGATTCCCCCTTTTTTCACAGATTCCCTGCTGTATTCAGTCATACGACGTATGATGCTTTGTGGATGAATTGGGTTTGAATAGTGAATAAGTCTCTTGGCTGTAGGACTCCTGCTGTGCAGCAGAAGCTGGAAAGCGTGCAGTGAATAAGGCAGGAAACTGGGACAACAAATGATCTTGTGCTTAAGGCAACTGAATGCCACCATGGAGAACTGAAGTACGTCATTGTCTCTACTACAGAGTTTTTGTGTGATAGTGGTCAAGTTGTGTAAACCATATAAAACATGTAAAAATCATCTTTGGAGTAGGAACTAGAACCCAGGTTCCCACTTTCCAAGGGAGTGCCTTAGCAGCTAAGCTCATGTTCCTCTGTCACGCTCAGTTGCATTGTTCCTCTGCCTGATGAGTCTTGGAGTATTCCATGCAAAGTGGAACAGCTTTTAAGAGGAGGGACTGAGTTGCCTCCTCTCCAGAATAACCTGTCCCCTGGTAGGGAGGGTGCTCTTATGGGAATTGTGCCTGTGATATCCCTTCTGGTAGAGGAAGAAATTGAACAGATGCTATGAATACTGAGTGCTCTTACCACCAAACCTTTGTAGAAAAAATGGGGAGTAGTACCACTACTGGTCCTTTCTGGAAGTGGTTGCCATTTTATTTTGGACAAAGCCTGATCCAATAGATGTGGTCTAGAAATGCCCACCAGAACAAGCACAATGGGGGACATAGATCAAAGAATATCTAGTTTCTGGGGCTTAGGTGTGAACTACTTGTAGAACTGCCCAGACATCTCAAGCATGTGGCACTTCTGGGCATGCAGAACTTTAGGTGGCTAGAGAAATTGAGTTTTGAAAGCCAAGATGCTGATGGACTTGGGGCATTGCCAGGGTTAGACAGCGTCTGAGTGGATGTTTTGAGGATCTAAATTTTAGATTGAGGTGCTTATGTCCTTTATTTATATTTAGCCCTAAAATGCTAAGATAAAAGCATCATAGGAAAACTCAAGAAAATTAATAATTCTGTGTTCGGTTCAGGGTTTGAACAGTGTGAGGCCACGCAATGATGGATGAGGGTAAAAAAAAATGTCAGTGGTTCCTCATTAATAAGCACCTTGCATCCTGTTCATTGAGTAAGCCAGGTGTCTTGCACAAAAATGTAAATGTAGTAATGCATATGCACGAAGGGGGTGAACTAAGGTTACAGAGGCAAGTTTAATTCTGGCATTTCCAAACTTTTTAATGCTTGACTTGATAACCTTGGAGTTCTTCTAATGTAGTTTGTTGCATCTAATTGGAAATGCATCTGTCACATTGGATGACAAATATCTTATTTAGCAGTTTTAAAGAAAATTAATCTTGTAAATAAAGTGCTAATAGGAAATATGGCAGAAAATGCTGTAAGGGCAGAAGGTGAATCCCCTCTACTGCTCTGATAGTGTCACCTTTCCAGACTGGAACAACATAATGGTGCATCATCTCATGATTTTCAGCAGGAAATCAAGAGAAATAAGGCATCGTGACAAAGAACTATGTGAGGGTAATCGGTCCCTCCTTCCTGTGACAGTTGCAGCATGTAGTTACTCCTCCATAATTTACTCAAACTACTGGAAATGTTTGAGGAAAGAGTTACACTCTGATTTTAAGGCAAACAATTTCCTTTCACATGTGGGTCTACTTTGACAAGTGACTTTGCAAGGCTATGTAATTGGTCTGTTCCTTTTGTGTGCCTCACAGGCCAGTGACACAACGGCTCGGCATCGCTGAATTACAGAAACAACTCTCAAACTGGAGCTTGCGTGTTGCATCACTTAATTTTGACCCCCTGGGCAGAGATAATTTCACTCCTGTATGTAGTCCAGAGCACTAGTCTCTGGCTTAATGACAAAGGTAAAATTACAGTATTTTTTCCCTTATTAAACTCTGCAGATCCTTCACTGCTACGAGACTCTGATTCGGCTTCTAATCTTGCTGGAACAGCCTCAGCAGAATTGCTTACTGAGTTCCAATTACAGAGCCCGTCAATTACTTTTGCAGATGCATATTGGATGGACCATGCGGAGTTACAGAGATGCCAGGGAGGGAGTATTTGAACACAGGAGCTAGGGGCAGATATTCAAAAAGCCTGAGGCTGAATTGATTCACTCTTTGCAGGTTAGTCTAAGCTGCACAGCTTAAACTGATTAATAACTGGACAGACATTCTCTGTTAAATCAGGAAATGCAGGCACGTGCCTGCAGTGGCTCAAGCCAGAAACTGGTGGGTGGTAGAGCATGCCTGCCAGCCACTGCCAAAGGGGAGAGAAGAGAGACGCCCTTCAAGGCTTTCCCCCCTCCCTGCTGCAGTGGAGGGGGCATGGCCAGGCACCAGCCAGGGCTAGCAGGACATACAGGATGCCAGCCACCAGCCTGACCATCAAGGAAGCAGGGTTTTCAAACGGCTGATAGGCTCTGGCTTCAGGCTGTCCCTGCTAGCAACTGAGCAGGGAAAAGGAAAATGTCAGGGCTGTCTTTAAGTAAATGTAACTGATCAGGGTAACTCATTCAGAAACACCAGTCCAGGATATTTACATGCCAATATGTTTCTAAATACCGTATAAACATGTAGATAGAAAAAAAAAGCCCACAGGGCAGGGTGTCCAATTCTTTTTTAGGTTATACTGCTGTGAATGAGAATAAAACACAGTAAAAGCTGTGTTAACCAGCATGAGTGGGATAAGGGGGTGCTGAGTATCTAAAAATTCCAGTTATCTGAGGCAGGGGTTTTCAACTGTTTTGAGGCTGTGGGGGCAGGTGGCAGCCGCACCCAGAGCAGCAGCAGTGCAGGGTGGTGGGTGGTGGTGGCGATGTGCATGCTTCCCTTCTTCCCCCTCAGCCGGCCAGCTGGAAATTCCAGTTAATAGAGTATTCTGGATAGTAGACTGCTGCTTAACACAGCTTTTACTGTAACTCTGTTTAGATCAATGGTGTTATGCCAGGGAAAAAATGGCAGCAGGGAGAAGAGGTCTGGACCCAGTGCTTCTCAATATTCACTTTATTAAAATAATAATTGGACATTTTTATTTTAAATTAAAGATATTGGGCAATGAATTAAAGAGCAGCAGGTGGCAGGCCCAAACAAATGTCCATTATAATTAGTGGTTCTGAGTGCAGTGGGGAGCTGGACTGGGATTGGTGGTACCAGTATAGCTGTGCTTGCAGAATTCCTGCTATAGCTACCTCTAGAACAATGGGAACTGGATATGAGGGCCTCTAATTATCCTCCAGCATCTGGCTATAGCTGTGCTTGAAAACTGTTGCAAACCCAGCATGGATAGAGTCGAGGTCCTGGGGCATACTTGCTAGCTCCACACTTGCTTGGTAGGGCTAATTCAATTTGGCAGAGATTCGACCCAATTCAGCAGCCGAATCTCTGAATCCAAATCAAATCAGGAGACCCTTTAATCTCTCTGAATTGAATTGGAAGTACTTCTGGTCCACTTCTGGGTCCACTGCTAAGCATGCAGGGCAGCCCTCCGTGCTCCTGTGGGATGCTCCATCCCCCCCACCATCGCAGCATTTACAAGCCTCATTCACGAGCCTGGTACCTTGAGGTATGTAGAAAAAACATTTAAAGCTGTGTCTATGGCTGAATTGCTGATTTCCAAATCAGCATTGAATCTTCAGATTCGGCCGAATCAAATTGGGACAGTGATCTGAATCAATGAGTCAAAACACTATCCCCAATTCAGGCCGAATCTGAATCTAATATGGCCCATTTCGCACACCTCTACTGCTTGGTGGTCTCTGTACTCTACAGCAGCACACACCCAGTCTGCTCTGCAGCCTCCTGACTCTCACTGAAAAGTTCTTTCTGGGTGATGTGCCTCTTGCCCTCTCACTGTTCCAGTCTCTCTCTAAAGGACCCCTCACTGGGCACCCTGCTTCGGTGCCGCTTGACCTGTGAACCTCAGGTGGCTGCTCAACCAAAGGGGCTGAGGTTTGTCTGTACAATAAGAAAGGTTCAGCACTGTAAAGCCCTATGGAAAGACAATATAGTCCTGTACTCTGGATGGAATCGCCTCTACTGTGTGTTTTTACCCTTGTCCTGCTGTCAGAGGGTCTCATTTATTTCCAGCAGCACAGGCCTCTAGTTGTGGAGTAGACAGATCCAAGTTCTCTCCCAGCTTCTTCCATGAAGTTCCAAGTGACTTTGGTGTATAGTGGGGCACAGTTTAAAAGATCAGGCTGTTAACATCCAATACATGTAGTATGCAAAACTCTTACCTGGGAAGTCACCCACATCCCTGAGTAGTCTTGTCCCCTCTATTGCCTATAATTTGTCAGCTGGAAGGGGAACAGGACCCTTCCAATAGCCCCCTTTTAGTCTTTGCTGCTACTGTCCCCTTTGTACCTATTGATCAAGGAATCCATACTTTTTCCTTCCCTCTATTACTCTTCAACCAACTCCCTCCAAGTTGTGTCCCCCATTTCCTTCTGCCACTGCTTTCTGGATTGTCATCAACCCTTCTCAACTACTGTTCCTGACCACCCTCTGGCTCCTGTAACTGCCCTCTTTCCCTAGTCCTCTGCCATTTTTATTTAACATCCCCTGCCCCTGCGTTCTGCATCACTTGTTCTTCTTTCTTGTCGTTGGTTGGGCACAAGCACAGGGAAACCCACACAGCAGTTCTCTTCTCTCAGTTTCAGGGCCTGACATCACAACATACCAGAGCAGCTATTGCAGGGCAAAAGTTCTGTTCACTGCCTGCAGTCCCAGGGTGGAGCATGTGCAATCACTCTTTGAGGATGACATGTGCTATCTATTCACACTTTGAAGCAGTGGGGGCATAGAGTATGCTCAGTGCAGATGCAGTCTTCTGAGAGTCTAGTTGCCAAACTCTAACTAGTATCTACTGAGCAAATTTCAAGTCCCTGCTCCAAATCATGAAGGCATTGAAGCTTCTTAAAAAGATTTGCAGCCCATTTTTTAATGTTGTCAAGATAACATATTTTCCCTTAAACTCATCCTCAGAAACATCTGAAATATTTTTTCCTGAGCTTTTCCAGAAAAAAATTCAGAGGTAGATGTCCAAATGCAAAATCAGTTACAGTTAAGGCAAAGTTGTAAGCAATTAAATACAAGGACTTCTAAAAGGAAATGAGGAGCAACTTTATCTATAAGGATTGCTACAGGCTATAATGAGGTACCAATGACAACCAGAAGCATTACCATCATTTCATTTAGACTTTCTGTGAATAGGTTTAGATGGCACAGTAGTTAAAATGCTAGCAGATGTCTAAAGTCTTGTCTGCAATAAGGGCTCACTTCTTTTCTTTGTCACTGGTGCTGCTGTATGGACGTTGGCAGCTATGAACATTTTTTTTCAAGAAAATAGCTAATCTAGACACAGTGAGGGAGAAAGGTATTGAAGTGTCCCTGAAATGAATTCAGAGCCCGTTTGGTTTTGCTTTGTCATCTGATTAAGTAGAAACATTCCCAGAAATACTGAAAAGAGTGCAGATGAATGAGTAGGTTTTAAGTCAGCCTCAGTAGTTCAGTAGTGACTGATTAGTGCTAAGAAAAATGAGGTTAGCGCTGCTTATTTTGTTTGATTAGCATCTTTGTAGGTAAAGTTAATTTTGATTGGACTCTACATTTCAGTGCCTCTTACTGTCACATAACAATGACACGGACAGAATGCTGCATTGGACTCTGGAATGCTTTGCTCATTCAGCTAAACAAAAGATTTGTAGTTTACAGTAAAATTGCCTCCACTTCTATTGCTTTGCTGCCTATGTATGTTAGTAGCTACAAGACAATGAACTTGAGCTATAACTTAGCACTCCTTGCCACATTTGCCAGATGATAAATGTCAGGGCTCTATTGGATATGAGCAGCAAAGGAAATAAGGCCAAGGAAAAGGGTTGTATACTACAGCATTTTTTAAACTGGCTTCGTGTGAGATGCTACATTCTTTACAGTACATACTAATTGCTCAGGTTATCTGTTGCTTTTGCTTATAACTGTAGTTATAAGGATCATTCTTTGCTTGCTCTCATTTAGCCAATAACATCTACTCCATGCCCTGAACCACTTCCTTCCCACCTATCCACCAACCTTGGGATTTAAAAATATATTAAATTTGGAGCTACTTTTATTTATCCTTTGACTTCTAACCCACTAGAACCACATTTTCAAGCTTTTATTTGCAATGACAAGGCTTAGGGTGAAATCCTAGCTTTAATTATGTCGATCAGAGTTTTGCCAATGACTTCAAAGGGGGCCAAATTTCTGTTCTTACTTTTTTTCCCCCCAATAAATGTTGATCACCTAGCTCTAAGAGCATGGTCTTTAAGATGCACAGTAAAAGACTGAGAGGTACAATACAGTCACATAATTTGACAACACTGCCAAACCATCCAAACATTCAAGGAACTCTCAGGGGCCAGAGGGGTTGAATGGACTAGCCTTTTTATATCTATTCACTGAGACTTGACCCAAGATATGAATAAGCTGGGGGGAAAAAAGATATAAGTGACCTATTTACAAGACCACCAAGATCTCACGTGATGTGTAAAAAACACTAGATATTATCTAATTTCATTGCTGTCATAAAGCGGTAGCTAATGCTCACAGATAAACATTATAGAATTTTAGGTCCACTGTTGCAATGTTTTTTGAAGAGACTTGAAAATGGGCATTTTTACTATGGCTGGCTGTAGTCTGATGATTTTCTCATGGAGCATTAAATCAACTAAGATACATATTGCTAAAGCACCCTCTAGTGGGGCAATGAAAGAGTTGCTTTTAGTAGTCAAGTAGTATTTATTCTTTGTTGTATTTATGCATTAGGAGTAATGCTAAGTAAAGAGATTGGATACTAGTGAGGATCAAGTACAAGGACACTTATAATAGTTTAATTTTCCAAAAAGTGAAAGTCCATTCCCTCAATACCTACCCTAAAGTATTCCTAAAGTGTAGACATATTATTGTTATATACACCGTAGCTGCTCAGGGGCTTTAGAATTTCCTTACTTTGAAAAATTGGAAGAATGACTGTGATTACCTTGCAGAAACTTTTTCATTCTGGATGCATTCTGCAGTCCTGGTCCCACAAGAAGTTCAAGCTGCAAGTTCAGTATTAACCTTTGTGAGAACCCTGGAGGAAAATTTAGGCACGTGTAGTAAAACATGTGTAACCTGGGTACACCCAAGGGTGTGCCCTACTCTTAATTGGATGGGATGGGTAGGCAGGAGGGGGTGCTGTGAGAGGGATGCCAGAATTTTGAGTAGACCCCTCCTTCCTCTATAGAGTTAGCCCAAGCCCAAAGTTCTTAACTATATACAATTTATTGAGTTGTAATGTACATAATCATAAAACTAAATATCATATACATATATTTACACAGTGAACATTATCCAATAAGCAAGGCCAAACCCTAAATAACACTATTTACCCATCACAATAAAACAATTTCAGAAGCATCAACACAATACAACATTTCAATTGACAAAATATAAGGCACAAACAGGAACAATCTTAAAAACACCTATTCCTTAATGTAGTCCCTGACCCATAGCAAGAGATAGCCCTCCTTTAAATGGGGTCCCTTGTGGGGTGTCCAGAAAGCACCAGCGGCCCTTCCCTTTAGGGCCTTGACTAGGCAGGGGGGTTGCTCACCCAGCCCCTTCCCTGGGTTTGCCTGCCCCAAACGTCTTTCCCCTGTGGGACCCAAGGGCCCAATGACTCATGCTCCCTCAGGTAGCAGTGGTCAGGGCACAGCTTGATGGGGTCTCCTCTGTTGCAGCGCCTCTCCAGCCCTCTCCTGCACTGCTGGGCTCCTCCCCGCCCTGTGCCCTGCTTGGGGCACCGAGGGCTCAGCTCTTCTCAACTGCTGCACCACTGCTGCTGGCTCCTGGATGCTGGGCCTCATACTGCAGCACTACTATTTCCCCATTCCCTGGCTTGGTACTGAGGGCTCTTTTAGCACAAGCCAAGCCCTTCAGGCTCTGGCTGTCCATCCTTATGCTGGGTGGCTAACCCAAACAGCCTCTGCTGCTCTCTGGCTCTGCTCCCTCATGTGCCACCCTGCACACCATGTGGCCTGCTAGCCCCTGGGTTTGCAGGCTTGAGCTGCTGCTTGCAGCTCCCAAAGCCTGGGCTCCATGCACTGAACCACGCACTATGATGGGCCTGAGCTGTCTCACACTGCTCACAAGGTCGGGTCTCTGCGCACTGTCCCTGTGCACTGTCAACAGCCTGAGTGGTCTTGCACTGCTCCCAAGGCTGCGCCTCCAGTGGCAGCTTCAAGAGCCTTGGGCCTATTGCCCGCTGGGGGAGAGCTCCCCAGCCTTTCTTGGCTCTACTCTTCTCGAGTCCCTCACTGCATCTGCCCCTCATGCTGGGCATGCAGCTCCTTTTATACGCTCCAGGGCTCTGCCCCTGAAGTCTTCCAAACCTGACAGTTTACAGTCTTCAATCAGGTCCGGGAGAGCTCTTCTTCCCCTCCGGAAAGGGGCGTGACTTTAGTTCTCTTGCTGCCTCCTGATTGGTGGATGGGCTCCACCAATGAAAACAGCAGGATCTCAAGCCTGGGACTCAACCCAAGCTCTGAAAGGTGAGCCTGCTACACATGTAACACTTAAGCATGTATAAATGTTTGTAGAATCTTGGCCTAATACAAGCCTAATCATTGCATATAATACTTAGCACCTGGGTGATAGCAAAGTAGATAAAGTATCTTACTATAGCTCCAGAGGAATCATTTTAAGCCCCACTCTGGACTCTGTCCAAATCTACTCCCAGGTGAATTTAAAGTGATACCTCTTAACCTAGTCTGTTGGCTTGATAAACCTTGGCTCAGCACACAAGGGACTGCCCTCAGAGCTGGTTTCTGCTGCTCATCACACAGGTTCCAGCTGTAGGAAGCTCGTGGTTTCTTTGCTTTGTCACCTGCTCCTCGCGATTTCTGGTTCTTGGCCCTTGAGTTCCTGATTGGCTGGTCTCAAGACTTGATTAGAAAATACCATGTGGCACAAAAAGATTTCTCTAAGGGCTAATACAGTGAACTTAGGTCCTGGGTCAGTGTTACTGGAAACATGTTTGTCTGGCTGTTTGTGACAGAATAGCAAGATTAGAGAAAGTGAGAAGGAAAGCATCAAGATAGCACAAGGCACAGCCTGAATGAGTACTGTTCTGAGGAAAAAGCTGAGAAACTGGGCTTTCCTTTAGCAAGAGAAAATGTATTGTTTTGTAGAGGTTTAGGTTGTAGCCGTGTTGGTCTAAGGACATAGGCAGACAAGGTTCCTTGGGTGAATTTGATATCTTTTATTAGACCAACCCAAATGGTTGCATTTGGGTTGGTCTAATAAAAGATATCAAATTCATCCAAGGAACCTTGTCTGCCTTGTTTTGGAGAGGAATTTACGAGTAAAACAGCTCACAAACTCAAGTTATCATTGGGAAACAAAGCAATAATCCAAGAGATTTGGATAACTCCCATTTGCTTTATCCATCCTGTTGATTATGTCCTACCCTTTACTCTACCCTTTATCTGATTATAGTGTATAAAAGAAAACACGGAGAAAAAAATAACCCAACCCAGTTAGTAAGTATCCCAGCAAGTCTGGCTCTAACAGTTTTCTGCCTGAAAAGCTTTTTTTTCTCACTAGTGCAACCCACACTATGTGTATATCACAAAAAATGACTTATTTTTTCTGTTTCCTTTCCGCTTAAAAAGAAGGAAAACACATGCATACATGCATGCACGTGTGCACGCACGCGCACACCCCCCCACACACACATGCACGCATGCACACCACTTAGCAACTATGTGAGTGAGCAACAAAGCAAGCTTTTTGTTAATAAAGTAATCAGGAGTTTCTGAAAGCCAAGAATGTTCCTATATTTGAGCCAAGGTTATTGGTTATGTCTGAGTTTCAAGAACACAGTATGTTGTTCTGAATTTCTTTTAACATGGAGAAGACCTGAGAGGGAGTGGCTGGGAGCTGAGCACATGACTTGGATTACAAAGTGAGCGCAGATGCCCCTCCTGAACATCCCCCATTTCGGTCTGGATTGTTTATAGTGAATACTTGCCACAAGCCAGCTCTTCCACCCAGAGCCTGGTTTTCAGCCATTCTGCTGAGTGCCCTCAAGCTACACAAGACTGATGCTTGATTCTGCCAGCCACCTCAGAGCTGTCTGGATTTGGGGAAGGATTAGAAAGATGATAATGCCAAATCTTTCAGAACTGGCTATGTAAAGTTTGGTCCCTGTAATCAACAGTTGGGCACCCAAAAGTAAGGTTTTTTGATTCTTCATATGTGCTGAGCCAATAGTACCTCACTGTGGGCACTCATGTTTGAAAACGTTATGACTTAATCAAGGCCACAAAAAGAACCACTGCCAGGGTTGGGATTAGTCTCTTTCTTTCCCTAGATCCTACTGCTTTTCCCTTTAGTGGGGTGCCCTGTGATGTAATACTGCTCAGTAAAGGAACTAGCTGGTTACAGACAGGTCAAAGGTACCATGAGGGTGAACAACAGAGCAGCATGAGTATCCAACAATTTCCCAAGGAAGCCACTGCTATTAGTCCAGCATCCCCTCCACACAATGGAACCCCCCATTGTGATGGACCGTTTGGAAGAAGCTTTAGGAAAGAGTCTCCAGAGCCTAGGAGCTGGCATGGAGTCAACAATCCCCCCGCAGCATTAGACCACCATATCTGCGAGATCCCCTAAGATCCATAAAATCTTGGGGGATCCATAGTCTCTTGGAGGTTATGCTTCTTCTCTGATTAACAATTAGAATACATTTCATAAAGGGAATTCTTGGATAGTTTTCCTTCCCAAGAGCTCTTCTGGCACTTGAGACATTGTTCCTTTAGCTTTAGATCTGTAATTTAGGATTGGACTTACAAACAGCAGCAAAAAAAAATCTTTCCCCACTAATCAAAGAATGGGCTTTATAAATAAGACAAGCACTTATTTAATTTTACAGGTTAATAATATTTTTTTCTATTGCCACAGTACTGCAGAAGCGGGGCACTGCATGTAAGCCTGTTGTTAATTTTATATATTACTACAATTTATTAACCTTGACATGTGGAGAGAGGAAACTGAACCTTACTTTAGCATTTATAGCAATACTTGATCAAATGTGGTTTATGCTCATATA
The DNA here is from genome assembly GCF_030867095.1 of Alligator mississippiensis. Lineage (NCBI taxonomy): Eukaryota > Metazoa > Chordata > Crocodylia > Alligatoridae > Alligator > Alligator mississippiensis. The sequence goes on along the minus strand of NC_081828.1, from coordinate 158,126,205 downwards.
CAATTTCTGACACTAGAGGGAGTGCATAATTTATTTTATGAAGAAAAAAGTAAGCCGCATTTGGCTTTTGGGGGAAGAATCTAAATCAAATGAAAAAGTACTATATTAGATCATTTTACTCTCTTTCTTCAGTAACAACAATGTCAAGAGTTGCCAAAGAGGGGTCTTGCACATCTCTCTCAATTTAGGTAGTTACATGATATCACAAATAAATACTGAAGCACGTAAAGGCATTCTGTGGGCCATATATTGAGCTAGAATGTGTAATCTGTGTGCATTACTGTAATGTATTTAGGATTTCTTTTGTCCAGCCACAGAACTCTAACTGTAGCTGTAAAATGAGTAAGTAACTGAAACAACACATTACTGTGGTGGCATCACATCATTTCCCAATTACCTTCAAATGACTGAATGCATGAATTGAATAGGCCACAGCCTGCCAGACTTGGTATCTGTACATGCATTAATGGACATGCTCCCATTATTATACAGTAGGAGCACTTCATAATTTTTTCAGTGTAGTTCTCTTTAATACAGTACTGTGAGGTAGGAAAATATTATTCTCCTACTTTACAGATGGGGAATTGAAGCCGAGAGACCATATATCCATGGTTTCACACAGTCTGGAGCAGAACAATACATTGAACAATAGTTTATTGGATCTGTGGCTAGTGCTTTAATCATTGGACCACCCTTCTTCTTTGATATTGTGGGGGCAGTTTCCCATGTGAGACTGATTCATTATCCTGTCTGGGGTTTGCTAATCTAAAACATAGCCCCTACATGCTTTCTTTTCCAACTCATGAGTGGGAAAAGTGACCGCTAGCACTTAACATACAGTGAGCTTTTGCATTACTGGAAATGTGTAGTCATGAATCCAATACCCATCTCTTGCCCACCTCAGGGCCTGTTGCACATTAGCCTATGCAGAACTGTGCGAAGACCACTTCCTCAGCATATGAAGAATAACTCCTGGCCATTCTGTTTATGCTTTCCCTGTGAATGGGTGCGGTTGCACAGCACAAGCCTGCTTTTATCACCAGTGAATGTCATTTTGATGAACTGGATGATCTTGCCCTAATATTAAAGTATCAATTAAGATACAAGAGCAATAAAACAGTGGTCAACCAGAGTAAAATGAAAACATAACACTTCCACATTTACTTTTATATCTTAACAGACTGTAGTATATGACTGACTCTGTCAGAGGGGTGGGCAATTATTTGGGCCTGTGGACCACATAGGGAGTTTACTGAGTTGTCACAGGCCAGATCAGCCCCCTCTCCCATTTCACCCCCTGCAACAGCTCACCCAAACTCCCTATGTGGGATGGGGCCATGGGTGGGCAGAGAGTGGTGTTTGGGAGCAGAACAGGCGGGCAAGCCTAGGATCACAGGGCGGAGTCGCAGAGCACCAGTTCCTGCCATGGATGCCAGTTCCACAAGCAGGAGCATGCAGGGAGTGGATCATGGCTTGGCCCCGGTCCCACACTGTCACCACCCAGCAATCCTGGACCCGACCCCAAATGCAGCTCCCTGCCTGGCCATGGCCCCATCCTGCTCGTTTGGCTCCTGGCCAGTCTCCATGGAGACCCCATGATTGCAGGGCAGTGACACGGCAGGGCCAGGGCAGACTCGTGATCCACTCTCTGCACATCCCTGCCCACAGATCCAGGGCTCTGCCCCAGGCCTGGCCATATGCTGTCATGGCCCCATGGGGCCACAGCTGGGCTGAGAGCTGTGTCTACAGTTGGGTCCAGGATCTTGAGGGGAAGGGGTGACCACACAGGGGCACAACCTGCACCTGTCACAAGGATGTATAGGCAGTCCTGGTCTCAGCCCTGTACTGACAATGCCCTGTGATCCTGGGGTATCCCAGTCTCCGCCTGCCCATCTTGCTGCTGGATGCTGTTGTCTACCTCGGCCCCATCCCAGCAGCCTGGGTGAGCGCCTTGCCTGTGTAGGTCTTGCTCCTGGCAGTGGGTGCAGGGAGGAGGGGCCAGGGTGCCCAGGCAGCAGGGATGGGTTTGGCAGCTGAAAGGGGCTGCTGCCACTGCTAGGGCTGCCAGGAAATGGGGTTCGGGCCCTGTGCCACCCCAGCTCCACTGCGCATCCAGGGGCAGCAGGACCAGCTGCATGTGCCACAGCCAGGTCGCCCCCCAACATTGGACCAGACAGGACTGAGGGACCTGCTGTGGGCCAGGCAAAATCCCTCAGTGGACCACATTCTGCCTCTGGGCCATATTTTGCCCACCCCTGCTCTATCATATCTGAATACAATCTTGTAAGTATCTGATACCAAGATCTTCGTATTGTTAGTTACACATCTTGTAAAAATACAACTACAGAAGTTGGATAATGTCTGAATTTTTAGTTTCACCACCATCATATACAATAACAGTACTGCTATAAGAATTGTCTTCTCAATGGCACAATGGCAGGGTTGTAGATTGTGTTACCCATATCCAAATGACTGTTTGTATTTTGGCCTTGCTTTGTCCTTCCACAGGACTCTCTAGAGCTGTAAACATAATTGGCACATACCATGATGGTGCATTCCAATGTGACATTATGTTAATTTTTAAAATACTTACAAATACCTATAAAAAATCAGTTGGGTGCTACATATTTGCTTTAGGGGTAGGTATCCAGGCCAATTAGGATTAAAATTGTACATGCTATTTAGAAGCTACTTCCTTTATGTACACAAAAGCATACATTGTGCTCTGTTGTCTGTTTAAGAAATGTAGGATCTAAACTTTGTATGGCACCAGTATTATCAAGCTTCAGGCCCTTCTCTTTTCTTTTATTTACCTCTATCAGAAATATTTCTATTTCTCTCATCTACTGTCCTCTCCAAATATATTTTCCCTTATCCTATATATAGAATAAGCAAAATAAGTGAAAATCATCAACATACTGTCAAAGGTTCTATTTGCTACCTCCACAAAAAACTTAGATCAGCATCAGAGCGCAGTGACTTTATCTCTTTACATATGCTTAAATATCCTGTTGTGTCCCAGGAAGGAATGCAAGCAGAAAGGGAACAAAGAGATGTCATACTTCAGAAAACATTCTTTAAAAAACATTCTATTGAATTCTATGTTTCATTGTTTCTGCTATTCTTCTATTCTTCTGTCTTACAAGGTGGGCATCATCAGGTAGTGCCTTAAGCGATGTGACTAACATTTATCCTATGAGGTTTGTTCATTCTTTTATCCTCACCCGGAGGGGAGAACAGTATGTGTAGGGGAGTGCTTTGTTTTATTAGGGTTTTGTTTTGATCTCTTTGTACACAAAAATATATTTATTTTGAAAAAACAGACTTTTCTCTTGCATAATTGTGATAAATGCTGAATAACTGTTACCTAGCATCTGTTTAAAAGGGAGAAAGTAAAGTAAAACCCCACCTTATAAAATTCTAAGTTCTTATGCAAGGGAATTAAAGGGGACTTGAAAAAGAAGGAAAAATGCTATGCCTTTTTTCCTTCCTTGAGAGGACTAATGAATAGGTGAAAGAGGTCTTATTTTCTTTTTCAGTGAACAAAGGGTGGCAACTGAGGGTGAGACTGGAAGGAGCTGAAAGAAAAGGACATGATTTTGGCACTAACCTAAGATTTTGAAGTTGCAGGTACATTTCCTGCTGTGCTACAGGTTTCCTACATGAACAAAGTAGCTCACTTAATATGGAACAATCAAGGTAAATACAAATTGGAGAGTGACTAACTAGGTTGCAATACTTGAGGAAAGGTTATAGTGGATCAAAAACTGAATTTGAGGTAATAGTGTACTAATGTTTCAGAAAAAGTAATAGCATTCTGGGATGTATTAACACAAGTGTTGCATGCAAGTCAAGGGAAGTGATTTTCCACTACTTAGCACTGGTGAGGCCTCACCTACAGTACTATATCCAGTTTTGGACACCAAACTTCAAGAAAGATGTAGATACATTTTAAAGAATCTAGAGGAGAACAATAAAAATGATTAGAGGTCTAGAACAAACACATGATACATGAAGAAAGGATGGAAGAGCTATGATTTTGACTCTGGAGAAGAGACAGCAGTGGGGATTTGATGATAATTTTCAAAAACAAAAAAAGCTTGTTATGAAGAGAATGAAGATAGACCTATATTCACAGGGGATAGGACAAGAAGGGAAAATTTAGGTTGGATATTTCAAAGAATTTTCTAACTGTGACAGTGGTTAAGCTCTGGAACAGATTACTTAAAGAGGTTGTGGAATCTCCATTATTGGAAGTTGTTAAAAGCAGTTTTGACAAATGCTTGGCTGAGATGATTTAGACAAGGCTGATCCTGCCTTAAGCAGGGGATTGGAGTGGATGACATTCTGAGGCCCCTTTCAGCCATATTTTTCTAAGTCACATAGGCCCAGATCCTCAAAGATATTTTAGGTTAAATCCCATTGAAATCATGCAGAATGTAACATGTAAGGCTATATGTATGATACCCTTGGTGATCTGGGCTGTAGTGTTTTTTCTGTAAAACAGGGAGGGACTGCACTAGTGTTGTGAGGATAAATATTGTAAAAGATCATGAGACTCTTATGCAATATAGTCATAGGATCCATAAAAGAAAATATTACATGAATAAAGAGAGTGTCTAAGGAGATTTTAGATGGAAGAGAGTGGGGAAAGAAGAGAGTGGGGAAGAGAATGGGGAAAGAAAAGTTTGGGAAAGAAAGAAAGAGAAGGACAGTTTTTAATAAAAAGCAAGAAGTGAAGTGCATTATGGAAAAGCAGTAAAGAACAGAAAACTTGGGGGAGAAAATAATGTCAGAGAGTCTGGTGCAAAAATATAATGAAACAACATGACTTGTCAGTGAAGTTGATTGCCTGGAATGAAGGAGATTAAGAGATTTGGCTGTGGGTGGGAGATGACTACAGAAACCTAGCATTCATAGACAGGAGCAGAAGCGTTCTTTTTGTCTATGATTTTGTACATCAGTCATACTGGCATGACACATTTATATGTACATGGCAGGGGAGGAAATGAGCAAGTTTGGCAGCTAGTGGTTTTGGTCTATGTTTACTAGTCATATTTTTTAAACAAACATAATTTAATATTGGCAAATAACAGTCAAGGTACCTTTCATTTTTAAATTATTATTATTAATAAAATTTCCTGGAAAGTCTTAAACTTCTTTTAAATTCAGGGGATTTCAGCAGGTACGTCAGATTTTCAAGGAAGAACTTCTGGGGTCCTCTTGTTTATTTTTTGTCATACCAATATAGGTTTTCCTTTCTGGTTAAGTCTAAACTGTGGTTTTTATAGGATTGGGACAGGCTCTTGGTCACCTCCAAACCCCTTACATCCACATATGTATGCTTCACTGGCTATGAATTCCTTTTGAGTACATTTCATCTCTTCTTCTTGCTACATTTTGTCACTACAAGAAAATACAGATGATATATCATGCTGTGTCATTGTCAGTCACCAAAATTGATCAGCAACCCTTCTGAACCACTAGCTACTAGGCCTGTGTGAAGATTTGGGTGCTGATTTGATTCGGAGGAGATTCAACCAGATTCGGTGGCCAAATCTCCGAATCTGAATCGAATCAGGGGACCAATGAAAAGGTCCAAATTGATTCAAAGCTCTCCGAATTAATTCAGAAAAGATTCAGAGAGCTTCATGTGATTTGGGCAGTCCCCACTGGCTGCAATAGGGAGCTGGACCCTAACTTCATGCTGGTAAGTGGGGGTTGGGGGGGAGGGCTGGAGGAGGTAGGAGGGGACCATAGGAGGACCCCTGCCAGGTCCCATCCTCTGCCTGCTCTCCCAGCCCACCCCACCCATGGTTGCCCAGCTTGGCCCCAGCTCCCGATCGTTTAAAGAAAAGCCCCCACTCACTGGCTGCTGCCAGGTTGGGGGGGGGCAGTGATTCCTGCTGCCATCCACTGCCCCAAGGCATGTGCGGGCTCTGCCACGAGACCCCTGACCCCTGCCCGCTCTCCCAGCCCCCTCCCCCCCATGGCTGCCGTGCCCACCCCAGCTCCCAGCCCTTTAAAAAAACAACAGTCCTGCACTCACCAGCTGGGGCCAGGAGCTGGAGCCAGGTGGGGCAGCCATTGAGAGTGGGCGGGGGATGGGGCTTGTATGATTTGGAGATTCAGCTAATTCGGCAGCAGCCAAATCTCCAAATCAGATTTGGCTTAATCGATTCGGGACAGTGATTCAAATCACCAAATCGAATCACTGTCCCTCAAATTGCCCAAATCCAAAGTGAATACAAGCCATTTTGCACAGGCCTACTAGCTACATGCTAATAGAGTTTCACTCTTTATAATTGTAGCTCTTAATTTCTGCTGAGATATATAATCCACTATCACCTTTTACTTTCATTAATTTCTTAGTTTGTTCTACATCTTATTCTTCTTTTGAAATTGGTAGGTTTTAATATTATGTGATGTACTTAACTTTGAAAATCACTGTTAACTTGTGTTATGTCACACATGTTCTTGTCTTCATCTGCAAACCAAAAAAAAGTCACTAGATCTGATCATAGGCTTATCAGCTCTGACAGTAGCTCTTTACAATAGCCCAAGTAAATGGAATACATAACTTTTTATGTTTTTACAAAGGTATTTTATAGGGAAAGGTAGCAGGATTATGATGAGTAGCCGTTTCTATCACATATGACTCTACTGTTCATCGTAGAGAATGCAAACATTGCACACTTTTAAAATTCATCAGTGAATTTAGTCCTTATAAAAGTGAAGGATAGACATTGTTTTGAGCTAGCAATATTGGGAGAAAGGTGCTGTGCCAGCTTCTTTCCTTGTTCTCTATGTAAACTGCCCCTACTGTTCCAGTTCTTAGCATCTCTTCTGTAGAAATGTATACATAAAGTTTTAGTGTTCAGGGTACTTAGCATTTAGATAGAAATGGGAGAAAGGAACTTACTATTGGCATATAGATACTGTATTATCATATGATAGACTTATAACTGCTTTGATCCTTCAGTCTTTTTGTGCCCCAAACTCTTTGAACTCAGTGAGATTTTGGGTGTACAATGACTGTGGAATCATCCCCAAGACAGTTAAAATGAAATTCCTGATTGAAGAAAGAGTGAATTTATCCTGCCTCTAAATTGGATTTTGGCAAAGCAGATTCACCAATCAAACCTAATATCTTTTCTCTGTAACATTCAGATAAGACAATTTAAGATGAAAAAATGTTCTTTCTGTTCATGTGCTCCTTTTCTTAGTGTGTCCAGATGGATTTTTTTGTAACTGATGCAAAACCTTATGAAAATCTTTACTTTATATAAACGCAAATTAAGCCAATGTGCCCAGTAACTCATGGAGATTTTGGGAATTATTTCATAGGAATTCAATTTACAGATAAAAAAATCATTTTCTATCCACAGGAACCATGAGTTTAATAGGGAATGGAGGTGAAAGAGAATGAAAACTTCAGAGCAAACTGTCTTTAGCATTTGTGTGCACCTCAGGATGCTCCATCATTTAATCAGTAGAGGGCATGTCTACATGAGACTCATTAATTTTCATTAGCCTAGTTTGCTGTGCAGTACTGGTGCGCGTTAACATGTGTGCACCCTTACTGTGCAGTAAAAATAGCTAATTGTGCCTAAATTTGATACTTGAAAATATAGGTATCAAATTTAGTCACGATTAATTGATGCACATGTAGACGCAACCCGACACTAACTTTAGTGCTGGGTCTGCCCAGCCACTAGGGGTCCGGCCTGAGCCCAGCCCCAGGGCTCCTGGCTGGTCACCTCTCCTGCTCCAGGGCTGAGCTGCTCTCTGGGAGCCCCTAGCTGCAGGGTATAATAGCCTGCAGCCATTTTGTGCCTTGGGGCACACTGCACAGATACCTGCTGGAGCTTGCGCACTCTCTGAGACCAGAGCAGGCCCCATGTGACCCCTGGACATCCCATAGCCTGCCTTTGCCTGGCCTGGCCCCTTTCCACAGGTGCTGCTTGGCCACAGGTGAGTGTTACAAAGGACTGCAGCTTGCTGCACCCCTTGCCCAGACCTGATATCCCACCAGGGTTGCTAGCTGGCTTTGTCTGGCAGCAGGGCCAGCACCTGCTCCCTGCTGCTGCTCACCCCCAGAGTATCTCCTGTCCTTGCATGTCCTGTGGTAAAGTGCCTCTGCCGTGCAGCTCCCAGTCCCTGGCTGTGTCCCTGCGATGAGTGCTGCTACCAGCTCTCCAGGGCCAGCATCACAGGGACAGCTGTGCAGGGGCTGGTGCAGGATATCATGTCATCAACTTCCTCCCCATTGAGCCCTAGTCCCGCCCATGTGCACACACCTGTGCTAACTGCTCTGGCCCCCAACTAGTCCTGGGAGGAGGTTGGCCAACTTGTGGCACTCTGGGGCAGTGCCGATGTGCTAAGGCAGTTTTTGCAGAGCAAGTGCTTGAACACCCACATTTATGAGGCCCTGTGTCATAGAGAATACAGGAGCAAGGAAACTCCTGGTTGGCACAGCAGTGCCACATTAAGGTCAAGACCTTGTGGGCACAGTGGATGGCCATGACTGACTATAACAGTCAGTCTGGTAGGGCCCGCAAGACCATGACCTTTATGCAGGAGCTCATGGGCAACTGGTGCCACCTGAGTCGGGGGGGCCATGTTCTCCCCCCCCCCCCCAGTGGCCAGTCAGCAACCGGGGGGAGTCCCCCTGAGGCCAATCTCAACAACCGGGGTGTGGGGGGAACCCCTGCAGCTGATTGTGCTGACCGTGAAGCCAGAGTGTCACTCTTGGAAGTGGCCGTGGTGTTGCTGGAAACGCCAGAGGCACTTCATCTGGTGCCCCTACTCCACAGCCAGTGCTCACAGGGGGTGCACCAGTGCTCCCACCTTCCCCCCCTGCCCATTGCCTAGCTGGGAGCGCTGCCTGTCAGGGGGTGCACCAACACTTTCAGGGGGTGCACATGCACCCTCATGCACATCCTAAACATCACCATTACAGGAGCTGACCTGTATTTTGGTGCTTCAAGACCCAGGCTACAACCCTGCAACTGTCACCAGCAGGGGCGGCCTGCCTGAGCCACTACCCTGCCCTGAGCCCTCCAGTGACATGTCACCAGAGGAGTGGACTTTGGGCCTTCAGTGCACTGCCCTGTCCTCCTCCCCAGTTGCTGCATCCACTGGCAGCTCAGGGAGCCCTGGCTAACACCTGCTTCACCCTCAGTACAGCCCCAGACCACACCACAAGGAGCAGCCAGCAGCATCACCACTGGCCAACTGCAGCACCAATTCCTCTCCAGGGGGGGACCCATGGCTGGGCACTGGCCTGCTGCACACCATGGGCTGCAGGTGCTGCCAGTCACCCACGCCAATGAGGAGGCTGGTGCTGAGCCGCAAGCTTCACCAGCCCCAGGCACATGGTAAGTCCTGCACTGGGGGGAGGGCCCTCCCAGTCCCTGCCTGGCCTTCCCTCACTCCCCTGGCCTTGGATTCTCCCCTCCCTACTCCCCACAGTACACAGAGAGGTGGAACACAGTTCAGAACTTCATTGAGCAGCCTTGTGTCTCTGAAGCTGAGAGGGCATAGGCCTCATATCTCAAGGAAGGTGTTGATGTCAACGGCAATGTCCTCCTTGGCAGCAGAGGGCAGGAATATTTAGTGCTGCCACAGGTAGCCCTCCAGGTGGTGGCAGAGGTTGCAGGGCAGCCCAGGCTTGCTCCCCATGCTGTTTTAGCTCAGGGTCCTGAACCAGGAATGCAGGTGTGCCTGGGGCACTAGGAGGATCAGCAGCAGCAGGGCATACTGGCTCTGGCACCCCTCAGCCTGCACAAACAGCTCATGATGTACTGCCCAGCACATATGCAGCAGAGGTATGCTTGGAGCACAGTGGCAGTGTGAGGGAGGACGGAACGAGTGGCCCTGGGGCACCTCCTTAGAGAGGCCCAGAGCAGGGAGGGTGAGAGTGTGTCCCCTTCCCCCAGTTGTGCAGGAGCCCCACACATACTGAGTCCAGGCGCCATGGACTGGGTGGCAGTATAGCAGAGCGGTTGGCCTTCAGGGAGAGAGGTGGGGGAGTGGGGTCTGGAGCCATGGCAGCAGGTCCTGGCAGCGGCTTGGCCTGTCCTGGCCTGGCAGGGGGGCAGGGGAGGCAGGCTACTTGCGCCCAGTACCCAGCAGACTGTCAGCCCCAGGGGAGCAAGCAGGGACAGGGGGATCAGCTGGTGGCAGCCCAGGCCCAGCCCTGCCCGGCTGACTTACCATGGTTCTTGTACACCCACACACGGCTGATCCTTGATCTGAGGCAGGGCAGCGCATGGGCCCTGGTGCAGGGCATCTTATCTCTGAAATATTGTAAACTCTCACAAAAGGCTTCTGTCTCTTGCCTCTGCAGGGCCAACATATGGACATGGGGGAAAGCCCACCAGCCCTAGCGGGGATGCAGGCTTTGGGTCACTGCCACCCACCGCTGGAGCTGTCTGGATGTGCCAGCTGCAGCAACAGTGCACCGTGGACCAGAGCCTCCTGCTCCAGTGGCTGGTGGCAGTGGTGAATGAGTGGGAGGCCCAGGAACAGGCCTGGTGGACAGAGGATGTTACTCGGGTGGAGGTGCAGGACCGGTTGCAGTGGGATCACTGGGCTTGAATGAAGACCCTGGAGCGGGAGCACCTAGAGCTGCTCTGGCAGCAGGGAGATCCTGACCACCAGCCCTTGGACACCCTCCTGGGCCTGGCAGCTGTGTCTATGTGCCCCACTGCCTGGGTCCCACCCGTGACTCCACAGTGCCCCTGGGTCCCACCTGCTGCCCCATAGCAAGCCCCTGTCTGGCACTGGGAGGAGCTCCTTGGCACCTCCTGCCCACCAGACCCCCTGGCTCAGTCCACGCCCTGGACCTGACACTACTTACCTAGGTCCAGTCTTGCCATTCTCCCCCACACCACACACCTGAAGACCTAGCTGTGCATAAGGCAGCCACCCAATGGGGTCACCACAGCCCCTGGACCCATGGGGAAATGTGCCACGGCTGGGGTGCCAGGCACCTGTGCCTGGGGTTTACCCGCTAGGCCCCCCTCATGGCTCTCCACTCTGGGCTCAAAATCCTGAAATATTGTACATAGTTTTCCATTTGTACATAGTTTTCCAATTGTAAGCAGCTTTTTTATTGTTGATGGGTGAGGAGGCTGGAGGAGGGTCTCTCTTTGTTGGAGGGGAGAAGGATGGGGTTGGGTATTGTTAGGGAAATAAAGGTTTTTTTGTTTCAACCATGTGCATGTCCTGAGAGTGGTGCTGGGGGTGGGCAGGAGGTAGCGGGTATATAGGTGGTGGGGCAGGTAGGTTGGAGTGGGGAGTGCAGGAGGGAGGGGGTTGGGCAAGGCCTCCTGCAGCCAGTGCCCTGGCCCCTGCTGGCCGGTGTGCAGCTGTCCTGGGGCCTGGGTGGGAGAGGCCAGCAGGGCCAGCACCATGGCCAGCAGGAGCATAGGGCACTGGTCATCATTTGTGGGGGCAGGAGCTGGAGCATCCCTTGCATGGGGAAGCAGGGGAGGGGGAGGAGGGAGCTGCCCCTACTCTGGGTATGTGGTTTCTGGGCAGGGAAGGGGCTAGCCAGGAATCAGAGGGTGGGCCTATGTTTCCAAAATGTCTGCCAAGTGGTGGCAGCTGACTTTGGCTTCAGCATGGTTGCCAAATGCTGGTAGCCATGTGGCCAAAGGCTGGGACTTTACAGAGACCCGGAGTGTAGCAAAGCAATGAATAAAGCCTAGAGCAGCTATAGTTGATTTTCTGTTGAAAAAAAAGCAAACATACACAATGAAGACTTTCTTATATGGGTTGATACTAGTAGTAGTTGGAAAATGTGGCTTTTTTCAGAAAAGAATAATGATCATTTTTCAAAACAATTTTTTTACAAAATTTCAAAATTTCAATATTTTTAAAAAATCAAAAAACCTTAATTTTCTTGGTCAAAATGTTATGGCTTAAATTATTTTTTTAAAATTTTGGAAGTATAACAACAGGCCATCATCAGAATTGTAATTCAGGTGCCTCATCCCTCCCTCCCCCCAACCAGCATTGGCTGGACCCTGTAGCTAGACTATGTCTCCAGGATGAATCAGAATTCCAGGTTCAAACTGGAGTTCAAACTAATAACTTGCTTTGTTCATGTGTAGTTTGATAATTTAATGCATCACAGGTTCACCATAAGAGAGAGAAACAAAGGAAACACCTGTAAGATACTGATATATAATATTAACTTGAAGAGTGAATCACAGAATTGCCCTAGGGTCTGCTCTGTCATTAGGAAAAGAAAGAAGAGGAAAAGATGCAGGTACTTTGACTTCTGATCAGAGCAATTTTCTTCTCATCCCTCTAGCACTATGAAAACGCTCATAAGAGAGTAATAAGAGGAACATTAAAACCATAGACCTAATGGAAAAAAACCATAATTTTCAGAGGATGTTTTTAAGGGCATAGCAGTTGTAACAGACTTTTAAATCCAGAGGCAGTAAGTTAGAGATGCAGAGGAGTTGAATGAGTAATTTATTAAAACAAACAAACAAACCTGGGGGATTTATATTTGGTACTTATAAAAATCTAATGCCATTTAAACTAACATGGACTAGAAAACATAGCTCTTACCTATCCTCTGAAGGAAACGTTAAGTTGATACTAGAAGACTTGAACAGAAAAAAATCTGACATTTCTGTCTTGACTAGAAGTGGTCAGAATTTTTTTTTCCTTTGAGGAATGCTTTACAGCAGAAAACTTGGAAGCCAAATTTTTGTGTGTGTTGGGCTGTTCAGGTTTTATAAAAATATGAAGAACTTCTATGTAAAGCAGAACCTTTTTTTGCTAGAAATAAATCAGTTAGTCAAAAACCCAAATGAAAAAATTACAAGACACATATACACAAAATCCCCACAATCCAACCACCTGTAAGCTTGGCAGAGGAAAGCCTAAAACTTTTTCTGAAATCAGTCTTACAGTAAAAGAGTCAGAAGAAATGGTCTTCTACTAACAAGTTTTAGAAAGAAGCAGTTGTATTATTTACGTGACTTATGACAGTGGTTCTTAACATTTTTAGACTCAGGGCACTCCTCATTAGACTCAAGACACCTCTTGGAAAATGTCACCTCTTAGCTTTTACTCATTTTTTGACTATGGAAAAATAATAGAGTGATTCTTCTGCAAACAGCAGTGGGGCTGACTGAAGCATGAGGGTGTTGAAAGTGGGGAGCTGTGTGGCTAGGCAGTAGGCGGGGCCTGAAGCCCCCTGCCACAGCAGCATAAATTAGTTTACTGCAGCCTAGTACTGTTGCACGTGCAGATGGTGATACTTTACTTCATAGCTAATTAGTCTACTCTACAGTAAAGCACACGTGTAGACATGGTCACTGATTATTAGTCTGCGGAGAGGAGGCTGAAGCAAAAGACAGAACAAGGATGTATAGCTCAGGAATAGGCTGCCATATTTGTTATTGTACCACGTTTAACAGTATACGATTGCAGATGATCACCTGCTCTCAACTGCAACTGCAAGGGTTGTAAATCTGAAATTTGTAAATTTATCTGTTGTGTTTTGGCAGTAGAAGACATTTCTGGCAGGCGTTTAGTAGAAATAAACTTCCTGTCCAGGGCTTATAACCACATTGCAATTGCTATGGAGTATTTATGCCCTTTCCACTACTCTTTTTTTCTGACAAGATGTAGTTTACCCAGCTGCAGCACCGTAATTCAGAAATATTGTTTTGTATGAGAGAGAAAATGCTTTAGCCCTGAGAGAGATGAAGCTGCCAAACAGGTTAAATAATTATTTCTAGAAAGTTTGCAACCTAAATCTTGGCAGAAACTCCTCCTTTTGAGTAATTTAGAAGGAAGTGGGAAGAAAAATTGTAATAACTTGATTTAGTTCATCATTTAATCCCTGACTACTTTAATTGTTTTGCATTGAAAGATTTGGTCCACCTTACAAAGTGACCTGCTTTTCAGTTTAACTAAATTAGTGGTCACAAAACTGTACATACATGTAACCCTTATGGGGAGCTATATGTATTAGAGGTGTGCGAAGCAAGCCCTTTTCAATTCGGATTCAGCCCAAATGAGGGACAGTGATTTGATTTGTTGATTTGGATCACTGTCCCTGATTTGATTCACTAGCAGTGTGGCTCGTGATCGCTACAATGCTGGGGTGCATGGAGTATCCCACAGGAGTTGGGAGTGGGGGGGGGGCCTCCATGTGCTCGGTGGTGAACCTGGAAGTGGACTGGAAGTACTTCCGGTCCACTTCCAGGTCCATCGGGGAGTGCGTGGGGGGCCTTCTGCACTTCTCCAGCTTGGTAACTGGCCACACGGGAACCCCAGGTGCCCCCCCAACCCAAGAGGTACCAGTCACCATGCCGGGGGGCTTGGGGGTGGCCCCCTGAGCACTCCCCGGCGGACCCGGAAGCGGACCATAAGTGCTTTTGGTCCACTTCTGAGTCTGCTGCCCAGTGTGCTGGGGAGCCCTCTGCACTTTTGTGGGACACTCCATACACCCCAGCATCGCAGTGCTCACGAGCCCCTGATACCTAGAGGTATGTAGAAAAAACATTTAAAGCTGTCTCTATGTCTGAATCTCTGAAACTTTCTGAATTTCTCCAAATCAATTCAGAGGATTCTGCTTCAATTCAGAGAGATTAAAAGGTCCTTTGATTCAATTTGGATTTGGAGATTCAACCACTGAATCAGGCCATATCTCCACCAAATTGAATTAGGGACCGAAGCTTCGCACAGCCATAATATGTATATGTAGTTTTGTGACCAGTGATTTAGTGTATATATATTAGGGCTGTGCGAAGCTTTGCCAACTGTTTTGTTTTGACACTGTTTTGCCTCATTTCGAGCTTGAAACAGCAAAATTGAAACGAAAAAAAAGGCTTTGAAACAGCATTGAAATGAAACAAGGCCAGTCAAAATGTTTTGAAAGTTGTGAAATGCTAAAAATTTGAAGCAGCCAGCCAGGTAGTTGTGCTCCCAGTGGCTCTGCAGCCCCATGTGGCTCAGCCCAATGGGGAGTGCAGCTCTTGCTCTCCCTGCCTCCTGCCGCTGGGCTGCATTCTGTGAGACTGGCAGAACCAATGCAGAGCTCAGGCTGCCAGGCTCAGTTCCCCAAGGCTGCGAGCCATTGTGTACTAAGCCCGGCTGGGGGAAGTGCTTCCCCCAGTCCAGCTGAGTTCTCCAATGCTGTGAGGGGAAGAGACCCTTCCCGCAGCCCAGCTGAGTTTCCCAGCGCTGCAAGGGGCTGGGAACTCAGCCTGGCTGGAGGAGGTGCTTCCCCCAGCCAGGCTTAGTTCCCCAGCGCTGGGTCCCAGGTGGCAGGAGCAGTAACCTGTGATCTGGTAGGCAGATCGGGGGCCCACCTGCACCCCCAGGAGGGCTGGGGGGGCTCTGTTGTACTCCTCCCAGGTGTGTGGGCTCCCGCCATGCCTGCCAGCTCATAGGATGCTGCTCCTGCTCCCTAGCTCCTGTTTGTTAGCAGCCTGAGGTGCAGTTTCCTAGAAACCCTGGTGTTAATCTCCTTGAAACTTGGCAGGCTTCATGTCCTCATGCTACCATCCCTGCAAGTTTCACTGGAATCAGGCAAGAAATGACAAAGTTATAGGCTGTTTCATGCTTCCCCATTATAGCCTATGGGAGAAATGTCGAAACAGCATCAAAACAGCGAAACTGTTTCGATGAAATGGAACAGTGCTTTCGAAATGAAACAGAACTCAAAGCAAAACACTGTTCCAGTGAAACAGAAGTTGAAGCAGAACACCTCTGTTTCACACAGCCCTAATATATACATTTGTGACTATGTAGTAATAGAGCTCTGCTCCCATGTGGATAGGCTATGAGAGGTTTGGTATGAGGTTAGGGGCCTGTTTTGTGCCTATACCCCAATTTGTATCCCAAGAGACAGTTGTATAGGAGGACCAGAAGACTCTGTGTTAGTTTTGGAGGAAATAGAAGGGATGATGATGGGAACAACAGGTCCCTTGAGGGGCATATAAGGTATATGAAAAGGAATGCTTCTGGGCTATGACTGAACCCAGAGAGCACAGGGAGACTCCAAACCAGAATCATCCTTGGAAGGCATTCCCACTGAGGCTGGTAACCCTCACTAGTGAAGGACTTCTGAAGCCATCTCTCTTGTGAGACCCAGAGCTGAATCCCAGATGAGGCTTGCCCAACACTGTCCCTGATAAGCGAGACAGTGGTTCTTCCCCAGCAGCAGTGCTCATTGGCAGAGCAGCAATCCAGAGAGTGGTGAGGCTGGTGAGGAGGAAGGGAGTGATCCCCCCCACTTCTGAATGGGTAGCAACTCTCAGGGAAGGGAGTTTGCAATTAAAACAGCAGTAAAAAACTCAGGAAATTTAATATGCTAAGGAGTTTAATACTGGAGGTATTTAATATTTTTAAGTGCTGTTAATAGTTGGGGTATTTTGTAGCTGTTATGTTTGATAAGGTTTAGTCATTGTCTTTTCTCCATTTAACTTGCTTGACCAATCTCATTTCCTTCTACGACCAGGTGACCTATCACCTGGACAAGGGAGAAGAGATTGATGTCATATATCTTGACTTCAAAAAAGCCTTCGATCTGGTTTCCCATGATCACCTCTTGGAGAAACTGGCCAATTGTCGCCTTGGGTCCTCCACGATCCACTGGATGGAAAATTGGCTCCAGGGTCGGACCCAGAGGGTAGTAATTGATGGAAGTCACTCATCATGGTGTCCTGTGACCAGTGGGGTCCCCCAAGGCTCTGTCCTTGGACCCATACTGTTCAACATCTTCATTAATGATGTGGACACTGGAGTCAGAAGCGGACTGACCAAGTTCGCCGATGACACCCAACTTTGGGGCAAAGCATCCACACCAGAAGACAGGTGGGTGATCCAGGCTGATCTGGACAGGCTCAGCAAGTGGGCAGACGAGAATCTGATGGTGTTCAACACTGATAAATGCAAGGCTCTCCACCTTGGGAAGAAAAACCCGCAGCGTCCTTATAGGCTCGGCAGTGCTATGTTGGTTAGCACTATGGAAGAAAGAGACTTGGGGGTCATCATTGACCACAAGATGAACATGAGCCTGCAGTGCAATGCTGCGGCTAGTAAAGTGACCAAAATGCTGGCTTGCATCCATAGATGCTTCTCAAGCAAATCCCGGGACATCATTCTCCCCTTGTACTCGGCCTTAGTGAGGCTGCAGCTGGAGTACTGCGTCCAGTTTTGGGCTCCACAATTCAAAAAGGATGTGGAGAAGCTTGAGAGAGTCCAGAGAAGAGCCACGCGCATGATCAGAGGTCAGGGAAGCAGACCCTATGATGACAGGCTGAGAGCCCTGGGGCTCTTTAGCCTGGAAAAGTGCAGGCTCAGGGGTGATCTGATGGCCACCTTATCAGGGGTGACCACCAGTATCTGGGGGAACATTTGTTCACCAGAGCTGCCCAAGGGATGACGACTAGGTCGAATGGTCATAAACTACTGCAAGACCGTTTCAGGCTGGACATAAGATTTCATAGATTTCATAGACATTAGGGCTGGAAGGGACCTCGGAAGATCATCGAGTCCAGCCCCCCGCCCAAAGGGCAGGAAGTCAGCTGGGGTCATAGGATCCCAGCAAGATAAGCATCTAGTTTCATCTTGAAGGTGTTCAATGAAGGCGCTTGAACCACCTCCGGTGGCAGGCTGTTCCAGACCTTGGGGGCTCAGACAGTAAAGAAATTCTTCCTTATGTCCAGCCTGAAATGATCTTGTAGTAGTTTGTGACCATTCGACCTCGTCATCCCTTGGGGCGCTCTGGTGAACAAACGTTCCCCCAGATACTGATGGTCACCCTGATAAACTTGTAGGTGGCCATCAGATCACCCCTGAGCCTGCGCTTTTCCAGGCTAAAGAGCCCCAGGGCTCTCAGCCTGTCATCGTAGGGTCTGCTTCCCTGACCTCTGATCATGCGCGTGGCTCTTCTCTGGACTCTCTCAAGCTTCTCCACATCCTTTTTGAATAGTGGAGCCCAAAACTGGATGCAGTACTCCAGCTGCGGCCTCACTAAGGCCGAGTACAGGGGGAGAATGACGTCCCGGGATTTGCTTGAGAAGCATCTATGGATGCAAGCCAGCGTTTTGGTCGCTTTACTAGCCGCCGCATCGCATTGCAGGCTCATGTTCATCTTGTGGTCAATGATGACCCCTAAGTCTCTTTCATCCATAGTGCTAGCCAACATAGCACTGCCGAGCCTATAAGGACACTGTAGGTTTTTCTTCCCAAGGTGGAGAACCTTGCATTTATCGGCGTTGAACACCATCAGATTCTCGTCCACCCACTTGCTGAGCCTGTCCAGGTCAGCCTGGATCATCCGCCTGTCTTCTGGTGTGGATGC
Source organism: Alligator mississippiensis (assembly GCF_030867095.1). Taxonomy (NCBI): domain Eukaryota; kingdom Metazoa; phylum Chordata; order Crocodylia; family Alligatoridae; genus Alligator; species Alligator mississippiensis. The sequence continues at coordinate 158,107,856 of NC_081828.1, read as the reverse complement.
TTTGCCCCAAAGTTTGGTGTCATCTGCGAACTTGGCCAGTCCGCTTCTGACTCTAGTGTCCACATCATTAATGAAGATGTTGAACAGTAGGGGTCCAAGGACAGAGCCCTGAGGGACCCCACTGGTTACAGGACACCACAATGAGTGACTTCCATCAATTACTACCCTCTGGGTCCAACCCTGGAGCCAATTTTCCAGCCAGTGGATCGTGGAGGACCCAAGGCAACAATTGGCCAGTTTCTCCAAGAGACGATCATGGGACACCAGATCGAAGGCTTTTTTGAAGTCAAGATATATGACATCAATCTCATCTCCCTTGTCCAGGTGATAGGTCACCTGGTCGTAGAAGGAAATGAGATTGGTCAAGCAAGACCTACCCGCAACAAACCCGTGCTGGCTATCCCTTAAGATGTTGGCATCGGCCAGTCCATTAAGGATGGCCTCTTTAATAAACTTTTCTAAGATCTTCCCCGGGATAGAAATCAGGCTGATGGGCCTATAGTTAGCCGGATCCACTTTCCTCCCTTTCTTGAAAATAGGCACCACATTGGCCTTCTTCCAGTCTTCGGGCACTACACCAGAGCGCCAAGAGTTTTCAAAGATTCGTGCTAGAGGTTGGGCTATGATGCTCGCCAGCTCCTTGAGTACCCTGGGGTGAAGATTGTCAGGGCCGGCTGACTTGAAGGTATCCAGCTTCTCAAGATGTTCCTTCACGAAGTCAGCATTAATGGGAAATAAATAAGGAAGAATTTCTTTACTGTCCGAGCCCCCAAGGTCTGGAACAGCCTGCCACCAGAGGTGGTTCAAGCGCCTACATTGAACACCTTCAAGAGCAAACTGGATGCTTATCTTGCTGGGATCCTATGACCCCAGCTGACTTCCTGCCCTTTGGGCAGGGGGCTGGACTCGATGATCTTCCGAGGTCCCTTCCAGCCCTAATGTCTATGAAATTTATGAAATCTATGAAACCAAATTTTACATTCAGTTTGGTACCCAAATTACTTACAAGTGGGGAAGGTGTTCTTTTAGGGCCCCCGGTGTAGGTGAAGTTTTCCCAGGTTTCTGACAGGGAGCTCAAGCCAACTGCCCTCCTCCCAGCCCCCCTAAATTTGGACCCAGTCCTTTTACTGCTACGAAAGCCCAGCAGAATGATTACATATGGGGCATGTCTACACATGCACATTTACTACACAGTAATTGAAATTACTGCTAAGTACAGGCATGTGTTTACACATGCGTGCTCATACTGTGAAGTAAATATGGTGACTTATATTAACTTGTGCATAAATTTGATTTCTGCATTATGCAGGTATCAAATTTATGCCCAATTAGTTACTGTGCAGTAACACTGTGTGTGGGGACTGACTTGGTCCCAGGTCAGTCCACACACAGCATTAATGTGCTTTAATGCCCGTATGTGTAGACACTGGCCTATTCCCAGTTACTGCACAGTAACTTAGTGCACAGTAAATTTAAGCCAGTGTAAATGCATGTGCAGACACACCCACTGATGAGGAAATGCTGAAAGGTTCTCAGGCCTGGTTCAGTTATATAAGTACCCCAAAGTCTGGATGCTTGTCTGAAGCATTTTACAACTGTTTTGAACCACCTGGGACTGAAAATGAAGCTTGGAATTTCATGAGAACAGGCTTTCCTGTAAGAGAGCCAGGATACTCTCCTTCCAGTCACAATGGGACTACCATGGGAACTGCTTCTCTTGCACAGTTCAGAACAGCTGCTTCCTTTAAAAAATTTAGTAGAACTTTCTTGAGCCTGAAGGAAAGTTTGGTTTGGGTTCCATTTGGGTTTTGAATGAAAGTTTCTGAGAGTAGGGAGCTCTTATTTTACCAGAACTTGTTTATTTTTTCCTAATAATAATATATGAGGTACTGAGACCAAAAATACAATCTCCTTCAAATTGTAGAAGCCAACACATTAGGCCACTGGAGGCCAACCTTTTTAGCAGGCATGCCACAAAAAAAACCCTGTACCCTCCCTGAGTGGCACTCTGATCCCCTTCCTCTTCCCAATCTGTTGCTTTGCTTTCTGTTTCCTGCCCTATCTGTCATCTATTCCCTGGTATCTCCCTGATCTGCCACATGCAAAGGCTATGGCATGCATGCTGCAGGTAGACAACCCCTGCATTAGGGAAATAGTAGACCTGGTTGGAACATTTTTGACAAACTGAACATCTGTCAGAATATGCTGTTTCATAGAAGCTAAAACATTTTGTGAAGACATTGGTTTCAATAAAGCTTTCATCAGGAAAAAAAATCTGATCTAGGAACTCTCTGGCCTCTTCTTCTCAGGCGGGGGGGGGGGGGGGGGGGGGGGGGGGCGGCCAAAGACTTGTATTGAAAAAATGAACATCCTGACATAATTCCATTCTGTGGAAATGTTCAAAATGATTTTGTTTTCATTCCCATACAGAACAGAAACAATTTCAAAACCTTGAAAGCTGCACAAAATGGAATTGTCATAATCCAGACTGCTCTGGTAAGAAATGTCAGGCTCTCTTTTGCAGTTTGAGGGGAAATGGGTGTTTTATATAGAATTACAGGACTGGAACAGAGGACAGCTGTTCCAGAAAGCAGCTGGTCCTACCTCGAATGCAATTACAGAATGTATGCAATAAATGGAGTTATTTAGACCCCAATCCTGCACATATTTACAGGTGCTTAACTTTATGCCCATGGCTAGTTCCATTGAGCTTTTCATGTGTATACAGTTAAGCATCTGCACAAGTATTTACAGGATTAATGTATGTGTAAGTCCGTTCAACAGGGACTGCGTGTTATTCTGAAAGGCAACTGGTACAATTTTGACTGCTCAGAAATAAATATGGGTAAAGTTTATAACAAGTGCAATTGTTGTGAAACTTGTTATGCACAAGTGCTATCACAGAGCTTGTACAATCTAAGTCTTCTTCATACCACACACATTCCATACCAGAGCTTCAGTTTCTCCTGCCAAAAGGTAATGTCAGCGCTCTTACGTAAACTTCAACGTGCAAATTATGATGTGGGAGGGGAAGAGGTATCTTTTTGGTAAATACAGCAACAAAGGCCGTTCATATAAATAAAATACTTTCTAATTTTTTTCTTATATAGAACTAATCATTATGGAAATGTACAAGGGCAGTTGTTGATCCTGAAAACTGTTTTCAGATTGTGTCTACTTAATTAGTTCAATGCTGATGTTGTTGTACTGTGTATGCTGCTGACCAAGCAGTGTAATCTTCTCCGTTGTGCTATGACTATACTAAGTCCTCTGATGAGATTCTGCAGAAGGCATTAACCTTCTTTGTCTGACCTTAACCCTTTTATTTGCATTCCCCCGGGCTTTCATTCATCTCCTCTGCCAGTGCAATTAAGAAAAAAAGAGATTGCTTTTTCATTGGCTAGTCTGTGAGCATGTATATGGCATTTTATAAAGAAATGCTTATAGTGCAGAAAAAGCTCAAAATACTCCAAGGTATGTTTTAAAGACAGTGTTCAGAGACCTAGCAGCATAATTCCCACTGACATTGATGGGAGTCAGGAGGGTAAATCACAGTACATTGCTTTCAGAACTGACCCCAGAAGATATTTCCTGATGGACATAGACACAAAATAAGACACCGAAGTTTACAAAACCAAAGAACTGAAATAATTGAATAAAAACTGGTAAAGGGTGCAAAGTGGAATGAGTTATGAATCTGATAAGTTTGTGTGTGACAAATAAATCTCTCAGGCAAGTGACAAGATAGTACTTTATCACAGTCTCGCCATTTATATATATATATATATATATATATATATATATATATATATATATATTTCCATGATGTGGCAAACTTGGGCATGGCCCCATTTTTATTTACCTGATCTAGAGATCCTAATGCTGTATAATAGTGAACACTAATTGACAGGCTACAAAAGCTGCAAGACACTCATCCTTCCAGCAGGTGGCTTGGCAGATCAAAATTTGCCTGGGATTCTGGGGCTTAATATAACCAGAGGAATGTACAAGGGAGCACATTCATGGACTATTGATGGAATAAACCACAGTTGCATTTCAAGGAGTGAGTCTGAAGACTGAGTTTCTTCCATAAACCCAGGACTTCACCAATATTCCATGAATTTACAGCCAGAAATAAAGAATTTTGTCTGTGTTTGTTTGGTTGGGAGGGTTTTGTGTGTGTGTTTAGTAAGTCAAGTTATGCAACTTTCCATCACCTGAGAATGTAAAGCGTACATGTAAGAAGAATAGTTTGATCTCTGCTTGGGCATTTGCCAGTAAGAAAACAGATAAAAAAATAAGTAATACATTGACACAGTAGCAGGGAGGACTGATGCCTTTTCTGGAAAAATGGAAGGATTAACACACCTGATCTGTGAGATATCATAAATTAGCACTTGTGTGGCAACTAGGCAAGCATTTTCTATGAGATCGCCAGTAACATTTTAACAAAAGCATCTAAGTGACGTAACAGTTTAAGTGCCTGAATTTCCTTTGAAGATGACACAGGCTCATAAAGCCATGACTACAAATTTACCATGCCCAGTAACAGTGCCTTCAGACATGGCACATGGCTCTGCATGCGCTACCTTCAAGACTACAAGCAATGTAGTCCTATCCCTGAGGGGCCAAAGGCAAGTAATTAGCACTGCTCAGAGTCAATGCCAGTTAATATGCCCTTGGCACTGTGCAGACCTGGCTACACTGCTTCCAGTCTGGGAGGAAGCTCACACAAAGTGATTCAGCATGTTTGCAGGCCCTGCTGCCAGGTATGGCAAATTTGACATATAGACATGGCTTCGGTCACATATTGTTTTGAAAATGTTATCCCTCAGCTTTGAGGAAACACAACCTGACAGCTGTATTAATACAGATGAAATGTAGGCAAGTGAGAGTTGGTTTTCTTGTTTTTAAACCTATGCCTCGGTTGTTTTAATAACATATTGTTTACAGTATACGACACAAATGAGGATTCGTGGTTATGCGAAATTGTCATAAAGGGGAAAAAAGTTTTTCTTTGGGAAAGTGACAAAAAGTGATGAAGAACACATAGACTGCAAACATCTGGAGTTCTATTTTGCAAATAAAAACTGTAGGAGTGGGATGATCCTCCTCTGTGGTCCCTGCCACCGGGTGAGTAGGGCCTTGGCCAGATCCAGCTGGGGGAGGGCCAGAGCCCGGGCGGAGGTCTGGGGAGCACATGCCCCCCCGATCTGTGTGAGGGGCAAGGCAGCTGCCGCTGTGTACTGCGCGCGGCTGCAGCAGGACTCGGGGCACAAAGCCCAGTGCGCGGAGGCAGCCATCTTACCCTGCACACAGATCTGGGGGGCACATGCCCCCCAGGCCTCTGCGAGGGGCAATGCAGTGGCAGGAGCACCCCTCCACCCCCCCATGAGCCTGGATGAGCCACCTAGGCTCCAACCCTCCCCCAGCCCAGCCCAGCCAGGGCCTCACTCGCCCCTGCTCCTGCCCCACTCCCTCCCTCACCTCAGGGACCTCAATCTGCTCGCTTCCCCCCCCCCCCCAAATTACCTGCTGATTGGAGGAGAAGGAGGGACGGGTGGGTGGGGGAGAGTGCAGTAGATTCTGGGTTGCCCTTTACTTCCAAAAGTGATCTTCACCTTAAAAAGGTTGGAGACTACTGCGTTATGGCATAAAACTGTGCTGAGGCCTTGCTTGAAATGAGCAAAGGAAGATGAAGTTGTTTGAGGGATATGCTTTTGCTTCAACAAAAATGCGTGTCATGTGCTACAGTGTGGCAGCTTCTTCTGCTTTCTTTCCTAACTCTTGGGACTATCAAACTCTTTAGACTTGGTAGGGAATTGAGCACTGGACTTATCCAAGCTTTGGCTTGTGTGCAATAACATTTTTAGACAATATTGTTTATGCTTGTGGAATAATGTTTCAGATTGTGCTGGGGAGGGAGAATAATGATGTACATGGTCTTTATAAATACAGGTAATTAAATGATAGTGGATCTTCCTTTATATTAGCAGACAGAATCTAGGCATTGATAATCCAAACAGAGATAGGATTTGACTCCTCTTCCTATACAATGACTCTCTTTCCTTCCCTCTTACCAGTGGAGCCCCCAAATCTCTACCTGTATAATTTCTGTCTCCCAAAGGCTGCATCTGTTTCTACTTAGTGATGAATGATAGTGGCAGGTGCATTCAGTCTCCTAATGAATCCCCTAGAATCACTTGCACCAACTGTCATGGTATTTCAGATAGAAGCTCTACATCAGCTAGTATGACAGCTCCTGGGATATATATGGGTTCTAAGGCAGCTATTAGGCATATCTGAGAAGAGAGAGAGAGATCTTTTTGAAAAAGGACCTGTTTGGAATCTTTAACCAAAGCCAGAGAACAACTTTGATCAGACTTCTTGGTGAGTGCTGCCACAGTTCCAGCTTTATTCTGACGCTGTCCTCTGAGACATTATGCTTTAGGCAGGGGTCACCTATTTATATGTGCATTTGTATTATTGAAAAGTTTAGTTTTAAAACTTAAAACAAAAGCAACAGTTCACAGGCAAGAGGTGATGGTCAGGGAAAGGAAAACTTTTGCCTGTGTGGCCAAAGCACAAAAACTTATCCCAAACATATGGGACTACACTTTGCTAAAAAGTGCCCAGTTGTGAGATCCTGAGTACCTCCTGTTTGGTGCTGAATGCCCTCCACTCTTGCTGTAGTACTGAAGTTAAAAGGCGGTCATAACTCTAAAACTGAGTTCTTAGCTGATGTGAACCAGTAAAAAAATACCCCATGCCCACACACTTATCAAATATGTTGATGATACAATATTTAAGTCATAGACACCAACAGAAGGCAAGATCTTATATCCTTAGGATTAAATATGTTACTCAGCTTTATTTTCCAAACAGAGGGATAAGACACCTGCATAATGAAGCAGATTAGCTGAGAGGAAATATGAAGCTGATAAAATCAGCGAGGAGGCAAAATAAAACTAAAGACATTTAGGATCATTGATGGTTTGTTGGGGGGGTTTTTTGCATCTAACATAAGTTGTGGTATTTCACTTTTCCAATTTACAATGATACCTACTGAAAAATTGCATCTGTTAATGATATCTATGTATATACAGTATTATTTCCTCTATTGAAAAAAATTTAGGTGGCATAGGACAGTCATTTTGAAAAGTTTTTCATTAGGTATAATTAAAGGACTTTGCTTCCTAATAACAAAGAACCTGATTTTGTGAGGGGTTGAAAACCTCATCCCTCTTGACTTCATCTAGGACCAGGGTGGCCAACCTGCAGCACATGTGCTGCAAGCGGTATAGTCAGCTTCTTAGTGTGGCGCACGCCAGATGGGGGAGGGGAGAGGCAGTGCAGTAGTAGATCAGCCAGAGAGCACAGGGTAGGGAGCAGAAGACTGGGCAGGGAGCACAGGACACAGAACAGAAATCAGGGTAGCAGATCAGACAGAAGAAGAGGATTGGAGTAGCAGTTAGATAGTGCACAGGGCTACTTTGTAGCATGTTTGTCAAAAAGGCTGGCCCCCATTGTTCCAGGACAGGGGCGCTCAGCCTCTGGCCCATGGGGCAAATGTGGTCCATGAAACCATAGGTATCCAACCTGCAGGGCTCCCAACAAATAGGGAAATTTGGTGGCAGGAGAGTGGTGGCAATAAATATGGTCACCCTTCCTCACTGCAGAATACCCAAACTCTGAGCCCCACATAGCAGGTTGGGGCCAGGTCATGCCCTCCTCCCCTCATCTCCCATGGATGGATGAGGCTGGGCCATGCCCCCTTTTCCCTGTGGGAATGGGTTGGTGCTGGCTCAAGCCCCTTCTCCCTCACCCCTTTGTGGCTATATCAAGCCCCCTGGCCACTCTGGGGTTGGGTTGGAGCTGGGCACTTCCTCCCTTCTGCAGGGCCAGGTTGGAGACAGGGTGCCTTTTGCCCCTCTCCACACAGTCAGATGGAGCCCTGTTGTGACCGCCCCATGCCAGATCAGGACCATCAGCTGGATCCAGCCTGTGAATAGCCTGGGCACTGCCCAACTGGCCCACCAGCCAAAAAGGTTGAGCACCACTGATCTAAGATACCTGAAGGCATTTATCTACTCACAGAAGGTGCATATTGCCTTCTAAGGATGAAATTATAGTTCCATTTGTTAGTCAGTTTTGCCATTACAGACTAGTTAATCATCTTTCATCCCCTAAAGTAGGAGTGTACAGTAGCAGACCATTTTAGGCACCTCATTGAATCTCCAGAGGCATAGGTTCAAGCCTTGTGCCAAAGTTTACCCTGATATGACCTAGCTATACAATGGGTTCCGGACTAGTCAGGCTGGTGAGTCAAAGACAGCAGGACGTGAGGCTGGTCACATCATTCCCTTGTGTACTACTGGCTACAGAAATTATTGATACACTAGCCTGATATACTAGGCTTGGATATACCTTTGGCCTGTTTTATGAATTAGCCCTGCAAATTCCCTCAGTGATGAAATTAGCCTTTAATATACGGCAAGTATTTGGAACTTGCCATATTTTATGGGCTTTCTATGGAACATTCAGTCAGAATCTCCTAGAAAATATAACCACAGAAGAGGGTGACTCTGTCTTGCATTCACAGCACTTTCCGAAGTACAGAGAAATGAAAAGGAGGATGTTTGCCCTAGTAGAGACATCTGTCATACAACTCGGCTGTGTGTTGCGGATATATTGGCTAGTTTTAGGATTGAATATGTTCATCTGAGTACATATAAACATAACCATATAAACATAACCACTGCCAAAAAAAAGCTACCATTTAGAGTCATCCCTTCCCCTCCCCTAATAATTGAATTTAATTAGACTCATTTAGTGGATTTCTAAATAGCATCTTTGTTTGTTTAATATATCTAAATATCAATTAGAGATCACTAACAATTAGTCATACAGGGTAGACAATATGACAGATGGGCCTCCTCCATGGTTGATTACACTAAAAAATGCTGTGATTCTATTTTTAAAATACTGTCATTCTAATACCTTTGTTCCATGCAAATGAATTGCACGTCCATAATATACTGGTCAGAAATTGTACTTCCTTGTAATTTTGCAATTTGCACTGGCTGTGTAGTATAAATTGCATGGGCGTTTCATTATTGCTTCCTATTATCTTAGGATTATTACTAAAAATGATGGCGTGGCTTGTCCTAAAATGTGTTGCAATAACCTGATTATGATCATTTGGTTAGTCATGTTTTTTTTCTAGTATGAGATTGATTAAAATATCAGAAGCATAGGGCCACATGTAAAAACTTCCCAGGTAGACCTACAAATAAGCAATTTGCACATATGGTTATGGTAATTTGGCATGTAAATTTGGTAAGTGATTTAACACACACTTTTAAATGACCTTCCATTTCTGATGTTTTCAACTGGCCTCTAATTGTCAGCTGTTTAAAAATATCTCTGGTGATAATGATGAGGGACTTTTTTCCTCCTAGAACATGAAATTATGATGTTGTATGTGTTGCTGCCTTTGATATGCTTAGTGTGTGATATAAACTATGCTGTAGATGCAGGATCCTTTCATCTTAAGCATCAAAAGGACTTTGACTTAGATTTTTGGCACTATACCTATTGTATTAGCTATTTTATGAATTTCTTGAGACTTCCATTTTGTCCAAGGGATCATGAAAAAATTAGCATGAAAATGTTCTATATAGTAGTGGTGGTGAGGTTTTGATTGTATATTTGACTGTGAACAGTATCTTTTAGTTTCTTTCCTTTTTAACTCTTTCCCTGCTTTGTACTCAGTTACATAGCTTTTTAATACATGTGTATGTCTACAGAAATTGAGGCTTGGCAACATGACACAGTATGATAGGCATCTCTGTGAGAAGAAAATAATACCAATTTCATTTGCACCCTTGAAGCAATTCTGAAAAAAAGTGGGGGAAGGGAGAAACTCCATATTGCAAACATCACTGTACCTAGACTCCTGGCAGCCCCAGGCAAACTTTTAGTATCAGGCCCCCCTTTTGCCAGAGATAATGATAATAATACATTTTAAATTACCATTTTTGAGCCCCCTTCCTGTCCCAGCCCCCGGTGGCCGCCCGGTTCACCCATGCCTGTGTCTGGCCCTGATTGTGAAGAAGCAGAAGAGAGAGAAATCCTTTTGAGGGACATGACTAAGAGAATTTTTGAGAGGGAACATGTCAGAGAACATAAAATAAGCCTTTAAAGAAAATGACCGTGAAGGATTTCAGCCTAAGACAAGGTGAAAGGCCGTTTTAGTCTATGATAAAGAAATATCCTAATTGAATTGCAATCTTGCACTGTGTGGTATACTTACAGCACAAATCTTTGTCCTCTTCATTTATTTGGATCAATGTTCCTAAACCTTTAATATCTGGAGAGCCACTTTGTCAGTTAGACAGATGTACATGGAATACAAATATTAAACCAGAATCTTACCCTTACTCCATGGGTAGATCCAGTGGCAAAGGGGTGCAGCCATACCTCCTTGGTTGTGGGGCACATGAGCAGTGAAGAGAGCTCACCGTGCTTGCACCACACAACTGAAGTGGGGCTAGTCACACATTCCTTGATGATATCCTGAATGTCAGGGAACACTTTGAGCACACTGGCATGTCAGCATAACTCCTACAGGAGCTTTGCACGTGCTGTAGGCTCACTAGCTGGTCAGCACAGGGTCTGCCTGGAGCCTCTGCTTGGAACCCAGGGGATGAGCATTGCTGCTGTTAGAGCAGAAGATACAGTCTGATGTGTGTAACGACTTAACTGTAAAAATAACAATAGTGATGCTATTTAAAACTACCCCCTAGTAAAGCAAGCATCAGAACAGGTTTTTTTTTCACATTTAGCTTGTTTGGTTGCCCATATATAAAGGCTAAATCTGTCCGTCTATCTGTCCGTCTTTGTGAGTTTTCATGTTTAAGCTGGCAGTTTTTCCCGGAGCAAATGCCCTGTTGTCATTAAGGCATGACAACAGGAAGAATGTCACTAAGGCATTCCATCCAGGAAGAGCACACACTAACTGCAGAGACTTCCTCAGCCTGACAAAGGGTTTTTCAACCCGAAAGCTTGCTTACATTTTTTTTTCCAACTGTTTAACTTGGTCTAATAAAAGATATCAGATTCACCCAAAGAACCTTGCCTGTTGTCATTAATACGCTGTGTAGTGACTTAGCTAGAAACATGGACTCTGTTCTTTACTACAAGAACTGAGTACAAGAGCTCAACCTTCATGAGTGAAAAGTCCTGTTTATTTGCATGTTTTACAAGTATTTGGCTATAGTTTCATTTCTGAAAGAGAAAGAATAGACCATATAATAGGATTTCTAGGTAATTCTCCAGGTAATATATGACCCATTATCACTATCCCTTGACCTAACCCTCAAGTAGTTTTTGAATCTGTGACAATGAAAAAACCCACAGACTTAAGCTTCTGCCTCAGTATTTTAATAGACTTGAGTCAGGGTTCCATGATCAAAGGGTATCTCCATATGACTGTATTAAGTTGACCTGAGGATGATACAGTCTGATAAACTGGAGCAGTAGCATTGGTTGGAATTCCTGGTGAAGAACTACAGAGTTGTTTGGGAAGGATCTACAGCAGGGTTGCCCAAATTTGGAGTGACTAGGGGCTGCAGGCCCCCATCTTCACACCACACATTGCACACAGCACTGTGCAAGTCAAGTAATAGTAAAAGTAATATTGTGCCAAGTTTTCCATAAAAGTGTGTTCAGTAGCACAGCTGCATTGATATTTCTTTTAATAATTCAGATTATATTTCATACTATGACTCTCAAGCAGAAATGTTATACTTCTGTTAATAAATGCACTTTTTAAGGACCACTTGGACTGGAACAAAATTTCAAACCATCTTTGCTTGAGACATAGTTTAGCTAGTTCAAATAAGGGTTTCCTCTTTAGAATTTAGCCTCTTAATGCTGCAAAATTTTCAGATAGCTGTCCTTGACCTTACTTTCAAGACTCTTACAATGTCATGAGCACCAGAGATTTCTTTGTAGCTGATGACAAAAGACATTTCATGGTCACCTGATGACCTTGTTTACAAGTATGTTATTCCCAGAAGTGATTGACGGCTCATACTCAGTCCCGTGTTTCCTGCAGCTGCCACTAATGATTAATCAAAACAGGCTAAATCTCAGACTTTTCCTAAATTCTGCTCAGTAACAGCAATCTAAAAGCATTAGTATTAACCCTATGTACAGGGCTTGGAATTTTCTAGTACAGAGTGCTTCTTTCATTAAAACCTTACTATATTTCTTGTATAATATTGCAGCTTGATATAAAATATGTCCTGATTCTGTTTGATCCAAATTGCCATTTGACCAATCAGGTGTGGATCTGAAATAGGCTATAACAAGCATTTTCGCTTGGAGGAAACTATTCCTCCAGTAAATTTTAAACTTAACATTGGGAGCACCTTCCCCCAAAGTGTTTTCGATGCCTGATACAGTTGGCATGCACTCTAATAGAGAGAAATATATTCTTTTTTTAAGATAAGCCAGATTCTTTGCTGGCATAACTCCAATGATTTCAATAGAGTTGCATCAACAAAGAATTTAGGCTATTTACAAGACTTTTCCCTCCACCAGATGGTTTTCTTCTCATACAGATGTTTAATTTCAGTAACCTGCTCCTTATGTTGAGATAAAATGGGGGATGGTTTCAAATCCACCATGCCTTTAGGTTAAATTCCAAAGGCGTGCAAACTACAGTTTAAGTGGGACATAAATATTGCCTAGACCTTGTGCAGGCTGTCTCTACTAGGGTGATTTTTATCCTCAAGGAGAGGGAGAAATATTGAAATAATCATTGTAATTCTGGTTTGAAAAAAAAAATCAATTATTAAATTGTCATTTTATTATCCCAGAGACACCTTGATATATATACACTAAGTTTTACAATCAGGCTTTAAACAATCTTTGGAATTCCTCTATAGCAGTGGTTTTCAACCTGTGGTCTGCAGACCCCTGGACTATGCCTAAGGGGTCTGTAAAAGATGACTATGATCAATCAAAAGTATGTGGATACCCACACTTGCCATTCAAATGGGTCCATACCTCCAGTCAAAATTTTCAAAGGGGTCCACAAATGAATAAAGGTTGAAAACCACAGCTCTGTAGCTAAAGTAGTCTTGGATCAGTATTTCAGATACTTGACTACTGCCCCTGTCTTTATGTAGATGACACACATTTTCTACAAGCTACAAAAAAGAAGCTGGTTTGAATTGGGCCTTTTAAATGTCCAGAAGCATTGTTTCAGGAGCACAGTTTGTCTTCCCAGACATTACTCAGTTTACATTTCATCAAAAAAGGGGTTTAGCTTTTATTTCTTATCTGAAATTAATGCAGGAATCATACTGTCAGGCTAGGGACAGAAATTACACATAAACCGATATAAGCGATCAGAAACTGGTTCAAATCTGTAACACAACAGAAGTTCAGTGCACATAAGCCGTTTTCAAAATGGCTGATACCAGTTTAAGATAAATCAGTTAAATCTAATACTACATCCATCTAGGGTTAAGTTAAAGCGGTTTATTGAACTTCTGTCCCAGATCCCCTCCAGATTCAAATTAACTCATTGTGGGAGCCGAGGGCAGTCTAAGGCTATGGCCAGTAGCCCGGACCGTCAGGTGGGTATTTTCCACGATGGAATAGAGTTAGGCATGGAAGCGTATTGGTTGTATAAAGAAAGCTTTACTTACACTGCCGATGGTTGCAGTGCAGGAAGAAAACTTGCTTGAATCACAGTTGCACACAAACACACAGGGGTGAGATCTCTCTTCCAACTGAACCGAGATGAGTCATCGGTGTACGACTCCACGAGCGCTCAACATGGGGGTATGTCAATATTTCCACGATGACAGGGAGTGGTTAGAGTCTGATCAGGTCCCTAAAGTTCTCCTCCAAGACGCACGCGGAGTTTGCTAGGCTCCACAGCGCGCTTAGAGTTCCCCACGAGATGGTTGAGGGGTCCTCCAACTTGGGCGGAAACTGCTCTAACCTTTTATACGGCTAGCAAACCAATCACTAGCCGCCAGGTAGGAATAATTTAGAACTGACCAATAGTGGGACACAAATTTGCATATGTGTGGCGGGAACTCTTTTGCACCGGGGTTCTCTCTCTGCAGCTGAGAAATCCACCGTGCAAAGAAAGCTCCATGTGGCGGGAAAATTCCAATGTGCCGAGGCACTAAAAATCATTGGGTTATGACATGCCCCCTTGCCGATGGCACAGCTGGAATTTAAACCACATGCGCGTCGTTTGGGTCGTTACGAGCTCTCTTAGCTGGTTCATAAGCTAAACGGTTAAACACAAATTTAGACAACAAAATAAGTTCATCCTCTAAGGATCGAATTAGATAATAGCTGGCACCAACACACAGACACATAATTATATTCATAACAAAAAATTTAACTATCAGGATTTCAGTAGGTGTCATGGCGAAGTCACAAGTCAAGCCCTCGCTTGTCCAATGATGTTCTCTTTCTCTCTCTCGGACTTCCCTCCACCACGCACTTTGAGTCCTGAATCTGTGAACAGAAAAATCCTCAAAACGATAAATTAACCTATATTACAATATTTACATGGAACTGCGCGCGATAGGGCAGTCAGCTAGATTTGTCGCCGCTTCCCGCTTTTTCACAGCACACAATACAGGTGCTCGGGCACGGCTCCGCTTTGGACAAGTTTTCTCTCGCACGCTCGTGGATACGACCGACGCGGAAGTAGATGGCAAACACCGCGGGGTTTTATCCACGTTCAGCAAGATGAAAACATCGATGACAACGTCGAAGAGTCGTCGTCTGGCTTTTCTGAATGCTGAAAACCTAGTTCATAGGCCAGTTGCCATTGGCCTGCATCTTCCAGGATTCAGAGTTGTCGTTTAGTGAGCCCAGAATGGTTTAGGAGGAATCCAAACATGATTTGCTCTTCGGGCGTTCTCTGCAGCAACGGTTGATGATCAGATTCGCTATGGCTTGCGCCCTGAGCTTCGATCGGGTATGCAGTAGATCGATGCTCCCAGTCACTGGGTGTTTTCGACTTCATAAGGGTGCACAGTCATGAAAGCTGACACAAAAGGTTGCTTGCAGGTTGACCAACCATTGGGTTGAGGAAAATCCGGAGGACGACGGTGTTCTTTCCTCCATAGACCTCAACACAGGCTTTTACGCTGTTCAGATTTATTGGAACAGTTCCAGGATTTTGCAGATGGCGGTGAGGCCATGGCCCTCTCTGCTGGGATGATGTTAGTCCCAGTACACATGCTCTGGGGTTCCAGGAGCAGTATAAGATCCTGATTATGGCCAGCAAAAGTTGCTCCGAGCTGGCTTTCTCCGGCTGTCCATCATGCCATGCATGAGATTCCTGACCGACTTGTCCTGCGGCAAGCGCCGGAAGCAGAATGAGCCAATGAGCGTTGAGCGTCACTGTATTGATGTTAGTGGCATGCCCTCTGCTCCACGAGGCCCGCCGGATCAGGAAACTTGCTTCTTCCAATTCCAGCAAGTCAGACCCAAACTCCACAACTAGGTGTCCCATCCACACGGCTAGGGTCTCTTCAGTCTTGATCTTTGACTCCTCGTACAGTTCCTGCAACTCAGTCCAAGTACGAGCACGATAGGTGGTGGCACAAGCTGCACTCGGTGGATCAGCTGCCTGGCAGGTCGTTGTCACAGGGCGAACTGCTGCTAGAGCCATTACTGCTTCTGGTAGGAGGGGCGGATGCTCTCCTCCGCTCAATGCTCCCTCCCTGTGGCAAGAAGGCGGGGCCGCCAGAAGCGACGTCACTTCAGTGGGCAGGACCACTGGACGTATTCTCACTTGTTCTTTTGAAGCTCCGCCCGTCTTTTCCGGCTCCTCCGCGTGGCTCCCTTCTTGCTCGGCGCCATGTTGAAATGGCGTCTCAGGATCCTCTTTCACAGCCGCATCTTTAGCCGCCTGAACGGCTGCGAGCAGCTGGGCTTTTAAACTTGCATTTTCCCACATTAGAGTTGTCATAGTACGGAACATTACACTTAACATTTTCCCCCTGTCGTACTTTGGGGCTGCCCTTTCAGCTGCGGCGCGTCCCTCTGTCTCCAAACTCTCACGGAGATCGGACGAGAGCTCACGGCTCCTCAATCTAGACAGCACTGCTTGGGAACTGAACTGGTCTTCCGTCTCCTGCACATATCGCAGGCAGCGGGTATACTCTGGGTCGAGGGTCGGGTCTACTGCGCCCGCCGGTTTCACTCGGACTGAGGATACGGTGCCCCCTTCCTCTCGGGATCTAAATAGGACCCGCTCTCCACCCATCACACACCTGAAAGCTCCGGGGTGAAGATGTGCTTCCCTCTCTTCTCCCTTCAGTGAAAAGTAGCCACTGATGAGCCTTTCACCCGTTCCGCCCGCCTGATGATAAGCGATATGCGCCTCTAGTTCTTCGGCGTCTGTTACATGCCGTTTCCCACTGCGCCAAGGGCAGTTTCTAACTAACTCTAACTCCAGCATGTCTTCCCCGCATCCTGTTCGTGATGCCACGTGGGAGCTGAGGGCAGTCTAAGGCTATGGCCAGTAGCCCGGACCGTCAGGTGGGTGTTTTCCACGATGGAATAGAGTTAGGCACGGAAGCGTATTGGTTGTATAAAGAAAGCTTTACTTACACTGCCAATGGTTGCAGTGCAGGAAGAAAACTTGCTTGAATCACAGTTGCACACAAACACACAGGGGTGAGATCTCTGTTCGAACTGAACCGAGATGAGTCGTCGGTGTACGACTCCATGAGCGCTCAACACGGGGGGTATGTCAATATTTCCACGATGACGGGGAGTGGTTAGAGTCTGATCAGGTCCCTAAGTTCTCCTCCAAGACGCACGCGGAGTTTGCTAGGCTCCACAGCGCGCTTAGAGTTCCCCACGAGATGGTTGAGGGGTCCTCCAACTTGGGCGGAAACTGCTTTAACCTTTTATATGGCTAGCAAACCAATCGCTAGCCGCCAGGTAGGAATAATTTAGAATTGACCAATAGTGGGACACAAATTTGCATACGTGTGGCGGGAACTCTTTTGCACCGGGGTTTTCTCTCTGCAGCTGAGAAATCCACCATACAAAGAAAGCTCCATGTGGCGGGAAAATTCCAATTTGCCGAGGCACTAAAAATCATTGGGTTATGACACTCAGAGTCCCCCAGCATCCCAGGATTCTTTGCACCTCCCCCCACTCACAAAGTGGGCAAGCTAGCCTTGGTCCAATCTGTCTGCTCTATCTGAGCAGGGATATGTGCTGTAGCACTCTCTGGCTTGGGCCACTGCAGGCATGTGGCTGCATTTCTGGAATCAAAAGTGAATGTCTATTCACTTGTTTATCAGTTCAATCTACACAGCTTAGACTAACATCCAAAGATTGAATTGATTCAGTCTTGGGCTTTTTGACTGTTTGTACTTAGCCTCACACTTGTAGTGATAAGGGTTAGACTTTGGAGATAGTCCCTTACAAGGGAATTTCTTATTAAGTGAGGAATTTGAATATGCTCCCTGGGTAGTAAGGGAAAATCAAATGGAGGCAGCCACATGGTCTGTGCTAGAGGAAGCTCGTGATGTGGTATCATTAGAGGTCTGTTCTGTTCCTCATTCATAGTTGTCATTATTTACTGTGGAACCTAAATCATTACAACACTATCAGATTGTTATCAAGAAAAACACACACATACATTTTGCAGTCATGACCAGCTGATCTCACTACATGGGAACTAGAAATCTTGAGAAAACTGATTCCCCTTTACCTGAAATAGAATTAATGGAATTAGTACAAGTTCATATAATTTAAATTATTTATTTTAATATTTGTTGAAGGTAATCTTACCATTTTAGGTACTTCTAAACAAGGCAGTCAGTAAATAATTGCTATTGATAATGTTTGAAATTACTGTTTTTTAGTTTTAGCAGATTTTTTTCCTTTTTGGTAACTTTGAGGGTTTTCAGTTGATGCATATATAGAATCCTGGAAGCAGCCTCAAAGGTCATCAAGGTTAGCTCCCTGCACAGATGTGGAATTTGCTATTCCTAAATCATCCTAAGTAAATGGTGTTCCAGCCTCATCTTGAAAACTTCCAATGAAAGTGCTCCCACACTTTCTTAGTCATTTTGTTCCACGGTCCTAATGTTACAGCTAGGAAATTTTTCCTGGGATTAGATCTCTGTCTACTTTGCTATATATTAAACTCACTGCCTCATAGCTTGCCTTTGTGGCAAGGGAAAACATCATCTTTATGCCAACCTTTCTAAGGTTGGAAAGCATGGTATTATCCCTCGCAGAGCTCCATTTGTGACAGGGAGCACTCTCCTGAGGCTGGGTCCCATGTTGGCCTGCCCAACTGTCTCTACTGGGCAATTCACCCGGTCTTTCCTGCCACGACTTTGCTGTTCCTACAAACAGATGGTAAATACAGGAGACTGCCCATTACAGGCCCCGATGCCAGGGGGTGCTATCTGAGGCTTTGAACCTTCCCTACACCACAGCCCATGCCTCACAGATGGCATCCAGGTTAATATTACTCCTGGTCTGAGACCGGAGCAAACTGAGTCCAAAGTTGGGCTCCACACACACGCACATTCATATCACCTCCCCTCTCACAGGAGGCCTCTTCCACTCTGCCCCTCTCTCACTGGGGCATCTGGCATACTGCCCATTACTGGGCCACACTCCACTGCCCTGCCCCACCTTGAGCGGCCCCTCTTGGGCCATCAGGCTTTGCTACTCCCATACTGGCCTCGTCACGCAGGACCTTCAGTTCCTGCAAGTTTCCCTACTCTATGTGGTCCAGCCTTGTGCCAAACTCTGAGCTAATTCTGCCCCAAGCCTCTTACCGGGCACAACTTCTCATGGGGCAAGCCCTTGTGCTGTACTTCAAGCTTGCACTCATTTGGCCCTACTCAACGCTCCCCTTGGATTGTCCTTTAGGCCTACTCCAACTTCAGCCCTACCCAGCCCCCTCACATGCACAGCCCTTCAGGCCTACTTGTACTTCAGCCCAACTCTGTGTGGGGCCTCCCAACGCTCTCAACACTGCCCCCTCTGGGGTCTTCGGGACCTCATATGCCTGCTGGGCTCAGGCACCTACACGTGGGTATACCTGGCCTCCACTACTCCCACACGCTACCCACTCTTGGATCTCTGGGACCTGCATCCCTGCTGGGCTCAGGCGCCTACTTGACCCCACTACTTTCCCAGCTGCCTCCAAAGCCCACCCACAGATGGGGGCTGGGGTTAAGGTGCCCCTCCTCACCTTTCACTGGGGAGGTAACTGGCTTGGCATTTCCTGGGGACTCCTGCACCACCAGGAGCCCCACAAGGCCACTCTTCCCTGGCAGGGTGAAGTTTTAGGTCATGCCCAGGATCAAGAGCCTCCAGCTCCTACTGCAAGGTGTTCCATGCAGCAATTCAGCCAGGCAATGTTCCTGCCTGGCTGCCAGCGAACTGCTCTGTTTATATAGGCATCCAGTGTTTTAAAATGGCTGCCACAATCAAGCACCTGCCAGCTGCTTGACTCAACCCTTAAAGTGGCAGTGATTTGATTAGCTGACTTGGATCACTGTCCCAATTCGATTCAGCCTAATCTGAATCTGAAGATTTGATTCCGATTTGGAGAATCAGCAATTTGGCCATAGACACAGCTTTATATGTTTTTTCTACATACCTTGAGGTACCAGGCACGGCTCATGAGTACTGACATGGTGGGGCGGATGGAGCATCCCACAGGAGCATGGGGAGGGCGGGGGCCTGTACACTCAGCAGCGGACCCAGAAGTGGACCAGAAGTACTTCCAGTCCACTTCTGGGTCCACCGCCGAGCACACGGGGAAACCTTCCTGTACCCCCCCGCTCGGCAATCAGCCATGGGGGGACCCTGGGTGCCCACCCAGACACAGCAGGCACCAGTCACTGAGCCAGGGGGATGGGGGAGGTGTCCCCCATGCACTCTGCGGTGGACCCCCCCCCGCACTCCCATGGGATGCTTCATTCGCCTCACCATCTCAATATTCACGAGTTGTGCCTGGTACCTTGAGGTACATAGAAAACACATATAAAGCTGCGTCTATGGCAAAATCATTGAATCTCTCCAAATCAAATCGGAGGCTTCCAATTTAATTTGGAGAGATAATGGATTTCCTGATTTGATTTGGATTCAGAGATTTGGCCACCAAATCGGGCCGAATCTCCTCCAAATCAAATCAGCGACTGAATCTTCACACAGCCCTAGTAGGAATGTGTCCCTTTTGAGGTAGCTGCTGTAAATCAGCATAGTTCCATGTCTTCATGTGCATCAGTTACAGATCTGGAGTTGAAATCATGTATTCATTTTGATTGGAAACATTTTAAAATATAATTAAAAAATTTCCTAAGGAACAGAACCCAGCTTTTTACAAAGTAGTCTCTTATATGTGCTTCCTTATTCTTAGGTACCATAGCTCCAGTTGGGAAATAAAGGCAGTCAAAAATCAGAGTCAACTTTTGGAAATCTGTTCCTACACCTGCCGAAAAAAAATCCTACTGCCTTTTAGTCCTGGTAGCATATGCTGCTGAAATCCCCATCATAATGCATCGCTTTTTCTGCAGGTGCTATGGCAATGGCAACTTCATTTGAGCAATCCTAGGGGGTAGTCTGACATTTTAAATATAAATATTGGAGATCAGCCTGAATTAGAATCTCAAACACTGCCAACATTCAAATCCAGATGTGAGACTCAATCCCATGTTTAATATATTTATTAAATAAATAAGGGCTCAGGGAAGCTTACAGTAAAAAAAAAAGAATGATTTATAAAAAAAAGATAAAATATTAAATAAGATATATAGTTATACAACTAAAACTCCCCAGCCAATACCTCAACTTCTTCTTACTTGTAAAATGCCTGCCTAAATAAAGTCTTGTAGTGTTTCCAGAAGATGTCCAGGCTTGGGTTCTGGCGCACTAAAAATTGGAGGGAGTTCCATAGAGGAGGAGAGTGGCTTCCCACTGGTTTTTGCCAAGTGAACTTGATGCACAGATAGTTGCTGTCAGCTGACCTCGGGAATTGAGTTGGGGCATAAGAGAGGTGGTGGTCCACAGAGCTGCAGCTCTTTAGGGCCAAGCAGATCAAAACTAACTTTTGAATTGTAATTGGAAAGCTGTTAAGAGTCAGTACAGACTCTGGAGTGCTGAGTTACGTGCTCCTAGTGACTAACCCCACCAGATGGCTGGCTGTTGTGTTTTGCACCAGCTCTAGGATGTCAGGTGCAGCCCCACGTAAAGCTCATTGCAATAGTCTAGCCTTGAGATAATATGGTCCAGCCTTCAGGTAACGAAAGGCTGGCTAAACCTGATTTGAAAGAGAGCGTGTCACAGTGCAGGGTCCAGTAGGATGGCTGTGATCTCCCTAAGGCCCCCTTTACCGTGCCAAGTTGACCCAATGGGCACCCTCAAATTCTCGCCCACCACGTCTTTGGTGTTCAGATATATTAGGGAGGCTGCCTTTTACGCCCTCTTGGTCACATCTTGCTGGACACTCGGACCCTGTGGTTTCCCAGACCCCTCGTGGGTCCGCTCTGCAATGGGTGTTTCAGCGGCACCCTAGACTTATGGGCTATGCATGGCTCCAACCATCCCTGTACCACGCCCCAAGCCTCGCAGATGGAATAGACATTGTTTGGTCTGGGCCTTGTTTATAATCTGGCCCCCTTGTTCTCTCTGGGCCCTGACTCTTTCTATCTACACCCTCTCTGGTGCTAGGGCTCTCCGCAGCCCTGTCTCACTCTGTACTTTCTCTCTGGGGCTTCTCCGCAATGCTGCCCCCTCCTCGGGGCTTCTCCGCAATGCTGCCCCCTCTCTGGGGCTGGGGTCAGTGCACCCCGAATGCTGTGCCCTTGCTGGTGCTTGGGTCCCCACACTGCTGTGGGTCCCCTAGGAGGCCTCCTCCAACCCCTATTAGCCTCACCCAAACCACCGATAACAAACAGCAAATAAAACGCAAGCCCCTTGGCTATAACTTAAACAGAAGCCGCCCGGCTAAAACAACATTCCAGCCTACCAGGGAATACACCATCCCTCAGCTGTGTCAGACACTGCTCCTTCAATCAGGCTTCCCCCCTCTTTCCTGAGGGAGCTCCTTCCCCCTTGGCCACTGGCAGGGAACTGCTAGCCTGGCCTCAGCCCCTGGGCTTTATAAGGGAGCCAGGCCCTGCCCCTCTCGGTCAGCTGACCGCTGGCAGGTGTGGGCACTAACTACTCGGGTTGCCCTGGTGATCAACAGCTGGGCTCCTTACTCACTGCTAGGGCTCTTTCCCCAGCAGTTTCCCCTCTTTAGGAGCAGGGCACCTAAGTGCTCTGCGACAGAGGGTCATAGCATTATCACCAGATGGAATTAGTGAAAGGCTTCTGGCCATTGCCTCAGTTTGAAGATACAGATACAGCAAAGGATCCAGGTTCACCCCAAGGTTGAGAACCTGAGTGACAAGAAGAGGCTGAACTCCATCAATGATGAGTAAATAAGTGAATAGTCTGTTCACCAGTTAGGTTAAAAGTTATAGCTGGATTTAAGTTCAATGATTCTGTTATGAAAGTACCATAAACAAATTCAACTGAAATCTCAGACATGATACACTTCAAACAATTACATTTTCTCATTAAAAGAAAGCTAAATCAACAAGAAATTTCAAAGAGATGTACAGGGTCCTTAAGATTTTTTTTAAATGTTATATCAGGAACTCTAACTAGTAAACTAGCACACCAGCATAGGTAATTTGCAATTGCTTGAATAAGAACTAATAAATAGAACATGAATTTACTGCTACGTGAATGCATTATGTTAGCATGTCTAATGTGTGCTGGAAATTTGTTTTTCATTAACATAAAATGATCAGAATTGTATCGCTCACCAGAGTTAGGACCCAGTTGTTGGAGGTACTGCGCCCTATTTAGATTAGGAAAATGCCCTGAATTCTCACCAAAGTCAATAAAAATCAAGATGTTACAGTGCCTCACAGAATTAGGCCCC
The DNA here is from genome assembly GCF_030867095.1 of Alligator mississippiensis. Taxonomy (NCBI): domain Eukaryota; kingdom Metazoa; phylum Chordata; order Crocodylia; family Alligatoridae; genus Alligator; species Alligator mississippiensis. Next base: position 158,084,824 of record NC_081828.1, on the reverse strand, counting down.
TAGTTAGAAAGTGCTTGTAAATTAAATGAAGGCCAGTCCTCAAGTTTCAGTTTAGAATTTAACTTGGAGCCATTAATAAGATTGCACATTGCTGTAAATGTAGCCAAATGTCTCTATTGATGTTTTAAATTATATTTATGATTCTTACACACACACAAACTGTAAATTAAATTATTTCATAGATTCATAGATGTTAGGGTCGGAAGGGACCTCAATAGATCATAAGCAGGAAAGAGTGCTGGGTCTAGATGACCCCAGCTAGATACTCATCTAACCTCCTCTTGAAGACCCCCAGGGTAGGGGAGAGCACCAACTCCCTTGGGAGCCTGTTCCAGACCTTGGCCACTCGAACTGTGAAGAAGTTCTTCCTAATGTCCAATCTAAATCTGCTCTCTGCTAGCTTGTGGCCATTGTTTCTTGTAAATTTATATCTTCATGCATCATCCAGTATCAGATTATCTCTTTAAACTTCCTGAACTATCTCACTAGGGAATTAAACCAATTCTGCCAGCTGTACAGAATGCAATATTATTCTGGCTAAATTCACAAGAAGTATAGATCCCAGAATATCATTCAGCAGCAATTACTGTTTCACCACCAATCTGCCTGGTTATTCTTGGCACTGGAATGTATCTGGTTATTGCCAAATCCTTGTTTTTTTTAAGGCACAGTCTGGTACCTTTCAGGATCTGCCTTGTCATAATTCGGTATGGAGAGTGTTGTGGGATCCAAATACAGATTTTTAAATGTTATGATTTTAAATATTTGCATATGAGATGCTGATGAAAAATAGTCACATCTTCTTTGTTCCGTAAAACTAAAGCAAAGCAGAAATGGATGAGATTGATCTATAAGTTGCTTTATTCGGGTACCTACAGGGGAACTCCATTTGGTTTAATGGAACTTCATACAGTTCTGAAAGTCTGCCTCCACAGCAGTTTGCAGGATTTCAGCCCCAAAATGCAACTGTAGTGAAAACTTTAATCTACCCTTCAGGCATCCAGAAATCATTTTTAAATATAGAGCTACTTTTTATGTAGGATTTAGCACATGAAAGCCTGGCTCTGTTTGAAGTCAATGGAAAAACTCTCTCTGATTTCAATGGTGATAAGATTTCACCCACCATTAGAAGCCTTGCTGTTCTGAAGAAATTTACTTAGTTGAGGGAGAAGGGAAGTAGGGTGGCACCTTAAAGAATAACTTATTGAGGAAGAACCAGTTAAGTAATACACTATGAGCCATATCTGGGACAACTGTAACTAAGATCAAAGATTCTCTGAACCTGATTCAGCAAAACACTAAAGCTAAGTACCGCAGGCTGAATTGATTCAGTCTTTGCAGGTTAGTCTAAGGTGCATAGGTTGAATTGATAAGCAAGTGAACAGATATTCACTTTTGATTCCAGAAATGCAGCAACATGCAGTGGTCCAGGCCAGAAGCTGAAGGGCACCAGACCACAACTCCCTGCTTGGCTGGAGAAGACAGCTTTGGCCAGGGCCAGCCTGCCCACCCTGTGAGGGCGGTGGTTTGTGGGAAAGGTGCAAAACATCCTGGGATGCTAGGGGACTATGACTTAACATGAATCTGGAGGGGATCTGGGACAGAAGTTCATTAAACCAATTTAACTTTAATCAGTTAAGTCTGATACTGCATCCCTCCAGGCATGAACGACTGTTGCCTCCCGAGACTGGGGAGGCACAATTTGTGGGCAGTAGCGTGGGCAGCATTAGCAGTGGGGTGGTGAGTGGTGACCGCCTGCAGAAGCTGATGACGGTGGTGTGGAGGGGGGTGTTTGCGAGCAGTGAGAGGTGACTGCCTGCAGAAACTGGCAGTGGCGGCAAGTAGTGACCACCCGCAGAAGCCGGGGGCAGCAGCCAATCTCAAGGGGGCGGGGGCACGTGGCCCCCTGTGCCCTCCCTACAAGTCACCTATGCCTCCAGGTTTATCTTAAACTGATTTTAGCCATTCTGAAAGTGGTTTACATGCACCGAACTTCTGTTGTGTTACAGACATGAACTGGTTTCCAATCACTTGTACTGGTTTATGTATAATTTCTGCCCCTAGAAGCGAACCTCACTTTTTGGGTGACCCACTTAGTGGGTTCAGACACAAGTAACAATTGTACCATTCCCAAATGTCACTGATTGGGAACCAGTTCACAATTATGTGAAATTCTGTGACTCTGACACCAGATCATGGGAGTCAGAACCCAGATCAGCATACCACACAGAGGAAAGAAGTGTGTGTTGGAGGGGGGGGAGATGGGAGGCTGTGTATAATTGTTGGAGATTCCAGAGGGTGGGTGACCTGTGGCTGGGGGTGTTTTATTTCTGTGCTTTCCTCTTTTTTCCTAAAGGTGAGTTCAGTTAGTTCCAATAGCCTGCAACTGATTGAAGTCTGCAGGGTGCTTGCCTGACTTTAGGGGAGAGGCACGGTGTTTTCACACAGACTTTTTCATTCCCAGTGGCTAGGAGGCATGATGAAAGGTGCAGTCCAATAGGGAGTGAGGGCACAGCTGGTTGTTAGAAAGATAGCTTTAATTGAACAAGCAGTGCAAGGGAGCTCATTGATAAAAAGTGTTAACAAAAGGGAAAGAGGGGGCAGTAGAATTCTGTCTGTGTACTCTAGCAGCCAGTGATGTGTGTGTGTGTGTGGGGGGGGGGGGGGGGGGTGAGAAGCAATGTAGTGTGGGATGAACTAGACCCATGTCACGGAACACTTGGTGTCCACAAATAGCACTGAAGAGGTTCACAGTTAACCTGTTGAAAACAGTACTTGATTTTCCAGGTACATTTTTGAAACATTCTACGTAGCTTTGAACTGGTTTAACAGCCTTATATGCCTGTCTGCTTCAAGCCTAAACCACATTTAAACTGTTCTAAGTGTTATACATATCCATACCCTAAACACAAGCATATCTTTTGAAGAATGTACCAATGTGTTTTCCTGACTCTGGGTCCCTATTTTCAGAGTTATAAAGACATTGTTATCAAGAAATAAGTAAAAGAAAGGCATTGTACTCTGGTTGTGGCAAGTCAGGGAGGAAGGAGGAACCAAAATTTATCTGGAAAGCTGAAAAGCTTAGCACTCCTACCAATTTAGTTGAAAAAAAAAAGTAAACTAAACAGCCCTGCAAATATATAATTTTATGTATATATATTTTCAATATAAGAATATGATCTCATATAAGAAAGTAAACCCACACAACATAAAATAATATTCAAATGTAATAGTCTGTAATAGCAGGTCATTCTTTTTAGGTCTAACAAAGGACTTTAAAAAGGTAACTTAAATAAATAGCTATTATCATTATTACAGAGCTGATGTACAGGAGAGAAAGAAATGTGGACATTGTAAAAAAGAAAAAAAAAGAAAAAGAAATATTTTAAACAGACAAAATGAAAATAGTATTAACATACTTTGCAAAAACATTTTCACTTCATCCATACAGCATTCCAAGTGTTGTGTGCAGAAGTTTTCAGACATAGGAAATGTTCTTAAGCCTTCCTTCCAGCCTGATGCCCACATGTTTTTGTGGCCACTGACTTCAGGAAGTCAGTTCTTTTTTATAGCCATGTTTTTATGCAGTAAGTAACAGAGCTCTATCATGTGTTCAGTGTAAAAAGAATAACTAAGAAGTGTGACAAGGGGCCGTCTTGAGGCCAGTCACAATGTCAGCCCACCCACCCATCTAGGGCAGTCCACCCACCTAGCTCACATGCCATGCCTTTGATGTAATTGAATTAATTGTTTATAAGGCGAGAGGCTGCCCATTTCAATTCCCTGATGCCAAAGGCATAATACACATCTCCGACCTCCCCTTTACTGCTTCCCATGCTTCGGAGATGATATCCAAATTATTTCCAACTACCCTGGCCCCATTGCTGGGCAGCACTAGGCCACTGGCCCAAAGTATCCACTATTACTCCCCCGGCCCCATTGCCGGGCTGTACTCTGCCTCAGGCATCCGGAGATTTACCTTGTCCACAAGCTCCCCTCACTAAGGCCTCAACTCATGCCCTTGCTGGGATAACTACTCTGCCCCCTCACTGGGGCTCACTCTATCAAATTACTGGGGCTGACCTATGTGCAGTCTTTCAAGACCCTCACACAGACCCTCTTTGCAACCCCTGCGCAGCCCTTCAGGCCTGCCTGTTTGGACTCTACGCAATCTATGCACAGCCCTTCAGGCCCCCATACAGACCCTACTCTACACAGCCTACTGCTCAGCTGTTCCCTCCCATGTTTCCCTACTGGGACCACTACACCACCCTCTCACTGGGGCTTCTATGCTTTACAGCCCTTAGGCGTCTGCTGACATACCTGGGTCCCAAACCTGTCCCTGCTATGGGATTACTCACCAGGTTGTGGGGGCTGAGGCTACAAGGCACCCCATGCTTCCCTAGTTAAAGGTGAATAACTGATATCCACCCCACCACTGGCAGCCCTACCACACCATCCATCCCTAGCAGGGTGTAGTTTTAGGTCATGCTCCAGGACCAGGAACCTCCTCCATCCCCACACTTTAGTCTTGTCAAACATGCAGCCCTCCAAGCTGTTTTCTGAGGCCCGAGGTGCTGCGACGGGAAACGAAATTAAATGCTGTACTTTCATTTCGGGGGGGGTGATGCGATACCGCTTCCTGTGAGGTCTTTGAATATGGCTCACCGGCCCACTGGGTGATAAAAAGTTCATGATCCAGCCCCACTTGCAAAAAGGTTGGACACCCCTGCGCATAGTTCATACCCTGACCTCCAGGTGTTCTGAGAGCAGTAGCTCCAGTTGGCAATGCTACTCCAGCAGTGTCCCAGCAGCAACTGCTGGCTTTGCTCCCCAGGGCCTGCTTTTATGCTAAGGCTATGTAGCCCTGCTCCAATCAGGTGGCCTGCTGATGGTCATGTGACCACCTGATTAGCTCTGCAGTCACCTGCATGCTGCCTCACAGTCTGCTTAGGCCCTTAATGTGGCAAGCACCTATAGGTGTGCCGCCACAGGAAGTTTTATGTAAAGGCCCTTTGTGACCTTTACAGCAGCCTAAGACTCCTGGAATGCCCAAACCCAAGCCAAATTCCTAGTTGTCCCGCTGATAAGCCCCACTATATAGGTCTAAACTAGAAGGCTTCAGCTAGGCAGCAGTCAGAGCTTTAGAGGAACTTTGAGAGTTTAATGCAGGGGTACTTAATCACCAGCCTGCAGGCCAAATCCACCCAGCAGAACCATAGCATGCAGCCCATAGAAATTCCCATGAGTCAAAAAATTTGTCAGCAAGGGAATGGTGGAAGCTCTGTGTGGCTGGATTCAGCCTCACCCAGGTCATTGCCCATGTAAAAGGATTAAGGCTGCTCCCCACCTCCCCTCCTGTACATCTGGATCAGGTTGGGCTGCTCCTGTTCCCCACCACCCCCCACATGTCTGGGTAAGAGCCACTCCATCCCTGTGCACCCTTGCATATCATGATTGGGGCAGCTCTGCCTCTCCTCTGGGTCTCCAGATTGGGGCTGCCCTACCCCGTGTGGCCAGATCAGACCCCTGCCATACTGGCCCTACATGCCAAATTGAGCCCACTGGCCAGATCCAGCCTGCAGATGGACCTGGTACCGCCCATCCAGCCCACAGAAAAAAAAGGTTGGACAACACTGGTTTGAAGGATAGCTATTGAGATATAGATGCTGTCTTGTTTACTAAGTACTTTGGTTCTAGTCCAAGGTGAGAAGTGAAAAAAAACTGTCAAATTATGGTTATTTGTTAGTAGTCTGTGTGAAATGAGTTGATGATCTCATTCTATCTACATTCAGTCACGTCAGTAGAACATGATCACAATGAACAGGTTCAGCAGAAATGCTGAGGCAGCCCAATCCAGGCTGCTACATGCATTAGCTGATGCATCAGGCAGAATAAGAAGTCTATCTGCACAGCATCACTTATATGGATTAATGTTAGGTTTTATATATGGGTTTGTTGCTTTCAAATTGGCAACAGTATTTGGCTCAGCAGCCAAAAATTGTTGCCAGTTTGAGAGTTGCTACGAAGAGGTTAACCCTGGATTACATACCTGCTTCTTGTTCAAAGACACCCACAAAGACACTGGCAGCTATCTTGCAGTGCTCTCTATGAAAAAGCCGTCCCTAGGTCATTACTCTGGAAAAAAAAAACTTTTTTTCTACATTCTGCCTTCCAAAAACATGGTACAGGTCTTATTTGCAGGTGTGTGGTAGGTAAAAAAACTATGGTGTTTTTAAAACTCCTGTAAAACAGTATTAGATAACCAGACTCTATTATAATGTAGTTTTCAGATTAAGATTTATATAGCTCTTTGGGGTTATTCCTAATCCTGATGTATGGTGGAATAAGCAGGAAAAGAGTTTCTGAGATGCATCCATTTGTTGCTGCAGGTACTAGCATCCTGCAGGGAATTTCACAGGTCTCTGGTGCACACAGGATCCTCAGCATTAACATTATTTTCATTAGAGACATTGCCAAGAAGATATGTGGAGAGGAATGAAACTTCAACCTTCTGGTCAATGTTAGTATCAACTGTAACTACAGTAAAAACTTTGGTAATTTTCTAGCTGTGTTCTGGGATCAGATAGTAGATGTTTCAAAGAGTAAGATAAAAAGCTCTACTTTCTTAGGTTTTCTTGTGCCTTAAAACAATTGGGAAAGATATAAATCACTATTAACTCAAAGAAAAGTTCTTGAAGGTACACAGAAATTAAAGGCTTGGGATTTATTTTGAGGAATGGAGAGGTGAAACCTGTATAGGACAAGGTCAAGGTAGAAAAGCAAATTAAGTTTCCCCCCACTAAAAGTGAGGTGAAGCTAGCCAGCTGTTACAGAAGACTTATCATGATTTCTATGCATTTGCAGACCCATCAGCAGACATTGCTGAAGATAAGTTTAAAACAGTATTTCTGTTCTACTATGCACAGATTGTTGTGGAAATAAAAACATGGATGTAGTATTCTTCAGTTGTACATAATTCAGAATTTGAAAATCCCGTTATTCTGTAAAACAGTATTTACAGAACATAAGCATTGTTAAAATAAAAATCTTCAAAAGCAGAACTCCTTTTTTTTTACCCCAGTTAAAAATTGTTCTTAGGAGAATAAATAATGGAACTGAAATTATGTTATGATAGAGCAGATATGCCTGGCTAGTACATATTTTATGGTTAGCATTTATCTTAATAAATATATTGTTATCTACTAGGGTAAGAATTTGTTAGACGTACACTATTGCCTACTAATCTGGATGCAGACAAAAACACCTGGATTATTTCAGAGGAGTAGGTTAAGAAGTTGTATATGGGCCAAGATACCAACATGAATGATGTATTTTTATGTACCACATGGAATGAATGGTTATGTCTGATAAACTTGAGGAATAAGAAGCGTTACATTCCTTTTTGATTACAAAAGTATGTGAGGACATGACACTTCTCAGGATTGAGAGAGAGAGGAAAACATGACAGGGGCTAAAAATAAAAATGAAGGAATCTTAGCCAGCAGCTGTCACGTGTCAGGTAGTCACCTTAAGGAGGCAGCTGCTTTTCTCTCTCAGATTTAAAGCAGAGCATTGTGGGAAAGATTCTTACAAAATGTGAAACCAAAACTGGAGAGGTAGTCACAGAGGCCCAGTTGTTATTTATATCCCTGTTTATGGTGGAGGTAGTTTACAGCCTCATAGACGTGCTTCTTTGAAATACCTGCAGAAAGCATCTACCCACTGCACCAGTCCCTTAGAATGAGGCCATGTGCTCTGCTCACCCCAGCAACGTAGCTATGCTGCTAAATGTGGAATAGCAGGGAGGATTTGGCCCTTTGTTTTTCAGTATGGAAGCTGAGATTCTGGAGATAACACTTTGAAAAATGGTCATTTGTTTTTAAGTCTCACAATAAAATGGTGAGAGCTGGCAAGGAGGCACCTTTGAGCACCTGGAGTCTGGGTGGAAGAGGTTTACAAAGGTGGCGCTTGTTCTGGGTTGAGATGATCATCCCTGTACTAGAGCTGAATTTAGGACAAGGCTTGTTGAGAGGTCAGCAAGGAAGGGTTTATGTCACCTTTGCCCTTTTGTATTCTGGGCTGCTTTGGCCCACAGAGCAGATTAGAGAAATCAAGAAAAAGCTTGTGCTTTGTTGCCTATGGCTCCCATTGAGCTGTTCCAGCAGCCAGGGACAGCCAAAGCACAGTTATGCTGCCTTCCTGTTCCTTCCTGTATTGCTGGGGATGCCCTCAATTCCCCTGGCACTCTGCCATGCGCTTCTGCTGAGGGTGGCAGAGAACCATTACTGTAGCTCTTCAGCAGAATTCCCTGAAGATTAAATTCACTGACAGAGTGGGCACAAAGGGAATAGGGCACAAAGATGAATTGGAGCCTATGTATTTTTTATTAGCCTGTGATACTCTAGTAATAGAATAAAAAACACACTGATTTTTCAGACATCATCTGCTGTCTGTGCTCAAGGTTTACCATTTCCTTAGCACAAAGCATGCTATGGAGTTGCCTGACGTGAATGGATGGTAAGTGACGTAGTTACTGGTAGAAACCCTGTGTGGGAGTGGGGGATAATAACCCTAATAAAGAGTGAGGAGTTGCTTTAATACAACTTGGGTTCACATCTTGATATTGTTTCTCTCTGGTACATGTTACAAAAGAGCCTCAGGAGCTGAAATAAGCTCAGAGTCAAAAGACTCTGGTGTGAGAGGACCAGTATGTCAGTTGGATTAGAAATGCATTAAAAGTAGCAACAATATGTGATAAAGCTCTTTCAGATGTTTTTAATCTAGCAATGAAGTAAAAGAAGATTTTGCAAGTTGCAGTCACGTGGTCAGAAAGCAATAAAATATTATTTGTAAACGAGCCTGGTTGGAATGGGGACCTCTTTATGACAGCACGCTGAGGCTGTAGTGTTTTGTAAAACTGTGTGATAAACTCCAAATAGCTTCTCTGAAAATCTCTAGAGGCAGAACTGAGCTAAGGCTGGCTGCTGTTGCTGCCACAGCTTTCAATGAATGAGCTCAAAATGGACCCTCTAGTGACAGCTCTGTCAAAGAATAACAATCAGATATGCTCAAACATAACCACTTCAATATATTTTCTCTAAGTTTAAACATATCTAATGTGCTGGTACCAAAAGAAACCAAAGGCTTAGAGCTCTTATGATGTACAGTTAGATTATAAACAACATCTAATCAACACAGATAGTACTGCATTTCTTTTTTTCCCCATTTTAGTTTGCAAAGCACGATTCTCACTAGAATTGAAATGAGAACAGAATACAAATATGTGAGGGAATGATTGGTTAAAGGATAACTCTGACATCACCCTTAGAAGGGAAATGTGATGGGTAGGCATCGTCACTACCTGGTGCTTTAAAACAAAACAAACCTATTCAGAGTGAGTTGATTGTTAGAGGGATGGGCTGAATGATTTATTAAATCCAACTACAGGCAAGCAGCATAACAATCACCTTTAGATAACATACTTTACACTACAAAAATCAATTGGTTAGAGAGCGGCTTAATCAGAATCAAATTATTACCTCATGATGTTACTGGTTTCTCCACAGACAGTTGATTTCATATACTTAATAAATTTTGCATCTGGAGATTTGTTGCATTCCTTCTGTTGAGTAGTAGTACAATACAGCAGGGTATACTTCAGAAAAGCACCGGAGGCTTTCCAGCCGTGATATGTGCTGTGGGTAAATGGACCTGCATGCTTGCACTGGGTGAAATAAAGGCTCTCCTCTGACTTGTTATCTGTCCTAGCTATGAGAATATCAGGCTGTATCCTAGCCATTGTGACACAGAAGTATACAGTACTTTTTCACAGCCACATCACAGGAGTTAAAAATCAATATGAAAAGAAAACTGTCCTTTTCTGGATTCTATTCAGGTATGACCGATTGCAGTGTCTGATGGAATTACTTCTATCGCCAATAGAAAATTAAAATAAAGCTGGCTTGGCTAATAAAGGACTATGAATACTAATGTGTTTTTTTAAACTGTCAGGAAGTTTGAAGCCCCAGTATGATGAAGACAAAATAAGTATAAACATTTTAAGTGAAAATCATTCTACTGTTGTAGTGTTATTTTTCAATTTTTATTAGGTCTGTAGTATTTTCACTGATCTTTTAGCAACCAGATGTCTAGGAAATATAGGAGCAGACCATAAGGATTAAGTATGAAACTTAATAGTGCAGAAATAATAAAAATAATGGTGCCATGTCTGCCTGATTCTCCAAAGGGCTGAGCATCAGAATCAAGTTGTTATTTACATTGTCCTATGGCTAAAGCAATCAACTTTCCAAAGCCTAAATCTAGCATGTGTAATAATTTGGTGCCATGTAATGCCAGTTACTTTTATAAGAGGAAAATATTGTGTGTTTTGAAAAAGCTGATAGATACATTTTTATAAACATCACAGAAGCTTTCAGTTCTTACTTATTCTCCATCCAACAAAAATTCCATATGATATAGACATATATTTACAGATACTCCAGATGAGATATACACTGTTTAGAATACTGGGTCATAGTCACTGAAGTTCTGTAGGATATTTTTCTTGGGTATGTATTTTATAATGGATATCCTTCAGCGGTTTGAATACAATACAAATCTTTGAAATACAATACAAGTCTTTGAAATTGACTTTAAGCATCCACATTCCTTTAAGGGGTTGAAATTTGTCTTCTGTTCCATGTAGAACTTGTTGCTAGAAAGAATGCCCCTCTCTTCCAGTATCATTGGTTCTATATAGAAATAATACATAGTACATTTTTGTATGAGATTTCCTTCATTCTGAAGTGTCCAAGTATCTTGTTGCTCTTCCATTTGGATACTTTGGGAAGACTTACTCCCTGACACTTCAACACTTCAACAAATAAAGCACTGTCATCAAGAAGCAGATTTATCCATGAAATTAACAGGGGGCTTTGAGTTTGCTCAAAGAGGACATAGAAAAAAAATATACATTCCTTTGAGTCCTGTTTCTCCATGTATTTGATAGATCTGCCATAAAAGGCATCCACATGATGTGGCTGAAAGGGTCTATAATTACCTCAAAGCATTAGACAGATAACTTTTTCATCATTCCTTTCACCTTGAGCCAGGTAAGCCTTCTTTGTTCATTGCAGATTTTTTTCCACCTCTCCAGCTGTCTCAATATCTGCACAATTCTTTGGTCCAATCTCTTGATAACTCTATTGAGAAGTGCTAGTTGACCATGCAGAAAACTCAGCCAAACCTCAGAAACTGGTTCCTCAGTGAAATTCTGTGATGTTGTAAAGAACTTTTTCTGGGACATGAAGTTTGACATCAGAGCATCATAAATTTGCAGAATGTGTTCAACATCCTGAAGCAGTAATCGCTAAAGAGTGCTGCTGTGTCCCAAGACAGTGTTTGCTATTTTCAGAGAACTTGCAAATAACCTTCAGTTCTTGAACTTGGATGGTGTATGTATGAAAGCACTTGTACATTTTCATGACTCTGCATTTCACATTGAATGACAAGCCAACAGTTATTTGCCCAGTATTATGCAGTATAACCAATACAATTTCTCTCTCTGCCTGTGATAGTTTTTATCGTCACACTTATCTCAGCATTGACCTTTTTCAGGTTGAGTGCCCCGTGCAAAATGTGTGGTGTTCTCCCCTTAGAAACCTGTGTATTTCTTCTCAGTATTACCCTTCAATGTTGTGATGAGGCGATCCACAAGAGTCTCTGTTGATTCCTCTGCCACAGCAGCAAATTCCAGTGACTTTGCTGCTGACAGAATCGAAGTGTCACACATGAACTGGATCCATTCTGATGTACTTCTAGTTAGACGTATCCATGGCAGCACTCAGGTATGTCACCTCTTTCAACTCGGCTCTGTTTTCTTCCTCAGAAAAAGGAGCAGGTACTTCAGTCATGATCATTTCAGTTTTAATGCAGGCTGATGTAAACTTAACTTCAAACATCTTGTTTTTGTGGTACAATTCATCTACTGGAAGCATGCAAGCAAACACCACGAGCATCCCCTATACCTTCCTCTACTCTCAATATTAATTCACTGTCACTTGCTTGTTTGCTTTAAAATTGTTTAATGAAAAGCTTGAAATTTGTGCTTTGGATGCTAGGTGCAAAGCAAGCTCTGCCAACTTTTTGCTGCTCTTACAGCAGCTCCCAATACAGAGGTCATTCCAGGGAGGAGTAAGGACATTGCCTTTTCATACTGAGGTGTTTTATTGGGAGTTATGTCCAGTTTTCTTCCATAAATGATGTAATGTGAGGAGTTGCACTGCTTGCAGGGCACTTCCATCGTCAATTTTGTTTCAAGAAAAATGTATTCTTTATCCAATTATTTATGAAAAATAGACTTCCTTCTCCCTGCCTGTCCCTACTGCCCCCCCTCTCCCCCCCCCCCCAAATACTTCTGGGAATTATTTTAAGAAAGGGAAGAAGGAGGATCCAGGGACTACAGACCAGTCAGCCTGACCTCTGTACTTGGAAAGATCATGGAGCAGGTCTGAAAATAATCTATTGTGAAGCACCTACAGGAGAATAAAGTAATCAGGAAGAGCCAGCACGGGTTCACTAAGAGCAAATCATGCCTGACCAACCTGATTTGCTTCTATAAAGGTGACAAGTTCTGTGGGTGGGGGAGAGCAGTGAATGTGATATATCTTGACTTTAGTAAGGCTTTTGGCACTGTCTCTCAAGACATTCTCATTAACAAGCTAAGGAAATACAGACTAGATGAAAGTACTGTAAGATGGATACATACTTGATAGGGTCCTTGTGCTCAATGTCTAGCTTGGAGAAAATATCAAGTGTGGTTCCCCAGGGATCTGTCCTGGATCCAGTATTGTTTAATATCTTAATTAATTATTTGGATGATGGGATCAAGTGCATGCTTAGCAAATTTGTGGATGACATCAAGCTGGATAAAGTTACAGATACTGTGGAGAGTAGGGCTGGGATCCAGAATGACCTGAATAGACTGGAGAAATGGTCTACAATCATTTGGATTAAATTCAGCAAGGACAAGTGCAAAGTCCTACACTTGGGATGGAATAATTGCATGCACAAATACAGGCTGGGGAATGACTGGCTACGCTGCAGTACTGCAGAGAAGGACCTGTGGGTGACAGCAGACTATAAGCTGAAAGTGAGCCAACAGTGTGCTCTTGTTGCAAAAAATATCAACAGCATCCTGGGTTGTATTAACAGGAATGTCATTTGCAAATCAAGGGAAGTGATTCTTTTTCTCTATTCAGCACTGGCATGGCCTCACCTAGAGTACTGTGTTCAATTTTGGGCCCATAATTCAAGAAGGATGTGGACAGCTAGGAGAGTCCAGTGCAGAGCAAGAAAAATGATAAGGGCCCTGGGAGGAAAGACTTTTGAGGAAAGGGTGAGTGAGTTAGGGTTATTTAGCCTGGAGAAGAGAAGACTGAAGAGGGATTTGATAAGTCTTCAAATACCTGAAGGATGATTATAGAGAGAATAGAGATGAGCTTTTCTCTGTGGCTGTAAAGGACAGGACTAGGAGCAGTGGCCTCTGGTTGCAGCAGGGGAAATTGGAGATTAGGACAGTGATGGTGGTCAAGCTTTGGAACAGGCTATCTAGAGAAATTGTGGAATCCCAATCCTTGGAAATTTTCAGGAGTAGGATAGGCAGACATTGGGCAGGGATGGTTTAGTCAGGAATGATCCTGCCTTGTGCAGGGCACTGGACTAGATGACTTTATGAGGTCCCTTGTGAGCTCCTTTCCAGCCCTACTTTCCTACGATTTTAATATTAAAACTCTTTTTCACATCAGTTTAATAATTATTCATTAGCAATACTTGTCTACAGAGAGCTATACCAAGCAACTGCCAGGAAACAAAATGCAGCAACATGGGCAGTTGAAAGTTGCCAAGAAGTGCTGTCAAGGGGTATCGTGGCATTGCTGAAATCAACTTATCTTTCCTGCAAGGTGGTGATAGATTACCATTCAGCTGTGGCTAAACACAGATATTCATGAAAAATAGGGCCCCTAGCCAAACTCAGAGAAATTAAAACTATGAAGCTTGTGGGGACATGACACTGCCTAAAAACAAGGGAGTCCTGGGAAGATCGGGACAATTGTTAGCTTTTTACCTCTAGCCCTTCTGCATATTATAATGAATAACATCAGTACATAGGGCCTGTACGCCAGGTGATCAACAGTCTCTGCCTACTGTATTCTGCTTTTGCACCAACTCCCAGTACTAGATACGTTCCAGGAGCAGAGCGGGGACACACCAAAAACAGAGAAGACACATCTGGAATAAACTTGAGCCTTAGTGATTTTTAACTCCTGCATGCCTCTGTACAGAAACACAAACAGCCTGACTTACAGGTGAGAGCACCACCTATTGACTGAGCAATGTCTCTTCTTAGAGCTCATCTGTGCTCTCAACCAAATGCTGACCTTTTCCAGTTTGTTTGCTGGAGATATGTTATCATAGGATCAAAGATTGCAGTGATATATTTATTCCTTTTTCTGCATGATTAAACAAATATATAATTCTGTAAATATATCAGTGTTAAAACTTCCCCCTTATTCTCCCTGACTATCTTGACCTTGCTCTTTGGAATTTAACAGCAAACAGTACCAAGAGAAGTGAAAAGTCAGTGTGCTGAAAGTGTAAGCAAAGAGCAAGCTGTATAACAGATGACTCAGGCTTCTTTCACTATAATGATTATAATAATACATTTTCTTTATATAGCACCTATCTGCATGGCAGTTGAAGTGCTTCAGTGAAACGAGAGATGACAGCAAACAGATTAAAAAGCTAAGATTCCTCTTGAAATGAGAGAAAACAATCAAATGAATCACAAAACCAAAGAAATGCAAAAAGCATAAAAGCAAAACAAATGAAAAGTATGCCCTATAACTCTTCTTTCTCTGCGGAAAGATTGAGTGACATCCATAACCCTGTGCAGAGAGCCAGTATAACCCTTTGCACCACTTAAGCCTTGTTTTGACATCCCCAAATGAGACTTAAGTGAGATTTAAGTTGTGAATAGACTTTGTGCTGACCCTCTGCCTTGGGGTGTAATTCATCCTTCAAGTGCCTGTATAATGCACTGCAGTATCTCTTCTCAATTACATTATTCATTCTCGCACAAGAGGGGGCACAGCCCTACTGTCCAGCAAAGAGGGGGGGGGAAACTTTTTTTGCCAAATTTTAAGCCCCCTCAAACATAATGGATTTTAAATTGACAATAATGTGGCAGAACCTCTTAATATTCAGGCTTCATTTTCCCATGTGGCATTTATCAATTTCTTAACTATAATTACTTCGCATGAGGTTGTCAGTCAGCAAATCTCAATGGTCCATTCATCTCCTTCTCCTTCTCTTCCCATCTCTACACCCTCATCTATTTCTATTATTTATATCCTTCCCGTTTTCAGTTTCCCTGCTCCTCTGTACATTGTATTTTGTACCTCCAAGTAGCTGTTAGTGATTTCTGTATCCTTCAGATTCTGGATTGTTTCTAGGAGCAAAATGGGCTCTGGTGTAAACTATCAGGTTCTTGGACTAATTCTAATTCATGGCAAACTGACTGAAGCCCTCTGTCTTCTGGTACAGTGCAGAATCTCCTTTCTCTTATCAGTCCACAGCTGTGACCCTGGCATGCTCCTACTATGGCTGGGCTTGCAAGTTGGGCAGTGTTGAGCCATGTATTGTGATCTTTTCCTGTGCTTATGCTGGTGGATTTCTCAGCTCACAATGAAAGTGCATTAATGATGTAAATATGTTGCTGGAGTGTCGTATGAGAAATATGATAGGGGACAGAATCGGTCCCACCTGTGAGAGCCAGAAGAATTGACCTTCTGTCAAGTTAATAAAGACATACTATAATTAGGGGTTACTGAGCCCCTCTTCTTTGTGTTCATAAACCTAAACAGCTGGGCATAATAAAAATACATTAATACACAGACATGTTCAATTATTTTCCTTGGTTAGCAGCTGGTCAATTAAAGCTTAACTTGCTCTACTGAAATTGATAGCAAATCTCCCCTTGACTTCAGCACCTCAGAAATGGCCCTCATAATACAATTAGGGCTTTAATATAACTGGCCACGTTCCTTACACCTTCTTAAGGAGGAAAAGAGTATATGACTGCTTTAAGATTTTGCAGAAAGAAATGTGAGTGCCTGAAAATTACTTGGTGTCATCTCTCTAATTCTGCTGGATGATAAATCAGGTCATAGCTAATCATTCAATGACAAATGGCCAGATCCCATAAATGACTTTGGCACCTAAAAGAGAAGTAATGCAGAGCCTAATTTCTGTGTGTCCTCCCCCCTGTGCCAGTTCCAGAACTGTGTGGTAGGTAGGTACCTAGGCTCCCCATACCCATGGTGGGGATCAGGGCATGTCAACATGGTGACAAGCAGAGCCATTCAGAGATTACCCCAACCTAACTTTGTGTGCACTTGCTCAGGAACCAGGAGCAGTATAGTTGCAACAGTACAAGAGCTGCAGCTGGGCTATTAAATTCTGCCCCTCAGCAGAGCTAATTAGCTGTGTGAGTGCCCAGACAACACAGCTACACTGCTTTGAGTTCTGGCTCTAGCACATATAGAGATGGTTTGGTATAATCACTGCAGGGCTCTGCTTTAAATTGTGCAGACATATGCTTGGCACCTCAGAATGGGATTCAGCACACTGATCAGGGAACCTCTTAGAGCTAGCTAGGGAAATATTACGGACAGGGACAAATATAAATCCTACTTGAGTCTCCTGGGCACTTTACTATGGGTTGCGGAGAGAAGTCTCTGCTCAAGTTCCACAATGCTCAATTCTCTCTTGACAGCAGGTACTGACAACCCTTGCTTTCAAAGGACTGAACAGGCAAACCAGGTGTTGATGCCCCACCCCTTATATGTAAGCCTACTGGTTAGCCCTCCGACTCCCACCCTAGAATTGGAACAGGTTCAATTCCTTCCTGTGCCTGAGGAGGTTCAAACATACATCTACCTCCTAAGAGAGTGCCTTAGCCACAAAGCTATACATGGAGGGCAGGAAGCTTTTTCTGGCCCTGGGTTGGAATAACTCACCCCCGGTAAGAGGCAGGTAGATGAGTGCTAGGACCTGAGTGCCACCACAACTTGTCCCCACAGCAGCACAGCAAGAGCACCAGCAGGTGAACCCCCACCACCACTGAATGCCACCAAAAGCCCACACCCACAGGCTGGATTCAGTGGTTCTGAGGACCAGAACTGGCCCATGGGCTGTAATTTGCCAACCCCTGCTGTACATTTTTCTGGGTGAGGGCACTCTTCACTGTATTACCATACAGAAAGTAATGCTCGGTTTATTTCTCCTAGGGAAAGAAATAATTCAGCTTTAACATTTTATTTTAAACAGTCCTAAGAACAGGGAATGCTGCAACCCAGTCTCCTCCCCTTGATGAGTGCCCTAACCATTAGGCCATGGCGCCATGTTGTTTCAGACATAAGGGGAAATTTAACTTAGGCCTTGCATGTCCTGAAGTGCTCCAGTTTGTATTAGATCCAGCATATACTTCCTGGTAGAGTTCATGTGAAATCCTGGTCTTTTAATCTGATGGACTTTTACACCCTCTTTGCATAGGGGTAAACAACTACATCAGGTGAAAAGGAGTAGACAAGCACATTCATCAGATTCGTGGAAACAGAATTGCAAAGTGGTATTTTTTTAAGGGTACTGGGGAATAAGGATAATCCACGTACCTATTACATGGTTGTTTTACATTACATGGACGCCTAGGGAATGGCAAAGTCAGATGCTAGGAAGGAGGGAAGTAGTCTCAGGGGAATAGTTTCATTTGGGAGAATCCACACTATTGATTCCTTTATGGTCAGAGACCAGGAACCACATGAACTATAGTGGGATAAAGCTCTCCTCTCTCCCAGTCAGTCAGGCACAGATTGGGAAGTGAGGACAGGATCTCTTTTAAAAATAGAGACACCAGGAGGGCATAGCTACTGGCTGAGAAAGGACATTATTGAAAAGGGTCGGCTGGGAGAAGCTAATTGAGGCTGCAGTTGGGCTGAGCTGTCACAAAGGCCTCAGGGGGGCTGTAAGACTTCTAACCCAGCAAGATAGTAACTGTCTGCACCAACAGGAGAGCTGTTTGATTTGATTTGATTCTGAACAGAAGAGGAGTGTTAGGCCTGAGGAGCTAAAAAGGGGTTGGATTTTGTAAAGGATATCATAAACCTGATCCCAGCAAAAAGGATCTGAGGGATTTCAAGAACAGAGAGGGAACTGGTGGCCACATGCCTGCAGGCCCATGCCAAGCCATAACGGAGTGTGTGTTGGGGCAGTGGCATGCGAAAAACAACTGTGTATGTCAAAAAGGGGTTAGCTGTTTGAATGGCTAACTTAAATCATCATCATGGCCAATTACTCCATGACTATTTATTATGTCTATCAAACAATATCTAGACCTCTCTCATGTGAGATTAATTAACTGACCAGAAAAACAAATTGACAACAGACCAATTTCCTTCAGAATCATAGAATATCCATATATCCAAAATGGTAATATAATTAGTTACAACTTTTCATCCCTCATATGCTTATAATAATAGTTAGGATGTGGTGATGTTTGCACATGGTTTTGCACAAGGAGTAAGGTAGTGGCCATATCTTTGTGTGAATGAAGTGTCCTTTTTCTAATTTGGTTATAGTGAAATGCAAAAGTTTTGTTTCAGATACCATTATAGTTAGATTTTGGATTATATTTGGATGATAGACTTGGTGGTAAGAATCAGCCTAAAATCAGCTATGGAAGAGATGTATGGTAGGTGCATAATAATAGCATACGGTTTGAATGTCCTTGAAAACATATTTTTCCTATTAGGGTATGCTAGAGACTGATGAGAATTAAAAGGTATTTTTTGACGACCCGACAGTCTCTATATTTTCCCATGACTACTTTAAAAATATACTGAAAATTACTAACACATTACTTTAAAAAAATGAACATAATAGTTGTGAAATACATTGTGCGTTTTATATTACATACATGGTGAATCTTATTATATATTACATACATGCACAGTTTGTTTTCATGTATATTTGCTTAATTTGCTTAATGCTTATATTATGTTTAGCTCTGCAGCAAAACTCATGGCTCACTTATTTTTTTTAAATTCCATATATTTTTGGAATTAATCTGACTATTCAGAGAATCAATCCTACCCTCACTTTCACAAGTGTAACTTCAGGGGTGCTATTTTTTTATTCCCATGGCTAAGATCAAACAAAAAAAAGCAGACGTGTGTACCTTTTGAAATAGAAAACACATTCATTCTCTAACAAACCATATGTTTTATAAAAATCATTTCCACTAGAAATGAAAGGCCCACTTCTCAGAAATCTAAACTCTAGCTGAAGTGAAAAGAAGTCTGCATTTAACAGTGGTAATCTAATCCTATAAATTGCTGGCTGGTTGACTTGAACCCTGTTGACTTAATTGGCAATACAGTAGTGTCAAACTAGAAAAACTTTGTTTTTGTGGAGCTAAAAAGTTTGCAATGCTACAAAAATAGATCACTATAGGGGCTTCTGCACATGCACATCCCCCTGGCTGGAGTGCAACAGCTTCATAAAGGCAGGCTGTCCAGCCAGGGAGCAATAAAACACTGCTTCTTGCACCCTAGTCCTCAAACCACATCCCAGGGGAATCTGTCAGTGAGTAGGAAAGGCTCACCAGCAAGCTACCTTGATCAGTTGTCATTGCTGTGGCAACAGTAGATGGGGCCCCTCACAAGCCACCTGTGGCAAGGGCTGATCAAGTAGTGGGAACTGGCTGATCAGCCCCTGCTGCCACTGCAACCCTGTCACCATTGCTGATTGGTGGCAATGGCTGATGGGGCTGCTTAGCCAGGTCTCCCTGACAGCTTGTTTGCTGGGCAGGTTATCAGAGAGTCAGCTGCTGTCTCTCCCCCTCCCCCCCACACTTTGGAGGAGGAGAGAGGAAGCACAGCATTGTGGGATACTGTAGGGCAGAAAGACCTGGAGAGACCTGTACGCACATTAAATTGTCATGGACAAGTTTGAAACAGCAACTCTTTTTGTGGATCCACCATTTTTGTGATGGATTTGCCATTTTTTAAGTGCTACAAACAGCATGAACATGTAGCCTCTGGCTTTTTTGTCATGATATGAGTATGTATACATTGTGACAAATGTAACCTGTGTCTAGGGCCACAGTAATTGGAAAAGAGCAAGAAGTGCTTAGCATCCAGAGGGATGAGATCTTTGGCTGCCACAGACATCTCTGTTGTTTAATAAATTGGAAAGGAACATTTTGAAAATATTTTAAATATTAATAGAAAATAAGTATAAGAGATTAAGGATTTAGTCATGTGCTATACTGATAATCTCTTAATTGGATGCTGAGAGCCTTTGTCCCCTTTTGAAAAGACGTATTTAACTCATAGGATCACATTTTCCCATTTAAATTAAACATGTCCATATTAATAATCATGTGCTCCCAGTTAATAATATCATCTTTATGTTCCCAAATTTAATGAACATCGCAAATCATTTTAAGATTATAATCAGAATGTGTGATTTGCACTTTGAGATAGACAGAAAATATATGAAGATGTAAAATAAGAATCTTCTATTTCATCCACACATTTTTGATAAATAGGGCACATAGTACTGCAAGTTTTGTTGTCTGTGATGTTAAAGTAAGAAAGTATAAAACCATCAAAATAATTACATATTAAGGTTTAATAATCAGCACATCAAGTTCAGTTCTGCATAAACAGATACTCTTTTTCTAATTTGTTTTGAGTCACTTCCATGTTTACCGCTATTGCCACAGCTTGCTTGCTTCACTGTATTTTTGTATCAGTCATTTTTTTTTTAATCACTGGAAAATTTAAAGCTATTTGCTTCTTTGTAAAATATTGGTGTATACTAATTTGGATTGCTTTGCTGTCATTGTAATTTTTGTTGCTTATTTGTTAAAAACTGACAAAGTACAAGACACAAAAGTACAAAGACAATCTTCTTCTCCAAAGAATTTATAATCTCAAAGACAGGCTCAGAAAAAATGGATTGGAAACCCTAAATGAGGGAGTAAATTTGGATTATTTTTAATTAATCTGTTCTGGTTTAAGTAATCCTTTCTCTTTTTGAAACATACTCTGTAGTCTTAGCCATAACTAAGTTTCAACCCTGACAACACCATCTGAATAGTGGTACAGGGGAAGGAAATGGGAAAACAATCATCACGTTTGTAAAACAGAACTAAATCATTCCTTCCTGAATATATACTTGTGGAAGGGACATAGTAAATCAAGAAATTCCACATAATGAATGCTGTCAGTTTTCCATAGATGAGGGATGTCAACCTCATCCAAGCCTATGGACTGGAGGCTCTCTACGCCAGTCTGTGGGGCAGTTTAGGTTTTGCCAGAGCCAGAACATAGTGTTGGTCTGGCAGGGTGCTGTATACAGCTGGGCTGTGTGCAGCTGGACCACATACAGCATCCATCTCACTGGTCCAGACTAGGTGCCACCTGTAGCACATGCAAGCCCCAGGGCTTGTGCTGCCTGTGGCATGCTGGACCCAGCACCATGGGTGCTGCATATGGTCCAGCTACATGTGGTGCCCCACTGGACCAACCTCGTGTGCTGGATCCAGCACAGCCTGATCCAGACAAGCCCCAGAGCTAGTATGCCCGGTTGGTCCAGTGCAGGCACTGCATACAGCACATGCCCTGCACCACCCCTCGATGCAGCAAACAGTGCCTGTGGCACTGGGTCCACCCTGCATGCCAGGACAGCCCTGCACATCACATGTGGCATACTGGGTCACTCTAGAACCATGGGCTGGATCATACAGCGCTACAGGCTGGATCTAGCCCACAGGCCTTATGCTTGACACCCCTGCCATAGAAGAGGGGCTAGAGAGCCCATGGAGGGACCTTAGCAGGAGTTAATCCATCAGGCAACATTAACTCTAAATCAAGAATCTGTAGGAAACTATGAGGTATAACTGGGTAGTTCTGCACCTTGGGCTGCTGACAGTACTGGGAGAGTGGTGGCAGCGGCTGCTATTTTTGCTCCCTCTGTCCCCAAAAGTCAGTGCCTGGGGCTAGTCCCCTGGTTGCCCATCTACTTTCACTAGACATAGGGTCAAAAGGGACAATTACACTAAGAGCAGTCACCCACTTACCCATATCACTATCAGAGTACTGCAGAGTTCTCTCCATGAAGCTTCAAAGGAAGTGTCAGGAGGGGAGAGATTGTCCATTCTATCTACCCATCTATCCTTCTTTCCTTACTTAGTTTTTCTATAATGATAATAGCTGAGGTATCTAAGTATTAATTTACTTAATTCCCATTCCCTTCCCCCTCGGAGCAGAAAGGACAACCTGACTCAAAATCTTTTCAAAGAACTTTGAGAAACATCATACTTGGGGGTTTCCCAACTCTGGTTATCTCAGGATATTTACAGCACAGTAAATTAGTGTTTTCACTAATTTTCCAGGCAAAGAGTAAGTCGTATGTCTCATTTGAATTCTACTTCTTTCCTTCCATAATATATTACTTCAGTAATAAGATACAACAGTCCATGTGTAAGTGGTCTATTGAAATGTGTCTCCTGTGCATTGTAAAGAACAAGGCTGAGTAACTATAACCACCCAAGTAGACTAATTAATGTAGAAGTGTACCAAATATATACCAATGAATGCATACCTTGCTGTGCATTATTTCTCTAATAATATAGTTATTTTGCATTTTATAGTAACTGAATTATAAAAATATGTTGTGTGTATTTCATTTACTTTTTTAGGGAAAAACAGATTATAGTAAAAGGTAAGTTGGACTTTGGTTTATTATTTGTAATGAATTTTAAACGTTGTCATTTTAAAGTTGCTTCACTGAAAGGATAGAAGTTAATCATGAATCCTATTTGTCTACTGGGTTAAGAATTAAAAATGGAACAGATACTAGTGTGGCTGGTAACAGTTAATTCCTCCAAACAAATTTAAAAGGCGAGATTTTTGACACATTCTCTTAAACAGGTCACAAGAGAAGAAGGACAAAATATAAAAGATGCATGTACTGAGCTGTATGTTCTCTACTGTTTCTGTGATTGGAAGAGAGCAAACAGCTGTTGATTTAGGCAACCAAATGGATACAGAGAAGGGACTGCCAGCTCTATGGTCTCCTTTCAATGGTTACACAAAAGCAGTTTTCCAACTCTGCCAACATTAATTTATGCTGGATCCTCCACAGTGAGGTAACATCTCCTCTTTGCTAAAGAGGGCTTAAAGGAGGCACTATGGAAGTTGTACTGCTACAGGGCACAGACAAGATCTCCAGGATCTCTGCTTTGGTCACTGCAGATAATGGAGATCAGCATTTGTTGAGGAAAATAATAAGAATCTCAAATCTTAACCTCTTTAACTTTTTATTTTAAATTATTAAAATAGCAGATGTCTTTAACTGCTTGCTTTTTAAAGCCTGATTTCTACATTTGCTGTTTTAGAATTGCAGGGCCTCTGTTCAACTGTCACTTTTATTTCCATCCTGGGACGTGAGCCTGTTAGCTTTCACAAATGGCAACACTACATACATTATCAGCAGTTGAATGGCAAACCGCAAAGGAGCACCAAATCCTTCAAGAAATGGTAGAAATAGAGTAGGTGTTACATCTCCTTCAGAAGCAGCAACAAACTAAATGCCAGCTTGGAAGAGTGTGCTCTTGTTGTTGGTGACCCAGGTTTCTTCCTGTATTAGGGCCACACTATGCTAAGCTTTTCAGCTCTGAGGGGCCAAAAAGCCAGTGTTGATGGCCACAGGAGGGTCACTCCTGCAAAGGACTGTGGTTTACAGCTGGTGTAACAGGCTCCTGCAGTGCTTTCTTCCCACTGTTTATGTGTAGATAAGAGGACATGGCAGGGACTTCCCTGTATCCTGCTAAACCTCACTCACTCTCAGATGGTTCTAAATTATGACAGCACACAGCTGGAGAGCAATTGGGATATTGCAATAGCAGCTATAAGTTACATTGGTATCCCCCTTCTGTGGGGATACCCACAGAGCTATGCTGTGTGTTATTTGGCCACAGATGAGGATCTGGGTCACTGCCATCTAGCTAAGTGGTATAAAACAAGGGATTTGACTAGCTGCGGTGATTAAAGAACACAGGGCAATATTTGGAAGAACAGGGTTGCTAAAATGCATTCTTCGGGATGACCAGGGACCAATTAAATACAGTCTTCTCAAATTCAATCTATAGTTAAGTTTGGAATTCAGCATACTGCTTCACTTCCTGCTTTACAGTATTTTGTAAAATGGGGGTGCACTGTTAAATATCTATAGTCTCTCTTCCGGCAAGAGCTTACAGTATCCTAGTGATTAATTAAATTGTGCCCTTATATAATGTGAGCATCAGCTCATTAAGTGTTTTGGGATTTATGAGGTTGAACACCAATTCATAACAATGCTGAAGAAGTTACCAGTATTTTGCATAATAGCTTTGAATAGTTTTATACCCAGGATGCTACTTCTTCCAGGGTTTCTTTTACTGAAAATGTGTTTAATTCTCTAGATTTTTTTTCTTTAATGAGAAATTAAAATCATACTTGCCATAACCATAGATGAAGCACTATTAAAAGCCACTGGCAGTCTCCTCTGACAAAAAAAAAAAATGCCTGCCTTCGATGGCACTAGCTCAGCTGTGGTTTCCAGAAGTTGTACCTGTCTGACTCTGGAGCTTTTAACTTTTACTCTTAAAAAAAATTAAAAAGAATAGCACAGTGCTTTAAACAGCACAAACCATTTGACCTTTTTACTAAATTAAAGAAAAATGTTGAAAAGAAGCACTATGGTGCATTCAGCACTTTTAAAAACCATAAATGTGCTAATGCCAGGGAGAGGTCTGCTAAAATCTGAAGCCAGAAAAAGAAGTGTGAAAAGAGGAAGGCGGGGGGGAGCTAACATGTATGCATTTTGAGTAAAAATAAGGGAAAGATGTTGTTATTTTAATTGTAGCTTTATAATTATATTATTTATTAACAATGAAAATAATGATTTTAGCTAAAGCGAGCATTTTAAAGGATGTAAAAGTCAAATAGTTAGATGCTTCTCAGTCTTTTCTTTTTCTCTTTTTTTCTCCAACTCTAACAAGATTGCATCATATTTTGTCTCCCCTGTTTTTCTTCTTTTTTCTCTCATTTAGGCAGAAAAATCTCCTCTGACACTACTGCCATCCTTACCAGATTGCTTGTGGTTGCATTTAAATGAATTTGCCATGGCAGACAGCAGGGAACAGGTAGCAATGCTTGCTACTGAAGATCGTCACTTTCTACAAGACTTTAGTGAACATTCAGAATTTCACTGGCATCCCAAAGATCTACAGGCACTGAAAATTATATCCTTTGACTCTAGAAGATTTGCAGCTGGTCAAGGAAGTTGGGAAATATTCCATCTTTTTCAGACAAAGATATTCACATCCTAGAGAAGACGGTCCTAAGGATACTAATATTGTGCAGCACTGTGTAATATATTGACTGCAGTTTGATTTGGTATTCACCCAAATCCAAGATGACTTTGAATTTAAGACAGTCCCCTCTGCCAATAATTAGATTCTATACATAGAAAATTATAAATGTGTTAAAATTTTACATGTATAGAAACTAATTATTAGAGGGTTGTCTTAAATTTGTCATCTCCAGCCCCCCTGCCTCCCTCCCATCTTGCTGTGGCAGTGAAAGCAGTGGCAAGGGGCTACATCCCCCTTGGTTTTCATAGATATCTGACCCAGCTGGCTTCTTGAACTTGCTCTGCCTAGTTTTTTGGCTCTCATTTAGATGCCTTGACCCTGGCTACACTTTGGACCTTTGGCTATTGGCTGGTGCTGATCACTAGGGCTGTGTGAAGCTTCGGTCACTGTTTTGATTTGGCAGAGATTTGGCTCAATTTGGCAGCTGAATCTCTGAATCCAAATTGCATCAGGAGACCCTTTAATCTCTCCAAATTGAATTGGAACCCTCCAAATCAATTCAGAGAGATTCGATAATTTGGACGTAGACAGAGCTTTAAATGTTTTTTCTACATACCTCAAGGTACCAGGCAGCTTGTGAATGCTGAGATGCTAGGGCAGATGGAGTGTCCCACAGGAGGGGCGGAGGTCCTCTGTGGAGCACGCAGGGTACCGCCCCCCTCCACCTGCTGGCTTGGCGACTGATGCCTCCTGGGTCTGGCGGGGCACCAGTTGCCAAGTACTTCTGGTCTACTTCCGGGTCTGCTGCTGAGCACACCGGGGGGGCGAGGGGGGGGAAGGCCTGCACTCCTGTGGGACTCTCCATCAGCCCCACCGTTGTAGCATTCATGGGCTGCGTTCATGCAGCATTCATGAGCCTGGACCTTGAGGTATGTAGAAAAAACATTTAAAGCTATGTCTATGGCCGAATCGCTGATTCTCCAAATTAGCATCGAATCTTCAGATTCGGATTTGGCCAAATCTAATCAGCACAGTGATCTGAATCAACGAATGGAATCACTGTCCTTGATTTGGGCCGAATCCGAATCGAATACAGCCCATTTCGCACACCCGTATTAATCACTGGTCAGACTGCCTATGCCTCAGTACATGACACTACCTCCCTGGTGCCTATCCCCCAGCCACTTGCCCCCTCCCAATGTTTACCTTCATGACCCTCCGTTGTGCCTGTGTCTGCCCTGCTACCACTTACTCCCACTGCCACTTGCCCCCCTCAGTGCCTGCCCCTATGCCATGTGCCCTCTTGCATTCCCATGCCTATGTCTGCCTCCCTGCTTCTTGCCCCCCGCACTATACCAGCGCCTGCTTCTCTGTGAACTATCCTGACCAGTCCTGGTACTGGCCCCTCTATCCCCTGGTCCCCCTATCACAAGCAGCTCAAGCTGCTTTCCTTCTGCTGAGGCTCTGGGGCAGTCAGTGGTAGTGGCTCCAGGCCAGCCTGGCCAAGCAGAAGCAGTGTTGGCAGCTCTGTGCCTGGCCGAGTCAGAGCTGCAGGCAGAGCTGAAGGTAAGCAGTGGGGAAGGCAAGTGGCTGAAGGAATGCAGGTGGTAAGGGGGGCAGGCTGTATAGTTTCCCCTACACTCCCTCCAAGTTGCATGGGTCTCCCCCACATCCCTGCTCTCCACTGTGTGGTCCCCACAATGCACCCTCCACCCTCACTGTGCAGTCTTCCTTGTGCTCCCCTCACCACGAGCCTCCTCCACTGCATGACCCACCCTGGCTTGGGGCAGGCAGTGGCTCTGGCTTTGGTCCCAGGCCCAGGGCTTAAGATAGCTGAGCTGCCATCTGCACTAGAGCTGGTGCTGAAAACTAAGTGGGGGGAACCTCATCTTGGATTTGAGTAAATATGGTAGCTTTCTGCCAAGAAGCATTAGAAATACTAAACTTATATTTATTTTGGCTTGTAATCGTATATTTTGTAGTGTGGACACCATTCTACTATGAGGGAGTGAGCAGATCCCATTCATGTAGGCCACCACAGTGCAGCTTTTCTAACATGCTGAGATCCACAAATGATTTAAATCCCCTGAGTTTATATGAAGTTTTTAATTAATTTTTTTGCCTTTGTACTCTGATTTTTCGCATATGAAAAAAGATTTCTTGGGACTGACTCTTATTTACACTAAGGCCCCTATACAGCCCTCTGGCAGTGCAAAGGGGCCTTCCAGTGAGCATAAATTACATCAATCTAGCAATGTGATGGGAATCTTAGTGCAAAGAAGCATTTGTATTTATTGTTTTACTGACTTTAAGCTCTTATCTGGATTGATGAGGTGTTGCTGCAAAATTGTTGAGAATTATTACTTTCATATCTGAGTATCACTGAGCTTGCATACGAAAATTTCCACCTGATGAAGGCTCAAATGGGCCTCAAAATGCATGACAAATTATGACACCACACAGCTGGAAAGCAATTGGGATACTGCAATAGCAGCTATAAGTTACATTAGTTCCCCCCTCTGATTTGTGCTGTGTATTCTTTGGCTGCAGATGAGGATCTGGGTCACTGCCATCTAGGTAAAATGGTATAAAACAAGGGAATTTACAAGCTGTGGTGATGAAAGAACACAGGGCAATATCTGTAAGAATAGGCTTGCTAAAATGCACTTTTTGGGGTGACCAATTAAATATAGTCTTCTCAAATTCTAATATTAGAGAGATGCAAAATGTAAAAAAGATGCAAAATGAAAAACAGCAAAAAATAGAAAAGAAAGCTTCTCTGATAACTTGGACAGCTCACGGCAGCACTGTTTCTTTGGAACAATGAAATTGTCTGCCTCTGGCGTGAAATGTGTGGGCAGGAGACAAAGCTTTCTTGGGACAGCTGCCCCAGACAAAATAATTCACTACTTCCATATCAGCAAGTTTAATATCATTGGTCTGGTCATTATGAAGCTATTTACATCAGTGCAAATTTGGTATAAAGGACTAGCATTCTAATCTGGTAATGTTCTTGGTTTGTACTCACTCTGCAGTATTGTAAGTGACTACATATGTTATGGGGGAAAAGTGAATCAAACCCTAAAAGAGAACCCAGACCTCATTTCTTTTTGATCCAAACTCACTTCTTCATCCTATATTATGTATATATCTACCTTAGAATCTAGGAGTAGTCCTACGAACCCTTGGAGCATCCACATGCAGGGAGAAAACTTGAGATTAAATTTATACTGTGTCATTTCATGTTTTCTCAGATTTTGTCAATTAAGTCAAACTGCAAGAGGAGAGTGAGTTTTGACTTTACACACTGTGGCTTAAGAGCTGAGAATATAAATAGGCTGTCCACAGAGAAGAGGAGTTGAGCCACGGAAAATAATTAATCTTATCTGTCTAAACTTCTCTTAAAAACATCCAAGGACGGAAATTCCAAAACAGGTTTCTTCGTGGCCTGTTCCAATGCTTTACTACCCTCATAGTCAGAAAATTCTTCCTAATATTCAACCTACATTGTCTTTGTGGCACTGTAAGACCTTTGTTTCTAGTCTTGTTTTCTATAGCCAGTGAGAATTGTTTATATCCATCCTACATATAACCACCCTTCAGGTGTCTAAGACCATTATCAAATCCCCCTTGCCCAGTTCTGGGCACCCCACTTCAAGAGGGATGTGGACAACATTGAGAGGGTCCAGAGGAGGGCCACCCACATAATCCAGGGACAGCAGGGCAGACCCTACAATGAGAGGCTACGGGACCTGAACCTGTTCAGCCTTCACAAGAGAAGGCTGAGGGTGGACCTTGTGACCGTCTATAAACTCAGTAGGGGGGACCAGAAGGGTTTGGGGGAGATCTTGTTTCCCCTAGCGCCCCCTGGGATAACAAGGAATAACGGCCACAAGTTGTTGGAGAGTAGGTTTAGATTAGACATCCGTAAGAACTACTTCACAGTTAGGGCAGCTAGGATCTGGAACCAACTTCCAGGGGAAGTGGTGCTGGCTCCTACCCTGGGGGTCTTTAAGAAGCGGCTTGATGCCTACTTGGCTGGGGTCATTTGAGCCCAGTTTTCCTCCTGCCCAGGCAGGGGGTCAGACTTGAAGATCTACAAGGTCCCTTCCGACCCTACTTCTATGATTCTATGATTCTCCAGATTAAATAACCTTAGTTATATCAACCTACCCTCATAATTCATGTTGCTCAAACCTCTAATCACTTCTGCCACTCTCCGCTAAACTCTTTCTACTTCATTCACATCTTTCTTGAAGTAAGGGGCCCAAACCTGGACACAGTACTCTGGTTGAGGCCTCACCAGTGCTGAACAGAATAGGAAAATCACTTCCCTTGATCTGCAAATGATACTTTGCTTAATACAACCCAGTATGCTCTTGGCCTTTTTGGCAACAAGAACATATTTATGGCTCATATTCATCTTATGGTCTCCCAGGCCTAGCAACTCCCAGGTCCTTCTCTGTGGTAGCACATCTTAGCTAGTCTTTCCCCAGTCTGCATTTGTCCATGCAATTGTGCAGTCCAAAGTGCAGGACCTTCCACTTGCTCTTGTTGGATTTCAGCTGATGGATTCAGACCATTTCTGGAACCTAGCCCTACCACCAGCACGTCTGCAACTCCACCCAAATTTGTGTGATCTGCAAATTTGCTAAGTGTGTATTCAGTCCCATCCTCCAAATCATTAATGAAGAATTTCCTCTCAAGTTTCCCATTGCTTTCACATGTGCGCTTTCAAATTGTACAGTCTGAATTCTAGCATATAGAAATTGCTGGAGAAATGGTCTGAAATTTATTTTTTTTCTTTGAAATATGAGTTTCCAAGTGACTGTCCTTTTACTATAATCCTTCTACCTTCTAAGAAAAAAATATAAAGGGCTGCCACATTCATATGGATAATATATGTCTTGCAAAAAGATATAACACAATATTTTCAATTGTAACTAATATCATCTCCCTGATGCACACATTGAAGGAAAATAAAATTCAAGTATACAGACAGAACACCTACAACAATATGCTCATGCAATTAAGAAAAAATGAACAGTATTTCTAAAGCAAAATATTCCATACACATGTCATTTCAGTTTCCAGCTAAGAAAAACTGATTGTATTTGGGACTAGGAGTTCATGCTTGAGCCACCACAGGAAAGGATTGAATTCCCAGAATCTATACTGAGCTAAAGAGAAGAGAATGTATATTTGCAATAGTGGAGGCAAAGCCACCTTCAAAATCTTATTCATTGCCATTTTTGTGTCTAATTAATATTTTTGGGATGGTGTACCAGTCTTAAATAGGAAAGTTTCTGACAAACACTTAGCAAGAATGTACAGAGGCAGTAATGTTCACAGGGTAAGTATTGTTTCAATGAATTCAATTATTTATTCCTAAAATACTAGACATAATAGGGAAGGTAGTGCATATTAGTATAACAGGCATAAAAGACTTTATCTCCTGTCTGTCTGGCCTGCTAGTCCATCTGCTATACTTAGTACAGCAACCAACAGGAGTAAATTTCTTTTTTGCTTTAGAGTAAGGTACTTCTACCTACTAATAATGAACACAGTTAATTGTCCAATGTTGAATATAAAGGAAAAATCTTCTTCTGACCCTGCAGGGAAATAGTGCATTGAAGCATGAGATTTGATTAGCCTTATTTTCTCATCTTGCCTTGTTACTAGTATTGTAAGCTGTCTTGAAATTATCTGACCCTTTTAAAAGTCTAGCCACAGAATTTGTCTTAATTATCTCCTCTTGTGGTGTTGAATCGTACAGGCAAATATACCACAGTGATGGAAACAGTATTAGAACTTAGATAAGTAGATTTCATGAAGAAGTGTTCCTTTAAATTTATTCCAGGTGTACTATCCAGTTTAATGTAACTGAATTTTCCCCTAATTGTTACATTTGGGGTCAGGAAAAAAAGGAAAAATTGGTCAGTTTTCAGTTTGCTTTCACTTATCCCTAAGAATTATTTTCCTGCCAAAGCTAACTTCTAAAACTGCAATTTCTTATCAAATGTAGATTGTATTGCTTATCCCCTTCGTTATTCTTTGGGGGAGCTTTTCTATTTATGTTTTGAGGGATGTCTCATGAAGAGACACAAGTTCATATTAATGCCTCAAACTCCAGAAAGAACCTGGTATAAAAAAAGCAAGCAAGCAAACCAGCCGGCCTTAATGTTGATTATGATTGTCTTGGACAGTATGTCAGTAGATACATAACCAAGCCAGTAACTCCAGATGTTAGCAAATATGGCAAAGGACTTGCAGTGTGTTGATTATGTCACATAATGTGATAAGCGGTGCACATTTCCAACACAGTAGCACACTAGATCTCCAACTAGGCAATAATAATAACAATTGCATTTTCTCAAAAATCTCTAGAGTTAGAAACTTAACCAAAGAGTGTGTTGACTGGAACCACTCTCCTTTACAACTAGATTGTAAAGAAAAGATTGTTTGTCAAAAGATAGGGTTTTCTGAGAGTTGATATGTTCACTTCTTGATAATTAAATCAGAAGCTACACAGGGCTAGATACAGTTAGACACAGATGGAACTGCACAGAGTGTAAGACAAATACATTTTGGCTCACGAAGTAGCAACTGGACAATAATGAGTAGGTGAGGGAAGGAAAAGTTATTCCTACCTATGTCTCCATGTGAAGGATAGTAGATAAGGCAAAGGAGAGATATGTAACATTGTACTAGTGAAACCCAAAGAAAACCATCACAGAAACAGGAATCCTAACCTCTATAGTTTTATTTAGAAGAGTGTCAGTACTAAGACTAGGCATAATGAGGAGATAATTCCACCACATAGAGAGTTATTTCCTCCTAATACAGAGGACTGAGTCCACAAATATTTAAGGTCATAGCCTCCATTTCAAGTATAACCCTACTTACATTATGTATAGTCTGCTATGCTTATGTATACTCTGGTAGAGTTGTATTCTTTTTCTGCATACCTTCAATAGCATGCATATTCAAAGGTATTGGAGGCTACTCTCGCTGGAAGGGCCTGTTAGATCAGAACTTTGTGTCCACCAGGCTTCCCTTCCAAGGTTGTGAGATTGATTGTAGGTACACAAATGTTGAAAGCTGAAAGTAGCACAAAGGCTATTAAGGGGTCAGCACTCACTGTGAGCTGGGCAGAGATCTGCAGTGGGATCAACCTGTGGTTGCTGTTAATTCCAGCACAGCAACAGTATGTGTATTTATGAAGAGCAAGTGAGTTCAGATAGAACCTAATACTACATCTAAAAGAGCTGAACAGTGGCATAACTAGGGCAGCATGACCAGAGCAACTCCCTGGGCTGTCTTCTTGTTATGGGAGGGAAGGCTGCAGTTGATTGCCATGTGGTCATTATCATGCTGGTGGCATGGTGGCAATCAGAAATTGTGAGTACCTTGGGTACCTGGCTGTGTCACTATGTTTCTGGAGCTGAAATCATTGAGTGTGCTGTTGTATAGGCCATGGTCTGTGTGGCAGAGCACAGGTGGGGTGCTCACCACGTGACTTGGATGGCAGCAGGCTGGAGAACAGCCAGCAATGAGGGCACCAAGGAGATACCCCGAGGGCATGTTTCTAAGGGGGAAGGTGTGTGGTGGAGCATCAGTGGGGTACTCACTATTCTGGGGCTGTTACAAGCTCTGTGGGAGCCTACTTGCATAGCAGCAGGGGAAAGCCTCCTCCAGGAACCATTTTAAGGGGGAAGATGGGTGGCAGAGCACAGCTGGTGTCTGCCACTTTAAGAGCTGGCAGCAGGTGATGCCCCATCTCTGATGAGTGGCCAGTCTAGATCCAGGCCAGCAGAGCTGGAGGTAGCAGTTTGCTGCCAGACACCGAGGAAGGAAGGTTGCTGCTGCTCCTGCAACAACTAGGAGGTAAGGGCAGGAGCTTATGGAGATGTCTTGGAGGCTCCTGGTCCTGGGCATGACCTAAAACTACACCCTGCCGAGATAGGGAGGCCTGGTGGTCCTGCCTGTGGTGGGGCAGGGCCAGGAAATGCCAGGTTTGAGGACCATCCTGGTGAAAGGTAGGTTGGGGTGCCTTAATAACCCCTGCCCCCACCACCCAGTGGGTTACATGATAACATCAGAGAGAGAGGAGTGGGGCCAGGGACGTCCATAGGGGACACCTTGAGCCTATTAAGGGTGCAAGACCCTGAAGGGGAGTAGTGAAGGCCAGGTAAGCTTTGAGAAGCACCTGAGCCTGAAAGCACCTGTGCTGACGAGACCAGGGGCAGAGTCAGCACAACATTTTCTGAGCCGCCCAGTGTTCACTCAGATGAGGGTAGTGGGAGATGCCCAAAAGGCTGCATGCTTGCTGGCCAGGGAGTGAAGCCTGAGGACCCTCTGGGTGAGGGCAGGGTGAATGTGGTCCCCAGGAGAGAAAGGGCAGTATGTGTGAGGCCCAAGAAGGGTGGGATGAAAGAGACCAGGTGGGAGCCGGTGGAGAGTAAGAGGCCTTTTTGAGAGGGAGGTGGTATGAGTGTGACCCTAGCAGGGCAGAGTGAAAGAGACTTGGTACTGTGGCAAGTTGGGCCTGGCCTCAGGCTGGAGCTTAACATAGCTGTGAGCAACATCTGCAAGGCATGGGACACATAAGGGGACATAGGAGCGTGTACTTCTGGCTCTTAGACATCAGGGCCCTTGAAGGGCAGCCTCCCGCCTAATTATGAACCAATTACTTAACAGCACTTCAGGAGGGATGTGGACAGCATTGAGAGGGTCCAAAGGAGCCGCTTGCATGGTCGGGGGTGGGGGGCAGGCCTACAAGGAGAGGCTATGGGACCTGAACCTGTTCAGCCTCCACAAGAGAAGGCTGAGAGGGGATCTGGTGGCTGTCTATAATCTTACCAGGGGAGACCAGTGGGGAATGGGAGAGTCCCTGTTCCCTTGGGCGCTACCAGGAGTAACTAGGAAAATAATGGCCACAAGTTGACTGAGAGTAGATTCAGGCTAGACATCAGAAGGCACTACTTCATAGTCGGGGTGGGGGGGGGTAGGTAGGATCTGGAACCAACTTCCAAGGGAAGTGGTGCTCACTTCTACCTTGGGGGTCTTCAAAAGGAGGCTATGTAATCACCTAGCCAGGGTCGTTTCACCCCAGCATTCTTTCCTGCCATGGCAGGGGGTCGGACTTGATGATCTGCTCAGGTCCCTTCCGACCAAACTAACTATGAAACTAACTATGAAACATGGATTAACTCTTGGGCAAAGACTGATGTGGTAGCATTTGGGAGACATTTCCTAAGGGGGCTGCAGCTAGGCAAGCAGCAGCTGCAGGGATGGGAATGAAAGAAATTCTAAAAGCTGTGGGGTGGTCGAGGCACTTTGTATTTAGACATTTTTGTTATAAGGAAGTAATGGGATCTTATGTTTCACAGGTTTTGATTCAGGCTTTTGGCCGAACTGTAACAAGAAACTTCAGAGTTTTATAATAGAATTGTGATTTTCCTGCGTTGACCTTGAAGGTAAAGTCAGGATTTCATTAAAGATGCTGAGACAAATTGCTACATCTTTCTCATCCTCCTTACTTCTTAAGTCTGAATAGAATATTTTTTAGACTCTTAGAGTGCAGGACTCATAACAGAAGTGTACAACAAGATGTGAGGCGGGAAGCTTAGAATCAGATGACAGTTATAAATGTTATGGCTCAAGTTCAAAATGGTTTTCCACTTATTCCAGGGCCTCAAAAATTGAACAGGGGGCAAAAGAGAGGAAATGCTTTTGCATTTAATTTGTCTTGCTATTTTGTTACCACTGTGAATTTTGTTGTTTTAACTGATGTGCCTTGAACATGAAAAAGAGGATTGGTTGTAATCTGGCTCAGCGTCTTTAATGAAATGCTGAGCTTTCTCTCAGGTTCATGAGGGAAATTACAATGGGCTTTGTAGAAAAGGATCACAAACAAAAGGAATGTGGATGTTTTCCTGAGAAACTGAGTACTGAAAATTCTTTGGGACAAGGGACTCATGAATCCACATGTTTGTACAGCTCCCTGCAAAATGACTCGGCCCTGGTTAGAGCTTTCAGTTGCTACTGTACTGCAAATAGTAAATAATAATTAAAGAGGGATTTTATACCCTAGCTCCCTAAGGTAGGATTGCATGTATAATGGCAAGATCTTAGGTGCTTATTGCATTTTTGCTTCTTAATCTGCAAAAGGTTATTAACACACTGGTCACTATTTCACAGTTTTAACTGAGCCCACTATATATACCCCACTGTCTTTGACCTCTCTGGCTGTATAAAAATGAGCTTGTTATCTGATGGGAAAGCACAACCTCAACCTCTTAAAATGAAAATCAATAGCTAGTGGATTTTCTGTCCAAATGAACTCTACCCTCAAGCAGCTCTGACTATTATTCTTCCTCCCCACCCTGGCTGCTCCCACGGCGAGACCCAGTACAAATTGTACTGAGCTGCGTTTTTAAAATTTGGATATGCCTCTGGTGGTATGTGGCGAACTTCGGGAGGGTATGTGAGAGGAATGAATGGGAGGAAGGGAATGGGGAACTATGAATGGAGGAGTAAGACAAAGGAAATAGGACGGACAGGTCGTAAGGGCTCAAGAATTGCCATTAACTGGGTCAGACCATAGGTCCACCCTGCCCAGCCTCCTGTCACAGTGGCAGAGAGTGGATACTGATAGGGAGACAACTGGGTCTGACCAGGGGGTTTAGGGTTTTTTTTTGCCACTGTTCCCCTCCCGCTCCACAGTGGCTGGTGGGGGTCGCACAGTGCGATGGCAGTAGTGTCACCTCTCATTCGCCAAAGCAGAGCCGCAGAGGGGTGCGCTGCAATATACCGCGCTTCAAATGGGGCGGGGAGGGACGGAATGAAACAGCGTGAGGCAGGCGCTCCCGGCTCTGTCCCTCGGGCGCAGGGGCCCCGCCCGCACAAACGGCGCAAGGAGCACATCCAAGCCCTCGGTGCCTGTTTGCATTTCAGTCTCCACACAAGGGTCGCCCCCCCCCAGGCCCCGGAACATCTGCCCCGTGAGCTGCCAGCGCGCCCCGCTCTCAGCACCAGGCGCAGGCAGCTGCCCCGCCCCCCAGGCGGTTCCGCGAGCACACCCCCCCGCCCCGGGGCCCGGTTCCCGAAGGGGGAGGGGCGGGGCCGCCCGGAGGGGCGAGGGGGCGGGGCCTGTGCGGCGAAGGGAGGGGGCGGCGCGTACGGCCGTTGGCGCGGCCGTTGGGGGGCGGGGAACGGCCGTGCCGCGCGCCATAGCCGCGGCGGCGGCGGCGGCGGCGGCGCGCGCGACCGGGGAGGCAGCGCGTGCTCCGGGCGGCGGCCGCGCGCAGCAGCACCGGCAGGAGCTGCCGCCACAGCCGCCTTCTGCTCCTCCTCGTCCTCCTGCCCCCGCCGCCGAGCGCTGGAGTTGGTCGATGGGTCTGAGCGGCGCCCGCTGAGAAGCAGACGGGGAGACGGTGAGCGCCCCCCGGCCCGAGGGGATTATATCTCCTCCTCCTCCCCCGGGAATTATCGCCCCGATACCTCCTCGCGGGGATTATCTCCCTTCCGCCCCGGCGGGAGCGCCCTCCTCGCCAGCCCGCCCGTGGCAGCGCCCCGCGCGGGGCCAGGGGGCGGCCTCCTCGCGCCGCGCCAGGCCGGGCTGGGCAAGCGGCGGGGAGGCTTCAGCCAAGCGTTGACGCCGAGGCTGCGGCTGCAGGAGGCAGAAGCCGGCTGCCGGTTCCGTGCGGCTCTGTGAGCGGCCGGGCCGGGCCGGAAGCATCCCCGCTATTCCTGGCCGGGGGCCGTGGGAGCCCTGGGGCTTCGGCTTGGGGCTGCACGCAGGGAGGAGGAGCCGCGCGGGTGGGCTCGGCATTGGGGTGCGGGCTTGGGGGCTTCTCCCCGGACGGGTCCCCCCCCCCCTCCCCGGCTGGTGCTGTTGCTGAATGGGGAGGAGAGGAGGTAGGCGTCGTGTGGGGTGTTGGGGTGGAGGGTATTGCTGCGATGATGGACTGGTTGAGGGAGGAGGTGTGGAAAGGAGTTTGTTTTAAGGATTTAAAGATGAAAGTGAGAGTGAGTGTGTGCGTGCGTGCGTGTGTGTGTGGGGGGGGGGTTATTGCTGCAATGATACACTGGTGGGAGGGAGACTTTGTTTTAAAGGCTTAGAAATGAAGGGTAGAGCCAGTGAGTGTCTGGGGGGAGGGTGGGGTATTGCTGTAATGATATACTAGTGGGAGGGAGACTGTTTTAAGGGTTAAGAAATGAAGGGGAGAATGAGTGCATGTGTGTCTCTTGCTTGGGTTAGCCCGCTCCTTAGTTCTTTACTGCTAGTTTCTGCTGCAGATCTGCCAGCAGGATGGCTGACCAGAGCTGCAGAGTGCGCCTTAACAACTCTGAAGCACGGTGCCCAGGGTGACATCCATTAAACTTCCACTGACTTGGCTCTGTGAGGAGGAGGGGCCGCGGGAAATTGAAGAGAGGTTGGGCAGCTATAAATAGGCAGTGGACTAGAAGAGTCTCTGAACAAATCTTGGTGTGTTGGTTTTGAACAGATAGTGTCTGTTAAGCTAGTGGGGTTGACTATAGCGTCATAATATTCACTTTTATTTCGGCTGCGGTAGCCAGCTTGTCATCTAGTCAGAGCGCATGAAAAAGCATTACAACTATCGAATACTTTTTTGGAAAAATCATAGAACTGAACATGTTAAATAAATTAATTTAATTGGAGCTAGTTTTATTAGTAATTCTCATGAATTCTGTAGGTTTCTCAGTTTTCTCTGGAATGTCATAAGTTGACAAAAAACACATTCAGATTTTATGCTTTCTTCCATATTTATCTGAGGCTGGTTATTGTGTCATCTCAAGAAACCTATATTGCTCTGAAATGTTTTCAGTACCAAGGTAGAGGCAGTGGCCTGAGGATGATGATAGTCTTAGGTATGTATTTCTTTGTCTATTTTAAGTGAGACATTAGTTTTTAATTATGTTCTAACTCCTTTAATTGTGTATTTCTGAAGTGCATGCATCAAAGCTTCCCTTCTTTTTGAAGTGTGTGTGGTTTTTGGGTACAGATTCTAAAGATCACCTGTGTTTCAGTTTATCTTGTCAAAAACTACTTAGTATGGAAATTGACAAAAAAGACCATAGCAGCTCTTCAGAGCTATGTCTGTTCTGTTGCTATTAGTGGACTAACTCTGCATACCAAAAATCTCTGAAATGATTGAAAAGCTGTTGCAGCATATGTGCAGTGGATCCTTCTTGGAAGAAAACTATCGTCATATCTTTCCAAATGAAAGAGGCAGTTAACTTAAAGTAATAATCCATGAGTCTTTTCCATAAAATTTTATTCATTACTTACGCACAGTGTAAAACTAGTGTCACAGGTGAAGATCAAGCTCCAACTGATTTTACATCCATGCTGTCTGTCTCTTAGGAGTTTGATATGCCTATCTCTGCCTCAGAGGCCTATAACTCAATAGACTAGATATGTAGAGGGAGAAGGTGAACTGGGGTGTTGAGATTTAACCTTGGCTAGATTGTGTAGGAAGACAGTGGCAGATTTGGGTGTAGAACCAAACTAGCCCTGAGAGTTGGTGCAGTTCCCTGGACCACAAAGTCTTTTTAACATGCTTATCACAAAACTATTTCTACTTCTACAAAAGGAAAAGGATAAGTTTGTTTTTGCCTTGAGAAGTAGATGTATTGTTGTAATGGAGGGACCATCACTTTTTAACATTTTTATTATGGTAATAGTTGAAGGGCAATCCAGACCCAGGGATGCCTTGAAAAGAGTGGGTAAATGGAATATAAACACTGGTACTGCTTGAAAATATATTGTTTGATATGTTAAAGAATGATCTTCAAAACTGATGAATCAAAATTCCTTATTTTAGAAGGAAGGAAAGACAGTGAATGGATTTTAAGCAAGAGTAGGCTGACTAGTCAGAGGAGATCAGCTAGGTCTTGTGCAAACTTGAAAAAGGTC
The DNA here is from genome assembly GCF_030867095.1 of Alligator mississippiensis. Classification (NCBI taxonomy): domain Eukaryota; kingdom Metazoa; phylum Chordata; order Crocodylia; family Alligatoridae; genus Alligator; species Alligator mississippiensis. The sequence goes on along the minus strand of NC_081828.1, from coordinate 158,045,393 downwards.
ATGCTTCTGTAGAACAGGAACTTGAAGTACTGATTCGTACACTATATGAAATAATGCCAAATGACTCGCAAAATATTAAAGGGTTAGATGGAGGTCAAGAGAGTTCAGAAACCTACCTGTATTTTTACTCAATATTTAATTATTTTCGAGGTCTTGCTGATTTAAAGAATCAGCATGACTAAAATGCATGGGATGCTAATATGAAATGTTCTTGGCATGTAACTTTACAGATTTTCAAGAGCTAACGACTGAGTCAAATGTTAATGCCTGGGTCTTGTGACGTCCCAATGAAATACAGGTTTCCCTCACTTTATGCGGGTTCTGTATGTGCAAATTCGCTCTTATGCAATGACCCTTTTTATACCAAAGCTTCATTATATGTGAGGTAAGTTCACTCTTATACAAATGGTGTGGTGGAAGCCTGCAGTCAGCTGCTTTGTGTGGTGGATTGTGGGAGTGACGCACACCAAAATATAGTCTCACTTGTTGTCTGCAACACTTGTTTCTGTAGTTGCCATCCCTATTATGATAGTGTCCTGTGCTTGTTTGTACTGTCTGCTGTTGGTGAGTACCAAAATTGTCTTGTAAGTGTGGTAGAAATGGGTCTGGGGATCAGTACAGTTGAGGTCTTGGAACGTATCTATATTTGTTACATTGTACAGTGGGTGCCCTTTATGTGAATCTGAGTTATGCACTGTTTTCCAGGAACGCATGTACAGCATAAAACGAGGGAAGCCTGTACTAAAAGGAAATGCATTTAAATTAAGTTAGACTTTTTGGATGCTTGTTAGGAACAAACGACTTAAATATCAAAGCCACGTGCTCTTAAAATAGAGGTTTGGCTAGCTTAAATTGTTTTACTCCTGATTTTCTTACTTGAGAGCCTTTTGACTGATGATAGCAGAGCAGAACCTTTATCCTTGCTCGCTTCAAGAATATAACTTTTTTTTTTTTTCTTCAAGTTCATGGAGCTTGGTTAGGGTTTTAGGTTTTTTGCATCTTGTGCTGGTTTGTTGGTCTCTGGTTTCGATCTGCAGAAATGCAAAGGATCAGATCTTTTTCTGCCTAACTCACTTGTCTAGTGGGTGGAGACAGCTGTTGATTTCAAACAGGTTTAAGCCTTTGCTTTTAGATTCTGAATATTTTGCCAAAGTGCTGTCAGAATGCAGTACCAAAGTACTGTCATGAAGTAGCAGAAGGCATGCTTATTAACACATGTGCTAATCTTACTATAGTTTTGCTCATAGCCCCCCCCCTTCCCCAAACCCCACCTCTTCATCAAAATAATGTGAGCATGTTGGTGTTCTTGCCCAGGAAGAGTGACTAATTAGTTTCATTGGCTGTTGTGTTACGGTGCTATCTCCATCTAGTGGTCTGACATGCTTAGCCAAAATGCTGAAGTGATGTTTGACTTCAAAATTTACAGGCTAGGTACAGACAAAAAGGACTTGGTAGAATAAGGACAGGCTATTTTTTTTTGGCATGGCAAAACTATGTAAGAGGGAGAGGAATATTGTTTCAGTTTTTCCAAGAGAGAAAAATGTTGAAATGGAGATGAAAGGAGAAATGCTAGCAATTATACATTTTTAGAAATCTCTCAGAAGGTTGAGTGAAATTCTGACTCTAATCCCTTGGAAACAGATCTGCAACTACCAGTTGTACTGCACCATGCATCTGTTTGGAAACTCGTAACATAACATTTTTAAAAGACACTCTTTTTTTTAATCAACCTTTAAATACCTGTTCCTGAAATTGCTTCACCTGACATGATTTTCCTGTTGATGATAAAGTTCTGCTCAGCAGGAGAAACTGCTTATACAGCAGAAACAATGAAACATACTAGACACATTGCAGTCTAATCCATAAATGATAAAAGCAACTTTTTAATATCTTGTCTAGCAACCTTTAGGTTATAGGTATTGTATTACATTGTAACTAGGTAAAATGCTGCTGCACAGAATATGACTTTTAATTCAGTAGACACTTAAATCAACTCTGCCCAGACCTCACACGATAGATAGCCTTTACTTTTTAAGGCAGTAGAAGTGCACAAAGAACTATTTTTATGACCAGGACTCTCTCTTTTATTGGTGGCAAATGAAGGGAGAGGGTAATTATTAAGGTGCTCTGAAACTTAAGTTTTGTTTCCTTAAGCTTTTATGACTAGCTATGAAGCCAGGCAACTTAATGTCACGTGTATAGGTTTCCCTTGCTTTATGTTGTACATGAGTTCCTGGAAAACGGTGCATAACTCGAATTTCCGTAAAGGGAACCCACTTTACAACGTAACAAATAGGGATATGTTCCAAGACCTCAACTGTACTGATCCTGAGACCCATTTCTACCACACTTACAAGACAATTTTGGTACTCACCAACAACAGACAGTACACACAAGCACAGGGCACTATCGTAATGGGGATGGCAACTACAGAAACATGTGTTGCAGACAAGTGAGGAACACAGATCCACACAGGAGACTATATTTTGGTGCACATCACTCCCACAATGCACTGCACAAAGCAGCTGACTGCTGGCTTTCACCACACCAATTGCGTAAGAGTGAACTTACCTTGCATATAACAAAGTTTTGGTATAAAAAAGGTCATTGCATAAGAATGAATTTGCACATACAGATTCTGCATAAAGTGAACAAAACCTGTACAGTGATTTGGTGTGAATAGTTTTCCCCCCTCCCCCCTGAAGTATGGTAGACAGCTTCTGTAGCTTTGCTGCTGAATGTAGCTTTTGCTAAGCAACAACAGCAGAATGTACTGATCAGTGCTCACTCTGGTCAGTTTTGATCTAGAGACTTTTTTGTGCTGTTCTTGTTAACAGTAGTTTTTGAGCATCTTCCAAAAATTCAGTAAGTGATATGATTAGGATGTTTCATGCTTTCTGCCTCCTGCCCCCCAAAATGTGGGTTTGGTATTGTCTGCTCAAATATTTAAAGCAATTTCAAAAGTGGGGCCTATGTTGACATGGATAGCTGGTGATATTTGATGCATTAGTCTGTGAATTTGTGTTATAGTTTTAAGCTTGCGTACATGAGAGAGTCTTGCGGTTGGTTTAACAGTTTGCAGTGGATCCATTGTTTCTGAGCAGAGTTGTCTGTCAAAGTCCTCGTTCCAGAGTTTAAGATAATATTTTGGGTATCCCAAGTCAAGATCATAAAGTGTTTTGTGGATAGAGGCAGATTCTAAATTTGACTCTTGTTCTCTAGCCTAGCTTCCCATAGAGCAGAGAAGGGACAGATTTGCTATGCTTCTATTAGTTTGTGGTGCCGAGCTGTTGCAGCATTCTGCAATGTTTGATGTTTGCTAGTAGCTGATGGCAATATTCTCACTGCTTTGGCTTGAAAATCTTTTAGGCAGCAGAGAAAAGATTAGGAATCATGTCAATTTGATGTTGCTGTTGGTAGGGAGGGAAATGTATGAGTAGTTTCAAGGACATGCAATGGAGGTCAAGAAAATTGCTTGTGGGAGGGGTAAGAATTTTGTAAGTTTTTTAAATTTATTTATTTATTTATTTATTTTTCTCTCCAGGAGCTTGAGCATTTCATCTGGTAAAATACATTTCCTGCTCTATGAAAAGCTGTAGAAACCAGAGAGAACAGCAATTTTAGCTATTGATATGAAACAAAAGCTGTGCATTGCCTCAGATTCACAAAGGGTATTTGGTGGAATGTGGACACCTCTCACTAGTAGACTTCCACCCCTGGGTGGTAGACATGGCTTGAGATAACACCTATTGGCATAGACAACTTAGTTCAACAGGACCTGTCTGTTCCTAAATAGAGATTTAGTTGTATGCCCTCTAGTGGTTATATTAAGCTTAGGCGCTCATAGAGGGAAATGAACTCGTTCGTGATACTGAAACAGCTTCTTTTGTGTTTATATGCCATGTCATATTTTCACAAAAATTGGTGATGGCTCTTGTATAGATTAATGCATACAGTCACATCAACAATGGCCATAAATAATAGAAAAATGTTGCTCGAAGGGACCACAAGAAGTTATCTAGTCCAGATTCCTGCTTGGGGAAGAATCATTCCAGCCCAAGGGCTTGTCATTTTTACTTTAAAAAACTTGCCATAATGGACATTTCATAACCACAAACTGAGGTGCTGTGAAATTTCTTCATATGGTATTGGGTTGAAAACAAACATCTAGTTATCTGTTGGTTTTCCATTCATGACAAGTAGGAAAACCACTTGAGTCAACTTAATTTTCTTTCTCCTTCTATTTAAAGCAAGTGAGTTTATCAGCTCTTATGGTGAAAAGAGAATTTTTTACTTAAGCTTGCATCCAAATGTATTGTGTTATTAGGTCTTCGCAGTTATACTTCACTGCTGCTCATAGCATGCTCAAACAACAGTGAAGTGAAATAGATGTGGAAGTGACGTGAATCGCATCCTACTACAAGGTTTTGAGTAACAGGTCAGTTTTAATATGCTACAGTTCAGGAGAGCTATGAGCCTTAAGGGAGTGGTTTATGTAGAAAAGGAGTGGGAATTCTCATAGTATTTCAGACATGTTTCATAGGAATAAAAATGAATCAGATGTAAGGCAAATCTGTCAATGCTTGCGTTTTTTAGCTACCAGTTTCATTTAACGTTAAAATCCTGCTATTCTGTCTAGTTAAAACAGGAATGTCCAACCTTTTTGAATGTGGGGCTGGATCACAAACTTTTTATTGCCCAGTGAGCCATATTCAAAGATGTCACAGGAAGTGGTATCATATCAGGAAGTGATGTTATGTGACCTTTGACACCAATGAAGTTGCAGGGGTTGACATAGTGCTGGTTGACATGGCATGCATGCCTGGGTTGACATGGTGCTGCAGGAACCACTTGGCTACAACTGGGTTGACCTGGTGCTGGAGAAGCCGTGGGGCCAGGCCAGGGTTAATCTGGGGCCCGGCCTACTGGTGCCATGCCCAGGTTGACATGGTGCTGCAGGACCCGCCTGGGCAGAACTGGGTCAGCACCAGCCAGGAAAAGCAGCATGAAGCTGAAGCTGGCTTCCCATGTGCTGCTGGGGATGGGAGAAGGCCGGCCAAGTCTGCACCAGCCAGCAGAAGCGGCGGCGGAGCCAAATGTCGCTCGGGACTAACCGGTGCAGGCTCGTCCCGTCCCAAGCGGCACACAGCTCCGCCGCCGCTTCTGCTGGCTGGTGCAGACTTGGCCGGCCTTCTCCCATCCCCAGCAGCACAAGCGGCAGCGGAGCCAAGTGCCGCTCGGGACTAACTGGTGCAGGCTCGTCCCGTCCCAAGCGGCACACAGCTCTGCCGCCACTTTTGCTGGCCGGTGCAGACCGGGCTGGGCTCCTCCCGCCCCAGCAGCACATGAGAATCGGCCCCCTCAGGGCCTCGTGGGTGGGCGGCTGGGCCCGGAGAGCCGCAGCGCCCAGGGGGAAGACTGGCCGGGGGAGCAGGCACCGCCTTGCTGTGGGGCAGGGCAGGGCAGCGGGGCTGGCTTGAAGCAGGTGGGTGAGGAGGCAGGCATGGGCCGGCAGTGCCAGTGGCTGCTGCTTGGCCTCCTGCACAGCGCCGCTCCCACGGGGGTAAGCAGCTCCCCTTCCCTTGCTTCCGGCTGGGGCCCGTGGGCCGGCCCTGCCCGCCTTGCCGTGGCTCCGCTGCGACTCCGCACCCTGCAGTGGTGGCTCTGCGCCACCACCGCTGCTGCGGGCCAGATAAAATGGCTTGGCGGGCTGCATGTTGGACAAGCCTGAGTTAAAAGAACGCGAGATTACTATCAATTACAGTCATCTTGCCTTGGTTTGAGGCTGTTCACTTTTCTTGGAAACTTGAAGCAATGTCATAATGCTAAGTGTTATTAGTACTGTATTATTATGATTATACAATGTCCCTGTGTATAAACCATTCCAATGTTTCAGATTCTGTTTTAGGAGAAATGACTTTGTCCCTAAATATATGTCTAACTATGGATGAAGTCCTTGAACTTCTATTGCCCTTACAGAATCCCATAGCACAGGAGTAGCTAACTTGTGTCGTGGGTGCCTTATATAGCATAGGCAGCTTCTGCGTGGCACACAGCAGATTGAGGAATGGACAGGTGGCACAGTGGTAGACAAGGCAGGGAGCAGAAAGAAGAACAGAAGATTGAGAAAGGGATTGGAGTGGTGCTTGGGGAGGGGTATGGGGCTAATCATGGCACACCTCCCCAAAAAGTTTGGCGCTCTACTGCCATAGGAAAATCAAATAACCAAGGAAAGGATGTGAAGGGTTAAATGCACTGGAAACACTAAAATAAAAGAGCATCCCTTTTACTGCAGGCAACTTTGTCCAAGGTTCGCTATATTGTCTTAAGACTATAAAATTCCATATAAACCCATATCAAGACAGTACATTTTAGTTGAATGGAAGCTGCGTACAGGGCTTGAATAAAGGCAGACCCTTATTAAAGGTCAGGTATGAATTGCACTTCATATGTCATGTACAGCCCAACCCCTGGAGCAGGTTTTAGGCATTCAGATCCAGATTTTCCTTCTTTTTCTGTTTGGTAGCAGGTAGATGCAGGGAAAGAGAGAGTATAAGGTTGCATTTATATCCTTGCATGGTCAATTGACACTTCAGATTTTACCTCCTGAAAGTGTGAGCAAAGTGTTAGGCTAATTTTGTGTTCTGGAGAAAAAGTAAACCTTTTAAAGCTACCTTTAAAATATTAAATTTTATCTCAAAAAGACTGTTGTCAGTGATTGGCAATCCAAATGATTTCTGTATTTTCAAATAACAAATGCTCTGTCTAGTGTAATTTAGGTGCCTCTTTTTGTTAAATAGGGGAGATGTGGTTTTGGGTTTTTTTGGTATGTTCATACTTCTGAGTGTCCAACTTGGCACAGCTTCCTGACCATTTCTCTTGGACCATTTTGTATACCACGGGACCACTGAGAGGGCACAGTATACTGTGGAAGAGGGCTAGCTGGTCCTTAAAGTGTGATCACAGGTGTGTAGAATTGGGAGCAGTGCAAGGGTTTTCCTCATTTTCATTTGATTTGAATTGTTCCTCTTAGTTTGTTTTCATGACTAGCCCTGTTTGAGTTCTGTCTTTTAATTGGTTGCTTATAGTTTTGGGGTTAACCTTTTGTTCTTTGACTTTCATTATCCTTTATTATTAAAAAGTACCCTTTGCCTGACTGTATCACTACTCATACATGTTTTAATACACCAACTTGCAACTCTTGCTATTGTGTAAAACTGTTCTTCAGTTTTATTGTATTTAATATATGCACTGTTAAATACAGTATAGCTTTACATCAAGGATCATGTGTTACCATGTATAATACCCTTAGAGGATGCTGTGGTTTCACTTATTTAAATTGCTTCTCAGCTGGTGCTTTCAAAGGGCTTTGGATAAACAATGATATGCTGTAGCTACGTCAAGCTTCTTTCAAAATCCTACAGTTAAATAGGCCAAAATCTCACTCTTTCACTCTTTCAATCTTTCTATATTGAAATAAGTGAGAACTTTTTCTTTATATAGACTGAAGTGCTGTAGCAAGAAGCTTCGAAATGTAACTTACTAGCATAACGCTATATGTAGAAACTACATGGAAACTGTACAAATTAAATTAAACTGAAACAATCTTATAAACTAGAAGATAAAAAAGTCCCTTGGTCAGAAGGTCTTTCCATGCAAAACCACTTGAGTGGTTAGTGCTCAGTGGTGTCTGCAAAATTCTTAGCCTCCCTCAGATCTTTAAAATAGCCTTTTTTTATTTCTGGAGTTGGGATAACTATCTTGGCCACAGCAAAAACACACTCAGTAAACTTTCCTGAGGACAGAGTCTCCAGGTTAGCCTAGGACTAGTTCAATCTGGATTACTGTCACCTCTTCCAAGTGAAGAGTTGATGGCTAATGAAGTGATGGCTTTAGTTTAGGATTCCTTTGTTATAAAAGTAGGTTGGAATCTGAAGGCGATAGTGCTTGCTACTCTCTGTTGTTTGGATGGAGGGAACTGTTAGTACCCATGCAGTTATGAAGGAGACTGTTTTCTCATTCCTATAACTTTTCTCCCCCTCCAGTTGGTTGCCAGCTATTTTGTTAGAACTCAGCTTGTGCACACTTCAGTCTCACTAAAAAGTAAATATTTCCATGTTACAGAAAATGTTGATATTATTCTAACAGAATCTGAAGAATACATGATGAGAAATTTTAATTGCTGGCTTGATTGAGATTATGAGCTTGGACACCTTTTTGAGTTAGAGGTTTTTTGAATGCTTGTGATAATTTTGTCTCTAACTCCAACTGTGGTAGGATACCTGCAGCCTCATTGAGAGTCCAGCAGGTCAGGTGAGGGAGCCAACAAACAGCTTAAAATAAGCTGCATTCTCTTTGCTTCAGCCACATGGTTTTAGGATGGAAATCTCATCTATCTTGCATTGATGGAGTAGCTTGGTATGCCTTGGGAGAATACTTTTTGGTCAGAAAACTAATTTCTACTATTCCTTTATCTTCTTAGGGCAGCCTGAACAAATGACAGCCTTAAAGGTCAACAATCTAAATGTCGGCTGACTGAAGTGGCACTTCTATCCCCTTGCTGCGATAGGCATGGGCACTTCCCCCTTCACTGCACTGCATGCTTGCATGTTTCCTATACTGTTGGAAGAGTAAGACAAGACAGAACTTGAACAGGAAGCCTAGGCTGAAGTTGAGATTTAAGTTATGTAGTTTGGATTGCAGTCCAACTACAGACAAATGTGGTATGTGGAGGGTGGCATTTGCTTACTAAGTCAATAGTTAAAATTATAACCTGAGACTGAAGGATGGAGCCCTTGGCCTTTTGAAGCCATAATCAACCTGACTATGGTGGTGAAATCCACTTTTAACCTGGATGAATCCTCATGAAAACAACATCAATAAAAAGGATCTTGTTGATGGATTAATCTTTGCTGCTAGTCTCTTGTTCTAAATCAAAGATGTCTTTGAGCCTGGTACTGTCTTTCCACTTCTAAAATGTGTCCCAGACGGTAATAAAATAGAACTAGTATGGGGTTTACTTGTTTCTGCAATGTGCTAAAGCTTCATCAAGTTCAAGCTTAGGCAAATGTTCCAACTTCTGAAGCTGCCTGGATGAACTGGCTTGAGTAACTTCAGTTGCTATATGAATGGTTCTTGTATGTCTTTTCATGTGTTCTTCATAACTTATATTGTCATCTGGTTGTCTTGTTTGAGATGAGACTGGCAGTTAAAATTCCAGTTCTTGTTTTGGAAATAAAACTGGTAGTAATTAATGTGCCTTTACCCAGATACAAATAAATGACAAAATGTTTTTCATGGACTAGTGGGTCATAAATGACTGCTTCTTAGGCTTTGTCACTGTGATATTGAGTTTCTTTTGACTGAAGCAGGAGGTAAAACTTCTTTAGTAATGAAGTTTTGTTCCAAATTGGATTGTCTCTGCTACAATGTCCAAAAATCCTTATATTGGCACAACTGTTACAAGTGGCAAAGTTTGACAGGGGGAGAGAGAGAGTACGCATGTGTGTACTTCAGCCAGACAATAATATTTGAAGAATTTCAAGCTGCGTTTAAACGTTCCAGATTTGTTACTCTTGAGTGACAGCTGAGCGTACTTTGCTGTTTTATTCTCAAGTTGCTTTGTGGATGAGATCATTTGCTTTGGATGCTTGGCTTTTGGTCTGAGAGGCTGCAGGAGATCTTTAGAATTTATTCCCTGGGCCTCTCTCCTTTTTGATTATTAAAGATCTTAAGTTGACATTTTGCACCTGCTATCTAAAGGTGATGTTTCTGTTAGGTCTCTTGCTCCTGACTCATTCATGCAATATTGGCACTTTTTGTCTCTAAGGGCTGTTACAGATCAAGCAGAGCATGAGTCAGGTTCCCTTCAGGGAGTAACCAATGATGGTCTGTAGCTTAGAAATGTTAGTCAGCTGCTCATTGAGTACAATCGGTGCAGAAGCTCCATGTGGTGGGTTGTGCTTTGTGGATCGCATTCCAGCTGTTCATTTGATCTCGGTATGGATTATCCTTTTCTTGCTATATTTTTACTCTCCAACTGGGTTTCATAACACTTTAAATTTTTGGAGTCTTTTGGTTTTAACTTTTGTTTTGGCAGTGTTCACAGCCATATCTTCTGGGCCTCTGATTTCTTGGAGATTTGCCTTTTGCATTTTCACTTGTTTTAGTGTTTGCACACCAACAGTGCTCATGGTTCTTGGGCCTAGAATGCCTAGAATCCAATGCTATCTTTATCTCATGTCCTTACAGTTCATCTATTCCTGTGTTTTGATTCTGCTTGCATTTACTGGTCTGGTGCTTTTCAATGCCCCTTTACTCCTTTCTGTCATCTGTACCCCCAACACTTCCTGTATGGCTTCCAATGTCTAGAAAATGTTATCTGTGGTTCTTGTGCCAACAGGCTTATCCCAGATCCTATGCTGAGCAACCAAACCACAGAAATGTCAGGATGTTGACATTTCTGATATTTGAGGAAATGGCAGACTTATTCAGCTTGTCATGATACAGAGGTAGTCCTAATCTTTGCAGGTTCAGGCTTGGAATGGGTAGGACATGGTTCTATGTAAATTGACTTCTAAAACAAGTTTCTAGCTAACTCGCATTTCTACCATTCCACAGGTAATTCCATAACTTCACATATGGTTGTCAATTTTTCACCTTGATAACTTCCAAGAGTATTTACTGGCTTTGAGCAGGAAGAAAACTTGCTCTTCCTGTCTCATTGTTAAAAGTTGGATGTACACAGTGGCCATGGCCAGATGAGTGAGCACATGCCTGTCGTGGCATCTCCAGCCAGTTTGAGATGCCACAGGAGGCACTCCATGAATGAAAACATGTTCCCTGCACTGCATATTTTCAGCATGGACTCTACATTTTGATACTGGAAAAGCCTGGTATCAAACGAAAAACCTGGAAAAAAAGCAGCACAGTGTAGGGTGTGTGCCTGGAGGCAACCAGAAGCTGGGTCCTCCAAGGAGATGCTTTAACACCTGGCCAGAGTGTTTCTATGCCTGCTGCGTGCCCCTGCTGCTCCAGCGTTCTGCCTCAGTATGCCAGAGTGAATAGAAGTGGGGTAAGGCTGGCAGCAGTGGCTCGGACCCAGGCTCTGTCCCCTGTAAGCAGGGATGTAGGGTTTGTGTTGGGGGCATCACATGCCTGCCCCTCCCTACCCCACTGCAACACATAGGCCCTGGCACTGGCAGCAGTAGCCAGCCAGGCGACTGGGGGCTCATGCCCCACTGCAGGGCTGTGCCTGCAGTGGTGCAGTGCCGCCTGAGACCTGGGGGCTGCACATGGCGAGCAGAGCAGGCCCAGCCTGCTGGCTCACACCTTCACAAAGAATTGGGTTGTGGAAGCCTAGCTCAGCCCGATGGTGTGTGGTTCCTGCATGTGTTGCTGGTAGCCCCAGGTGGTGGCAGGAGCCGTTCCTGTTTTGAAGGCATGCGCCAGCGGGTTGGGTCAGCTCTGTTTGCCATGTGCAGCCCCTGGGTCTTGGCCATGGGGTTGTGCCTGCAGCAGGCCATGAGTGGGCCAGGGCTGTGGGCTTCAGGGGCTGTGTGCTGTGAGGAGGTGGGCATGTGGCACCCCCCCCCCCCCCCAACACACACACATGCACACGAGCACTTTCCAATCCCCGCATCACCAGAAAGGATGGGTCCTAGTGGCAGGAGCTGTGTTCACAGGGGCAGCTGTCCCCACATCCTGGTTAGCAAAGGGGGACAGGGGGCTCTGATTTTTTTTCTATAATAAACCAAAAGCAAACACCAAAGCATAAGATATTTAGAATTTATTTTGCTATGATGATAGAGGCACTGGTAAGCTTCCAAATTGCTTTGAAATTGTAAATATCTCAATAAAATATTGCCTGACTGATATGTCGCCCTTGCCATTTCATTTTAATCATGGAAGAACATGGATTTTTCTGGTATTTTAATGAGTGAATCTGGGATTTTGTTATCGGAGAATTTGAAATTTTTAAACAGGGAACACCAGGATTCCTGCTGGTGAGGCAAGTGGCAAGACCTAGGCAGAGAAGCCTTGCCCAGGCCTAGCATCAGGGACCCAGCTGGAGGGCAGGTGAGGTGGCTGACTTCCTGGCCATTTGGGGTTAGGAGGACTTCGGCAGTTCAAAGATGCTCATTGTGATGGCGCAGTCTTCCAGGAGATAACTGCCCAGATTGCAGGGCAGAGGCACATATGGCAGCAGTGCTACATGAAGGCCAACTGTACAGCCTTGGCCCACTGGCAGCTGGCCCAGAGGTGCAGGCAGTGCTGCTGCAGTGCCCATATCAGAACCCAGGCGGCTGTGCAGTCTTGTCCAGGTCTGGCGGATGTGGGGCTGTAGGTGCTGGCCTCAGCCTTCAGCTCTCCCTGGCTACAGATGCGGGAGAAGCTGGGCAGGGTCAGTTTGCCCTAAGTGGCACAATTTGCCTCACAACAAAGTGCATGTTCAGGCAAGTATGCTGAGGCACAGATCTCCAGCACAAATTTGTGCTGCTGCTGCTGTTTGATCTGTTGCAAGTGCATGTGCCTGCATGTGTGGATGTGGCCAGTAAGAATTTCTGAGCTGCCTTAGATTCATGATAGAGGGCTAGTAAAGACAATAGCATGTGAAATGCTATGTGATGCAAGATTTCAGAACACTAACAGATGACTGTAAAAGGTGCAAATATTACTACAAAATTTCTAATTCCTGTTGCAGCTTTTTGAGAATGATGTGCTTCAATAGGCCTGCAACTACAGTGTCTCTAGTATTTGTTAATGAAGTGTTGGCCTCTGCTCAACCTCTCCATCCGTAAATTGGAAAAAAAGTATCCTGATTTTTTTTTTCCCCTTTAAACCAGGTAGTGTGGGTGTTATGATAGATACCAGCTGGGGTAAATGTATGGTTAATCATTCGGGTCTCTCCTTAATCAAGAGAGTGGCTTTTTGAGCCCTGTCAGCTAGCTGGCAGTCTGTGACTTCAATTTTTTGTTTGTTTTAGGTGAACACCCTGCTTTCTGATGGACTTATTAACTTGGCTTGTCCCTGTCCCCCCCCATAAACTAGGGAGAAAAAAACCTCAGTATGACCTTAATAAAAGGTCAGTATGGAGCAAAAATCCTGGTTACAGGGATCTCTCTTGGCAGTGGAAAGTGACAGCTGTCACTTTCAGTTCAGGGCTCCATGCTTAAGTATGTTGGTGTTCAATTTTGTTTTGTTCAGTTTTCTGATCTTTAATCTAGTCAGAGCTCTCATTTTCTGGTAGTCTCAAGTCACTGATTGACTGGAAACTTTCCTCCTTTCTTGCTTAATAAATGGTTCCTTTTTGAAGAAGATTGAGGCCACCTGAATCTGTCACCGTTTGAAACATGTGTCTACGCCGTTTTAGGTTTGAGGTACCCCTTCAAGAGACTTAAGACACCCCTTAGAAAATGGCAGTTCTGAGCTGTCACTTTGTTTTTGATTACAGAAAAGTAATAGAGCATATTTTTCTGTTGCAAAGAACTTCAATGTTATAACAGGCCAGAATGTTTTTAACACTATGGATTCCTGTTGAAATCTCTGGGTTTATCTTGTAAATCATGTTTGCATACCTAACAGTGCTAACATTTTGTCATACCCAATGGCACCCATGAAAGGCTGCCAGTGCACCCCCATGGTGCTGTGGCACCTTGGTTGAGAATCACTGACTTAAAACTCAATTACTTTTTATATTGATACCTTTATAACTAGAACACTACTCTATTGATTAGGTATCTGGACTTGCCTTGAAAGTCCAGACAGTAGTGGGAACATTCATGTCTCATCTTTCAAGGCATATGTTTGGGTGCAGACAGAAGTGACGCTTCTGTTCCATCTGGCCTCAAAGTAGTCTATAGCTGTGACCAAACACAAGAGCATGGCTGCAAACTGCTTCAAAAATGGCCTATCAGCCATGAACCCTCATTGCATGAAGATCAGATTAAGACATTTCAAGACATAGTGTTGTCTGTAATTTGTGTCTGTGGTGCCTCCCAGCCATTTTCAGAATGAGAGGAGGGGAAAGAGAATGGAGGGAGTTTTTGGTCTGGAGTTTTTTTTCAGCCCCCTCCAGTCCCCCTCCAGTTTTGGTAATATAGCTATGGTCATGAGCATGAAGAAAAATCACATATCTACAGCAGGAGTTCTGCTGACAGTTATAACTACGTCAACAATTGTTCTTGTGTGGTTTGGGGAGGTGGATTAGTTATGTTAGCAGAGAATCTCCTTCTGGTATAGGATGCATCTCAACTACATGGCTCTTCAAATGTAGAAGAAGCCAAAAGTATCAAGAGATGCTTTTAAAATTGGAGTCTCAACCTATGCATCTGATTTTGAGCTATCTAATACTGAAATTGTGCTTCAGGCACCTGAATGGCACATTAAACTTTCAGTACCACCAGTCCTGCACCTTTGTGCTTACATACAAAAAAATCTATAGGAGTATTCCTTGCAAGACCAGGAACAAATACTGGGAAAATTATGAAGTAGCTAAAATAATAGACATTTATATTTAGTTTTGGTGTCAAAAAATGATAAATCAGAATGAAAATTGTTGTATTAGGAAACCTGAGTCATCCCAGTTTGGCATGGTAGTCAAAGTTTATAACACAAACAGTTGCTTAAATAAAGGCTTTATTAAAATGGGACTCTTAGTGTTGCTATCAATGTGAATATTATTCTGTAACTTTGTACACTTTACGAGTGCTGTGTAACTTATGGCAGTGTTTAGTCTATTGCAGTTATGGACTGTAGTAACAAACTGAATACATGGGTTTTTGAAAGGATAAGAGATGATCTCAATAAGGTTGGACATTTTAATGGTGTTGGTGACCATTAATTGACAGGTGTCAGATACTTTTAGCATGGGTTTCAGCTTGGAAGTTGGTTGTGGTGCACAAGAACATTTAAAGCCTGGGTTGCAACCTGTGGCTTGTAGGCTGGATCTGGCCCATGGATCTGGGAAGCTTTGGCAGCGGAGGGGGGGGGCTTTGTTGTGCTGCACTATGGCTGGCCAGTGGGGAGAGAAGTGGCAGAGGTAGAGGTGCTGGCCCACCTCAGACTTAAACTGGATCATTCTGGTCCACTGCCAGAAAACGTTGCTGACTGATGCAACTGTTTTATGTTTTCATAATCATGTAGTAATACACATTAGTTGACTTCTATTTTTAACCCGGCATGAAATGAGTTTAAGGTTAAATGAAATTAAAGTTGGAATAGTTTTGCTATACTTATATTGCTGCAGGAATATGTAGATCTAAGTTGCATTATAACAGTTTATTGGTATCATTTGATATGGATACAGTTGCATCTGTCTATATTCTGAGGATGCACTATTGTGTTACATTTGGGGTTCTTCAATGCTCATGTGTAAAATTTAAAAGGAAATCTTGAGCTAAAGTTATGTTTTTAGTCCTTTTAAATATCTAAACTATTATAAATATGGACAAGAAGGTTCAAGTTATTTGGAATTAATTTTTAATTTAATCTAGGACCCAATAATTGTTGTCTAACAATTGCCCTATGGTTACATAATACAGTTAACATTTAGGGGATATCAGCACTTTAGGTTTGACTTACTCTAAATTTCCTCAGTTCAAAATGTTTTGCCTTAGTAGTAGTACTTTTCAACCTTTTTTCATTTGCAGACCAGTCCAAATTTTTTGAATGCCGGCGCAGACCACTTTTAATTGTAAGTGTGGGTATTCACATGTTTTTGATCAAAGTCATTTTTTGTAGACCCCTTAGACATGGTATGTAGACCCCCAAGGGTCCATGGACCACAGGGTGAAAATCACTGGTCTATAGTAATCTGGGGAATTCATTAATAATCCTGAATACCATAGTACAGCAAATTGTTTGAGTATAGTCAAGCAGTAGCAAATATGGTAAGAGTAACAAAGTTTCAAATTATCCCTTGTACTCTTGATGTCAAACACTTGCTTCGTTTGGTACCGAAAACACTTCTCATGTGTAACCTAGTATGTGTTGAGTGATTCATAAATATCTCAACTAGCATTGTCGTACTATAACTGTTTTATTTGAATTATGCCAGGATTTGTATTGCCACGCTTTTTTGACAGCTCGCTAGCAAATTTCACTAGACTCTTAACTTATGATGGAAGCTTGAATCCTGATATTTCTGCCTCTGCTGCTTTTCTGTCCCTTTCCTCTCCTTATCAAAGATGTCTTTCAAATCCTTTTTAAAGCATAGTAAGTTGCCTACAGGTCTCAGTTGTTCCTTTTGCACTGTTTGTAATAAGAGTGTTGTTCTCAAGCTGTTGTGGTTTTAGTTAGTTCAGTAACTTAAGAGTAATAGGGAACAGCTGGGAAATAGGAAGAGCAGTAGGAAGGAGGGGGGGTGGAGACTAAACCATGGCACTTCAATCTCCAGGCTCTGAAGCTATGTAGAGCTTTTCTAGTAAATGAATTCCTTGGTTACTTGGAATTCAGGAAATCGTTTGAACATATTTTGCTACGTGGATATCTTTAACTAGTATCAGTATTCATTCTCTTGGATTAGTCACAAAGTACCATTTATGCCACATAGCGTAATTTCCACTTTATGACTGCTTACCTAATCAGCATTCTCAAACTTACAGCACAGATTCTTGTTCATGGGTGGTAGCATGTGCTTATGCTTTCAGTGGAAAGTGTTTTAACCTTTTGGTGAACAAATGCTGCTTATGAGAAATAAAGGGTGAAACACTAATTATTAAAAGATTCCTGTTTGAATGAACATACAAGGTTTTGCCACATAGATCCTCTTCATTCAAAAGGGAGAATATTCTAAATGTCCCATTCACTTAAGTCAGGGGTGTCAGACTCATCTTAGACCCTGGGCTGGATTCAGACCACAGAGGTTCTTCCCAGGCCAGATTTGTGGTGATGCATTTGGGTGACAGTGTGAGTTTGGCTGTACAGCTGTGTGGAGACGCGTTCATGCACTATGGAGCTGGGGGCATACATCTGAAAGGGAGCCAGGGGCATGTGGTAGTATGGACCTCTGGCTGGACAGTGCTGTGGAGCTGGAAGTGTGCAGTGGCGTGGAGTTGCTGCATGGCCAGAGCTCCATGCTGCCACATGTTCTTGGCTTTTCGTAGACACATGTCCCCACCTTTCTGCAGTTGCACACCCCTAAACCCATGCTGCTGCACCCCCTGATAACTGTAAACTGGCCAGAGCTCTGCACCATTGGACAGTGGCATGGAGCTGGGGATGTGCAACTGCACAGAGCCTAGTTTGTGTAGCTGCTATGGGTGTGGGGCAGCATGGAGCCCAGGGTGTGTACTTCTGATAGCCCACCAGTAGTCTGGGGGCCTAGATATAATGGTTCCATGGGCCATATGTTTGACACCCCTGACTTAAGTCATCAACCTTTCTCTTCACCCTTTTCTATGGCCTGTATTCTGAAAAACACTTGAGCGTATGCTTAATTCCAAAGTGAACAGGGATATTTTATTAAAACTGAACACGGGAGCCCTTAACCTCTGTTTCTTGTGTGAAGCAAAAACAGTGTAGGAGACAGGATAATGCTAATGAAGGGATAAAGAACCCATGTTATCTAGAAAAGGCTACTGCAGCTTGCAGGGAGGAGGGTAACTGCAAAGAGCAGCAGGTGTAAATAGCACAGTTAAGAGCTACAGGATCCAGACTGCAAGCAGCAGTATGCTAGGCTGCTCACAGGGGAGTTAGCAGTGTCAGGTCAGGTGGCTGGAAAAAGGGACCATATGAGCCTGAACCTATCCAGCTAGAGGGTCAGTCTGGCTAAGATGCCCAGAAGGAAGGAGTTCTGCTGACATTCTTGCAGAGATAAGTAGTTTATGTTCCTTTTAGGTCTCGGTTTTCTATAATTGTTTCCTTTTGGGTCTCTATTTTAGAACTTTGAGGCTCAGGAGTGGCTACAAAACAGTTGGAGGCTGGGGGAGTGGGGGAGAAAGGGGGTTCTTGGTAGGTACTCCACACTGAGTTGCAGGTTTAGGGCCTAGTGGGCTGAAGCCAAGGTAGGGTGCCAAAGTGGGTGGAGCCACAAATAGTGATGCTTGTAAGGTATTGGTATGGCTATGGGGGATGCTACTTATCTGGGACAGACAGGGGGGAGGGCCTGCATAGAGGGGGAAGATTGCAGGCCCCAGAGAGAGAGGGAGCCTACTGGGGATCTCATAGTTGTGTCCAGAGAAATAAAGAAAGCCCTACTGTGGTTAGGATGTGAGGATTGGACAGACTGGTAATCTGAGCAGGGTGGAGCATGGCATCAAAGACTGAACTCTAGTTTCTTGGGGACAGCTTCCTAATATCTTGTTTGTACATCAAGGTGTGGCAGGAAAGAGGGTGAGGCCAGGCTGAGGCAGCTGAAGTAAGAGAATGGGCATAGTGGGCCCACCAAAGGTGCTATAGCTACCCTTGGAGGTATACCTTGTTACAATATTTAACATCTGCTAAACATGGTAGTATAAGGCATGGTTTCATAGTAGCTAGGGTCAGGAGGGACCTGAGCAGATCATCTAGCCTGACCCCCTGCCACAGGCAGGAATGAATGCTGGGTTCACAAGACCCCAGACAGGTGATCATCTAACCTCTTTTTGAATTTACCCAAGGTAGGGGCGAGGACCACTTCCCTAGGAAGTTGGTTCCAGATTTTGGCCACCCTGACTGTAAAATATTGCCTTCTGATCTCTAACCTAAACCTGTTCTCCATCAGCTTATTACCATTGTTCCTTGCCACCCCAAGTGGTGCTGGGGAGAAAAGCACTCTACCTATTTGCTGTTGATCTCCCCTGATCAGTTTGTAGGCAGCCACCAGGTGTTGTCATTCCCCCCCCCCCCCACCTTCTCTTGTTGAGGCTGAACTGGTTCAGGTCCCTCAGTCTGTCCTCATAGGGCCTGTCCTGCTGCCCTCTCACCAAGTGGGTGGCCCTCCTATGAACCCTCTCCAGGCTGGCCACATCCCTTTTGAAGTGCGCCGCCCAGTACTGGACACAATACTGCAACTGCAGCCAGACCAAAGTCGCATAGAGGGGGAGTGTCACCTCTCTGGACCGGCTTGAGATGCATCTTTGGATGCATGACAAGGTACGGCTGGCCTTGGTGGCTGCGGTCTGGCCTTGGTGGCTGCGGTCTGGCCTTGGCGGCTCATGTTCATGTTGGAGTCAATAATGACTCCGAGATCCCTTTCTGCCTCTGTGCTTTCAAGAAGGGAATTCCCCAGCCTGTATGTATACTTTGGATTCCTTCTCTCAAGGTGCAGAACCCTGCATTTGTCTACATTGAACCCCATCCTATTCTTGTCTGCCCACTTTTGTAGTCTGTCTAAATCTAGTTGCAGCCTCTCTCTCCCTTCAAGTGTGTCCACCTCGCCCCACATCTTAGTGTCATCAGCAAACTTGGACAGCGTGCTTTCCACCCCCTCGTCCAAGTCGCTGATGAAGACGTTAAACAGTGCGGGCCTGAGGACCGAGCCCTGGGGTACCCCACTGCTCACATCTCACCAGGATGAGTACAGCGTGTTCACCACTACTCCTTGGGTGCGCCCCATTAGCCAATTTTTTACCCATCCAATTGTGTAGGCATCAATGTCACAGTCGCTTAATTTATTGATGAGGATGGGGTGAAAGACAGTGTCAAAGGCCTTCTTAAAGTCTAGAAAGACTATGTCCACGGTGACACCATCATCCATGGATTTAGTTACTTGGTCATAAAAGGCAATCAGGTTGGTCAGGCAGGACCTGCATTTGGTAAACCCATGCTGATTGCGCCTGAGCATGATCTCCCCTGCAGGCCCCCCACAGATGTGCTGCTTGATGATTCTCTCCAAGATCTTCCCGAGTACCGAGGTGAGGCGTACAGGCATATAGTTACTTGGGTCCTCCTTCCTCCCTTTCTTGAAAATTGGGACCACAGCCAGTTTCCAATCCCCCGGCACCTGGAAAGATGACCACGAATGCTCATACAGCCAGGCCAAGCATTCCGCAATGACCCCTGCCAGCTCCTTCAACACCTTTGGGTGGAGGCCATCTGGACCTGCAGGTTTAAAAATGTCTAGCCCTTCCAGAAGATCCTGAACTACATCTGCACTGACTGAAGGCCTGACAGAGCTATCCCTGAGATTGTCCCTACCTCTGGTAGGTGGGAAGTCCTGGTCCCTGTTCAAGAAAACAGAGGCAAAGAAACTGTTGAAAATATCAGCTTTCTTGTCTGGCGTAGCCACAAGATTACTGTTTGCGTCTTGCAGGGGCCTACATTGCCTGGTGCCCTCTTCTTGCTCCCAATGTACTTGAAAAAGGGCTTTTTGATGTCCTTAATCCTGGATGCTAGCCTGAGTTCCATCTCTACCTTGGCCTTCCTAATAGCCCTCCTACGCTCTTGGGCCGAGGAGGAGTACTCCTCCTTGGTGATAGCTCCTCCCTTCCACTGACTGTATGCCCCCCTTTTAGTCCTCAGGCATTGCTGAATGCCCTTGCTGAGCTAACAGGGTTTCTGAGCACTCTTACCCCCCCCCCCTTGCTTCTCTCAGGGACTGTTATCCTTTGGGCCTGGAGGATTGCCCCCTTAAGGTATGACCATCCCTTGTGGACTCCCATCTCCTCTACCTTCTGGCAAGAAAACAAATCCCATAAAAATGCTCTAACTCAACAATGATGCCTAAAGAACATTTCACATGGCTTTCTAAAGTTGAAACTTCAACTTAGATGGCAGTTATTCCAGATCAGCTTTTCTTCTAAAACACTTAACATGCATTTGAGCCAAGTCATAATTGTTAGTGTTAGAACTGATTGGGCAGTACTTTGTTAGCCACAAACTTCTGAATTTGTGGGTTTGTTCATCCTAGCTAACAATTTTTTTGCAGTGCTATATGCATGGAAAAGGCCAGCCTTAAAATGGCAAAATAAAGTCACTTGTAAAGACAACTTAACTCTACTGAAGGTTAGAGTTCAGAAACATAAGACTGTCCACCACCTACATTCCAACACATTGCTTTTGCTTATGTAAAAAAACCTTCCATGCAACATCCTATCTGAGTCTGTCAGAGGAGATCATTCTTGTTCTTGGGAATAAGATAAGTGAGTTTCTAATTCTATTTGTTTTACTTGGATTTATAATCCCATTCATTCTTCAGTAGACAAAGAATAAATGTTGCCCTAGAACTGTCATTTGTCTTCATGCCAATGCTTTGCTGTTGCACTCAATTGAGGGTTGTCTCTTCTATCTTGAGTAAGATAAACTTTCCATAACTGAAGCCAAGGAATAATACTACTGAGGAAACAAAAGTTCAGTCGAACTGAAGTACCCAGGTCCTTGTCCCCACTGCCCAATAATGGGAATTAAAAAAACAAACAAACCATCAATGTTACAAATTCCAGAATATATCCCTTTATTGGGTACCTACTGAAATTAACAAGATACAGATTAAAAAGAAACAAAATGAAGTGGTTTTCGGGGGGGGGGGGGGTTGTTTTTGTTTTTTTACACAGTGTATAGCAATGACTTTTAAAAGCTAAACTACAGGAGGTTCAAGAGGCAGAAAGTATAACCAGGCTTAAAAAAAAAAAAAAGGATTAGACAAGTTGATGATTGTGGGACAACTGATTAGCTATTTAAATAGAAGAGTCTAGGATACAGGTGCACCAGTATCAGCTGCATTATTGGATCGGCACCAGTAAAAGGAAAATTTAACGTTGTTGGCAACTGACTTCTTTTGGCCAGTGTAGTTGATAATGCCACCAATTAAATACTGTGTGCATGTGCGCAGCTGCAGCATGCAGGCAGCCTGGAATGCAGTCGTGCAGCTTGGAGAGCAGTGTCCTAGTGTCCTGCTGGTAAGTTTGGGGGTGGGTGGGAAGGGGCATGGGGGGGGTGCAGATTGAGGCCCCCGTGGTGAGGAAGGGAGTTGGGCAGGGGCAAGCACTGTCCAGCCAGGGCAGTGAATGCAACCCCAGGAGTGGGACAGAGGTGTGGGCAGTTTGATTGTGGGGGAGGGGGCAACTCCCCACAGCTGCTGCTCACATCCCTGGGGGAGACATGAGGCATGTGCTCCCTCCCCCCCCCCCCCCAATTTGTGCAAGGGGTGAGCCTGTAGCAGGCAGCCTGGGCTAGGGGCTGTGCCACCTCTTCATGGTGGGGGGGAACTGGGCTCCAAGCAGGAGGGGGCAGGGTGGGTGCTGGCGCTGGGAGGGGTGGCTACAGGGTAGACTATAGCCACCCCAAAATTCCCTGTAGCCACCCCTCCTAGCACCTCTCACCACCCTAGCTGAGCAGTGCCTGCCCCAGCCCCACTCCCTCTCTCAATGTGGGGGCCTTGATCTGCCTCTTCTATGCCCCTTCCCCACCACAGACTTAGATCCATAGATTGTAAGGGGCTGGAAGAGACCTTGCAAGATCATTGGGTCCAGCCCCCTGCACCAGGCAAGGAAGACAACTGGGGTCAGGTGACCCCAGTGAGGAGACTGGAAAGTCGCCTCTTGAAGACTTCCAAGGTAGGTGATTGTACCACCTCTGGAGGGAGTTTATTCCACAGTCTGGACACCCTAACTGTGAAGAAGTTTTTCCTAGATTTGAGTCTGAAACAGTCTTCCAGGAGTTTGTGGCCATTACTCCTGGTTTTCCCTAAGGGTTCTCCTTTTTAGGCTGAGGAGACCTGAGTCCCTCAGCTTTTCCTCGTATAGCTTTCCTTGCAAGTCTCTGATCATACAGGAGGCTCTTCTCTGGACTCTCAAGCTTTTCCATGTCCTTGGTGAAGTGCGGCGCCCAGAACTGGATGGCAGTACTCCAGCTGCGGTCTCACCAATGCTGAGTAAATCAGAAGAATCACTTCCTTGGTTTTGCTTGAAATGCATCAGTTGATGCATGCCAGAGTATTATTTGCCCTGCTGGCTACAGCTACGTACCAGCAGGATACTGCTCTGCATGCTACCCAGCTGCATTCCTGTAAATCGGCTATTGGATTAGTATCAGCTGATATGGCTGGTTAATAATCGGCCATCAGTAGCGGTCAAGAAAACCTTTCATCAGTGCTCCCCTAGTTTGGTATATATCGTCTGCCATACCTAAATCTGTCATGGTTGTTGATGGCGGATGGATTATACTAGACATGGCTGTTCATATACTTTCATGTACTCTGTTCATTCAGCACCAACAATAGTCCAAAACTGCCAATTCAAAGCAGTCCTTTTATGATTGCCTTGTATTTTTGTATGCTGTATTCAGTTTTACCATAGCCACTTTTAATAGCATTTTCTGGGGAAAATGAGGTTTCTGAAAAGTTCTGGCTTGTAATTTAATTACTGTTTGCAAAAGTCGTTTTCAAATAAACCTCTCTCTTTCTTCTAAAAACCTAATGTTAATTCCTCTGTGTGTAGAAATGGACTCAGGACAGATCGGTGATACTTCAACACCATTTCACTTTGTAGCATAAATGTTTTTGGAGCCCACAAATTTTGCCAACGTAACGGCAGTTTAAAACTCTCTCAAGTTCCTTTCTTGTTTAGTAGCTTCAGCTGTTAAACATTAATTTCTCATCACAGAATCAAAGGACATTACTATTAGCTTCAATAGCAACCTCTTCAGATATTTATCTGGTACCTTTTCAAAAGGTAGTCTTCAGACCAGATACTGAGACTTTGCATTTATTGTACATTGCCTCCTACTGATATAACTATCTTTTTTTTCTCCCAACTCCTTTTGATAGTTTTGGACTGATTGTTCCAAAAGGAGTAATCCCCAGGAGTCTGACCCTACAAATGGATCCTTAAGAACAAGCCTTTGTTGCTGTCTGGGCTAGGACCCCACTTTATACTCCAGTCTTTCATGTAGACCTAGTTGTTAGGCTTCACATGCTTACTTAGGAAGCTGAATAGTGTCAAGTCACTGTCTGTAAACTTAGCATTTGAATAAACTACTTGGGTTTCAAGGCATACTTCTGGCTTTCTAATAATTTGTGTGGTGCACTTCCTTGATGTCATCTAGTCTACCTAGATTAGGGGTTCTCAACCTTTTTTCTGCATTTAGTGTTCTCCAACTGCAGTCATACCTTGATATGGATTAGTGGCTCTTAAGACACCCATTAAGCATAATTTAACAATGATAGCTTTTTGTTTTCTAAACAAACTAGAAACATGATTACTTATCACAATTGTTCAAAAAATAGGGTATTTAAATAGACTTGTCTAACTTTGGGTATTTTGGTACTTGTTTTGAGTAGTGTATTAAACTGGGTAAGTTGTGATAAGTACATTTATCTGGGTGACTAAATTAATATGTGCTGGCAATGCTAGACAATGTTAGTTTGCAGCTATTAAGCTAAAGGGGACTCTGCATGAGAACAGGATTCCATTTCTCTGATTTGGTTTCCAGAATTGGGGCCTATGCCTGTATGTGAAAGGATGCTGTATTTAAGTATGTATTTTCTTCAGATGTAATCATCTAGCACTTGCGATGAAATAAGTCTAAAATGTGTAAACATGATGTTACCTGATTCTTTCACCTGATATCCAAGTGTTTTAATTTCAAGAGGTTATGAACAGCCTTTCTCTCCAAAACAGCAATCATCAAGGTCCAGGGATTTGGGAGGCCCTATGCTTTTGCTTTCGGGGCTATGGAATGAAAGTGCTACATGGAGAGTATTCTCAAAGGATCTAATTTTTATGTTGTGTACTTACTGTACAGTGAAATCTGATTAATTATTCATTGAGAATATTTTATCACTGTGGTCTTATTAGTGTACTGAATTCCTACCAGAGATGCATTGATTTGTACACAGAAAGCATTAGCTAATTCATCCTCTGTTTTAAGTGTAACTAATCACTTCTAAATGTATACCTTTACTAAATTTAAATAGATGAATTTACCATGGCATTGGTTCCTGATAATTAGTCCATCTTAAAAGGTACTGACCTGTGCCCTCATAGCCTCTCTCTCTCAAATCAGCAGAGGTTTGCATAACTTTGGACATTCTTCAGCTTTTCTTGGCTCAACAAGGTATAGATTATCAACTGGTCCAGTTTGCAGAATTATCTGTTTTGATGAGAGTATGTAGGCATGTAAAGAGAGAAAATCTTTTGACCCGTTTATTTTGTTCCATTCTAAGCATGTCATTCTTGTATACAGAACATTTAATTGACAGTTTTTTACTAAAAAATTTAAGCTGTTAGTGCTCTATACAGCTTAGAATTGCTTGGAACTTTTGTAATATTTTTTTCTATATAAATGAAAATGTATTGGTGGTTTTGTTTTAAAGAATGTGAGGTTTTTATTAAATTATTTGGCTTTTAGCAAAATAACTGTTGAACAAGTAGCACAGATTTAAAAAAAAAAGACTGCCACTGAACAAATGTGTGGACTTTGAAACACACTAACAAGCATCATCAAAAAGTTTGACTTTGAACTGTATGTAAAAACAAATCAGCAAGGAACAGTTCAGACTTTACAACAGAGCAAGGCTATGTATACGAGTCACAAATGTATGTTGGTGTGGGTTTTCCAAATGCTAGCTTTCTTGTATGCGTTGAAATAGTGTTGGGGGGGAGCCTCTATTTGTGTTTGCAATATGCAAAGGTGGGGTCCCACAACTTTCTGCTCCCAGTATATTGTCATATGGAATAGAGTAGGGGCTCTGCAGCAATGTTTGTATGGAGAACTGCTATTTCCAATAAGTGTCCTTATTT
This sequence comes from Alligator mississippiensis, assembly GCF_030867095.1. Lineage (NCBI taxonomy): Eukaryota > Metazoa > Chordata > Crocodylia > Alligatoridae > Alligator > Alligator mississippiensis. Next base: position 158,019,732 of record NC_081828.1, on the reverse strand, counting down.
GGTTGTACAGGATAGAGCTAAGCTTTGGTAGCGTCATACATTTCTGTAACAACATGCTTTCTAGCATACTTGTTTGTCTTTGCATTGGCTTTAGGAACTGTTAAGGTATGACCTTGTCCTTTTCAAAATTGTCCCTTGTCAAGCTACAATGTGTTCCTAATCAGCTGTCACTCATTATCTTATGATGAGAACCCTCCAGTATTCATCTTGGACCTTTTATGAGGGGCTGAAGGGAAGTGGCCCAGCAGTTCCTTTTTTATTTATTTTATTTGTCTGGACTTTCAAATGGGTAAGTCTTGTCCTTGGACATCTTGGGCTCTAAAACTAGGAAGTGCCTATGGTGAACTGAGAAAATTAACTCATGATACTTACTTTAGTCTTCATGGCCACAATGATGAAATATTTCCTTAAATTTGGAATGCTGTTTATGTAGCTTCTTCCCATTTTTGGGTGAGCTTGTGATGGTAAATTATCTCTGCTTACTATTTGCTCTGCAAGTTCTACTTTGAGCTTTTGGGTGAGATGACCTGTGCCCCGTAGAGATCTTATCAGTGTCTTGGTTGACTTTGGGATAAGACTGAGACATTGGTAAGTTGAAGAAGTCTTGTAGCACATTGAGTAGACTCCTGTTTTTTTACTGAAACACTGTCTGTTGTAGGGAGTGTTAGAACATTCCTTTACCTTTTTTTACAAAGAAAAATAATTAAAAAACTATATTGGCTATTCCATTTTGGGTGGGTTGTAATTTTGTATGGAATGCAAGTAGTATTTGCAGTCTTTAACGATGCTGCCTGGCATGAACTGTTTGTTCCATCTTGCTGCAACGAATAGATTAAATGATTCAGAGTTCTATGGCAGGAGTATAGCTATAACTGCAACAGCTTTATGACTCATCTAGAGAGGTGCATGTCAAAGATGATAAATTATGTTGAAAGAAAAACATGCCTGCCTTAAAGGATTGCCATGCCTGTTGTACTGCCATTTTGGTCTTTCTAAATATTTATTTAAAAATTCATCATTCTTTTTTCAAACAAATTCTTCCCTAAGCCTGATGGGTAGTTTGTTTGTTTTTTTGTGTTTTTGGCCAAAGATTCTTCCACTGAAATACAGATTTGAGTGGGCCAAAACTCTATGAAAACTTGTACTGATTGTGGTGAACTCTTAAAGAAAAAGAAATGGTTATATTTCATAACTTTATAAATGGAACATTTTGCTTTTTCTATTCAAAATAATATTTCATTTTGGAGTTTGTATGTTTGCTGAAGAGTATTAAAAGTTTGGTGTCATTTTGATTCCTAAATGGCACCTGTCATTTTGTATTGAACACAGTATTATTGGACCTAAACATTTCAGGGATTTTTTTTTTTTTGATTTTCAGAAAAGAATCGGAAGAATCATGGTTTGTGGTTTGCTCAAATTTGTTATTTAAGGATGTCAGTCCAGACACTGAGCTGGCATAGCTGAAGTGTTGGTGGGCAGGGGGGGCCTTCTTTGCCTAGGGAAATATTGAACTTCACATTTGAATAGGGCCTGTTTTTACTAGCCCACCCTGTATGGCTCCAGAACTGGGGTTTTGTTTAAGTTGGTTAACTGTGGATCATTCCTAGGGAGGATTGCAAAGAAGGCTAACAGCAAATTGGGCTGCATTAGTAGGAGCATTGCCAACAGACTGAGGGAAGTAATTATTCCCCTCTATTCAGCACTGGTGAGGCCAGAACGGGAGTACTATGTCCAGTTTTTGGCTTCCCACTAAAGAAAGGATGTGGACAAATTGGAGAGAGTCCAGCAGAGGGCAGTGAAAAATGGTGAGGGGGGCTGGGACACATGACTTATAAGGAGAGGCTGAAGGAACTGGCTTATTTAGTCTAGAGAAAAGAAGACTGAGAGGGGATTTTAATAGCAGCTTTCAACTACCTGAAGGGTGGTTCCAAAGAGGAAGGAGCTAGACTGTTCTCACTGGTGACAGATAGCAGGACAAGGAGCAATAGTCTCAAGTTGCATCAGGGAAAGTTTTAGGTTAGGCACGAGGAAGAAATTTCTTATGAGAGAGGTAGTAAAGCATTGGAAGAGGTTACCCTGAGAGGTTATGGCATCTCCATCCTTAAAGGTTTTTAGGATCTGGGTAGACAAAGCTTTGGCTGGGATGGTCTTGCTTTGAGCAGGGGGTTGGGCTAGATTAACCTCCAGAGGTTTCTTTTAAACCTAATTTTCTATAATTGTATGACCTGCAGGCAAAAACATAACATGAAATACTCCATATTCAAATTATCTTAACTAAATGCTGAAATACCTGCCTTTAAACCTTTTAATCTCTTCAAAGGCTTTTTGTCTATTATTTTGCTACTTAAAGAACAGTCTGTTGGTGTTCCATAGACTTTTAAAAATATCCCCAAGCTATCATCTAAATTACTTGTTGGAGCAATTGTCTAACATCTTTCTCAAGTATACAAGCTTGTGTAACATCTCTCCTCAGCTGTACAGTTGGTCTGCTAAAAGATGGTACCAAACCCTCCTCTACCGAAAAACAAACAAATTAAAAAAACAAAACAAGCCTATTTCTTGCATGTTTCTACAGCAACATTCTAGCCTTGTCTAAATTAGTGCTCCATGTATTTTGGCCACCCATAAACAACAAGGATTCAGATGGTTTGGCGAGATATCGCCTTGTTTGCTTGACTTGTGCTAAGGTGGCAATGCTTGATCATCTGTTTTTGTAGTTCGTGCGTTTGAGTTGGTGGTTCTTCTTTCTCCATGGAAAAATAGTTGAGATTCATATCTTACTCCATATGGTCTGTTATTGAAATGAATGTGTATTTTATTTATATGCTGTATAGCATATCAAGTTAACAAGAACTTTAACTTTTGGTTAAAATTGTCAAGTGACCGAAGGGAGTGAAGTACCCCACTGAACATCTGGGTCTTTTGGGAAATTGGTTATTGATCTCAACACCTAAATAGCTTTGTCTTGAAGTAGTTCATAATTGTTTTTGGAATTAAATTGCTATCCTCATTATATTTTGTTTTATAGCAAACTGGTAACTATTGCATCAGTTTTGCTGTTCATTTCATTGTGGTTACAGTCCCTGATGCTGAAGTGGTAAACCAGTGGTTATTCTAGGTTACAGAAGACATGGGAAACTTGAAGTATTAATCTGCTTTTAGTAAATTATTAAATGCCCAGGTTTAGTTAGTAAACTGCTTATGGAGCAGATACTACACAATCAGTAGACCTGACTAAGTATTTTCACTCATACATAAAATGTGGTTTGAATCTATGCATTATAAACAAAAGAATTATCATGCTCCCTACACTGCTTAGAAACAAAACACCAGCCCCTGGAAAAAAAGTCGAAACAACAACAAAAACCCAAACAAACATATTTTGTGTTCATGCTCTGATGATTGATTCTAAAAGTTCTCAACGAAGTAACTCGTGTGAGGTGGCTGTTACCAGTATAGCTTTACTTTTCTTCCTCAAAGAGCCATAAATATTCCAAATAGTTTATATGTGGGGTAAAATTATAACTGAAACAAAAACAATACTACTATACAGATGACCATGTTGGCACCTGGAAAGCCAGCCGGTGTGCGATCATCTATTCTGTTCCTTAAGGGTGTCGTAGAGGGACATTGGTTCCACTGTTACAGTGCTGGAACAGATGGTCTTGCAATGGCAGCCTGTATCCACGCCCCCACACCTAAGGCTTGGGCACTGCTGGCGGGGGCAGGGGGTTGTGAGCCCTGATCCCTTAGCCCTGGCAGCTGAGGCTCCCACCAGCAGGGCAGTGAGCAAGCAGGGGGCTGTGGGTGAGGAGTAAGGGGCACCTGAGAAGGGTGGGGGACTGTGGGTTCGGAGTGAGGGGCACCAGCAGGACTGGGGGATGGGAGGCTGTGGGTGGGGGAGTGAGGGGCACTAGCAGAGCCAGGAGGCTGCAGGTTGGGAGTGAGGGGCAATGGCAGGACCAGGGCACTGGCATATCACAGCTGCTCGGTGCCATGAAAAAACGGGGGACAGCTGCAGCTGGACCTGTGTCTTGGTGAATGAAGGGGGCAGGGGGGAGCTCTAATTTTCCATGAAGCTTTTAGGTTTTATGAAACACCAAAATATATAGGTATTTAGAATTTATTTTATTATAATGACTGAGGCACTGCTAGGTTTCCAAATTGCTTTAAAATTGTAAATATATCAATTTCTCATTGTGTCCAACTGATACCTATATATAGAGAGTGGCATTTCATTTTAATCCTGGAAAAACATGGATGTGAGGTTGGGGAGGAGGGTCCCCTTTAAATCAGAGAATTTGTGATTTTTAAACAGAGAAAATGAGGATCCTTGGTAATAAGGAAAAACAAAAGATAGGATAGGGAAAACAGGAAACAAGGAAGGATCTTGTCTCCATGCTCCTGGTTTATTGATAAATGTCCAAACATCTGACTGGGTATTTATTTCCTTTTATTTTTTCCCCAGAACTTTAGTCCTGGTACTCAATCAACTTGCCTTCTCCAAAAGCATCATTCTATTGTGACATCATTCCTGAAGATTTAAGCCTCCACTATCTGAGGACAGCAATTTCAGACGAGACCTGTCCTCACAGCAGCATCTGATGAACTAAAAGATGTTCATAAAGCATGCTTTATTACTTGCTGGCCCTCTGATAACAGCATTAAGTAGAGGTGCACCAATATATTGGTTCATAGTTTCATAGTTTCTAGGGTTGGAAGTGACCTGAACAGATCATCAACGAGTGCTGGGATCATAATACCCCAGCCAGATATCTATCCAACCTCCTCTTGAAGACCCCCAAGGTAGGGGAGAGCACCACCTCCCTTGGGAGCTCATTCCAGAGCTTGGCAGCCCTAACCATAAAGTAATGCCTCTTGATATCAACCCTGAACCTGCTCTCAATCAATTTGTGGCCATTATTCCTTTTTATCCCAGGTGGTGCCCAGGGGAACAGAGCCTCACCTGTCTTCCACTGGTCCCCCCAGTGAGATTTATAGATGGCCATCAGATCCCTCCTCAGTCTACTCTTGTGGACGCTGAATAGATTCGGGCCCTTTAGTCTATCTTTGTAGGGCCTGGCCTGCTGCCCCCTGACCATGCAAGTGGCCCTCCTCTGAACCCTCTCAAGGTTAGCCACAGCCCTCTTGAAGGGTGGTGCCCAGAACTGGACACAGTACTCCAACTGCGGCCTGACCAGCGCTGCATAGAGGGGAAGGATCATCTCCCTGGACCTGCTTGTGATGCATGTGTAGATGCATGACAAGTTGCAGTTAGCCTTACTGACTGCTTCCTCGCATTGGTGGCTCATGTCCATCCTGGAGTCAACAATGACTCCAAGATCCCTTTCAGCCACTGTGTTGTTGAGAAGGGAGTTTCCCAGCCTATAGGTATGTTGCAGGTTCCTTCTCCCTAGTTGCAGCACCTTGTGCTTGTCTGTGTTGAATTCCATTCTATTCTCATCTGCTCACCTCTGTAACCTGTCTAGATCTAGTTGGATTCTGTCCCTCCCCTCCAGTGTGCCCACTTCTCCCCATGTCTTTGTGTCATCAGCAAATTTGGACAGTGTGCTTTCCATGCCCACCTCCATGTTGCTGATAAAGATGTTGAATAGCACAGGCCTGAGGACCAAGCCCTGGGGAACTCCACTGCCCACATCCCTCCAGGTCGAAAATGACCCATCCACCACCACTCTGGGTGTGACTGTCAAGCCAATTTGCCACCCATCAGACTGTGTAGGCATCAATGCCACAGTTGCCTAGGTTTTTTTTATGAGAATGGGGTGATTAACAGTGTCAAGGGCTTTCTTGAAGTCCAGGTAGATGATATCCACCTCAGTGCCCGCATCCAAGGACTTGGTGACCTGGTCATAAAAGAAAAGAAGGTTAGTTGGGCAGGATCTGCCTGCAGTGAACCTGCGTTAGTTGCCCCTGAGCATTACCTCCCATGCTGGGCCCCCGCAGATGTGTTCCTTTATAATTTTCTCAAAGGTCTTCCCAAGGACCGAGGTGAGACTGGTCTATAGTTACTCAGGTCCTCCTTTCTCCCCTTCTTGTAAATGGGGACCACACTGGCCCCTTTCCAGTCCTCTGGGACCTGGCCAGAGCCCCACGAGTGCTCATGCAGCTGTGCCAGGGGCCCTACTATGACCTCCAATTCCCTCAGTACCCTCAGATATAGAGCATCCGGACCTGCTGATTTAAACATGTTCAGCCCCTCCAAAAGTTCCCGAACTAGATTGTCCCTGACCCTAGGCATGGCGTCGTGTCCCCTGAGCCTGTCCATAATCCTAGTGGGGGAGTTGTCCCAGCCCCTGCTTAGAAATATGGAGGCAAAATGGCATATCGGCACCTATTTAAAAACAAAATTGACATTATCAGCAATCGGCTTTTTTTGGCTCATGTGGCCAATAACGTTGCTGATAAATGCTGTGTACATGCATGCAGCCTGGCAACTTGGAAAGCAGCGTCTGGCTGTTAAGTCTGTTGGGGGGGGGGAAAAGAGGTGGGGGGGAGGCAGATCAAGGCCCCTGCGGTGAGTGAGGGAGTGGGGCTGGGGCAGACACAGGCACTGCCCAGCTGGGGCAGGGCATGGGATGGAGCTGAGAGTGGTTCGTCCAGGGAGTACAGTGGGGTGAGGGGGCTCCCAGCACTGGTGCAACCTGGGGAAGGCGTGGAGGGGCATGTTCCCCCTGGATCTGTGTGCAGGGTGAGGGTGGGCTGCCACTGGGGATGGGGAGTGGCCCGGGCTTTTCTTGGTGGGGAGCTGGGCCAGGGCTGTGTTCAGGGCAGGTGGTGGCAGTACTGGAAGGGGTGTTTGGGGAGAGAGCTATGGTGAATTCTGGAGTGACTGCATCCCTTCCCAGCTACAGCCCTGTTTGCAGCCCCAGCCCAACCGTCAGCTGAGAAGAGCCCAGCACTGCTCCTGGCCCCAGCTTGCAGTGGGCACCTGCCCTCACCCTGTGCACAGATCTGGTGGGCACATGCCCCTCTGTGCCTCCCCAGGGTGTGCTAGGAGCAGGAGCTGCTTGTAGCTCCATACTGTGCCTCACCCCGGCTGAGCAGCGCCTTCCCCTGCCCCCACTCCCTTCCTTACTGCTGGGGCCTCAATCTGCCACACCCCATGCCCCTTCCCTCTCCCCACCCCTTTTCCCACTTGGGCTTACCAGCCAGATGCTGCTCTCCAAGCTGCTGAACTGCATAATGGCAATCGGATTAGTATTGGCCGACATGGTTCATTAATAGTCAACCACCAGTATCAGCCCAAAAAATCTTTATCGGTACACCCCTAGTATTAACAAGTTTTGTCTATCTGGTAGTAGTTTAAGAAAAACATACTATTGGAAATTAAGCTATTGATAAGTAGCCGCAATAGCTGGCAATTCGCAACTTTGGGGATCAATAAAAATTACACAACTTAATTTCTCAAAGATAGAAAAAGACTGCAATTAAAAAAAAGGGAGAATGAATCATCTTTAGATATTTACACAGATGCTTCAACTGCTGAGAGTCTGGTGTGAAGAAAACATGCTAGGAGTTTGGTGCAAAAGGGAGTTTGGTGTCAGGATGAATAAGAAACTGGATAACTTCTAAAGTTAATCTGCCTTCCTGGACATACATTGCATTATCTTGTGCCTTGTAGAGAACAGAACAATAAGCAGTATTGATACTTTGCCATAACACTGAGCACCTAAAATACCAAATATTATAAACGTAACATATTTTACTATAGAGTTTGTTAGTTTAAGAGTGAAGTTTAAGGAGACTCCTATTTTTTCATAGGAGAATATGTGATGTCACTAAATCTTTTTGTAGTGTAGGGGTTGGATCTAACACTAATGTAAATTGCAGCTGATCCAAATAAAAAGATGACATAAGCAAGCCTTCACCGTGAAGGCAGTCTCTTAGAAAGATAGCTCTCTATGTTTGGATCCGATTCTTACTCTGGTTGATGATGAATGTTCTCTGAGAATAGCTGAGATCTCAATTTTTTTCCTGTCTTGGCTGAACAAGGAATAACCTACACGCTCTCCAATGCATCGTCAGAACACAGATTCAAACCCAATTGGGTCAAGAGCCAAGGCAAAATAGTAGCTGACCCAGCATTAGAGAATTCTATTTGGGGAACAATATTATTCTAAAGAAATGGAAGAGCAAGCGATTCATCTTTTTAGTACGTTGTTTTCCTTCTACAGCAGATTCTGAAAAGAAATTTTCTCTTCCAAGCTTTTCATTTTCAGGATTTGATCAAGGCAGCAAACTGGACCTAAGCAAATAATTTGCGCCATCATCATGACAAGAAGCTTGAGTAAAGGGATCATAAACAACATGCAGATCTAATGAAATTACTGCTGCTGCTTTTTTCTCTCATTAAGTGAATCTTTAGAGTCTTCTATTTCCATACTTATTCCAAGAGTGATCCTTTAAGCTCTAATATAGGAGAATCTGAGGACTGGCTTCACTGAGGAGCAGTTTCCATTTATGATTATTATCTGCAAGGTTCAGCTCCCTTCTATGTAACTTTTTAAAAGGCTGCTTTGATAAGGGTAACACAGCTAATCATGATACTTCCTTTTCTACATGTAACTGGCACCAAAGCTGGTCTATACTGCATCTTGGAACAAGTTATTGCCAGATCTAGTAGGCTCAGCTGCTAGCATCTCCTGGAAAAGCATGGCTTGTTAAACATATCTCTTTTCATCTCCTGTTCTAAGCCCCTATGCATGCTTGTCTGATGCTGAAAACACTGAAATGCAGGAAGCATCTTTTAAGAACTGGCTTTATTTATTTATTTATTTATTTATTTAATTTTTTATTTATGGCTCGGCCTTTTGGTCTTATTACATTTTTGCACTATGCTCTCTAAAAATAAAAGTAATGAGTCTGGGGCCTAGGGCAAAGCCACACATCCCTGTTCCATGGGCAGGGGCATGTGGGGCTTTGCCCCAGGCTGCAGCCCTATGCTGTCACCACCCAGCAATCCTGGGGTCTCTAAGGAGACTGGCCAGGACCTGTGTGGCTAGGCAGACAGGATAGGATCACACGTAGGCAGGGAGCTGCATCTGGGAGTGGAATGCATAGGGCTGGGGCTGGTATCTTGGGGTAGTGACAGCATAGGGCCACAATCTGCTCTCTGTATGCCTCTGTCTGCAGAACCAGCGCCCATTATGGGGACATTTGGGCAGTGCTATCATCACCTCAAGATCCCAGCCCCACTTGTCTGCCCATCATACTCCCTACACACAGCTCCCTGCCTGTCTGTGGCCCCATCCCTTCCACCGGGCCACGTAACCTGCCCTCACAGGTTCTGGCTAGTCTCCAGAGTGCTCAAAAGCCCCCCTGGATCACCAAAGACATTCAGGAACACCTGAAAGCCAAAAAGGAGGCATATACCCAGTGGAAGGGAGGGGCTGTCACCAAAGAGGAGTATACCTCCATCGCTGGAGTCTGTAGGGGAGCTATTAGGAAAGCTAAGGCTGATACAGAACTAGGGCTAGGATCAAGGACAACACAAAGTCCTTTTTCAAATACATAGGGAGTATGAAGAAGGCACTGGGTAACGTGGGGCCCCTACAGGATATGCTTGGCAATCTGGTGGCTGCACCAGAGGAAAAAGCAGACCTTTTTAACAATTTCTTTGCCTCCATTTTCTTGTGCAGGGACCAGGACTCCCCCACCAGGATTCAGGACAGACTCTGCCAGGCCTAGGGTCAGGGAGGACCGAGTTAGGGAACTTCTGGAGGGGCTGGATGTGTTCAAATCAGCAGGTCCAGATGCTCTCCACCCCAGGGTTCTGAGGGAATTGGCAGGAGTTATCGTGGGGCCCCTGGCATGGCTTTACAAGTGCTTGTGTTGCTCTGGCCAGGTGCCAGAAGACTGGAAGAAGGCCAGTGTGGTCCCCATTTTCAAAAAAGGGAGGACCCAGGCAACTATAGCCCCGTTAGTCTTACTTCGATCCTGGGAAAGCTCTTTGAGAGAATCATCCAGGAGCACAGCTGTGAAGGAACAGCAAGGTGGATGATGCTTAGGGGCAACCAGTATGGGTTCATTTTAGGCAGGTCCTGTCAGACCAACCTGATTGCCTTCTACGATCAGGTCATAAAATCATTGGATGCAGGTATCACAGTGGATGTAGTCTTTCTGGACTTCAGGAAGGCCTTTGACACTCTCCCACCCCATTCTCATTAAAAAGCTAGGCGACTGTGGCATTGATGCCTACACAGTCAGATGGATTGCAAATTGGCTGAGGGGCCACACCCAGAGAGTGGTGGTGGACAGGTCATATTCAACCTGGAGGGATGTGGGCAGTGGAGTCCCCCAGGGCTCAGTCCTTGGGCCCGCACTGTTCAATTTCTTTATTAGCTATTTGGATGAGGGGGTGAAAAGCACCCTGTTCAAATTCGCTGAGGCCACCAAGATTTGGGACAAGGTGGGCACAGGATACAGCTAGACCTGGACAGGTTACAGGGGTGGGTGAATGAGATTAGGATAGGATTCAGTACTGACGAGTGCAGGGTACTACATTTAGGCAGTAAGAACCAGCAGCATACCTACAGGCTGGGGAACTCCCTTCTCGAAAGCACAGAGGCAGAAAGAGATCTTAGAGTCATTATTGATTCCAAAATGAACATGGGCTGCCAATGTGAGGACACGATCAGTAAGGCTAACTGCACCTGGTCATGTATCCACAGCTACATCACAAGCAGGGCCAAGGAGGTGATCCTTCCCTTCTATGTGACACTGGTTAGGCCACAGTTGAAGTACTGCATCCAGTTCTGGGCACCACACTTCAGGAGGGATGTGGCCAGCATCAAGAGGGTCCAGAGGAGGGCCACTCATGTGATCTGGGGACAGCAGGGCGGACTGTATGAGGAGAGGCTATGCAATCTGAGCCTGTTCAGCCTTCTCAAGAGAAGGCTGAGGGGGGACCTGGTGGCCATCTATAAACTTACTGGGGGGACCAGCAGGGAATGGAAGAGACCCTATTCCCCCGAGCACCTTGCAGAGTAACAAGGAATAACGGCCATAAGTTGTTTGAGAGTAGGTTCAGGCTGGACATTAGAAGGCATTACTTCACAGTCAGGGTGGCTAGGATCTGGAACCAACTTCCAAGGGAAGTGGTGCTGGCTCCTACCTTGGAGGTCTTTAAGAGGAGGCTTGATCATTACCTTCATATGAGCCCAGTATTCTCTCCTGCCCAGGGCAGGGGGTCAGACTTGATGATCTACTTAGGTCCCTTCTGACCCTACATCTATGAAAGCGGGTGCCAGCCCAGCAGTCTGTCCACAAAATTGACCAGAAGCTGCCTCAAGTTTGGTAGACCCCTACTCATTTGCCAAAAGCTTTTCCGAGGAAAATGACCCCTAGGTTTCACAACCCTCAAATCTTTACTTGCCTGCAACCTGAACTGAAGTTAATTTCTGTCACCATTTTACCATTCTTCCTCTCATTTGCTCTAGTGTCAATTAGTCTTCACTGTCCTTATAAAAACTCCTTGCTCAGAGCAAGACCTAAAAATGTCCAATATACTTGAATTGACTTAACTGATAATTGAGGACCAGACAGATATATCACCCATTTGAGATTATCAGAACAGTTTGGAGGCAGAGATTATACATTCAGCATTCAGTTTTGGTTTAGTTTCTGTCAACTAGGTACAGGGTTGATCCTGAATTTTAGTAAATTTTACAAAAAAATGTGTTTGCAAGTAATTTTAAAATAGAAGGTTAAATGATAATTCTGTTTTTCGGTATCATTTAAGGCATCAAAAGACTTTGGTTCCAACTGTGATTTAAGCATCAGAATTTTGTTGTTAACCTTTTTTTGCATCTTCATTTGTGACCACATCAGAATTGGCTGTCTTTTTCAAAGACGAGTGTTAGTCTTTTACTGGATCAACTGTGTGGCTGGAGTGAAGTCAGACAAATTTTCAAATAAAAGGATTTCTTCAGTTAAGCAGGAGCACTGCAGGGTAGAATATATGTATTAATAAATTTATGTACTTAGTCATAGTACCCCTAGGAAAAGATACTAATATTAACTACTTCCATGGGTGTTAAAGTTTACTCCTATTAAAAGATAGAGTAACGGTCAAAGATACTGCAGGGAAGAGCCAGTTCTCTTTAAATGATCACTTATTTCTCCAGTTATAAAATTATTCCCAAAAGCTATCCTCTCAAAATTCTAGTGCCTGAAAATGAATGTTTCAAAATGATGTAAACAAATCTTCAACAATAATGTTTGAACAGTTGTTATTTACTTCAACTTGGCACTGAAATTTAGCCAAAAAACACTTTAACAACACTTCAGCTGCCATGAAAAGCATTACACAAAGAGTTACATATACCACGTGTTGCTAGAACATCGTGGTGCTTGTCACATTATACTACAGTGACTGAATCTCACTGACCAGGAATGAACAGACAGAGTATTTCAAGACAAATACCACGAAAACCTATGGAATTTAAGTTTAAACCCTTTGTGAATGTGTATTATACTACAGTTTTCAATTATATGAACATGTACTAAATGCATCTAAACTGCACAGTAAAGTGCTGTGCAAAGCTAACTTGGTGCAGGCTCCACCTGGAGAGATTAGAACTGAAAGAGAACACAGAATGAGCGCTGTGCTAATGCAGTCGTACAGTTTCTGGCACCGTAGCTAGCTCACATCTCTTTGCATGTCACTGCATTTTTTATGCAGACGTACCCACTATTTTTTCTAAAGAATTCCTCTGTCATTCACTACATAACAGACCTGCTCTGAAATAAATAAATAAATAAATAAATAAATAAAAATCAGTGGAGGCTGTGGTCTACAGGACTCATTTCTATAGTTGCAGAAGTTGCAAAGTACGCAACAAATGAACTAAGGTATTGTAGAAAGTGAAGGGATAACTTCTCAAATGTAATTTTATAAAATGTACCAGGACTAACAATCCTACTCGTCCATGGTTTTTTTTGGTTTTAAGACAAGAAGCAGCACTCCCCTTCTATATAACTTGTCTTAATTTAAAAGAGGACTTGTTTTACAATTCAAGTCTTATGTAGTTTTGTGTTTGCACCCACTAAAAAGTGACTATACACCTTGTCCATATCCAGGGATCAACAAATTTGGGCCCTGAGGGCCATTAAAGGTGTTACGTGTGGACTTAATCAGTGCTTAATTAATTAAGGTCACTTAATGGGCAGCTTCCCCCTACAGTCCAGCAGCAAGTGAGGAGGTGGTCTTTGGCCCTGAGATAGTTAACAGATGGACCAGGGCATATCTATCACCACCCAATCCACCTGGTAATTAGTTATGATTTGATTTATTAGGACTCCCACCAAGATGTTACCGACACTAATCAATGGTTTATTATAAAACTAGCAAAAACAGGTAAGTATCATATGCCATACAGCTACACAGGAACCCACTTAGTCCTAACAGTCGCTATAAATAATAATTACCTATCAAATCCTACAATGCCTATACTCATCTTAATACCAACGCCATACAAATCCTTACCCAACAATATCTAATTACAACAATGGCAATAAGAGGATTAAACTTTATTATAAGGGACGGGGGACCTTTATACAGTTTGACTCTGGTTGTTGGCGTAGAGATGACTGCACCTCAGGCAGTGGCTTCTGGTCTTTGTTGGACACACACTGAGAACACCCCCAACAACCCAGAAGAGAACAGGATAGGGCAATGCTTAGAGGGCAGATCAGAGCAGAGGGCCTCTACTTTACGTGATAGACACACCCAGAGGGAAGAGCCCTGGGAGCCAACCCTTTGTGCTCAGGTGGCAAACAAAATATCTCTCAGGGTAAGGGCCCCTGGGACCTACAGCAACTGGACCCAGCACCAGGAACCTGTAGTTGACACAGTTAATCTGTCACTCAGCCTTTCCATGTCTTTCTCTGTCCTTCGTGCCAACAAGCATGCTGGCTTCTTTCCTTTTCTCAGTCATGCCTCAGGCAAACCTCAATCACCCACACACACACCAAACATGCACATGCATACCCTTTATACTAGTTGTGCACATGGCTCTTACCCATGCTCTGCACGCATCTCAAAATCTGCACCCAACACCCTTCTCAGATGCCTTACATCATTCTTAACCGGGTAAGGTTATCTGGAGTTCACATGGTGACCTACTTACACAGACCAGATGACATGGCCTCACTGATACAGATACAGACCCGAATTTTTGCTGCAAGGGTGGAGATTTGATGAGCTGTGTCACAGGCTAGGTCAGCACCACCCATCCTTGCAAAAGCTCACCAAAACTCCAAGTGGCTGCAATGGGGCTGTGGGCTAGCAGGGAACAGCATCTGAGAGTGGGCTGGGTGGGCAGGGCTGGGATCACAAGGCCATAACAGCATGGGGCTGGGGCGTGGGGCAGAGCCATGACCTACTCCCCGCATACCCCTGAGACAGACACTGGTTCTGCAGGTAAGGACACTCTGCCAGCCTGCATGGGGAAACCTGCTGTTTCCCATGCTTTTCTCTTTAAAGGAGGAAAAATCTGTGGTGTTCTACATTTTTCCATGGTGAATAGAAAACCCAAATGCCTGCTTATTACCAACAATCTTCTAACAAAAAGAATTCAGATAAAGCATACAAGAGACATCTTTGAACTTTAGGCTTCCTGCTTGACACACAGGACCAGGACTGCATTCTGGTTTTACCCCAAACTTTCACCTTTTGAAATTCAACCATTCCTATTTCTACTGTTACATTCCATAACCATAGACAGACTTTAGAAATCATCCTTAATGCACATAATATTTGACTGGAAAATAACCTTTTCTCATCTATCCCATCTAGTCCCTTGCCCAGGAATCTTTCTGCAGGAATCTACTAGGATCAGAAATTCTGGCTGAATTCAGAAGAGGAACTATAGATGAGATACTTGACAGAATCCAGTTATAAATTTGTAACCCCTCTTGCATGGGGGCTACTTGAACTCACAGATAGAAAACACTGTAGAGCTGATTCCTAAGCATTAAGTTGTTCATTGAAATGCATTATAGATTTCCCTTTTGTGGGGCAATTTTTTTGTCTCCAATTTAATAGTGACCTCAGTGTTGAAACCTTGTTATCCTATATACATATCTAAAGAGGAGAACCTTCCAATATTGGGCTCAATTAGCTGAGCTCCAGCTGATTTAACTGCAGTATGATTGGAAAAAGATTATTTTTGTTTTAGATTTAGAAAAAAATTGTTCAAGTGATCCTAGATAATACTGCCATAATGTTCTACTGATAATAATAAAGTGCACCTTCCTCAACCATATAGAGAGACTATGAGATTACTGGAATTAATGCATCATTTTCACAGCAGTATGTCATAGAAACATAGAAAAGTAGGGCTGGAACCTCAGAAGGTCTTTTAGTCCAGCCCCCAGTGCAAGATGGAGCCAGATTCAGCTATATTTCCTTTGGAGTAGTATAGAGAAAAATATATAAACAAGAATATCCTGATCAGATTGGTGGTTTCTGGTAGGCAAGCACCAATAGAGAATTTTGGGGCAGATACTGATAGCTGATTTTTAAGGAGGCATATTGGTAGCGATCCAATTTCTGATACAGCCTGAAATGCTGCATGCAGCTGGTAACTCTGCTGTGGTGGAAAGGAGGGGGTGGGGAGGGGGAAGAGATCAAGGCCCCTCACTGTGAGGGGGGAAGTGGGGCTGGGCTGGGGCAGGCGCTACCCAGTTGGGGTAGGACAGGGAGTGGGATGGAACAGCAGCTCCTACTGCTGCATGCACCTCAGGAGGGCGGGGAAGAGGGGAGGAGTGTGCCCCCACATCTGCACAGGGTGGGCTGGGGCTGGGACTGTGCCAGGCTCTTCCCAGTAGGGGCTAGGCTGCACTTGGGGAGGGCAGCAATGGTGCTGGCACAGCCTGGCCCAGCCCCCACTGGAAAGAGCCTGGTGTAGTCCTGGCCCCAGTCTGCAGCTGCAGTTGCAGCCTGCCCCACCCAGGGCAGATCTGGGGGCACCTCCCCCCCCCCGGTGTCCTCCTGGAGTGCACGCAGTGGCAGGAATGTCCCCCCCCATGTCCCTGGACGAGCTATGGCTCCCTCCGGCACCTGCCCCAGCCCTGCTCCCTCCCTCATTGCAGGGGCCTTGATCAGACCCCTTTCCTCCCTTCTCCTTGTCCACCATGACAGACTTACCAGCTGGATGCAGCTCTCTAAGCTTTTGATGGGAGCCAGAGGCAAATAAATATTAATTCTAAAAATGTTTCTAGGGGCCCCGTGGCCCGAACAGAACAGCTTGGCAGGCTGCATCTGGCCCGCAGGCTGTATTTTTCCCACCCCAGCACTAAAACATGCAGGAATAGATTGGCAGGTGAAGGAAGTTGGGGCAATGAGTTCTCCAATGAGAACTACTAATCAAGTAAAAATATCTGAGCTGGATGCAGTTGGTACATACTATGGCTTTCTGAAATGAATATTTCTTGAATTCCTATTACCTGAAATATCACTTCCACCATAATCTTTTCTGAATAGTAAAAACATTGGCTTTAAATATGTTCATATTGATTATAGGTTAGAAACTGATATGGCATAAAAACTGTATTTTAATGCTTTCAGAATTATACATGTTACCAAGGTATAATAATTGTTTAATGAAAAATTATCCAAGCTTGCATTCCTCAGTACCTTCAGCAATTTGAATATTAAATCCTCTTTAGAGACCTAACATGCCATTCTTACTAACTAGAGTATTTGTGCAATGGAATTGCTCCACTTCTTCAAAGCAATATCTTTTTCTTTGATAAAGAAAGTTAAAATCCTGTCTCTGTTCTTCACATAATAGCTTATTTATTTTGTGGGGGGAGGTCATTTCCTTTTCATTTTTCCCCCATTTATTATTTTAGTGTCTCAGTAGCCTGTCTTTTTAACTATACATGAACTTCATTCATGGAGTCTTAATACAGCTATTTTTCAAATGAAACGCAGATTAGTGTCAGAAGATTTTCCTATACTAGGAATTAAAGTATATTAAAAATTATTCAGAAAAGTTATGATACTTAATACTATATATGCACATCTTCTGTTCCATCCAGGTTCCATGACTCTTGTAATTTTTTTTCCTTAAAAAAATACAGGTAGTTGAAAGGGGAAACGGTAATAAATTTGACTAAAATTAAGTATAGTTTAAGATTCGAACAGTTAAAATAGAGTAACTTATTCTAAAATGCACTTTTATCTCATGCGTGCTCTCTAAGTCATGAAAGTCCTTATCACTTGCACGGATATATTTTGGTACTCTGTCTGTAAGAGCATGGAGAATGTCAAAAATAAATTAGGTTTGGAGCAGACTAATGAGGCATGCATAATTACATGAATTCTAAAAACAAGTCTAAACAACAAGATTAAACTTAAAGCACCTATGAAACTAATTCTCATGGTTGAGCCAGATCCCGCCTACTTTATTCATGTCACTTTGTCTACTGAACTCATTAGGACTGGCTTTGTAAGCAAAGTGCCATAATTCTTAGTGTACAAGTGCAAGTTATTGACAGAGAGACAGAGACCAAGTCTTTTTAGTTTAACAGATCTCTACCCCATAGCAGTTAAGTACAAAGCATGGAAGAGTTCATTAGATAATTGGAATAGTTTGTACAGGTGAAAAACAACCTGAGCGCCTGAACTCACAGGCTAAGTACAGACAGTCAAAAAGCACAAGGCTGAATTTATTCACTCTTTTCAGGTTAGTCTAAACTGCAGAGATTAAGAAACAACTGGACAGACATTCACTTTTGATTCGGGAAATGCAGCCACACACCTGCAGTGGCTTAGGCCAGAAGCTGGGGGGCTCTAGGGCATGGCTCTCTGGCATATAACCGGCATGGGCCTATGTGTTCACTTCTTCTTCTTGCTGCCCCTGAGGTCTCTGGGATTTGCAGTCCAGAACCACAGCAGCAGGATTCTACAGGGTTGCTCATTGCTGCTTCCTGCTTCCAGGTGTTTCTGGGATATGTAGTTCACAGTGGCAGCCAGCAGTAAGTTTTTAGCAGGGCAGGAGAGCTCTGTACTCAGGGGAAATGAAGTTTAACTCCCCCTCTTTGGCCCCAGACCCTAGCCAAGGTTTGCCCGGGGGGGGGGGGGAGGAAACAGTCCTTACATCCCCCCTTCCCCCCCCCCCAAAAAACCAAAAACAAACCAAAAAACAACCCTTCTCTGCTGGAAGAGACAGCCCAGCTCAGGTCTAGAAAGCATGATGGGATGCTGGGGGACTGTGACTTAACTTGAACTAGAAAAGGGTCTGGGATAGAAGTTTCATAAACCAATTGGACCCAAATCAGTTAAGTCTGATACTATATTCAACCAAATTTATCTTAAACCAGTTTCACTCATTTTGAAACTGGTTTATGTGCACTGAACTTCTGTTAAAAGTTTAAACCAGTTTGATTACTTGATAAAAGGTTAGGGACAGACAGTCAAAAAGCTTGAGCCTGAATTGATTCAATCTTTGCAGGTTAGTCTAATCTTGCTAGGCTAAACCAGTTTGTAACTGAACAAACAACCCCTCTGGACTTAAAAAAAAAAAAAATGCAGGCACATCCCTGCAGTGGCTCAGGTTAAAAGCTGGGGGGTGCTAGAGCAGCTCTCCTTTCCCTTCTACAGTGCTGATTTGAGGGAGGCCTGGCCAGTGGACACACCTCACAGCATGCTTTGATTAGGGAGGGGTTTCCCTTCCTTCCCCACCTCAGGAGCAGCCCAGCAGGGAACTGATAACGGTGTTCATCACCCATAACTCAGTGTTTATTATTCCATTAAGAAAACAGAGGGACATTACCAGCTACCTGTTGATTCTGCCTTTGTCCTGTCTGCCACAGCACAGACCATAGCCAGCATGTGGTCTGCTAGCTAATGCTGTGTGTCTGTGTAAGGCAGAGGAAATGGTGGAATCCCTGCTTAGCAGGGTGTGGTGACATGGAAGGCAGGCAGATGCTTGCAGTCTCTGCCAAGCTCCAGCCAGGGAGCAGAGGGGATGGGCCACCCTAGCTATGGAGCAGGTAGTCCAGCCCAACCCAGAGAGCATGCCAGGATGGTGGGGGAGTATGATTTATCTTAAACCTGCAAGGGCTCTGGGACAGACATTGCATAAACCAGTTTGACCCAAATCAGTTAAGTCTGATACTACATTCACCCAGGTTTATCTCAAACCGGTTTCAGCCATTTTCAAACTGGTTTATGTGCACTCAACATCTGCTGTTACAGGTTTAAACCAGTTTCTAATAACTTAAACCAGTTTGTGCAATGTCTGTCCCTAGCCATAGTGGTTTGTATATAACTTCCGTCTCTAGGCATATTCAGGAAAAGCAGGGATGGGAGCCACTCTTAACCATTTGTCAGACTGAAGATTTTTTTTTCTTTCAGATCCAAATATTTTACTTTATTTATTACAGAGTTTCTCAGTTGTGGACACACAAGATGGATAATTGTATAAAAGACACTTCCAGCTACTTAAACAAAACCTTACCTTGTCAGATTGAGAAGAAGTATGCAACTCACCATACATCCCTAATTAAATTATCTATGTATGAGCGTGCATCCCAGATGGGCAATATAGAGTATTTAGATCCTAATTTATCATACTCTTCAATATTGTTCTTTGTCTTGGAAGACTTGTGACTGTCAGTCCATCAGGACTTTTTACTCCATAAAAAAAATTTAGTTATTCCTGAAAAATAATGCAGACAGTATTTGAGGGACATAGAGAATTTTTCTGAATAGCAGTTGTAAAATATTGTTAGGACTTGGATAATAAAACAGGTTAAAGTGTTCCTTGGTTTAGCATATTACTTTTATTTGCTTGAATGTGGGGATTACTTTTGTGAATTGTGTGTGGGAGTTGACTTTTGTAGCTTGCCAGGAATGCTAATAACGGTATAATGGCCAGACACAAGAATTTGAGAGCCATATTAATAAATTCATTCATTCATAAACATTCCTGTCTACATGCACAAAACTTTAAAATGGGTAAAGTTTTGTATAGCTGACATTATGCTCTGTGTGTGGATATTATATAAGAGAAGCTGTTTGAGGTTTACACATGTTAAGTTTTGATCGGAGTATTTTATATGTTTTTCTACTTGTTGTAATGCTTTGACTGTAGAAAGACCATTTATTTTAAGTTGTAATGATTTTGAATAATTTAATACTTTCAGTTGGAGAGAGTGCTCTATTAAAATGCAGATGCGTGGAATATATTTATTATGCATGAATTTGCTGACATGCAGTGCTGAATTGAATGCTAGGGTTGGGATACATACTTTAACCTGAAGGAGGGTTTGTGTTCATTTTCTCCAGGTTACTTTGCAAAGAAACAAGAGAACTTGCTTTTAGTCTTTCAAAATGAATCTATATGGAATTTTTAACAATAAAAGGGAAATGGCCTGGTTGGTAAATATTGATTTGAATGTAAGTGAAGTAAAATTCAACTCATTTTTTATGGCAAAAATTAAGTTAAGAATTTCAAGAGAGGGAAGAGGGAAATTGGCTGTAATTTACTTTCTCTGGCATAGTTTGTCAGGATTTTGTAGAACAAGTACTGAATCTTAGGAGAAACATGAATCGTGAAACTATAATGGTAGAGATGGAATCTGAGTACCGCAGAGAAAGTGTGTGTTTTAACATTTGTGAGCTTATCATTGCCTAATAAAATGCAGCTCAGAGGCACCTCTGTAGTTCTGGAAATGCTATATTCATTTCAGCGTTAAAAAGATAAATCTTTGGTTGTATAGTTAACAATTCAGAAATTGGGACTGGCAGTTAGGGTTACATGGAACCTAAACTGGAACCAGTGAAGAGATTTAACAGGCATCTCTTAGACTATATATACTCTGGTCCTTTATAATAATTTTGTTTCAATGGTTAAAGTACAGTATGCACCATAAACCTCACAATGTGATTGTCAACATTTTATCTGTCAAAGACGGCAAAAACATAATGCTGTCACTCTATGAGAGTATATTATAACTGTCATTTCCTTCCTACTCATGCTTTCAAGAAGAACTCACTTGAAGTGGGGGTGCTTTTAATACAAAGTATGGTGAAAGCATTTTGTATTTGTAGAAATTATTTGACATAAAGTATTGTACCTTATTTTAACTTCAGGGTAGCATTTGATTGTTCAAAAATTCTATTTGATGAAGAATGCCCAGAAAATATTTTTGTGAAATGGAATTTTCTAGGAAGGAAAGATATCAGAATGTAGGTGTTTAAATACCATCCATTCTGTTACATTGTTGTTTCATAATGAAAGCTATTATGGAAAGTCATGAAGAAATAATGCAAGTTTAGAGCACATTCTTTTGTGGGAGGAATGTGCGTTTTTCTGACTCTTACCATGTCCTTTATGCAGCCTACAGCATAGTAGTTTAATAGACTTTTGTAAAAGATTTGAAATCACATGCATGCAGTTGAAAAATTCTGATGTGTACACACATACAAGTATTTAGGTACAAATACAAGTATTTGCACCTGCAAAATATGTATGCGTGCACAGAGGGTTTGAAAATATTTTGTGAAAGAGAAATGGAAGGAAAACAGCCATAAATACATGTTCCATTAATAGTGTATATGGAAGTTTATTTTTAAATGAATGCTTTAATAGACTAATTTTAAAGGGGGAGGAAAACACACTTCCTTATCTTTAAAGATCTAATATATAGCAAGCATATCCTCGCTTGTGCATTTCTGCCATAAAAATATAATAAGCATCTGAAGAAAGGCCTATTTCAAAGCCCAATATAAAGGATTAATATTGATTAAAAAAAAAATGTAAAAAACATAGTTTTCTGCCCCCTTTCTTTGTCAATGTAGATAACCTGTTGGTTGCCTTCCTATTCCAATCTGCAGTACAAAACATCTATAGTAATTCTTCCATTGCATCTGAAGCTGTATCAGTAATATCTGAGTTATTTTATAAATATTGGGATTTTTTTTAAAGACTTGTCTAGAGTACTTTGGGTTATTGCTCATTATACTTCTTTTCATCAGCAGCCATGCAGCAGGTTTTGGATAACCTTACGGATCTACCCACATCAACAGGAGCTGAAGAAATAGACCTTATTTTCCTCAAAGGAATTATGGAGAACCCTATTGTAAGATCACTTGCTAAGGTATTTTTTTATTGATAGTTTGAATAAAATCTGTGCAAGATGCATTGGGTATTTTCACTTTTAGGCCAGGAAATCTGAATAGTGTTATAAACTTTTGTACCTTTCATATAGTGTATGTCTACCACACATAAAGAAATGTCAGCAGTTTTGGCACTTTGGCTTATACCTTTTTGCACCAATTGAACTGAAGTCTTATTTCAAACACTAGATGGTAGATTCTGAAGATGAATATAAGCTTGGATTAGAAACATTAGCTATAGTATAGCAAAATACTTCATGAAAGTGCTTTTAAAATAAGAGACACTTATTCTTTGCTTATTTATAAAGCATTGTACCAATCCTTAGTGCATGGAATGCTGTCTACAAATGACTTCTTGCTTTTTATGTTACATTAGCGGTGAAGAGAAGACAGCAGGGCCCAAAAATTAAAAAAAAAAAAAAGTCTATTCTCTCCCAGTTTACTTTCATCATTGTTTCTGGCCCAAACCAGCATTGAAATCAGCACAGGTGGCATGCTGTGTCTTCATGGAGCCCCATAAAAGTTAATTGCTTTTGTATAGGTCACAAAAACCTTAAATGGCTTACAAACTGGGGCATTTGTAAGATCCTCAGGGCATGGGCTGCTGTTGTTTGTGTTCTCAAAACTTAAAGTACAGTGAAATGTATTTAGTTAGTTACTGGGATAATTCATAATTATGGTCTTATTAGTGCATTGAATCCCCAGAGTCCTATTAATTTGTACACAAGACACTTGGGCTAATTTGTCATTTATTAGTTACCTCTAAATGTACAGATGTACTAAATCACAATAGAATTTGCTCAGCTTAGAAGGCATTGGCCAATGTCTTCCATGGCACCTGTCAGTTAGTTTCAAGAATTATCTTCTACTTTAGCAATTAGTACATGTAGTAAAGAGTGCAAAGCAAGTCTGACTAATTATTTTACTCTGAATTTTTGTAGTAAGAAATTGTACAATAAACATGCATTTGTGTAGTCATGTAATTCTCATATAAGAAGCCTCAGTGCGTACAGTTTGTGCTTAAATTTTCTTCATTACAGATTTAAAAAAATTTACTTCGGAAGCAAAATACATAGTCCAAACATTGGAAATGGCTTACTACCTATAATTCATCACCTATACCATTCCTCTGGGAGTGGTGAATTAACCAAATTTGAAGAGTTTTATCCCAGATCCCAAAACTTGGGTTTCCTGCTGAGCATGTCTGACATGGCAAGACGTGATTTTGGGGATCCAGAATAAAATTCAGTAAATGTCAGTTGCATGTGTTTTTGTGTGCGTGTGTGACCAGCCTACAAACAGAGAGCTAAGTGTACATATATTGTTTATTGTGGGCTTGTATGGTTAAAGCTTTCAATTTTCTTTAGTTAAAAATAAGAGTCACTTTCATATGCCTCGTATAACAACTGCAGTCACTCTAAGAGATTTTGCCAAGTGCATCACTTGCAGGCTTTTCTCCAAGGTCTGGGCAGACCTTTTCCCCCTACTATCATGGATTTACCCACTGCTAGACTGAGCCTTTAGCTGAGGGCTTAGTGTATGTGCAGATCCAGATCCAGCCTTTTCTGTAAAAGCAATTCTTATTATTATAATTATTTCTTTTGAGAGCTGCTGAGTGATAATTTGACTACGTATGAAAATATCCCCAAAGGTAAAAGTGAGGGAAGTGTCAAAGGCTGTGTGATCTGAGCTTGCTACACCTTCAGCTGTTAAAAAGGATGATGAACCATGCAATAACCATAGTTGTTAATGCATGAGAATGTTTGATCTAAATTTTAATTGATCTTTCAGGTTATAGAACTATAGTTCTATACCTTATAGTTCATATAAACTATAGGTCTGCAATTTCCTTAATTGTGCATTTTCATACTTTAAACTTGTCCTGGGAGTGGGAAGTGCTAATTAGTCAAACTTCTGCTTTGCACTCTTATGTGCTATTTGACTAAATTTTTGTAGTAAGAAATTGTAAAATAAGTATTGTGCAATAAACATAATGTTTTTGTTTTTTATCCTCTTCATTTTCTGTTTCTAATTCTGGTAATATTTTCCTTGAAGGTACAACTTACTCTCAACTATAACTGCAATTTAATATTATTTCACTTAGAAAAAAAGTCTTAACCATATAGTTCCACAAGCTTTACTCCATCTTAATTGCGCTCGTGTCAGATGTGTGCATGCACATGTACATATATCTAGTTTACTGCTTTTGTTTCTAAGTTTTTCAAATTTTGCTTTCCAGGTAGTAACTTCATAAAGTCATAGATTTCATAGACATTAGGGCTGGAAGGGACCTCGGAAGATCATCGAGTCCAGCCCCCCGCCCAAAGGGCAGGAAGTCAGCTGGGGTCATAGGATCCCAGCAAGATAAGCATCCAGTTTCATCTTGAAGGTGTTCAATGAAGGCGCTTGAACCACCTCCGGTGGCAGGCTGTTCCAGACCTTGGGGGCTCGGACAGTAAAGAAATTCTTCCTTATGTCCAGCCTGAAACGATCTTGAAGTAGTTTGTGACCATTCGACCTCGTCATCCCTTGGGGCGCTCTGGTGAACAAACATTCCCCCAGATACTGGTGGTCACCCCTGATAAACTTGTAGGTGGCCATCAGATCACCCCTGAGCCTGCGCTTTTCCAGGCTAAAGAGCCCCAGGGCTCTCAGCCTGTCATCGTAGGGTCTGCTTCCCTGACCTGTGATCATGCGCGTGGCTCTTCTCTGGACTCCCTCAAGCTTCTCCACATCCTTTTTGAATTGTGGAGCCCAAAACTGGACACAGTACTCCAGCTGCGGCCTCACTAAGGCCGAGTACAGGGGGAGAATGACGTCCCGGGATTTGCTTGAGAAGCATCTATGGATGCAAGCCAGCGTTTTGGTCGCTTTACTAGCCGCAGCATCGCATTGCAGGCTCATGTTCATCTTGTGGTCAGTGATGACCCCCAAGTCTCTTTCATCCATAGTGCTAGCCAACATAGCACTGCTGAGCCTATAAGGATGCTGCGGGTTTTTTTTCCCAAGGTGGAGAACCTTGCATTTATCGGTGTTGAACACCATCAGATTCTCATCCGCCCACTTGCTGAGCCTGTCCAGGTCAGCCTGGATCACCCGCCTGTCTTCTGGTGTGGATGCTTTGCCCCAAAGTTTGGTGTCATCGGCGAACTTGGCCAGTCCGCTTCTGACTCCAGTGTCCACATCATTAATGAAGATGTTGAACAGTATGGGTCCAAGGACAGAGCCCTGGGGGACCCCACTGGTCACAGGACACCATGATGAGTGACTTCCATCAATTACTACCCTCTGGGTCTGACCCCAGAGCCAATTTTCGAGCCAGTGGATCGTGGAGGACCCAAGGCGACAATTGGCCAGTTTCTCCAAGAGGTGATCATGGGAAACCAGATCGAAGGCTTTTTTGAAGTCAAGATATATGACATCAATCTCTTCTCCCTTGTCCAGGTGATAGGTCACCTGGTCGTAGAAGGAAATGAGATTGGTCAAGCAAGACCTACCCGCAACAAACCCGTGCTGGCTATCCCTTAAGATGTTGGCGTCAGCCAGTCCATTAAGGATGGCCTCTTTAATAAACTTTTCTAAGATCTTCCCCGGGATAGAAGTCAGGCTGATGGGCCTATAGTTAGCCGGATCCACTTTCCTCCCTTTCTTGAAGATAGGCACCACGTTGGCCTTCTTCCAGTCTTTGGGCACTACACCAGAGTGCCAAGAGTTTTCAAAGATCCGTGCTAGAGGCTGAGCTATGATGCTCACCAGCTCCTTGAGTACCCTGAGGTGAAGATTGTCAGGGCCGACTGACTTGAAGGTATTCATCTTCTCAAGATGTTCCTTCAGAAAGTCAGCATTTATGGAGGGCAGGGGATCACCCTCACCCGGACTTCCCGGCCCTGTAGCGGGCATGGGCGTCCCATGGGGCCGATGAAAGACTGACGCAACGTACCTATTTAATAGGTTGGCTTTTTCCTGGGCGTCAGTTGTCAGTTGCCCCATCTGGTTCAGCAGGGGTCCAATGTTGCCCCTGCTTTTCCTCCGGCTCCCCACGTATCTGAAAAAGGACTTTTTATTGTCCTTGATGCTCAAAGCTAGCTGGAGTTCAGTTGCAGCCTTGGTTTCCTGGTCTGTTCCCTACAGGACCAGACCAGTGCAGAATAATCCTCCTTGGAGGTGACTCCCATCCTCCATCCTTTGTAGGCCTTTCTTTTTAGCCTCAGGAGGTCTGCTAGGTCCCTGGAGAGCCAGGGGGGCTGCTGTGCCCTGTTGCTGCCTTGTATTTAGTGTCATTTGTGGCATTGCATGGTCTGCAGGTGTTTGTTTTTTTTAAAACTAAATCAAGTATGAACACTTAAGTGAATGTTAGAACACACAACCCCCAAAATGGCCCCATCATTCCTGCTGCTGAGACAGGCAGGAATAAAAACAAAACACATTACTTCAGGATCTAAAATTCATGTCTTGCAGTATATTGTCATCCCCAAGTGTATATGTGCTTCTGGGGGGGAAAAAAAAGTTAGATGATAAACTTGCTGCTGCACAGTACTTGCACGGTCTTTGCTTTCTAAATAAAAACTATGGATAGTAACTGGTCTCTCTTTCGTGGGATATGTTTGCTTAAGCTAGCACGTCCGGCAATGGAGGTGTTAAGTGTTTTTGTTTTTTTTTTTGAAGGAGTGAAATGCTAGAGGACACTTTAAATTTAGTTGCAATGTGTGTTTGGAAATCAGTTACAAGATCAGGATGGTCTTATCTATTGTAAAAGTAGCATTCAATTCAAAGTAGTTAGATATATTAGCAAGTGTAACACTTGAAAACCAGAAGCCCCATTCATTTAAAGCAAGGATTGCCAATTTATGGCCTGTGGGTTGGATCTGTCCTGCAGAGAGGTCTGATTTAATCTGTGATGATCTGATCCGACAGAGGATTAATGGCATAGGGCTGCACCCAGATGCCCATCCCCTCCTTAGCACTGCTGTGGAGCTTACTACCCTGCATGTTTATACTTGCTGCAGAGGAAATGGTGATCAAGGTAAGTACAGGCAGCTGGCCACACTGTGGGGCAGAGACTTGCAGCTCATAGTACAGGTTGGGTCACAAAGGATGGCCTGTGCTGGTGAAGTGTTGCCAACCCCTGCTTTGGAGTATGTAGTCTCAAGACTCTCAATAGTTTTTATAAGCATGGCTGTTTATTCAGCAACTTTTGTTTTTTAAATTTTTGTTCATTTGAAATAGGAAAAAAAGTAATGATGTTTTATCCTTTTCTCCTGTTGCCAATCTCAAGATGAGGATTTGCTTAAGTTCTGTGGATGAGAATGGAGATTGGAACTCTGCTTCACAGTTGATAAAGATTCATACACTGTTTACCTGAATACAAGCTGCCCCTCCCCCAATTAGATTCTATTAATAGAAAATGTATGTTTATTATAATTTAATGTGTATAGAATCTGATTATTAAAGAATCAGATTAAATTTGTGTTCACCCATCCCCTTCAAATGCTGCAGGTGGTGATGGGGGTAGACAGTGGGGGAGGCAGTGAGGGGGTAAGCGAGCTGTATCTGGCTCTTGTTTGTGGTCCTGTTTTGCTTGCACTGTGTGGAGTTTTGTAAACCTCATCACACACAAATATTCTGGAAGATTCAGTAGGATAGAGCCAAAAGGAACTTACTATGTCAGTCTGAAAATGACAGATCTGGATCTTGAAGCTTCTTGCTCTGTTTGTGAGAGAATCCTTCAGCTATTTTTATTTTGTGCCTTTCTTACTTGTCCAGATGAAAAATCTTCTCACAGATGTTGATATTATAAGGATGGCTCTTGTGCATCAGAAATGGTCTAAACAGTCCTATTAAGAGATCAGAGATACTGAATTGGTACTGGCTTTGCTCAGTGCATACAATCTGACATTTTATCTGATTCCAGTTATCTTGGGCTCTCTCTTACCCATGTTGTGTCACTTAAAGAGTTCTTGGCAGTTGCTAGTATTTACATATACTGTGCTCTTACAAAAGGGAACTCTGTCTAATCTAGAGCAGCAATTCTCAGTCAGTTTATGATGCCCTGGGGTGCCCAGAGATCCTTTCAAGGGCTTTAGCACTCATAGCAGTCAGATGGGTTGCAAACTGGCTAGAGGGCCACACCCAGAGACGGGTGGTAGACAGGTCATTTTTGACCTGGAGGAACATGGGCAGTGGGGTTCCCCAGGGCTCGGTCCTCAGGCCCCCACTATTCAATGTCTTCATCGGCAACTTGAACCAGGGGGTGAAAAGCACCTTGTTCAAATTTGCAGATTACACTAAGATGTAGGGAGAAGTGAGCACACTAGAAGAGAGGGACAGGCTACAACAAGATCTGGACAGGTTAGAGGTGGGTGAATGAGAATAGGATGGGTTTCAATGCAGACAAGTGCAAGGTGTTGCACCTGGGGAGGAAGAACCAGCAGCGTACCTACAGGCTGGGGAACTCCCTTCTTGTCAGCACAGAGGCAGGAAAGGATCTTGGTGTCACTACTGATTTCAAGATGAACATGGGCTGCCAATGTGGGGACACAGTCAGGAAGGCTAACTGCACCTTGTTATGCATCCATAGATGCATCACTAGCAGGTCCAAGGAGGTGATCCTTTCCCTCTATGCAACACTGGTCAGGCCACAGTTGCAGTACTGCATCCAGTTCTGGCAGATATGGATAGCATAGAGAGGGTCTAGAGGAGAGCCACTTGTATGATCAGGGGACAGCAGGGTAGGCCCTACGAGGAGAGACTACGGGACCCAAACCTGTACACAAAAGGAGGCTGCGAGGGGATCTGGTGGCCAGCTACAAACTTGCCAAGGGGGACCAACAGGCAATGGGAGAGTTCCTGTCCCCCCCCAAGCACTACTGGGAGTTGCAAGGAATAACGGCCATAAGCTGACAGAGTTGGTTTAGGTTAGACATCAGGAGGCACTACTTCACAGTCAGGGCAGCTAGGAGCTGGAACCAACTTCCTAGGGAAGTGGTACTCGCCCCTACCCTGGGGGTCTTTAAAAGGAGGCTAGATAATCACCTAGCTGGGGTCGTTTGACCCCAGCATTCTTTCCTGCCCATGGCAGGTGGTCGGACTTGATTACCTGCTTAGGTCCTTTCCGACCCTACCAACTATGAAACTATAGGTTTACAACATGATTCTCAAGACAAACCCCGAGATTTCAAATGCAACAACTTGGATTTCTATTTCCGAGTTCTTTGCAACAGAATAACAGTTCTGTTTTTTTGTAAGCAAAAAAGGTGAAAACTAAGAGCTGGCATTTTTCATGGAATGTCTCAAGTCTATCTAGAGGTGCCTTAAGCCTAAGAAGGTTGAGAGCAACTGTCCTAGACAAATAACTGTTTCTTACCGAAGGTTCATTTCTTAGTGATGTTTGTTTCAGCGAAGAGATCCTTTTAGTGGGAGCACTACTAAATCGGCTCTTCTTATCCTACAAAGGAGTCTCAGCTATAGCTTAAGTTTCTGACCAGAATTTTTTGCTTTAAATTTCATTAAGTTTAAATTCCTGTATTCTCAGAGCTGCAAAACCATTGTGGGAAAGTGAAGTTAAGTATTTAGCAAGACAGTAGGAATAAAACTTGGTATGAAGTGAAGTTAGGTATTAAGAACTCTTAGGTGCTACTTAGAACAAACCCATTTGGTAAGGAGGCATGAAAGAAAAAAAAAACAAAACTAAGGAGTGCCCAAATGGCGACTCGGTGAATAAGGTAACTGCAGCCAGTCTCTCATATTAATTAGCACAGCAGGGGCTAACCTTTCCGGCAGAGTTGCCACAAATTAACTTCACACCTTTCTCTGCCCTATCTGCAGTTCTGCTTTCTGTCCCCTGGCTCTTTTGTGCCTATCCCCTGGCAAGACACAAAACACTTGTGTCCTCAAACACTATTGGGACCTTCAGCAACCCCTAGCAGTCCCAAACCCAAACCACCGGTATTAAGTGCAAGAAAGGATTACGCCAACTAGCTAGAAGTAGAACTCTCAGACCTACTGGCTAGCTCACCAACTAAACCTACATTAGGTCCAAAAAAGTAATTGCTTACTCCTCACCCCAGGTTGTATGCCATCAGCATTTACTGGCATACTAGAGTAGGTCCAGAGTCAGCTAGGTATTCTACAGTCTTCCTATCCAGAAACTCTTACCTCTGTAACATGCAGAGCTAGACTGCCCCCTCTGGCTCAGACTGTGGGTTTATAAACTGCCTAAGCCCTGCCCCTTCCAGTCAGGTGGTGCCCCAGCCACCTGCAGGACTTCTTCCTTAGAGCCTGAGGGCTGATTGCCAGGCAGTTTATGACTGCTGTTCTAGCATCCCCTTGCTGCTGATCCTAGGTTCTGCCCTACTGTCCTATTGCAGAGCAGCTCATTTTGGAATAGATAGTCATAGCCTCTGCCCTTAGCTGCCTATTCTTTTCCAGCCAATTCATCCCAGGCAGAGTTCTTCTGACTGGCTGCAGGTGTACCCCTTCACTCTAATGGGTATCTCCCTGCCTGTCTAGGCAGTAGTGTTTCTTTTCTGCCTTGCAGCTGTTCAACTGTCTGTGCTCTATCTGCTGCAGCTTCTCTCCTTAAAGTAACAGGAGCTCCAGGCTCCCTGTTACACCATGTCTGAAAGTTTCAGGATTCCTTGTGGCTCTATCACTAGGAGGGCTTCTAAAACTAACACTTCTTGAGAGTCTGAGTGTGTCTGAACACAAGCATGTTTTGCCAAGTGCTGTTTTAAAAAGTTTTTGCAGGTTTATGGTGAAGTAGGTAAGTAAATCTGGCGGTGTAGCTGTGCAGGCATAAACACAAAATCTTCCATTAGTAACTTTGTATGTGTTCTTAATGAATGATACAGCAATACATTAATTATGGGACTAAATGAATTAAAAGTCCTGGTTGTTATAAGCACTAAACTCTGTTTTGTTATTTCTTACAGGCTCATGAGCGACTGGAAGATTCTAAACTCGAAGCTGTCAGTGACAACAACCTGGAGTTAGTGAATGAAATTCTTGAAGATATGAGTCCTTTAATAAACAAAGATGAAAATATTGCAGAATTAGTTGGCATACTTAAAGAACCTCACTTTCAGGTGCTATTTTGTTTTACAGTTTAAATATTTAAATAATTCAGGTATTCACTTAGGATATCAGCATAACATGTTAATATAGTTAGACAGAGTAAAAAAATTAACTCCAACAAAATAGAAACATTTTTTAAGGGAAAAAAAAAATATTTTTTTTTCTTTTACAAAGCCTACAGTCTAAGAAAACTAAGATCCAAACAAAAAGCCCATCAGGGCAGATTTATAAAATTAAGTCTGCATACTGTTTAGTATTTCATTTGTATAATAGCATGTTGTATATTCTTTGAAATACTTTCAAGTCTCTTGTATCTAGTTGACAACTTGCAATTTTTCTTTGCCTGGTCTAAATCTACTGTTCTTTGGGTAAGTTTGTATATTATACACAGGTTACAATCTATTCACCTAGAAACTTTGTTTCTCCACTATGTGTTGAAGAAACTTTCTGTAATCAGGAATTGATACATTGTTGTTCCTGAAGTACAGAAACCGCACTAAATAGTCTTTTGTGTCCACATTTATACAGGAGCTAAAAGTGTTTTCATTGCTTGTTGTTATCCTAGACTTATTTTTGTCTTAAATTTGGTTTTCCTTTTTTTTCCACTGCTAGCATCTATCTGGCAGCTGTTTAACTACACGATTATTCTAGTATTTCATCTTTGGCAATAGTCAAGAAGACAAAACTTCTCAAAGATTCAGGAAAAAACCTTAATTAGAAGTTTCTTTTCTAATGAATTACTTAAGGGTCTGGGGGAATATAAGTTTATTAAACAGAAAAACCTATGATTCTGTAGATTTGTTAATCAGGTTTTTACTACATCCTTTGAACACTGGGTATGAGCACTATATATCTTTTAGTGAAGCTACTTTTGTTGGTTAGGAGCAGGAGAGTTCAGAGCTGTAAGCTCTAGAAGCAGATTATCTTTATACATATTTTCATTAAGACAGTGACTTAATCATTAATTTATATTTTTATAAAAACAAATACTTTAAAACACAAACAAATGTTACAATTAGTTGTTTGTTTGGCTTACAAAACTATATGCGAGAAAACTAATGGGGTTGGAGGGCTATAGCTGCAGTAGTCCAGGAAATATACAAGAAGCAAGGGTTTGGGGTTTTTTTTAGGGTTTTTTAATTATTATTGGACCACCTGTATAGTAGACAGAGATTGTTAGACCTGGCTGCTAAACTGGTATACATTTTAAATAGTATTATTCCTATGGGTTTTATAGGCAGGGGTCACAAGTTTCCTAGGAAAGCACTTGCATGGGAACCCCAGTTTTTTATAGCCTCTTTAAGTATTCCTAGTGTGGGTGAATCCTTTGCTTCTTGGACTTTTGGTCCCTGACCCCCCTGGTTATCTGTGCTAACCTCAGAGCTACCTTCTGACTTAAGTCCTGCACAAGAACTTCACCTCTTTAAGGGATGGAGTGTACCTGAAATCGCATGCAGTGAAGCAAGCAGCTGTTTTTAAAGAAGACAATATTTATTAGTCTATGACAGTATAGCAGACAGAGTCTGTGGGCGCCAAAGCACAGACTAATGTGCCAGGAAGCCTCTGTCTGGTAAGAGACCAGGCTGTTCTCTCTCAAGTTTTTCTCATCCTGTCCTGTCTCTCTTTCCCCTCCTTGTCCTCGGGGAAAAGACTGTTTCTTTGTAGTACACTTCTGAAGCATCTCTCTGGCACCCGAAACAGCAGAGAGTCTCTTCAGGGATGGATCTGTCAACCCGGGTAGTTTGCTTACTTGTTGCTTTATGGCCCATTCTATCCTAGTGGAGTTTTTAGGTTCATACTCACAGGTCTGTTTCAAAATTTGATACCACAGCTTTTCATAGATTTCATAGATTTCATAGACATTAGGGCTGGAAGGGACCTCAGAAGATCGTTGAGTCCAGCCCCCCGCCCAAAGGGCAGGACGTCAGCTGGGGTCATAGGATCCCAGCAAGATAAGCATCCAGTTTCATCTTGAAGGTGTTCAATGAAGGCGCTTGAATGACCTCCGGTGGCAGGCTGTTCCAGACCTTGGGGGCTCGGACAGTAAAGAAATTCTTCCTTATGTCCAGCCTGAAACGATCTTGTAGTAGTTTGTGACCATTCGTCCTCGTCATCCCTTGGGGCGCTCTGGTGAACAAACGTTCCCCTAGATACTGGTGGTCACCCCTGATAAACTTGTAGGTGGCCATCAGATCACCCCTGAGCATGCGCTTTTCCAGGCTAAAGAGCCCCAGGGCTCTCAGCCTGTCATCGTAGGGTCTGCTTCCCTGACCTCTGATCATGCGCGTGGCTCTTCTCTGGACTCTCTCAAGCTTCTCCACATCCTTTTTGAATAGTGGAGCCCAAAACTGGATGCAGTACTCCAGCTGCGGCCTCACTAAGGCCGAGTACAGGGGGAGAATGACGTCCCGGGATTTGCTTGAGAAGCATCTATGGATGCAAGCCAGCGTTTTGGTCGCTTTACTAGCCGCAGCATCGCATTGCAGGCTCATGTTCATCTTGTGGTCAATGATGACCCCCAAGTCTCTTTCTTCCATAATGCTAACCAACATAGCACTGCCGAGCCTATAAGGATGCTGCGGGTTTTTTTTCCCAAGGTGGAGAACCTTGCATTTATCGGTGTTGAACACCATCAGATTCTCATCCGCCCACTTGCTGAGCCTGTCCAGGTCAGCCTGGATCACCCGCCTGTCTTCTGGCGTGGATGCTTTGCCCCAAAGTTTGGTGTCATCGGCGAACTTGGCCAGTCCGCTTCTGACTCCAGTGTCCACATCATTAATGAAGATGTTGAACAGTATGGGTCCAAGGACAGAGCCCTGGGGGACCCCACTGGTCACAGGACACCACGATGAGTGACTTCCATCAATTACTACCCTCTGGGTCCGAGCCCAGAGCCAATTTTCCAGCCAGTGGATCGTGGGGGACCCAAGGCGACAATTGGCCAGTTTCTCCAAGAGACGATCATGGGACACCAGATCGAAGGCTTTTTTGAAGTCAAGATATATGACATCAATCTCATCTCCGTTGTCCAGGTGATAGGTCACCTGGTCGTAGAAGGAAATGAGATTGGTCAAGCAAGACCTACCCGCAACAAACCCGTGCTGGCTATCCCTTAAGATGTTGGCGTCGGCCAGTCCATTAAGGATGGCCTCCTTAATAAACTTTTCTAAGATCTTCCCCGGGATAGAAGTCAGGCTGATGGGCCTATAGTTAGCCGGATCCACTTTCCTCCCTTTCTTGAAGATAGGCACCACGTTGGCCTTCTTCCAGTCTTTGGGCACTACACCAGAGCGCCAAGAGTTTTCAAAGATCCGTGCTAGAGGCTGGGCTATGATGCTCGCCAGCTCCTTGAGTACCCTGGGGTGAAGATTGTCAGGGCCGGCTGACTTGAAGGTATCCAGCTTCTCAAGATGTTCCTTCACAAAGTCAGCATTAATGGAGGGCAGGGGATCACCCTCACCCGGACTTCCCGGCCCTGTATCGGGCACGGGCGTCCCATGGGGCTGATGAAAGACCGACGCAAAGTACCTATTTAATAGGTTGGCTTTTTCCTGGGCGTCAGTTGCCAGTTGCCCCATCTGGTTCAGCAGGGGTCCAGCGTTGCCCCTGCTTTTCCTCCGGCTCCCCACATATCTGAAAAAGGACTTTTTATTGTCCTTGATGCTCAAAGCTAGCTGGAGTTCAGTTGCAGCCTTGGCTTTCCTGGTCTGCTCCCTACAGGACCGGACCAGTGCAGAATAATCCTGCTTGGAGGTGACTCCCATCCTCCATCCTTTGTAGGCCTTTCTTTTTAGCCTCAGGAGGTCTGCTAGGTCCCTGGAGAGCCAGGGGGGCTGCTGTGCCCTCTTGCTGCCTTTCCTCCGAGATGGAATAGGCTTAGTTTGTGCATTGAGGATCGCTCCCTTGAGGAGCAACCACTGTTCTTGAACTCCCCTCTCCCTGTGGTCACAGTCCCTTAGGGCCTCACTGACAAGCCTCCTGAGCTTGTCAAAGTTGGCTTTCCTGAAGTCAAGGACTTGCGTGTTGCTGACTGACTTGCCAGCTTTTCGGCGGATGGTGAAGGTGATCAGCTCGTGGTCGCTGTCACCCAGCTTCCCATCGATCACTAGGTCGCCGACTAGGTCCTCCCCAGTAGCCAGCACCAGGTCGAGCAGCGCTTTGCCTCTCGTTGGCCCGTAGACTTCTTGAGTCAGGTAGAGGTCATCCACACATGAGAGGAAGCTCTGCGACCGCTCAGATTTTGCTGAGCGATCCTCCCACGAGATGTCTGGGTAATTGAAGTCACCCATGACAACCATGGTCCTGGAGCATGCTGCCTCAGGCAGTTCCTGGGCAAACTCCTGGTCTAGCTCAGGACTTTGGGTGGGAGGTCTGTAATAGACTCCCACCATTGTGTCCCCTGTGCCGTGTTCCCCACGGATTTTAACCCAGAGGGTCTCCAGCTGTCCACCCTGGTCGCCAATATCGGCTTGCAGGGATGCGTAGCTTTCCTTAACATAGAGAGCTACACCCCCGCCCCTTTTCTCTACATGATCCCTCCTGTACAGGGTATAGCCATCTATCCTTGTGGTCCAGTCATGGGTGGAGTCCCACCAGGTCTCCGTGATCCCTATGACATTGTAATTGCTTGCACTGAGCAGGAGGATGAGCTCCTCCTGCTTATTCCCCAAGCTCCTGGCATTTGTGTACAGGCAGGCAAGTGCCCCCTGGGGGGCTCCTTCCTTGCCCACAGATTTTACCAGGGCTGGGGCTGGGGTGGGCTCCCTTGAGTGCCGTGATCCGCTGGCTTTGCAAGGATTGTTCAGCGGGCCAGCAGTGGCGGTAGTCCCCCCGACCCCCAGCGGGCTTAATTTAAAGCCCGGTGGAGCAGGTCAGCCAGTCTGGCTGAGAAGAGCCTCCTCCCTAGGGGAGAGAGGTGGAGACCATCTCTTCCCAGCAGCTCGCTGCCTCTCTCGCCAAAGAGCGGGCTGTGGTCATGAAAGCCAAAGC
Source organism: Alligator mississippiensis (assembly GCF_030867095.1). NCBI lineage: Eukaryota > Metazoa > Chordata > Crocodylia > Alligatoridae > Alligator > Alligator mississippiensis. Next base: position 157,983,518 of record NC_081828.1, on the reverse strand, counting down.
CTTCCTGACGACACCAGCGCCGCAGTCTTTGGTTGACCACATAGATCCTCCTGTCCCTTCTCAGCCCATAGCCTGAGACTGGGAGGAGCGACGAGAACACCACCTGTGCGCCCAGACCCTTAAGCCCCGCTCCCAAATCCCTGTAGCGCCTCATGACCTGGCTGGGAGTGCTCCAAGCCGTGTCATTGGTGCCCACATGAATAAGGAGCATGGGATAGTGGTCTGTGGGTTTGAGGAGCTTGGGGATCCTCTCCGCAATGTCCCGGATGTGGGCCCCTGGGAAGCAGCAGACTTGCCGGGCTAAGGGGTCAGGGTGGCAGATTGGCCCCTCCGTCCCCCTCAGGAGGGAGTCTCCCACAACAAACACCTTACGTTTTGTCTTGGGGAGAGCAGGGGCGGGAGTTGCAGTTAGGCCCATGTTGCCTGTGGGAGCCGGCAACTCAGCAGGCTCTGCTGGGGCAGCAAGAGGTGCGTACCTGTTGTTCAGTTCTGGCGGGGGAGGGGCCTTGGTGCGGCGGGCCTTAGGGCCCTTGACCACCTTGGTCCATGCCCCTGGCTGGACACAGCAGGAGGTCCCAGAGTCCTCCTCTGGCCTGGAGGGAGACTGTGATCTACCCTCTGCCTCCCGGGGGAGAAGGGCCTGGCAGTAGGAGTCTATCTCCTGCTCGCAGTCCCTGATGGCACGCAGTCTGTGGACTGTGGCCTGGAGCTCCTCCAGCTGGCGTGCCAGAGACCCCAAAAGGGAGCAGACCCCACAAGGGGAGGTCGCCATGCTCCCAGGCCCCAGAGCCTGAAAAAGGGACAGGCAGCCCCCGCAGCCGGGAACCAGGGGCTCCGTCTGGGTGGCCGTCTCTGAGGCGCCAGGGGGGGGGCCGTGGAGCCCGAGGGGACCCTCGGGGTGCGGCGCGTGCCCATCCATGTCATGCCTCAGGTAGGCTGGCTACGGCTGGGACTGTCTACCCTGGGGGGTGCGCAGGCAGGGTCTGGCGCCCTCCCGCATGCCCTCCCGCGCGAACTCCGCGCTAACTCACGCGCCGGCAGAGAAGCACGCCTGTTTGTGCAGCCTGTTCGCGCGGCTCCGGTCGCGTGGCTCCCTGGGGGGCTGGGCGAAGTAGGGGCCTGGGCGGGGCTTGACCCGGCCCGGCTCCACTCAGCTGCCGCCTCCCACACACACACTAAGGGGGTTAGCCCCTTCTCTGCACGGGCCCCGCTTACCCCAGCTGCGCTGGGGGTCAGCGGGGGGCTCCGCGGCTGCTGGAGGGTTTCTGGGGGGCTTCGGGGGAGTGGGGGCGCAGCGAGCTTTCACCCGTGCGTCTCTCGCCGCTCCTGCGTCTAACTGGGCTTTTTCCTGGTCGGCGGGCCCTTTTAAACTGCACGCATGCGCAGTGGGCCTGCCGTCGAGGAAGCTGCTCTTAAGGCAAATAAGGGGGCCCTGCCCGGGATTTGGGGGACCCTGCCTTACTGGAGGGGGGCTGGTGAGTACCCCCCCTTCTCTCTCTCTCTCTCCCCCTGGGGGGGTGGCAAAGCGAAAAAAAACTCTGGCTTGCATCTACCAATGCATCTCGAGTAAGACCCAGGATGTCATCCTCCCACTGTACTTGGCCTTGATGAAGCCACAGCTGGAATACTGCATCCAATTCTGGGCTCCACAATTTAGGAAGGATGTAGAGAAGCTTGAAAAAGTCCAGAGGAAAGCATGATCAAAGGGCAAGAGAACAGGCATTATAAAGAATGGCAGTGAGCTATGGGACTCTTCAGCCTGGAGAAGCGCAGGCTCAGGGGTGACTTGGTGGCAGCCTATAAGTACATAAAGGATCTGGGGGAATGCCTGTTCACCAGAGCACCCACAAGGTCCAACAGTCACAAACTCCTGCAAGACTGTTTTAGGCTGGACATAAGGAAAAACTTCTTTACTGTCCGAGCCCTCAAGGCTTGGCACAGGCTCCCCCCAGAGGTGTTGCAAGCATCTACTCTGGACACTTTTAAGAAACATCTGGATGCTTATCTTGCTGGGATCCTTTGACCCTAGCTGACTTCCTGCCCCTTGGGCAGGGGGCTGGACCCAGTGATCTTATGAGGTCCCTTCCAGCCCTAATGTCTATGAAATCTATGAAAATACCATTTTTTCCTTCATTTCTAAAGAATGGTACCATTGTTTAATCCATTATTTCCCTGTGTATGGTCTAGTCAAGAGAAACAGAGGCAGGCAATATTATTATAATATGAACACATTTAACCCTGAAATGCAATTACCGTAGCTGTCACAACAGGGCAGATAGCACTATCTATTCTACTACTATTATTAGATCCTATTTTCTCTTGCTTCTAACTTTGCTAAGCTTAACCCAGAAAAGAGGCAGAGATGACGACTTCCTGAGCAAGTACGCTAGTCATAGAATCAGAAGTCTGAGGAGTAGAAACTGTGACTTACTGACTGACAAGTTTGAAATAAAGATCAGGTTCTGAGGTAGTGATAGGGATGGAGAAAATTGGCTCTACGTTAACTCTTACCATGCAGGAAAGAGATCTTGGGAATCGTGTAAGTAGGGCTGGAAGGTACTTTCATGAGGTTATCTAGCTCAGCTCCGTGCTCAAGGCAGAAACATCCCAGCCAAGCATCTTTTTAATCTACTCTTGAAAATTTCCTGGGATGGAGGTTCCACAACTTCTCTAGGTAGCCTGTTCCAAGGCTTCACCACCCTCAGAATCAGAAAGTTATTTCTAATATCCAACCTTAATTTCCTCCACTGCCGCAGTAGGTTGTTGCTTCTAGTCTTGTCTTTTACAACCACAGACCAACAATAGTTTATCTCGGGGTGCTCAACCTCTGGCTCACAGGCCAAATGCAGCCCAGTGGAGCCATTGCATCTAGCCCATGGGGCTCCGCATGGGTTGGGAAATGTAGTGAGGGAGCAGTGGCCATGAATAGAACTACCCTCCCCCCCTGCTAAATTCCTGAGCCCCAAGACCCATGTGCCTAGTTGGAACAGGCCAGGCCCCTTTCTCTCCTCCCGCAGGCCTGGGTTGGGGCTGAGCCATGCTCCCTTTCTTCCCATAAGGCTGGGCCACATCCCCTTTTCCCTGCAGGGCCATCCTGTGCCAGCCTTTTCCACATGTAAGGCCAGGTTGGTCTGGCTATGCCCCTTTTCCCCTCTCACATAGGCCCCAGGCCCACTCCCTTATCCTCAGGGCTGGGCCATGTCCCCTTCTACCCCATGGGGCTGGGTTGGGGCCAAGCCATGCTCCCTTCACCCCTACCTGGGTCATGTTCCTTACCCTCTCCACCTCCCTGCAGAGCCATATGAAGCTCCCTTTACCCCAGGCTGCGCTGCCCCCCACCCCTCTCTGTGGCCAGATGGTGCCTGCCATGCTGGCAGGTGCTTGTTCAGAACCACCACCCAGCCTGTGATCAGACCAGGCACTGCCCATCCATGTTGCTTTCCACTGGACTCTGCAAACTGTCCACATCCTTCTTGAAGTGTGGGACCCAGGACTGAATACAGTACTCCAGGTGAGGCCTCACCAGTAAAGTGGAACAATCACTTCCCTTGATTTGCAAGTGACACTCCTCTTAATACAAACCAGCATGCTGTTGGCTTATTTTGCAACAAGAGCACACTGGTGGGTATATTTCAGTGTATGGTATACTGTCATTCCCAGGTCCTTCCCTGTAGTACTGCAGCCTAGCCAGTCATTCCCCAGTCTGTATTTGTGTGTGCATTTTTTCTGTCAGAAATGCAGGACTTTGAATTTGTTCTTGCTGAGTCTTATCTCACTGACTGTAGACCATTTCTCCAGTCCATCCAGGTCATTCTGGATCCTAACCCTACCCTTCAGAGTGTCTTCATTACTGTCATTTCGTCCCTTAGCTTAAGTAGCGGAGGTCTTTATAGTGCTCTAAAGCAGGGGTAGGCAACTTTTTCCAGCTGTGGGCTGGAATGACCTACCCCAGAGGCTGGCAGGTGAGTGCTGGGACTTGGCTGCCCCCTCCGCAGCTTATCCGCGTGGTGTCGTGGGGAGAGTACCCACAGCTAGTGCTCCTCCCAACTGTGGCCTGGGGAGGAGTGCCTGCAGCTGGAGCTCCCTGCCACTGAAGCCCTGGGACAGATCCAGTGTTCTTGAGTCACATGTGCTTGCAGGCCAGTTAGCTGACCCCTAATCTAAAGTTGTGGAGCTCAACCTTTTAGAGCAGCAAAACCAGTCCTTCTGACTTAGCTGCACTGGGATCACCACTCCCCTCCAGTAGTGGAGTAGAGGGAGTGGGAAAGAGGAAGAAAGCTTAGCTCTGGTGAACAGCATCTGCAGTGTGAGAGTGGAAAGGGAGGAAGGGAGGGAAAGGGTACACTGCAACAGTCATATGGGAGGAGAGCAGGAGAAATCAGGGAAGCTGCAGAGGGGATCTATGGCTTAGTGTAGGGCTGTGAAGGGGACTAGTAGGGCCAAGCTGCTATTTGCTGATCCCTTATGCTGCTGGCTGGATACAGTCACTTTGGGGGCTGGATTCAGCTTACAGGCCATAAATTGAACACCATTAATCTAAAGATTCTGAACCTGCTGGTAAACAAGATGGGGGTCCCTAAAATGACATAATGGAATTTCTTTTTTCAGTTTTATTTTTAAAAAACCTAATAGGTTACACACAGACTACATTAACAATCATTATGTTTTCAAAGTTAAGCAGTGAATTCTTGCAGGACCAAGTATCTTTTTTCAGCTATTACTTATCCCCACAGCAGGGTGGGATAGGAAAAGAATCTGTCTGCTAGACCCCCTGCTTCATTTGTTGTAGCATTTGGAAGATCTACATTTAATGAGGCAAGCAACTGCAGGAGGAGAAAGGTGAATGCTGCCCTGGAGAACTGGATTCTGTGCCTGTTTCTGTCAGGATTCCTGTGTGGCATTATATAAGTTATTTAAACAAAGCTCTTTCTGTATGGTCCCCTACTGTGTGCTCCTTTTGCCTGACTTGACCCTTGGTCTCATTTGCAGACATGCTGGGTGTTTGGAGCTGCAGCTGCTGAAGTCAGTAGAAGCTGTGCTTTGAACATACAAAATGCTATGTAATGTCCATTACTTAAAAAATAAAAATAAAAATAAAGAAGTAATGGAAATCTTAGGTTAGCCACCTAAAATTAGCATATGCTTTTGATCTAAATCAAGCGCAGTTTCTCCTGTGCTTACCCCCAAACAGGTCTCCTCCATTTCACTTCCACCGCCACGCAGTCTCCTTCCTGCTTCCTCCTACTGCCTGAGCCACCCATCCCCACCTGGGGCCGGTGGTGGCTTAGCTCTGGCTTTAGCCCTGAGCTTACCACAGGCCCTGACCAGTACTCAAAAAAAAAAAAACCCTGGAGGGAAGAGAGGACCTCATCTTGGATTTGAGTAAATAATGGTGATTAATGAGAAAATAAAATACTGACTAGCTACATAGGAAGTGAGTATTGTTCACTGAGTGCGTTAAATGAGGCAGGGGTCCTATAGAAAAATATCATTTGATTTTGTAATGAAATACCATATCATGTAAAGTCACAAAAAGGTTAGCTTAAGGTCACATGGGAAACTTATAGAGAGGTTGGCTCTTTAATCTTAATGTTCTTTAACATAGTTTATGCTTAGTATAAATTATAAATCATTATATATGAGAACTATATTTAACAGTCTAGCCAAACATAAATGTTAAATATCATGCTAATGTCTGTGGAATAAATATTTTCAATATTTCTCCTCAGATATAAAATACAGAATAAGGAAACTAATTTTACAACTTATTCTCTCAGGCACTAGATTTTTTTTTTTTTTTAAAGCAAAACACTTAGCTTTTATGGAAGTGTTTTGCTTTAAAAATTATGTTGACAAGGAGCTATATGAGGCATTTTTCATAGTGACTTGCACAGATAATTTTTGCTGTTAGTAAGACAATATTGGCTACTGCTGAAGATTTGAAGTATCTACGCTGTCTTCTGGTCAGATCTTAATTTATAGTACTTTGTTCTGCCACATAGTTACAGCCCTTTGGATGCCCTTAGAGATCTGTCTGCATGTCTAGATTTTTGCATGGTCCTCTGATTGTGTCAGAGCCATTTCACTGTTACATTCTCTCTCTCTCTCTCTTGCATATCAGTAGAGACTTGTCTTTATTTAAAAGTAAGATCATAATCAGTAATGTTATTGAGAGAAGACCAGGTCAAATTATAATGTTTTGAATTTTGTTCTGAGCATTCACAGGCTTTGATCATCCTCACACTTACAAGAGTGCGTTCCGGATTCAGTGGTACTAAGTGCTGTCTCTTGTATGTATGAGTTAAATTCCTGAAATTCATTGTCCCAGTGGAGTGAAACTGGAAAGATGTTATTATATAGGAGAAGGCAAACCCTAATAACTTGGACTACTTATGAAAGGCTTTTGAAAGCGAGAATAAAAAAACCTTGAATTTGACCCTGTACTCAACAGTAATGAGAATAGAGCACTGTTCTGATAGGCTGCTAAGTGCCTGTTCCTGAGCAGTTGGTCTTCTCAATTTTGAACTAGCTATATGTTTTTAAAAAAGCAAAATTTTGTCTAGGTGCAGAGAATTACTAGAGTGAAGCCTGAAGGCTTTGAATACATGGATTGGTTGGTTGAATCAGAATCTTACAAAAGGGCTGAATCTTATTGTTACCCAAGCTGACTTGGAAATTAATTTCTCCCTGGCCATATCCATTGGATATTCAAAAGCCTGAGGAGTCTGGGAGAACAAATGAGGCTGTGGATTGCTTTTACAATCCAAGACATTTCATAGCTTGATCTGCTGCTGACAAAGTAGAGAGTTCTTTATATTCATCGCCAGTTATCTCAAATTTTGCAAGGAAGTACACCAGTGACTATGGATGTATAACCATGGTCTGTCACCAAGATTCTCTAGTGGTTTTCAGTACTGTGTGTTATGCATTAGCTTAATTGAGTGCGGTCCTGTAAACTAGTGTAGACTCATAAGTTTCTTCATTAGCGTGAACAGAAATGGTGGGTGTAACTGGAATACTTCTCTAATACAAGCTGAACTCTGGCGTGCTTTACTAGACTGGGGCATTTTCTTTCTCAGCAAAAGTTGTTTCACAATTGTAGGTGGGTAGTGTATTTTTCTATGACTTGAGGTTCTCAGTTGAAGGTAGTATTATACTTGCCCAGCAGTACTTTTATGACTTTGGTTTATGTGAATAAGATAAAAGAAATTTTGTGACTAAAATACACATATCTGGCTCATAACTGCTGCTCGTGGTTGAAATAGTCATGATTAGGTATGAAAATATGCAAGGCATGGAGGAATCTCTTTTGAGACACAAAGGCATCTTGTAAGGACATGGTAGGACTCTTCAGTTTAACACAAATGATCTTCAGAGAGTAGTAGATTTCTAGGGCAGGAGTCTGCAACATATGGCACTCAGAGTGGCAGGGGCTTGCATGTAGTGGGGAAGCTTTGCATGCACTGTGATCAGGCTGTGAGGAGGGGCTTTGCATGTGCCACGCCATAGGTGGGTGGTGGTAGGAGAGGGGTCCTTGCCCATGTGGCAGGGAGAAGTAGAAGTGGCAGTGGCAGCAGCGGTTCAGGTCAGAAGCACTGCCCCCTCCAGGACCTGAGCTAGGTTGATCTGGCCCATGGTTCCAAAACCTCACCGACCACTGGCTATGACTGGATGAGAAATACTGGAAATGTCCTGATGGTGAGTCTAACCTGACTTGTTTGTAGTATAGATGAGTCAAAATTTGCGGGTTCTGTGGAGACAGATTATAATTTGTTTAATTCTGGAAATACAAAATAACCTCTTTGCTTAAGGTATTTGGCAGGGGGTTCATTTGCCCTTTTGTTCTGGTTAAATTATTTAGGTAATAAGAAAGCGGAAGTGCCACTACTATGTGTTTGTTTTCTAATTTGTTGAATAGGCAGCCTTGTTTGCAGTCTTTATGCAAGTGCCAAGAACTAAATTGGTATCAATAACCAAGGGTAGCCCTTTCAAGTTAGGGATGAAACATATCAACAGAAATGTTATACTGTGCTAAGTATGTTGCCTGTGGGAGGTAGACAACATGACTTTTGACTGCCAGTATGGCACCCTTTGCAACATGTAATTAGTCAATTAAAAATAGAGGTAAGACAAATTACTTGTTTTAAGGTTATTTTTGTCTAATCTGTCAATTGATGCTACATTGTAGGCGTTATTATAGCTGTCTTAAAATATGCAAGTGCACAAAAAGTGAAATAATTCACTAGCTATCTCAAATGTAAAATTTAGCAAGAGATTTGGTTTAAATTAATTTTTCTTCCATAGATATCTAATGATTTTGTATATACAATATAATTTACAACTGAGTGGATGCAGAGCAGTGATTGTTTTTTAAGAACAGATTTAAAGAATATTTAAGGTAGGAAATGCACAGGGTGAAGAAACCCAAACAACCTCAACTCTCTATTTAGTAATAATATGCAATAATAATGATAAAATTCTGGAAAGGAGATTTTTTTCAGTGAAAGATACCATAGAACTATAAATGTAAAATCTTTGGAAGATGATAATTGGGTGTGTTTAAGTATGTGGACTGACCAAAAAAACCCTGTTACCTGAAATGTTCAAGTATCTGTTTTAAGCCAGTTGGATATTCTTTCAATTTGCATTCATCTCAAATTGTACATGGCACTAAAATTCTGTCTTGGTGTTTTTTGTAAATATGAGGCATGTATTTTCCAAAAATGCCAGAAATGTATATACTTACAATAACTGTATTTGCTTGCATACAAAACACACTTTTTCCCCGAAATCAGCTGCTGGAAATTGGAGTGTGGGTTATAATCAAGGAAATACAGTAACAGCATTTTCTGCCACTTAAGACTGCCAGGAGAAAGTGAAAGTAAATTTTCAGGTGCTTCATGCAGGGCTGTTAGCTGTGGACACTTTCTCTTTTGTCTCCAGCAGAAGCTGTCAAGGAACGATCTTTTATTTCTTCATTCTGTCTTTCAAAAACAAAGTAGGCATTTTATTTTGGGGTGTGTTGTATATGATCAAATACTATATCTAGCATTTACAGTTACTATTTATCATGCATTTTATGCAGTAAATTTTATTGTAATTATGCAATGATGAGCAATCTTAGAGTTTGGAGTTTTATTAATTTTGGTTTCACCTGAGCCTCCCATGTGACTAGTCTTATATTTGCTTGCATGTTTTTATAATGGGGGCCACATAATTACATATATATTGTTAGATCATATAAATTAGTGTTACTATATTCAAGGAAAAGTAAGGATTGTAAACATACTCACCTGGAGTATGCTGTTTCAAGGTTTTGGTGTTGAAAAACAGTTGAAAGATTAATGCTTTTTATAGGTACTTAGTAGTAAAAATACTTTTTTTGTTTTTAATTTATAGTCACTCTTGGAAGCCCATGATATTGTGGCGTCAAAGTGTTATGATTCCCCTCCTTCTAGCCCAGAAATGAATAATTCTTCAGCGAATAACCAACTAGTACCAGTAGATGCCATTCGTATACTTGGTATTCACAAAAGAGCAGGGGAGCCACTGGTGAGTAAGTAACTGTAAATAAGTACTCCTGTCTTTCATGTCAATTAAAGTTTTAGACACAGATTTGTTTGAATCACTTACTAGAGTTTGACAGTTGCCTCGGGTACATTCTCTTGCCAGGAAGGCTGCTCTTTGCTCCTTTTCGCACCTTGTACCTCACAGCAGAGGGGCTGCCTACAGGTGATGCCACTGCTGGCATCAGCTGGAAGCAGTGGTGTCACAGAGACAGCCCCCAGCCATCTGCAAGGATGATGAGGCATGCTCTTCTCACTCTTGCCACCCCCACAGACAGCTGGGGACTATGCTTTGACAGCTTCTAGTGCCCTGCTCCACTGAACAGCTGTTGAACAGCTGATTGACCACCGTAGCCAGCATAGCTGCACCTTTGGTCACCATGGTGGCTGTTAGAGCCACCTTGCTAATCAACTGAACAGAGCAGCTCTACTTCTTGCAAGCTGTCAGGGAACCAGCCACTCTGCCTCCCTTCTTCCCCCTGGAGCACTATTTTTTTATATTGCTATGTGTAACTGTGCATACATTACATGTAGCACTATAAGAAATTAGTGCTACAAAGAAGTTCCTGTTTCAAACAGGAACTATCACACTGTTTGTCATTTTATAATGCTACAAACAGCCTGAACATGTGAATGTAACTTTTATAGCACTATAGGGTATATATAGCCCTATAAAAGTTACTTGTGTCTAAGGCCTAAAAGTATTTTGAATATATTGAATTTCCTTTACTGTTTTTGCTCCTACTTTTTAGTCACTTGATCCTTTATAATTGTATTGTATAATCTCAGATAGAAATATTAATCAAGCTAGAGATGCTGTAGTAGTAGACACCTATTTGCAGACATAACTATTCCATCATACTTCTCTCTTAAAGGGTAAATGATAACCTAATATCTAGGTAGGGTAGTATGCTAGTGTAATTAATATGAAGAGACCTGTTTGGCCTTAAGAAATGACAAAACTTAGTTCATTTACATCATGCTTAAGTACCAATACCCTGGATGAAGAGCACATGCTGCTTTTTTCTTTTACTTGATGTGTTGTCAATATGTTAGCAACTTCCTGTGGACACTATTAAAGTTAACATTATACTTAAGTAAGTGGGGATACATCACAGTTTATTGAGCTAACTGTAGGTAAATAGCAAAATGATAATTAAATGCAAACAAACTCATGGTATCATTCAATATTTCCTTTAGGGGGTTACATTTAGGGTAGAAAATAATGATCTGGTAATAGCGCGAATCCTTCATGGTGGAATGATAGATCGACAAGGTCTTCTGCATGTAGGTGACATCATTAAAGAGGTCAATGGCCATGAAGTTGGAAATAATCCAAAAGAATTGCAAGAACTACTGAAAAATATTAGTGGTAGTGTCACACTGAAAATCCTGCCCAGCTATAGAGATACTGTTATTCCTCAACAGGTCAGTATCACATTTTCAGTGTTTTTTGTAGAACACTTTTTCATTGATGTTGTTTCTAAGGTATATGTCTACTGTAATGAAGAGTTGGACAAAGGGGTTTACTTTATTTGGTTTGCTTGCTTTGTGCCTTTGATAGCAGTCTGAATACAATCATTTAACTTTTTCATTCTATAGTTTATCACTTCCCTCTATTTGTGTAGAAGCAACAGCTGAAGCATGTATATATCTGTAACTACCATATTTACTCAAATATAAGACAAGTCACCCTCCACCTCCATCAGCATGGGAAAAAGTATCTCATCTTTATATTTGCATATAAAGTAGAAAGGGGAGCAGGCAGTTGCTGGGTCAGGGCTAGAATCAGACCCACAGCAGCCTTCTTCCCCCACCCCTCTGCTTCCCCTTTTCAGCTTATGCTCTCTCACCCACCCCCTTTCTATCAGTTACAGCTCAGCTCCAACTCAGGCTAGGGTCTTCCTGGGCACAGAGCACATGGAAACTCCTTCCCCTGCCCGGCCAATCAGCAGCGCTGGCACTGGTGCATGGCCATTCAGGGGCTGAGTTTCCATGTGCCCTGCTCTGTGATGGAGTAGCCTGACCAGCATCTCATGGTAAGAGGGAAGGGGAAGAAGTAATGACTAGGGAGTTGGGGGAAGAAGAGGCAGAAACTGGGGGGAGCAGAGGAGAAGAGGCAGAATTAGTAGTGGGAGGGACAGGCTGTGGTGGGAGGGGCAGGTGCCAGGGAGGTCAGGAAGGCTACAGAGAGAAGTGATTGGGGCAGAGAGGAAGGGGACCATGTGACACCACCTCCCACCCTCCCCTGCCAGCCACTGCTTTCCCTGATATAGCATTGGTCAGGCGGGAGGGAGGAATTCAAGACAACCCTCCAATTCTTAGATTCTGTACCTGGAAAATGATAACAAATTTATAAATTTTCCAAATATAGAATCTAGTTATTGGGGGTCATCTTATATTCCGGGTCATCTTCTGTTTGAGTAAATATGGTGTCTTTAAGTGATCGGGTTTCAACTTGTGCATTTTTTTCTTTTAAAAATGTTAGACATAGAAGATATGGTGTAACATAGATTTTCTGTAGAACTGGTTGAAATTTTGAAAAAAGTCCATTTTAAAATGCAACTGAAGGTTCATGGCAAATTTTGGACCAAATTTGTTAAGACAATGTTGTTTGTTTGTTTTTGTAGCCATTTATTCAATATTGTTTTCTCAACATAAAAAATAGAGTTTTTCTTTTTTTGTAATTGCACCATTTTTGCCCTTTTCTTCTTTTGGAGCAGTTGGGAGTAAAAAAGAAATATTGCGGAGAATATGGAGAATGTCAGTCACTGGTAACATAGATAACTGGTCTTAATGCTAATAATTGTGCTTCTTAAAGAGCATTTTGCCTCAAGTACTAACACTGACCAATCAAGTCAGGTTCGTATAATCGGAATGTAATTATACGGAACCTGCTGAGTTTGCACTTGAGTTGTTATGGATTAACTTTTATTGAGAAACCTAGCGCAGAGAATGTATTCAGTCATGTAATTTTCTATTTTCTTTTCTATATAAATAATATTTGGCCTTTAAAGTTTTGTTCTGGAAACTTGTGTCCATTTTGTATGTTCTCATCATATGTCTTCTTTAATCCCTTTTATCACTTCATAATCTGTAAAGATTTAGACTTTTAAGACAGTTCCACTTAACAGTGGAGTAGGTTCACTACTTTCTCATGAGTTTGCAGCTGGTTTTGTATTAACAGTGGAGAAGGTTCACCACTTCCTCATGAGTTCATAGCTGGTTCTGTATGTCATTTTTTCAGTCATTCAAGTTGGACTTTATTACCCCTGTCTTCTAAAATTTGTCATCTTCATGATTCTGTAAGGTGGATAGTAAGAATAGTCCTTTGCACTTCGAAAATGTAATTTGCTAGAAGATGCCAGCTACCTGAAATAGATAAGTAAGGAGTGTTAGCTTCATTTTGCAGCTGGAGGAAGTGAAGTACAGAGAAGTTAAAGCCCTGTTCTGCCTACCAAGTCTCAGGACCATAGTCTCTTCTTTTCCCAAAGGTGCATATCTTGCTCGGTAGAGTGATACTATCCAGGTGGGGACATGGCTATCCCTTTCATTAGTTGGCAGCCTTGTGCACTTCCATGGGAGGTACGTAGGTATTGTTCATTCCCTCGGGGCACAACAAAACCTTAGGTGCCTTTGTCATATTGGGTTCCAGCTGACCAAGAGGGAAAACATCTACCAGAACCAGTGCAAGACAGCGTTGACTTTGTAAAGTAAAGCAAAGGAGTTGTGATGGCCACCATCTCTTGTCCATTAACCTAAAAGCAAAAGCACTTGCCCAGAAAATGAGAGACTTGGGTTCTAGGCTTTGTCCTATCAGTCTCGGAGGGTTGTGACCTACGTCTCCCACTTCCCAGAACAGTGTCCAAACTACTGTGGCTTAGGCAAGGCAAAAAACATTTCTTACTTCTCTTCAATTTGTTGTCACTAGGCAGCCAAGACTCAAAAGATCTATGGCAACAGGTAAGCAAGCAAGAGGAGCCGCCCAGTACTTTGGAAAGGACGTAATCCTTGGTTCTGGATGTTGTTCTCTGCTCCAGCGTAGTTCTATGGATTTTGCATTACATAGTCATTGGATGCTGTGGGTCCAACTACCTATCTTCTAGAATCAAAACTTCCATACTTGAGCAGTTATAGAGGGGCTAGGCAAGACCAACTACAAACCTCAGATGTAGAGTGAAAAATGCTTTAGTGAAACTTGGATGTTCTTTTGTTGCTAGTGGATGGAGGACAATGTTGTAATTCAGTCTTGTTTATAAATGACATACCAGTGTGCTGCCTGAGAGAGTGTCCTGGAGAATACAGTAAAATGGCTAAAGGTTTGGTAAGAGTTAGATGCTAACAGGGTAGTGATGAGGTACTGCAGTTCTGCCACCAGCCTCCTTGGCTTGGGTAGTTTCACAAATAATAAATGTTCCTTTGATATAGAAAAATTGGTAAGACCATTTTTTCAGACCATTATTCATTTTGAAACCTACTCCATTTGCAAAGTGTCTGCTATCCCATTCAGTTAGGTGTCATCTGCAAATACCTCCTCCCAGTTTGATATCAGTTGTTAGCTATTCTTTGAGCACAGTTTATCCAACGAGTTATGTACCCACCTTTGTAGTAGTTTTATTTGGTTTATATTTCTTTAGCTTGTTAAAGATAATGTCAAGGGGACAAAAAAGCTTTATGCAAGTCAGTATATCACATGCACAGTTGTCAACCCATCTACCAGGCCTGCTATTTCATCCTAAATGGAAATCAGGTTGGTTAAGCATGACTTGCTCTTGACAAATCCTTACTGGTTGTTTCTTATCACCTTGTATTCCTCTAATTACAAATCAGTTGTTTGCTATACTCCAGTATCTTTCCAAGTGTCAATGTTAGACTGACCAATCTAGATACCATTTTTAAAGATGGGCACTAAATTTACCTTTTTCCAGCCTTGTGGGACCTCACCTGACATCCATGAGTACCCAAAGATAATATTGACTACAAATTCTTCAGCCAATTCCTTGAGTGCATTATGGTGAATCTCATCAGGCCCTGCTGATTTTCAAGCATGTACCTTATCTGAGTAATCTCTGTATTGTTCTTTGTCTACCTTAGACTTAGTTTCTCTTCCTTTGTCCTTGACATCTGATAGCTCACCTTTCTTATTAGTTTCAAGTTAGCATATCAATACAAGTTCAGTTTTGAATATTGAAATAAGTGTTTTTTCATCCCAGTTGACTTTTTTTTTTTTTCATGGCTTGAAAAAAATTATAGCGGGTTTTTGGTATTGCAATTTAGCTGAATACTCTCCAGGTTGGTTTATCCATGAGCCACAGTGTTCTTTAAATCTGCTCAAATGGCTTGTATTTTACTTGCTGAAGGCAAGCATAGCCATTAATGAAATGTAGTATGCCTGTAGCAAAGATACTGATTTGACAAATGAAGTAATAAGACTGTTTTTCAGTAGCTGGTTTTTCTGCATTTACAATTTACCTTCTGTTTCAGGTATTTGTGAAGTGTCATTTTGATTACAATCCATTCAATGACAACCTGATCCCATGCAAAGAAGCAGGTTTGACGTTTTCTAAAGGAGAGATTCTTCAGATTGTAAACCGAGAGGATCCAAATTGGTGGCAGGTTGGTAAAATGCTGGTAGCTTCACTAGCTACATTTTTTTTTTTAAAGCAGTAGTTTTACATTAATTCAATTATTTAGGCTTTTATGAAGAAATATTCATCTTGTACTGCATACTTTAATCACAAAATCATTTTGGAAAAAATATACCAGTCAGTCTTATGCTTCAGTATTGTATATAATCACCTTATTCTTTTTTATAGTACTATTTGTTTGTCTTCATAATTATGTTAGCTTCCAAACATCAGTTGAAGATGGATAATTTCCAGCAATAGAGTATTAAATTATAGGATGCCTGTATTGAATATAGTAAGCCTACCTTTGACAGTGAATGTGGAAGTCCTTCCTTACTGCCAGCTGTTCTGAAAAAGCTAGTTCTTCCACTTCCAAAACATTCTTTAGTGCCTGTGAGGTGCCACATATGTGTGCATTGATATTCAGTAATGTTTGAAATGTTAAACAGTTTATTCAGTTTAGGATATCACAGATATGATCAGTACCTTTTACAGAGAGTCCACTTAGCACCTGTTCCCTCTAAGCCAGTGCTTGCCAACCAGTGGATCTCGGAGCCTCTTGTGGTAGATCTTGGAGCCTCTTAGAGTCGATCCAAGGCTGGGGTGGGGGCTGAGTGCCTGTGTGAATGCACGTGCATGCCTCAGCCCGGCAAGTTGGTTCAAAGGGGAGGGAAGGAGTGGGGGCTAGATTGGGGCCCCCGCAGTCAGGGACAGTGCCACAGAGGCAGGAGCAGGGGTAAGTTGAGTGAGGTCCTGGCTGGGTAGGACTTACCTGCTGGGAAGGGGTGCCCCCAAATAATTTTTTCTCCCTCTGCCTCGATCTGCCCCCCACCTTCCCTCCCCACAGACTTACCTGCTGGGTGGGGGAAGCGGATGGCAGCGGCGCATGGTAGATCTTGGGTTGCTTTTAAGTAGGTGATTTTTTTTTAAATCACCTTTTGGCATTTAAAAAGGTTGGAGACCACTGCTCTAAGCACTGTACAGTTTCAAGCCCTATGGAAATGTTAATCATCACCAGCACCCTTGCAAGGTTAAGTGAGTTGATTTTTACCCCTGCTGAAGAAATCTACTTATTCAAAACATGCTGCAAATCAGTAGTGGAGTTAGAACTACAGTTTTGAAGGTCTTGATTTATAGTTCCAGCTCAAATTATAAAACTTTTTGCTTTTCCTTCTGTATAAGGAGTGGCCAGTTGGACATAATTCACTTAATGCTCTATAGTGTTTATAGTATTTGAGTGTGCCAGAAGACTATCAAAGCAAAGGTTTTTAATGGCTAAATTATACTTATAATAAGCTACAGAAATAAAAGTGTACACAAAAATGAACAAAATAACTCCTGCTACCCAAGTCAGTTAAGTTGCAGAAATTAAGGGCTTTGAACCTCCTTTAATAGACCAGACATTCAGCTTGCATTCTATCTCCTGTCTGTATTTTCAAGCTCATACAAATGGCAATTTATAGGAGCCCAGACAAAATAAATTAAGCTTTCTTACACAAGCCCCTATTAGAAGGTTACTGTTTTTCACTCTATTGCTGACCTCATGAGCAAGGATGTGGTATATTGCAAGTATTAACTAGCAGATATACCAAAGTAGACATTAAATTTCTTCAGCCAGAGACCAGACCATCCAGTATGTCTTGACTGGACAAAGAAAGACCTTAACTTCATTTAATATAGTTACTAATAAGATGTAAATATAACACAGTCAAATTTTATAAAATTCCTTTCAAAAGACCTACCTAGCTGCTGTCAGGGGACCAAAACTACAAATTGTGAACTTTTGTGTTTTAGACTTGTTGCCAGTTTGATGTTTTGCCTTGCATTGATTTCTGTAGTGAATATCTGAATTTTAAATCTTCATAACCAGTAAGCGTGTTTGGTTTATGAAACTTGGATATGGTAATTAACTTATAAAAGCAGCAGACTGTTCAAAGATGTTAGTACTTGACAAGATGGTTAGGCATGAGGAAAATACAACAATACGTTTATGAAATTATAAAAGAAAGAAATAAAACCAGTAGTTTGTATTTAAAATCATATCTAACATAAAGAATCTCAATTCCAGCAAGTATGTAGGATAAGTGCACATGTATGGCAAAGCACCTAAAAAGTTACACCATATTTTAAACAAAGTATGTTTAATTTTGTTAAATATTTTGAGCCTAAAATATACTGAGGACACGGGAGAGAGTACAGATTTTCAGCAAAGGTCCTTTTTTTTTGGCTGAACTAATAAACCTCTGGAGATTTATTAAGAGGTAAACAGTATATATACTTTCCTCATCAAGAAGCAGTTGTCTCTTTTTGCTTTTACTGTTTCTCTGTTTTTGTTTTTTCTTGAATTTAAGATATTTAGATAGACAACAGAAGTAAAACCCCGTTGTGTTTCTGGGAAGAAAATCATTTTACTCCTGCAGTTAGAGTGGCCAAGGTCTGGAACGGGCTCCCAAGGGAGGTGGTGCTCTCCCCTACCCTGGGGGTCTTCAAGAGGAGGTTAGATGAGTATCTAGCTGGGGTCATCTAGACCCAGCACTCTTTCCTGCTTATGCAGGGGGTCGGACTCAATGATCTATTGAGGTCCCTTCCGACCCTAACATCTATGAATCTATGCATGTTGAATTTGCATCTCCAAATGATGACCACAAATTCATCAATATACAGAGTTAAGAAATCCAAGCTTAATAGTGTGATAAAGGAGTTATATTTTCAGGAAATCATCTTTCAGGATGAACATCTGAGGGAAAACTTCCTACTTTGTTGGTTTACAGGACTAAGGTTTAAAATATTTGTGAAAGGATTTATAGCTTATTAATTTCTTTCCAGGCTAGCCATGTCAAAGAAGGAGGAAGTGCAGGCCTCATTCCTAGCCAGTTCTTGGAAGAGAAGAGGAAGGCATTTGTTAGAAGGGACTGGGACAATTCAGGTAAGGCTTGATGCACATACAGTTCTCTGTGAATCATGCTCTTTCCTTTTTTTCTTACGTAGATGCATTCTAAAAGAAGGTCTGTATATGATTTCAGTCCAGAAAGTGATTGCTAATTATTTTGGGCATCTTTATATCTTGACCTTGACTGGAAGATCAAGGATCAAAATGTATATTAACTCTTTATAGATATCTGAGTTTTTGTTTACGACCTGCTGGTAAATTAAGTAGAAAAGATAGGAAAATCAGCCATGGTGTGCCCATTTTATTGTTGTTTTTTACGTTGCTTTTGAAATTGCATATAAATAATTCCTGACAACTATATGTTCTTTGATTATTTTTATAAATTTTGTTTTCTGGTAGCTTAATGCAGAACATTTACTTTTATGTGCCCTATTAAATCACATAATGTATATAAAATGTTAGGGTAGTATTTAGTCTCTTCGCAGAAGTACATGTTTTGTTTCTGGTTTTAAAAAATAATTTGCAGTGATCCTTTAAAATATGAGTGTAGATGTAATTCCAACATTTATATTGAATAAGCCACTATGAAAAGATATTTAACAAGAAGTTACAACATTTTAAGAGCTTCTAGTACTATTGCCTTTGCTTATTTTCAGGCCCTTTTTGTGGGACAATAGGTAGTAAAAAAAAGAAAAAGATGATGTACCTCACAACCAGAAATGCAGGTACTTTTTCCCTTTTTCTTTACTTTTAGCTCCAGTGTTATAATGGGCAGTCCAGAATTTTGTAAAATTTCTGCATCTGCATTTTAAATTTAGTTTAATCTGCAGTGCTCAGTATCATGCTAAAGCATTTCTGTTATAGCAGAAGGTTCTCAGATAAAATAGGCAATCTTGGTTTGCAGGTAGTTCAGAAACTTGTAGGTATATAACTTTTGAGTTTTTAAGTCATGATCTCAAAGGAAAAGTATTGGTGTTGAGACATGCATCAGAAGACCGAATAAAGGCTCAAAGGGTATTTCTATAAAAATTTTAGGACAGCAGTTAGTACTGCCAAGTTGTGATAATTATCTAAATGTCCTAAAAAAACCTCTGCTGAAGAATTTCTGTTTTAAAAGTTTACTGTGACTGAAGGAATCTGCTGTGTTCCTATTTCTGTTAACACAGGAATATTATGCTCAAAATACCAGACTTGAATTTTTTTTCAAAGTAATAGGTGATATGAGCATACAGAACAGAATTGCTGAAGTTTTCAATATATATAATAATGACTTGAACTGTATTTTGTTAATTTTTTTTCTGTGTAGAATTTGACCGCCATGAAATCCAGATTTATGAAGAGGTAGCCAAAATGCCTCCTTTTCAGAGGAAGACGTTGGTCTTAATAGGGGCCCAGGGAGTTGGTCGAAGAAGCTTGAAAAATAGGTTTATAGTATTGAATCCTACTAGGTTTGGAACTACAGTGCCATGTAAGTTGTCAGCACTCCCATTATAAGATCCTATTTCCAGAAACTGATGACTCATCTAGAAAACCTACTCTAATCTGAACCATATCCCAGTATCTCAGTTTGGAAGTAACGAGGGTTCAGTTTTATGCTAGTATATTTAATTTTCTCTAATCAGTCTTTCCAATGAATTGGAACAGCAAAACTTTGTCTGCTTATGCTGAGGAAATAATTTCCAATACATACATTTGGCAATATTACTCCAGTATATATGTCTTGTGTTTTCTAGAATGTCAATCATCTTCAATGGCTGAGTGATTCTAAAAGTTCCTCAAATAATAATAATGAACACTTAGAGTTCACAGGCAAAATTTCACTATTTTTTCCAAATGCCCAATTTATTTTTGCGAAGTTCTTTTGAAATTTAATATGTAGATTTAACCCCAGAGACTCTAATGGCAGTATCATAGGGTAGAAATAGACATTGTCTAACAAAGTGGAGCAGCTGTGTTGGGATATGTCCCAGCACAGCTGATCTGTTTCATTGAGCAACATGCACATCACCTGTTGTCCCGCAGTACCAATGGGTAGGACAACCAGCAGTGTGTGTTCTGGTAAGGTGTGAGGGGCTCGGTCTTGTGCACCATGGGAATTCCCACACAGGATTGGGCCCCTTGAGCCTGGCTTGTCTCTCAGCAAGCAGAGAATCTCTGGGATCTCTGGGGTACCCCTTGATAAGCAGGGAAAGTTGGGGTTTCTCTGATTGCTGAGATGTGCCCCTGGAATCTCCAGGGTATGCCTAAGTAAGCAAGGGTAGTTGGAGGATGTGTATGAGTGAGGAAACCCTGACTTCCCCTGCTTACTGAGGTGCACTTCAAAATTCCTTGGGGTCACATCTCTGTAAGTAGGGAAAGCTAGGCAGGAACTCCCAGAGCTTTTGGGGCCCAATCCTGCCCAGGATTTCCCAGGGTGCATAGGATTAGGTCGCTCAAAACCCTGGAATGCCTGCCAGGCATGGCTGGAGAGTGTAGGTAGCTCTGAGCTGCCCATGCTTTCATGCCATAAAATAAACAGACAGCCGCTGCTTAAAGCAGCACAAATTGATACCAGCTTTGTTGCACCACAAATAGTGACTGCAACAAGGGTATGGACATCTGTTTGCCTGGCATTTGTGCCTTCCTAATTTTTACGGCAGCACAAAGGCAGTGAAGGATGTCACCTGTTTCTATTCCTGTTTCCCTTTATGCACCTAAATGTATATACATACAGCTGCATAACTGTTGTTTTGGGCAATTACACACAATTTATGATCCTGTTTTCTGTGACAAAAAAGTCTCCCTTTGTGTGTATTTGCTGGAAAGGAAATGGAGGGGGAGGAAGAGAGAGACTGTTTTTCAATATAATTTTCCTTGACAACAGTGTAGTTGGTCCAGTGCAGCTAGGTGCAGCCATGCTTCTCTGGTAGAAGTCTGTCTTGCATGTTCAAAAACTAGCCACCTCATTATCATCACTGAAACTCTTTCCACAAAGGTCTTTAACTTGTGGTCATGTGCAAGTTGGAGTGAGCCACATCTAATGAATGGACTGGATGGTGAAGCATTTCAAACCCCTGTTTGGTTGCTCTGGTCTTTGCAACCTGAGATGTGGGGTGATTCATTGTCCTGGAAAATCAGTGCTCTTTAAATCAGCCTTCCATGACGATTGTTCTTGGTGGCTTCTTGGAAGCACAGCAGTTCACCAGTATAATAATCATTTCTGTTTTGCCTTTTGAGAGGTTGTGAGTCTTACTGGGCACAACAGTGACTGGAGTCTTACTGATACTTTTCTCATTACTAAGTCATCTTTGAGAATGACATCCACTGATCCGGTTCATGTTCCCATTATCACAACTATGTGCCTGACTGCTGATATTTTGTCATTCATCAAAAGCTGGTGCATTACACCAACTTGTTCTGGTGTAGTTGCCTCCCTGAAGTATTCTGACTTTGAGGCGCATCCTCCCTTACATAAATTCACCTGCCCAGTTTTTTTCCTCTAATTTGAAGGGGAGTTATACAGCAGCGATGCCACCAGGTCTTCATCAGTTTCCTTTGGAGGTACATGCTTATCACTCAATTCATTCTTCATTTTTCATATTTTTGGTGTCTGACTCACTTTAACATGTCCTTATACAAGTTCTGCACAAACTAAAAGAAAAGTGTAAAGAAATGCATCAAACTACCAGTATTTTGTTCTGTGAAATCTTTTGGGTCCAGTTTACCATTAAATAAGTCAGGATAGATATATTATATTCCTAATGCTTTTCACAATTGCTTTCTCCCCTTAATGGCTGCACTCTCAAGTCAAACTTCAAGTTCTGTATGCATTTTTTCCAACCATTTATAATTCGTAGATCAGTCTGATCTATTCTTTTTTCCCATAGGCAAGTAATTGGACTAGCATTAAGGCCAGGTACAGACATTACACTTTTACCAGTATAAGTGATCAGAAACCAGTTTAAACCTGTAACAGAACAGAAGTTCAGCACACAGACTGGTTTAAAAATATTGGAACCCGGTTTAAGACAGGCAGCCTGCATGCCTCTATTCTTCCCACACCCACTAAACGTGCGTTCTGTTTGCTGCTACAGATCTAAACCACGCAGCTTACAGAAAACCATGTAACTGTGATTGATTCCACCTCAGGCGTTTTTTAATGTCTGCCTAGCCTAAGATGGAGAAAGCTAGCACTTACAGATAATGCAGGGAAATTTGTGCCCAGTGCAAGGAAAACAGAAGGGTTTGTCCTGGGAGTCCCAGTTTTATTTCCCTCTGCAAACCTTTCTAAACCATCACCCTGGCCAGTACCTGAAGAATCAATATGTATATCTATTAATATTGTGTTATGTTATATAATATTGTGCTGTGCTAATATAAGTGTGCAATATTAGCATAACTATATAATCTCTTCATAGGGGCATGGGTTGGAAATCAGTACAATAACCTGTGTAGGCAAAAGATAATATATAGCATGAAGAGTAATTGTCTAAAATCACATTATTTACAACTGTGACATCTCACAATTAATATATGTGCCAATATTAATATAATTTAACTTAAGAGTATTCTTGGTCAGTTGATTAGGTACTTCATAGATTTCATAGACATTAGGGCTGGAAGGGACCTTGGAAGATCATCGAGTCCAGCCCCCTGCCCAAAGGGCAGGAAGTCAGCTGGGGTCATAGGATCCCAGCAAGATAAGCATCCAGTTTGCTCTTGAAGGTGTTCAGTGTAGGCGCTTGAACCACCTCCGGTGGCAGGCTGTTCCAGAACTTGGGGGCTCGGACAGTAAAGAAATTCTTCCTTATGTCCAGCCTGAAACGGTCTTGTAGTAGTTTACGACCATTCATAGATTCATAGATGTTAGGGTCAGAAGGGACCTCAATAGATCATCAAGTCCGACCCCCTGCACAGGCAGGAAAGAGTGCTGGGTCTAGATGACCCCAGCTAGATGCTTATCTAACCTCCTCTTGAAGACCCCCAGGGTAGGGGAGAGCACCACCTCCCTTGGGAGCCCGTTCCAGACCTTGGCCACTCGAACTCTGAAGAAGTTCTTCCTAATGTCCAATCTAAATCTGCTGTCTGCTAGTTTGTGGCCATTATTTCTTGTAACCCCTGGGGGCACCTTGGTGAATAAATACTCACCAATTCCCTTCTGTGCCCCCGTGATGAACTTATAGGCAGCCACAAGGTCACCTCTCAACCTTCTCTTGTGGAGGCTGAAAAGGTCCAGTTTCTCTAGTCTCTCCTCGTAGGGCTTGGTCTGCAGGCCCTTAACCATACGAGTGGCCCTTCTCTGGACCCTCTCCAGGTTATCCGCATCCCTCTTGAATTGTGGCGCCCAGAATTGCATGCAGTACTCCAACTGCGGTCTGACCAGCGCCCGATAGAGGGGAAGTATCACCTCCTTGGATCTATTCGTCATGCATCTGCTGATGCACGATAAAGTGCCGTTAGCTTTTCTGATGGCTTCGTCACACTGCCAACTCATGTTCATCTTGGAGTCCGCTAGGACTCCGAGATCCCTTTCCACTTCCGTGCCACCCAGCAGGTCATTCCCTAGGCTGTACGTGTGCTGGACATTTTTCCTCCCTAGGTGCAGCACTTTGCATTTCTCCTTGTTGAACTGCATTCTGTTGTTTTCTGCCCACTTATCTAACCTGTCCAGGTCTGCTTGCAGCTGTTCCCTGCCCTTTGGCGTGTCCACTTCTCCCCATAGATTTGTGTCATCTGCAGACTTGGACAGAGTACATTTCACTCCCTCGTCCAAGTCACTGATGAAGACATTAAAGAGTATCGGTCCAAGGACCGAGCCCTGCGGGACCCCACTGCCCACACCCTTCCAGGTCGAAACCGACCCATCCACCACGACTCTTTGGGTGTGACCCTCCAGCCAATTCACCACCCACCGGACTGTGTAGTCATCCAAGTCACAGCCTCTTAACTTGTTCACCAGTATGGGGTGGGATACCGTATTGAAGGCCTTCCTGAAGTCTAAGTATACGACATCCACCCCTCCTCCTGTGTCCAGGCGTTTCGTAACCTGGTCATAAAAAGAGACTAGATTGGTCAGGCATGATCTGCCTGTCACGAACCCGTGCTGGTTTCCCCTCAGCATAATTTGTCCTGCCGGGCTCTTGCAAATGTAAGCCTTGATAATTTTTTTAGACTTTGCCAAGGATGGAGGTGAGACTGACTGGCCTATAGTTGCCTGGGTCCTCCTTCCTCCCCTTCTTGAAAATAGGGACCACATTGGCCCTTTTCCAGTCGTCCGGGACTTGGCCCGTGCGCCACGAGCGTTCAAATATTCCCGCCAGTGGCTCTGCAATGATGTCGGCCAGTGCCTTCAGCACCCTCGGATGGAGCTCATCCGGGCCTGCCGACTTAAAGGCATCCAGTTCTTCCAAGTGACTCTGCACCATCTCAGGATCTACGCACGGAAGTCTGGCACCTTGCTGCTGCCTCTCTACAACCCCAAGTGAGAGACTTGTTGTGCCCCTCGCTTAGGAACACTGAGGCAAAGAACTCGTTGAGTTCAGCCTTGTCCCCCCTGTCCGTCACCAATTGTTTCTGCCCATTTAGCAGGGGTCCTATTCCTCCCTGGGTCTTCCTTTTACTCCCTATATATCTAAAAAACAATTTCTTGTTGTCCTTTACTTGGGATGCCATCCTCAGCTCCATGGTAGCTTTGGCCCGTCTAACTGCCTCCCTACAAGCATGAGCAGAGGAGGTATATTTGTCTTTGGTGATCTCTCTCTGTTTCCACTTTTTATGTGCTCCCCTTTTGTCCCTTAGGCTGCCCTGGATTTCTGTGGTCAGCCAGGGAAGCCTCCTGGCCCCTTTCCCTCTTACCTCGCACGGGGATCGTCTTGCTTTGTGCCCAAAGGATCGTTTCCTTAAGGCACAGCCACCCTTCTTGGGCTCCCATCACTTCAAAACTCCTACTCTGCAGTGCGTCCTTGATTAATCGCCTGAGTTCATTTAAATCAGCTTTCCTAAAGTCTAGCGCTTTCACCCTACTAGTTACCTTACCCACTCGACGTCTTATGGTGAATTCTATTATTAGGTGATCACTGTCCCCCAGAAGGCTACCGATCTGTAGGTCCCCTACCATGTCATCCCCCGTTGCCAGTACCAGATCCAGTATGGCATTCCCCCTAGTGGGACCGTGTACCTCCTGTGTCAGGTGGAGGTCCTGTACACAGGTTAGAAACCTGCGTGAGCGGTGGGACTTTGCCGTCTGTGTCTCCCAGCAGATGTCCGGGTAGTTTAGGTCCCCCATGACTACTGCCTCTTTAGCTTTTATGGTCTCCGAGAGCTGCCTTAAGACCTAGTCATCATCCCTTGGGGTGCTCTGGTGAACAAACGTTCCCCCAGATACTGTTGGTCACCCCTGATAAACTTATAGGTGGCCATCAGGTCACCCCTGAACCTGCGCTTTTCCAGGCTAAAGAGCCCCAGGGCTCTCAGCCTGTCATCGTAGGGTCTGTTTCCCTGACCTCCGATCATGCGCGTGGCTCTTCTCTGGACTCTCTCAAGCTTCTCCACATCCTTCTTGAATTGTGGAGCCCGAAACTGGACACAGTACTCCAGCTGCGGCCTCACTAGGGCCGAGTACAAGGGGACAATGACGTCCCGGGATTTGCTTGAGAAGCATCTATGGATGCAAGCCAGTGTTTTGGTCACTTTACTAGCTGCAGCATTGAACTGCAGGCTCATGTTCATCTTGTGGTCAATGATGACCCCCAAGTTTCTTTCTTCCATAGTGCTAGCCAACACAACAGCACTGCCAAGCCTATAAGGATGCTGCAGGTTTTTCTTCCCAAGGTGGAGAACCTTGCATTTATCGGCGTTGAACACCATCAGATTCTCGTCTGCCCACTTGCTGAGCCTGTCCAGGTCAGCCTGGATCACCCGCCTGTCTTCTGGTGTGGATGCTTTGCCCCAAAGTTTGGTGTCATCGGCGAACTTGGCAAATCCGCTTCTGACTCCAGTGTCCACATCATTAATGAAGATGTTGAACAGTATGGGTCCAAGGACAGAGCCCTGGGGGACCCCACTGGTCACAGGACACCATGATGAGTGACTTCCATCAATTACTACCCTCTGGGTCCGACCCTGGAGCCAATTTTCCATCCAGTGGATCGTGGAGGACCCAAGGCGACAATTGGCCAGTTTCTCCAAGAGGTGATCATGGGAAACCAGATCGAAGGCTTTTTTGAAGTCAAGATATATGACATCAATCTCTTCTCCCTTGTCCAGGTGATAGGTCACCTGGTCGTAGAAGGAAATGAGATTGGTCAAGCAAGAACTACCCGCAACAATCCCGTGCTGGCTATCCCTTAAGATGCTGGCGTCAGCCAGTCCATTAAGGATGGCCTCTTTAATAAACTTTTCTAAGATCTTCCCCGGGATAGAAGTCAGGCTGATGGGCCTATAGTTAGCCGGATCCACTTTCCTCCCTTTCTTGAAGATAGGCACCACATTGGCCTTCTTACAGTCTTCGGGCACTTCACCAGGCATAAATAGTGTGGTTCCTATTAAAAGCAAGTTATAGCTAAGCAACATACTACCAAAAATGTGAAGTTTAAATCTGTTTAACCAAGCTAACATAGTAATTTATCTAAAGATAAATAATAACTGTGTATACAGTATTATTTGTATATATGGTTATAGATAGATATAAGTGTGTGTGCATATATACAGAACCAAACATATATTCCTATTTGAAAGGAGGAATAGCTTTAGAGAGGCCACTCAGTTTCTTTAAGTAATAAACTTTATTCATTTTTTCATGAAAGATTTTTTTTGTTAAGGTGATGTACTCTTATTCTCAAATATTGTCAATATTGATTTCCATTCTTTTGGAATATGTACATATTTAGATGCTTGGCATTGAGTTAGGATCCACTTGAAAGCAGTACCATGTCAACCTCTCCCCCAATGCAGACTGCAGAATTTATAGGCCTGTCATAGATACAGTGTATGTTATTGCTTACTTTTGAACTGTTATTTCAGACTATTCAGCTTAATTATATAGTCCATGTGTGCTTTTTTATCATATTAATTATTGTAGGATTTGATACCATTGTTTAGGCTGCATTTGCGACTAGAGCTCTTTGATGCTAAGCAAATCTAAATAGTAACATCACAACAGTGTATGGTGCGTCATGGTGAAATGTACAGTTCTCCATAATGATGAAGATGCAAATTATGATAAAATATTTTGTTTGTTATTCACTTGCTGAGAAGTGACAAATTACCCTAAGCAGCAGGGTAACTAAGCAAGTATTGAGCTCTGCGCTTCCATGGTTAGTCTAGTTCCAGTTCCCAAGTGAGCGTAAGGTAACTCTTCACTTCACTACGGGTACAATATAGATAGGCCTTGAGTATTTTAGAGCGAAACAACCATTTAGGGATTGGATGGAAAGGTTGGAGATAGCAAAAATTTCATTTTCAAAAGTGACTTTGGCATGTAAGAGCATAGGTTCTGTTGACTTTTATGTCCTTTTAAGTGCTTTTGAAATTTTATCTATTGTTTGGTAAAGGGGAAAAATGAAAAAATATAGAATAAGGAATGAATAAGATCTAATGATGGAGAAGAAATAGGCAAATAACAGGGTAGATAAAGTAGGATAAAATGTGGGATTAGAGAATAAAAACAGATGGAACAGGCAGGGTTGTATTAAGAGATTTTAAGCTTGAGTTTATACAGTAACTTAACAGTAAATCTAATCTAAGTGTTTATGTACTGCATATTGTAGTTTTCTATATCTAGTTTGTGATTTGTTAACAATTTGATGTTTAGTTACTTCACGAAAGCCAAGAGATGATGAAAAAGATGGGCAAGCATACAGGTTTGTGTCACGAGCTGAAATGGAGGTTGATATTAAAGCTGGCAGGTACTTAGAACATGGAGAATATGAAGGGAACCTTTATGGCACCAAAATAGATTCTATCCTTGAAGTGGTTCAGACTGGAAGGACATGCATCTTGGATGTAAACCCACAGGTATGTTGTCTGTAATACTACACCCTAAAACAATGGTTTTCAACCTGTCCAAAGGGTCTGCAAAAGATGACTATTATCAGTCAAAAGTATGTGAATAACCACACTTACAATTCAGTGGGGCCCTAACCTCCATTTGAAATGTATTAGGGGTCCACAAATGAAAAAAGGTTGAAAACCACTGCCCTAAAATGAGTAACATGGACTAAAATGAGTAACATGGAGAGGTGTGTGTCAAGCTGGAAGATTTAAGTTGGTCTTTCCTTGGCAAACACAGGTTCCTTTTTTTCTTTTATTTTTTCCTTTTTTTTTTTAATCTCTGCCACTTGGAGCTAGAAGAGGTTATAGGGCTGGGTCAGACTTTGTGAAGGATTAAATCAGAGTGTGTTTTGCATCGCTGATCAGAACATGTTGGACTAAAGAGGGGTGTCACACTAACCCCATGCCCCACACCAGCTCAAGACTTGCAGTGCTCTTTTGAGGGCCATATCCAGGCATAAGGTGGCAGTAAGAATAGTGGTGGGACAATGGCGGGTACAGTGGTGGGACTAGCAAGGACAAGCAGCAGTAAGATTGGCAGCCGTCAGGTGAGCAAGGACTGTACTGACACTGATGAACAGATCCACCCCCAGGCACCTCAAGTGCCCGCCCCCCCCTCTCCTCCCCCCCCCACACACACACACACAAGTACAAACTTCTGGTAACCCACCAATAGCCAGGTGGGCTGGGTAAAATAGCTCTTCAGGCCAGATGTTTGACATCCCTGAGCTAAAGTATGAATGGTGTTGACAGTTTCAAAAGGGGATCTCAAGCTGTCTTTTGGCTTAGTGACATTTTAAAGATAGGGTAGGAGTGAAGTGTTAATGATACCCTACTAGAATTGTAATATTTTACTGTTTGGTGGCTGAGAAATGCAAATCTTTCTTTTTTTTTTTTAGTTCAGGTAAATAATATTTTTGTTTCTAGGCCCTGAAAGTATTGAGGACTTCAGAGTTTATGCCCTATGTCGTATTTATTGCTGCTCCAGAGTTAGAAACACTGCGTGCCATGCATAAGGCTGTTGTGGATGCTGGAATTACAACAAAACTTCTAACTGTAAGCCAATTCTTTCTTAGTTACAATTCTGTTTTGAACAGATTTTTCTTAAACATTTTTCCATTTAAATTACACTCAAAAAAGAAAGATCTTAGTTTCACTAAGGAAGGGGCAGGCATGGTTTATGATTGATTACATAGTTAAGTGTAATTTAAATAGATCCAGAGACTTAGTAGGAAATATATAGATTTTTAAATAACATGGATTTATAATGCCAGGGTCTTGGCAGCAATCCTTTCCATGATGAAGGAATCTTTTATAGCCTCTTTTTGAGGCTCACATTTCCATTATTTGCGGCAAAAAAATGTTTGGGAATTATCTCATGTTACCAAAATTATTTTTCTTTGTTCTACCACTTTTTTTCAGATTTGCCTAAAATATAGTGTTAAATTGTGGGAGAGTAGAAATCATCAAATCTTCCCTGAGTAATACAGTGGGCCAAATGAGGCCAGGCTAATGGCACTGATACAGGTGCAACACATACTGTATTTGGGATTAGCGCAGACCTATCAGAGTAGAAGAGGAAGGGTGCCAAGAAGGAAAAGCAGGTCCCTTACCTTTTTAGAGGTCCAGGAAAGTGAAGAAGAACTGGCTATTACAAGCCACCCCAGGACCCAGGATATGACACCAGTTCCCCCTAGCTGGGGCCAGGGCATGGGATAGGAACTCTCCCCACCTGACTCCAGAGGCTTGGTGGAGCAGCCTGGCCTGGGCTGTTTCCCCTAACCATTCCTTGGACTCAGCAACATGTACCCGTTACTGCTGCTCCCTTCTGAGAAAGCAGCTGCCTCTTGATGCCAGTTAACAGCTGTGTAGTAGGCCTATGTGAATAGGGGAGTATTCAGTTCAGATTTGGATTCAGCTGATTCAGAGGACAGTAA
This sequence comes from Alligator mississippiensis, assembly GCF_030867095.1. Classification (NCBI taxonomy): domain Eukaryota; kingdom Metazoa; phylum Chordata; order Crocodylia; family Alligatoridae; genus Alligator; species Alligator mississippiensis. Next base: position 157,953,469 of record NC_081828.1, on the reverse strand, counting down.
TTCAATTCTGTGATTTGAATCACTGTCCCCATTCGATTTGGCCGAATCGGAATTGGATATCTGGCACCGATTTGGATCAGCTGGGGAGAGGCAGGCACAGCCAGGTGGTTGCAGGTTCTCCTGTGGCTCTTCCTGTGCCTGCCTCTCCCTGGGCAGGGGGAGCCATGGGAGAAGCTCCCATGGCTGCCCTGCCTGGCCCCATCCCCTGCCCAGCCTCAGCCTCCCGACAGTTCAAAAAATAAAAATAAAAAAGCCCCGCACTCACTGACTGCAGCAGTGGTGATCAGGGCCTCTGATGGCTCGTGGCAGAGTCCTTCCATGCAGCGCAGGGCAGCAGGGATCACCCCCCAACCTGGAATCCGCATGGCACCTGCCCCATGGCGTGGGTGCAGCACGGCTCAGCAGGGCACTGCACGTTGTCTGGGAGCTGGGGCCACTGGGGCTGAGCAGTGTCGGGCTCTGGATGATTCCTGGAGCTGCCTCAGCTCCCAGACAGCACACAGTGTTGCACTGCACCCGCACGATGTGACAGCTGCCAGACAGATGCCAGGAGGGCGGGGGAGATCCCCACTCCCCCGAGCTGCATGGGGGGCTCTGACACGAGCTCTCAGGCCCTGATCCTCACTGCTGCAGTTGATAAGTGCAGGGCTTTTTTTTTTAAGTGCTGGGAGGCTGGGGCCAGGTGGCGGAGGAGGCCAGGCGGGGCATCCAGGGCTTGTCCTAGATTCATAGATTCACAGATGTTAGGGTCGGAAGGGACCTCAATAGATCATCGAGTCCGACCCCCTGCATAAGCAGGAAAGAGTGCTGGGTCTAGATGACCCCAGCTAGATACTCATCTAACCTCCTCTTGAAGACCCCCAGGGTAGGGGAGAGCACCACCTCCCTTGGGAGCCCGTTCCAGACCTTGGCCACTCGAACTCTGAAGAAGTTCTTCCTAATGTCCAATCTAAATCTGCTGTCTGCTAGCTTGTGGCCATTATTTCTTGTAACCCCCGGGGGCGCCTTGGTGAATAAATCCTCACCAATTCCCTTCTGTGCCCCCGTGATGAACTTATAGGCAGCCACAAGGTCGCCTCTCAACCTTCTCTTGCGGAGGCTGAAAAGATCCAGTTTCTCTAGTCTCTCCTCGTAGGGCTTGGTCTGCAGGCCCTTGACCATACGAGTTGCCCTTCTCTGGACCCTCTCCAGGTTATCCGCATCCCTCTTGAAGTGCGGTGCCCAGAATTGCATGCAGTACTCCAACTGCGGTCTGACCAGCGCCCGATAGAGGGGAAGTATCACCTCCTTGGACCTATTCGTCATGCATCTGCTGATGCACGATAAAGTGCCATTGGCTTTTCTGATGGCTTCGTCACACTGCCGGCTTATGTTCATCTTGGAGTCCACTAGGACTCCAAGATCCCTTTCCACCTCTGTGCCACCCAGCAGGTCGTTCCCTAGGCTGTAGGTGTGCTGGACATTTTTCCTCCCTAGGTGCAGCACTTTGCATTTCTCCTTGTTGAACTGCATCCTGTTGTTTTCTGCCCACTTGTCCAACCTATCCAGGTCTGCCTGCAGCTGTTCCCTGCCCTTTGGCGTGTCCACTTCTCCCCATAGCTTTGTGTCATCTGCAAACTTGGACAGAGTACATTTCACTCCCTCGTCCAACTCACTGATGAAGACATTAAAGAGTATCGGTCCAAGGACCGAGCCCTGCGGGACCCCACTGCCCACACCCTTCCAGGTTGAGACCGACCCATCCACCACGACTCTTTGGGTGTGACCCTCTAGCCAATTTGCCACCCACCGGACTGTGTAGTCATCCACATCACAGCCTCTTAGCTTGTTCACCAGTATGGGGTGGGATACCGTATTGAAGGCCTTCCTGAAGTCTAAGTATACGACATCCACCCCTCCTCCTGTGTCCAGGCGTTTTGTAACCTGGTCATAGAAAGAGACTAGATTGGTCAGGCACAATCTGCCCGCCACAAACCCGTGCTGGTTTCCCCTCAGCATAATTTGCCCTGCTGGGCTCTCACAAATGTGAGCCTTGATAATTTTTTCAAAGACTTTACCAAGGATGGAGGTGAGACTGACTGGCCTATAGTTGCCCGGGTCCTCCTTCCTCCCCTTTTTGAAAATGGGGACCACGTTAGCCCTTTTGCAGTCCTCCGGGACTTGGCCCGTGCGCCACAAGCGTTCGAATATTCCCGCCAGTGGCTCTGCAATGATGTCGGCCAGTGCCTTCAGCACCCTCGGATGGAGTCCTGTGGCTCCCTCCACCCGAGTATAGGCAGGCACAGCCGGAGAAGCCACAGGAGAACTTGCAGTTGCCCAGGTGTGCCTGGCTCTCCCTGGCCGATCTGAATCTCCAAATCTTCTCCGAATCAATTTGGAGGCTTCAGATTCAATTTGGACCTTTTAATGGGTCTCCCGATTTGATTCGGATTTGGAAGTTTGGCTGCCAAATCGGGCCGAATCTTTTCCGAATCAAATCGGTGACCAAAGCTTCACACAGCCCTACTATGTAGCTTTGGTACAAGCAGTCTGTGCTGCAACACTGATAGCTCAAGGTTCAAACTCTACTGATGATTCATGACTAAGTGCTGGTAAATCGTACAGATTAGATTTTCGTTTTTCAAACTAGGGAGTCTCGTGCACAAAAATGTGCAACCTTAATTCTGCATCTTATGATGCTCTCAAAGCAGGGAACTGGTATTCCATGCTGGATCTAAAGGATGGCTTGTGGGAGCCAGCTCTTCTTTTTACTGTATTCCTTGTCAGGTTTGTGGTTATCCTTAATTGCATGCTTTATTCAGGGGTGTAGGTTGTAGCCATGTTGGTCAAAGGACAAAGGTAGATAAGGTTCTTTGGGTAAATCTGATCTCTTTTATTAGACCAACTCAAGTAGTCAGAAAAATTCTTTGCAAGCTTTCACACAAAGAATGTGTGTGTGTGTGTGTGTGTGTGTGTGTGTGTGTGTGTGTGTGTGTGTACCTGTGCACGTGTATTTGTTTCCATTTAATCTCTTCATGCAGCACTTGCAGAGTAAATTAATGTCTGCTATACATTCTGAGGGTTGAATCAATTCTGTTCATTAATGGATTATTTTTAATTATTTGTAGGATAAATAACTCTTGCAAAGGTCCCTACTTCTTCTGGTCCATCTGATTCCCAGGGTACTAAATAAGTTTCCTCCTTATTTAACTGAAAAGGGAGTGCTGTTTAAGCCTCAGTGGGGAAAGTAGGCTTTTAAATGTGAATTTACAGGAATGTTGAGACTTAAAATCTATTTTTAAGGAAAGGAACAGTTGAGTGGTGATCACAGGCTTTTATTAACTGCCTGCATGCAAAAGTGATTTGACATGTCTTTCTTAGCAAAGCTATATGTGGGTACTCCAGGATTAATGAAGTAGAAAACAAAGGATGCGAAGTGACACTTTTGCCATGTCTGACACTTCTACAATGGCTTTTTAGCACTTTATTCTTTGGTCCACAGAATCTTTGGCTGCTGTCTTGAAACAGGGCTCGCATTGTGTCAGCAGTAATAGGTGCAGTAGCGACCTACAAGGAAATGGATGTGTGCAGATGAAAAGACTGGGTGAAATGTAGACCAAAATAGCAAGGGTTTCCAGAGTTCATGCCATGATATTGAAACATGAGTTTTAAAAAATCATGTATTGAAATTCTTTCTTTTGTAGCAGTCTCTGTTGAAATTCAGATATATTTAGGGACAAGGTTTCTAAAACTGGCTGCCTCAGTTGTTCCTGAACTGTACCTGTGTGCCCTGTGCGCACACAGTTGCTTGTGCAGAACAGGAAACTATTTGGAAGGGTCTTTCCATGGAGAATCCTTGTGTATGCTCAAAATTGCAACATCCTTCTGCGCTTTGGCTAAAGAGGGGGTACAAACTTTGGTGTAATGCTTAACAGTAATCTAATTAATTGGAATTTTTTTCATCTCCCTCAAAATATTTTAAATTAAGCTTTTATTTATATTTGTAATACATGAACTTTTATATTTGTAATACATGAACTTTTGCTTGTTCAGTATTACAGCTAAAATTAGAAGCGAGTTGCAGTGCTTGACAAACTGATGTTACTGTTATCTTTTTATGAACTTGTAGCAGCTTGCCCATGTTATAGATTTTAATTGGTTTCAAATGTTTTTCACAGGACACTGATTTGAAAAAAACAGTTGATGAAAGCGCCCGGATTCAGAGAGCATACAACCACTATTTTGATCTGACCATTGTAAATGACAATCTAGACAAAGCCTTTGAGAAACTACAGACTGCTATAGAGAAATTAAGGTTGGAGCCACAGTGGGTCCCAATTAGCTGGGTATACTGAGAGATTTCTGAAGATGGTCTTAAATAAATGAAATAGCTGCAACAAGCATTCTGCTGAGAAGACACGTAGAAAAGATGACTGCAGCACCCATGCATTTTTACTCTGTGTATATTCAAATGGTACACTATTCTGACTTTTTATATAAAACGTTGAAGGGAAAGTGTACTTAAATATGTAACTTATTTTAATTTTTCTAACTTTTTACAGATAACCTTTCTATTCATATCACATGAAGGAAATGCGTTGAAGCATTTTTATATGTTTTGATTTAGTACCTTTTGCCTTTTTCATCTAAAACTTTTAATCATTCACTTAAACATTTGCATTTTGGTCTTACATTTTCACTGTGATAAACAAGGATACTTGAAACAATTTTTGTAAAATTCTTGTGGAAGTCAGTGTTTAACTGGTAATATGTCAATTGTTAATAGGAGAAAACACTAAACTTTTCCTAATAAGCATCTAATTTTACAGGAGCAACATTTTAAATACTAAAGTGGCAGCCAGCACACAGCTACTTTGCTCCAGCTTCTTACTGCTCAATGTTTTTACATTTTTGCAGTTTCATAGGTTCTTAATGTGTCTCATGATTTAGACAAATGTATTGTAGATTCCCCCATATGTATCTTTAAAAAATAATGTAAGCAATACCTTGCACTCAACTTATTAGGCTACTTTTGGGGGCCAACCTTTTAGCCCTTTACAAATGAGGTACAGTTGTCAGAAAGGTTTTATGTAATGTAAGTCTTTGTAATTGGAATCCTGGTGTAGTAGCCTGAGAGAGAACCATATAATATGGAGCCTTGCACTGAGGCTTAGTGTATAGGACTTATTTATTCGCACTTGTTGAAAATACTTTACTAAAAGAAAGAAACCTGTTCTTTCATTGAGACATTGTTCAGTATTTGTATATTGATCTGTGAATTCAGCTCCTATGCTAGTTAGCCGGTTCTTATTTTACTTTTGGGAATATTTGTGAGTGCTCAGCTGTTGTGTTTTATGAAATGTGATGTAATGGGGTTTTTGTGCTATTTGTTACATTGTGTTTTAAACTGCATTCTTCACTGAATAGCTTGTGAAATTGAAAACTTGTCAGATGCTAAAAATCAGTGTCTATACCTTTTGTTTCATAACAGGCTTTTTTGTGTTTAGTGATAAAATAATTCTTCCTTTAGTAGGCTCTTTGGAATAATTCACATTATTTCCAAGGTCATGGTCATTTATCTTTTCAAGACTTGCTAATGTAAATTCTGCTTAATGAGTATAAAATGAAAATACAGATTGTCAGTAAGACAAGCTATTCTTGTGACCATATTTTATGTTCTGCTACTTGTTGTATATAGCCACATTCATCATTACATATCAGCATAGGTGCCTAAATTACAGTCATCTACCCACTTAATTTATTTTCCATATAGTGACAGGCACCTGACTTCTGAATTTTTTTTTCCACACCAAAGCATAAGGTACAATGCCAACAAGAAGGCAACTCACTAGAAAACTCAAAAGAGGCTGATACAGTATAAAACAATACTGTACTTTTTGGTCTTTTAAAGACTTCCCATGTGTGTAAGAAAACAGGGTTTGGTTTGTTTTAAATAGTTACTTTATACAGAGAAATGGCAAGTCTCAGCAAAGTTATATTATAGAAGATTAAAACCTCTGAGGTATTTTTTTAAAGATTCCAATATATTTTGTAAATGTTATACAAAATTTTGCATAGCCTTGGTCTTGTCCCTGACTCTTGGTACTGAGATTTCAGTCCTTCAGGCAAGTCTGAAATCCTCAAAGATTTTTATCACTGCTTTATTTATCACTTTTCATTTAGTTAAGCTTTGTAGGATGTATTTGGTTCGTGTTTTTTGTTAAATTTAATTGATTTTATAAATATGGCACCAACCTGCCACTTCCATTTTCCATTCTCAGGAGCCTAGTTCCATGACACAGATGTTTAGGAGATGCCTGGAGGGGAATAGTCTTGTGCTGTAGTTAGCAGCAACAAATAGTAAATTCATTGCTTGAATATTTTAATGAACCAGTCTTGGTACTATAGGTTTATATGTCTGCAATTAAAACTACTAGTTTCCTTTGTTGTATGTTCTGTAACAGGAGACCAACATATATGCTATCTAGACAGATACTATACTCTCTATTATGAGGTTTAAATTGTTATAATTCCTGAATTGTAATGCTCTAAGTGGATTGGGCTAGTACCTCAAGAGTAAGTGAAATGGAAAGATATTCACAAACACTAGATGCTTTGAAGAGATGATCCTGCCCTGAATGTGGGTTGGACTAGATGACCTCCTGAGATCCCTTCCAGCCCTATTTTGTACGATTTCCTTTCTATACCAAAATGTAAGCTTTACTGGCTCTGTTGCTTTTGTTATATTTCATTTTGTTAATGAAACCATGTCAAGTTTTCACACCAAGAAAACTACTGTACCGTTTTCATCATTGTTGTAGTGGTAATACTGTTGAAAGGGCTTATCCAGTCAGCATGGTACTCTAGTAGTTGTATGTATAGTGTGTGTTCAGTAGTGCAGAAAATGTGAAATCTGTCACTCTGGAGATAGCACAATTACCACTAGATCCCTGCCTCTTAAATGTAAAAGTGAACAAGAAATATGATTCAGGGACTCCCTCAGATAAACGTTTGTCTGCCAGGATGCATGTGTATTAAACCCAGTGTAGGGATAATTTGGGTCTCCGATCTTAATTTTGTAAGAAAACCTAATTCCTTTTGATAATCCAAAAGATTTCTTAAACAAATAAAAGTATGCTGTCTTTATTCAGGGCCAGTTCAGATGTCTAAACTCATGTAGTTTCAATTTAAAACAGCTGTTAAGAAAATGTGAGATTTCTTTTCCCCCTTTAAAATAAGAAAATATAGGTTTGCATCAAACATAGAAGCTTAGAAAGGCTGAACATCTCTTACACTTAAAAAAAATATTTTTTGAAAGAACTTAAGCCATTTTTATAGTTTTTAAGAATTTCCAACTTATTTACAGACAAGTGACTTTGCAGTAATACAGTATTGGTAGAAAGTATGGTCGGCTAGAAGATGTTTCCACAAGTTAGATTTTACTGCATAATATACAAATAATGAAAAAGTTCTATGAATGCCCTCTCTTTCAGTTAAAAATACTCAAGATGTACAGTACTGTTATGCTTATAATATTGGGGATTTTTAGGTAAATATAGGATTTCTTATTGTCTAGGATTTCCTTTTATTTGGCGCATCTTGCTGAGTCCTGAACACTCAGTTTTTGCAGATGCTGAAAAGTAAATTTTAATGCTGATTCACCATAAGAAAATAATAGATGGTTAGGCATGAAATGGAAGTACTGCTAAATTTTTAAGGTACCTGGTGTTTATTACAAGATAAATATAGTTTTTAAAAAGATGTAAAAAATCAAATGGATATCTATGCATATGTATGTATGTAGGTGATAAAACAGAAAATGTTTGTGTACACAGTCATGTTATTGATGTACCAAGGTTAATCCAGAAATATTTCTGCAAGGTGAGATATAGTAAAACTAGCCCATGTTTCTAACTGAATTGTGACAAGTAATAAAATATTTTTTTAAGCATACAGATATTCCACCCTAAAAATTCTTTGTTCATCTATAACTTGCACCTGTATTAAGAAGTGCACGAGATGCTGTAAAATTCTTTGCATATGTAGAGAGACTTGTAAAGGAAATATTGGCTTCCTCCATGAATGAAAGCTTTTATTTAATGCAGTCAGAATGGCAAGAATGAGAACTTATTTCATGGATGAACTAATTTAAACACATTTCAATGTAAATACTTTGTGTGCACTTATATATACACAAGTGGTTATTTCATAGCGGCACTATTTTCTAAAAGTTATGTTAGTGAGTCAATCTAAGATTCAAAATATTTTGATAAAGCTCAACGTAGTAAGACCATAGTAGACCATGTCATCCTTTATGTATTTTAGCTTTTTAAAATGGTCAGTAAATATAAAAATTAACTAAATAAAAATGAAATTTTAGCAGTATCACAAGTGGCCATAAGTGTGGAAGCTCAGCGGTATGAGTTTGTGTCCATCTTCAGTGTTCTCAGATCGGTATTGCTGCCTGAACCTTGTGGTGCAAGAAATTTATGAAACAGGGTATCAGCTCAACTTAAACTTTTTGAATGTTTGTGTTTATAGACCAGGGGTGGGCAAAATACGGCCCGCAGGCTGGATGCGCGGCCTGTGAGGCCATTCTATCTGGCCTGCGGGGCCCCTAAAAAAAATGTAGAAAATTAATATTTCTCTGCTCTTGGTTCCTGTCAAAAATGACAGGAACCAAGGGCAGTAGGACCCAGGGGAAGCCCGGCAGGCTCCAACAACAGTGGGGCACCCATTCCCGTCCCCCAGCCTTTCTGGGCTGGGAACACATGGCTGCCGCAGCGTGAGAACTTCAGGTAAGTGGCGGGGGCGGAGACCCCAGCCAGGGAAGGAACACAGGGGTGGGGAGGGGAAGTGGCCCCTCCCTGCCCCACGCCCAGTGCCCCACGCTGCAGCTGCGTGCCGCTTGCATGGGACAGCCTGTGCCCACTCCGGACAGCCCCATGTGGGCTACAAGCGCCTGCAGCGTGGGGCACTGGCTGTGGGGTGGGGGAGGGGCTGCTTCCCCCTGCACTCAGCTTTTCCATAGGCTCCTTCCCTGCACAGAGAAAAGCAGCCCCTCGCCCGCCCCATGGCCAGTGCCCCGTGCTGCAGGTGCTCGCAGCCCATGTGGGGCTGTCCCGAGCAGGCACAGGCAGCTCCAGGCAATCTGCGAGTGGCTGCAGCGCTGGGTGCTATGCACAGGCCTGGGAGGAGCTGCTTTCCCCACCCCACTGCGCTCATCACCACCTTGTAACCCGGTCCCACTGCCAGGCTGACAGTGGGATGGGTTACAAGCTGGTGCTGAGCATGGGGAAAAGCAGCCTCTCGCCCATCCCATGGCCAGCCATGGGGCGGGCGAGTGGCCACTTTTTCCCCGTGCTCAGCACCAGTTTCTTCCCTGCTGGTGAGCATGGAGTCGGGGCAGTGTGCTGCCCCCCGCCTGTACTGCGGGGTTGGGGGGCACTGGGTGTGAGCGGGCAGGAAGCCAATGGGAGCACAGGGCCCTCACTGGTGTCCCGGGGCCAGTGCCGGCAGGGCCCAGAGCAGGGTGGCAGGAGTGCGGGGTCCCAGCCGGCAGGTGCTCTGTGGAGCTGGGCCAGCTCCCCCCTCTCTGCTGGTGCAGCCCAGCCCAGCTCCACGGACCCCTGCCAGCCTGCACCCCGCTCTGGGCCCCACTGGTGCTGGCCCTGGGACATTGGTCCCAAGATGGTGATGAGGGGGCGGGGCACCTGTCAAGGGGCGGAGCTACCCATGTGGCCCTCGACAGCTTGCTAAAACTGGGTAAGCGACCCTACTCTGAAAATAATTGCCCACCCCTGTTATAGACACTTCTAAGTTTTACAGGTTTAAAATGTGATGTATTCCCTGCCCCAGTATTTATTCCCTGTACATATTGGCTATAACTCAGCACTCAGCTTTTGATGGACTTCCAAGGTGGTGATGCAGACAATAGAAAAATGTTTTTAATATCTGGAAAGTTCCAGATTAGGTGCCCTTTAAAACTTAATTTGCATCCTACTGAGTCCTTACTTTAAAGGTGGCAAAGGTGACATCTGGAAATTGGGAGGCACAGGTTTCTTACCTAGTCCAATCCTTGACCAGCTCTAAGAACTTAGCCAAGTCCCTCTTTGTACCTGTTTCCTCTCTGTCCTTTGCCTGCTTCACTTTTATTTTGGTTGTAAGCTCTTTGGCTAGAGACAGACATTCAAAAAGCCTGAGCCTGAATTGATTCAGTCTTTGCAGATTAGTCTAACGTGACTAGGCTGAACTGGTTTGAAACTGAACAGACATTCTCTCTTCACTGAGGAAATTCAGGCACATACCTGCAGTAGCTCAGGTTTGAAGCCAGGGGGTGCTAGAACAGCCCTCCTTTTCCTTCCCTTCGGGAGCTGAGCTGGGGTGTGGGGCAGGCCCTGGCCAGCCCCCACACTGGCCAGGCCCCAGCAGGACTCTCTCATTTGGGAGGTCTGCCTGCACGGTCCCAGGCTCTTCTCCACTGGCTGCTCGAGGGGTGGGAGCATTGCCAGCCCCTAACCCCCGGCTAGCACTCGAGGCAAGGGTGTATGTGCAGTGCATGCATCTGTTGAAAAGCTCTGTATCATCAATCTCCCTCCCTGCTTCATCATATTGTCTGCAGCAAACTGACAGGCGAGCAAGCTGGCAAGCGCGGGGAGGGGGTCCAATAACAGTCTTTATCACCTGATTAGCAAAACAATAGGCTCTCTCCACATTACTTCAAACTTATTAAATAGCTTACCGGCTGACCTGTTGATTAGCTCCAAAAGCCCAAAGCAGTCACTGTTTTGTCTACCTAGCCCAGTGAAATTAGAGAGAGACACGCACATACACCTTTCGGCATTAGCTAGCATACCACATGCTGGCTATAGTCCCTGCTGTGGCAGAGAGGAGGAAGGGATCCCTGCTTAAGCAGCAAATGGTGCAGGGGAGGGAAGTGAGGGGCATGGGGAAGCCAGCAGACCCTTCTGTGCCTGCAAATCTATGCTGAATTCCAGCCAGGGAGCAGAGGGGAGGAGCCAGCCCTGCCCAAAGAGCATGCTGGGATGCTGGAGGACTCTGATTTAATTAAAACCGGCAAGAGGTCTGTGACAGACATTGCATAAACCAGTTTGACCCAATTCAGTTAAGTCTGATACTACATTCAACCAGGTTTATCTCAAACCGGTTTTAGCCATTTTCAAACTGGTTTATGTGCACTGAACATCTGTTCTGTTACAGGTTTAAACCAGTTTCTGATCACTTGAACCGGTTTATGTGTAATGTCTGTCCCTTGCCTTTACGACAGACTTTCTCATTGTGTCTATAAAGTGCCTACTCTGATATAGCCCCAATCTCCACTAGTATGTGTAGGCACTAATGTAATAGAAAAAATAAGTACTATGAGCCAGATGTATGGTACATACATCCTTCCCCTGCTACTGTGCACTCCCACCAGCATCCAAAAATCCACTGATTGAACATGTAAATGCATGGTTCCTACTAGGCTTCTTGAAATAAGCTTCATTGTTTTGAAGTTACCATCATATTCAATTCATTCATATCCTACAGAGATTAAGAAACATTTTTATTTTAAACTCAGTATCTAAAATATTGGGTAATATTCCTTTTAAAAGGGAATGCTCTGTGAGAGATCAGGTATTCACATCAACCAAAGAGGGATACAAAACTCTTCAGTATATTGGGCCTCTTGCCTTAATTGCTGTCCCTGTCGCTGCCAGCCCCTATGGAAGAAAATGTTCTGAGGCCATAAAAGGGCTTGAGTAGTTGGAGGCACTTCCTTTGGCATTAGCTTTCCTTGATAGACTACCAGAAATCATAAGTGGCAAAATCAGGATACGGTACAATTTTTCTTTAGTTTGTGTCTGTTTGTTTTTTTTATGTAGCAGTCTTTCTGTTTGCATTTCTTTCTCGCTTATTGGTATGAACTGTTTGGGATTAACATTTTGTCTCTAAGGTATTGAAGCTTGTCGATAAGAGGATAGTGGGAAAACAAATATTTTTATTTAAGGGTAATTTAAACTATTTTTGTTTCTAATAGTTACCATGATAAGAGCTATAAAAATAATAAAAAATATTTTGAAAATACTTGTCAAATAACCATTTTTCACAGACGCACTGCTGACTTCCTCAAATATACTGAGCGATCCCTAAAAAGTGTATAATTTTCTAAACTGAAAAACAATGTACTAGAAATAACCTACATACAAGTTAATAACTGCTGTTGGAGTTTTCTTTGTTGAACAATGATAGGGTAGGATTCCTTATACTGGTGCACCTGCTGAGTGCCAGTCTCCTGCTATGAACTTGTATATCATTTATTAATACTTTTATTGAAGCTGTAGTTTACCAGTACACCTTTTAAAGAAATGCAAAGCATCTTGGCCAAGGCATCATGTACAATCAGTACCACTGTTGAGTAATTTACTGTTAACAGGTAAATTTATTTTTACAGTGGACTTGGACTATAATTATATTCTGTGGGCTAAATTCTACTTGAAAGTGATTGTAAATCACGTTTTCAGTATTTTTAATTTTGTCAAACTATGTGGATATAGATTCTTTTTTGTTTTGCTGCTAATACAAGATGTGGTATGATCAGAACCCTAACCAAGTCTTAAGCATGAAAGGGTTAAGTTAGCTATAGGGAAGCTTCCTCACAGATATTTCCCCCCCATCTGCCCCCCCTCCCCCTTTTTAATGAGGTTGTATCCAACACTTCACCAGGCTTCAGGATGAGTTAACTGGCCACAGTCATGGCTAACGTAAACACTGCCCCATAGGTGAGCCAGCAGGCATTTCTCTAGAAAATGGGTAATAAAGTCACTTTGTACTATTTGTCCTCAAGCAGTACATGAAGTGGGGGCTGCAAATAGTAGTGGGGTGGCCAGTTTAAACTGGATTTTTGTTTCAAAATACAGTATAGCGTACTCCATATAATATGCAAATCACCTCTGACATTGACTTTTCTTTCTTTCTTTCTTTCTTTTAAAAATGCATGTTGATTGTTCTTTACTTCCACAAATGATCCATTGCCTATGTATATGTTTTTATGTATTTTGGTACAGTAAGGGGACCTACTAATACTGAAAGGAGTCTGTAGCCTGAGGTTACTTTTTCAGGAACTGGGTTAAGAAATTCAGTATTTTGGTCAAGTTACACTGATTTACATTGATATTAAATGTGTCACCTTGCATTGAGATTTCACTTATCCTGCTTGTTTTTCACATGTGTGATATTCCTTTTGGAAATGAATGTGCATGCCTTTTCTATAAACTAATGAATTTAAAAACTGGACTTGTGAGTTTTAAACTGCTGTCTTCTCATGTATACAGTTCTCAGTAGTGCAAAAAACACTAAAGCGAACCTTTTCTGCCACATTAACCGATTGTTGAATTTAAATTTTGTAATGCAAGCCTGTGAAAATCACTTAGTAATTAAATTTTTACCTAAGAAACTCAGTACTATAGAAGATGCCCAATGGTTGGGAACTGCTGGCATTACAGCTTTACATATATAAAATCAGTTCATATGTAGGACTACATTTTAATCATATTTTGTTTAAGGGGCCCCCATTATCCTATTGTCTTTTTCACAAGTAACTTTTTCATGTTCTGTATAGTCCAGCATTAATATGTTAATGTACAAATCTGTGAAATTGTTAATTCCTAACAAACTATTTTTGTATATAATAAAGATTTAATATTGGGAAAAATGTAAATTAGTTCTTTTCTGATTTCAGATATGCTATGAATCTTAACCAGCCACGTAAATTGACACAGTCAGACTTCACATTAGAGTATACCTCAAGCAATGTAATACCCTGACCAGAGTCATCTGTTGTTTTAAACTTCAATATATATCCATTATAGAAAATGGGCTGCATACCTGTTTCCCTGATACTCCCAGAAATCTTGATTTTTGTCTGTATAGTCTTGTTAAAGTGCATGTGGGAGTTGCAGATTAGCTAAAGAGACCACATGGCTCAGATTGCAGGCTTTCGGTTTACAGGTATTAACATAGTGAACTTTACTAAAACCAGTTTTAACGATCTCATAATCCATAGTACATGAATGTTCTAAGAAGTGGGTGAGAGAAACTGGCACATAAACATTAGATGAAGTCTGCATTGTAAGTTGAATGGAAAAAGATATGAACTCATGTCTTCAAAAAAAAACAAACTTTAAAGATTTCTTCTCATTCTTTCTGTGTATTTGTCTGAAACCACAGCAGTGGTCCTAATGTTTAGTTCAGATATGGGATAGCTGATGAAATTCTCGTGGGAGGCTGCTAGACAAATTGCTTAAAATAAGATAAATCTGAAAAGAGTAACTGAGAGTACAGGGAATGAATGGGATGCAATCCCATTATAAAAATATCAAGGAGGACTTTTCCTATTTCTTGATTATCCAGAAGCATTTTGGTGTTCATGTACCACTGCAATCTTTAAATGTCCAGTGAAGATTGTCATAATGGTTCTGGTTATGCTGTTAGAACTCCCCAGAGGTGTCTAGAGTCAGCAGTGTTGTCAGGGCAGTGTTATTTGACTCCATTAGTGGCGTGCAGGGGAGTAGGTGTTGCCAGTCATGTCAGGTTTTTTCAGTTTGCATGGTCTGTGCACCTGCTGTCAAGATACCATCAGTTATGTTGTCTCCTTAATCTAATTGTTACAAGACAGAAAAGCTTTGTCTCTTAGTGATAGAGAGCTCAGCCAGGTTTATTGTCTACACACAAGCCTAGACACAAGAGTTGGTCCATGATGCTAGGTGGGTTGTTTGCAATCATAATACAGGTGTAAACATAACCACTAAGGCCAGTATGAAGTATTGAGGATTGCCAGGCTCCTTTTTATATGCTGACCAAAACAACTTTGAATTTACAGAATACACATCCTAGTTCTCATCAATTACTGAAACATCTTCAGGTGACATCACCAACATCCTACTTCTCACGACCAGATAAATGATTTGGCAAACAGGTGTCCCTATCTTTGTTTTGGCATTCTGTACTAGTCTCATCAGTTTACTCTCCATCTGTTGGCCTTGGAGGCTCCTCTGAAACTAATAGGTTACTTTCCCAGCAATTTCTGTTCAAGCCACATACAGTATGCCTAGGTTTGTAGTCATTGGTCCTATTTTGGTTCATGCTGTTAGCAGGACCTCTGTATGTGCACCGACCTGTAGTTGTATTAATCCATATTCTAGCAGGGCCTACACCCTCCACCTCCTTAGAGATTTGTCCTGGGCAGGATTCTTATTTCTGGATCTTGTACTCCCTGTAGTAAGAAAGGCAGAGATCCCTAAGCTTTTAGAGTTTTGGTCACTAAATGTAGTGTAATAGTTTTAATCAGCAGGGATCCTGGTTTTCTCCAATTAAAAAAAATCCAAAATTCTTTGATTTAACCCCCCTCTCCCAAATCCACATTTTTCTGTGATTATGAAACACAACTGCACACACAGGGAAGAATCCAAGTACAGGCATTCAATGTGCCAAAATCTACATATTGAGGCACCAAAGACCTGATGTGAAATGAACTGACAAAGTACTGAAAACAAAGGTACTATTAACAAGAACTACGGAATTGTCTTAAAAACCCTGACCAGACACTGCGCGACTATGGGCTAAAGAAAACAACAATTACAAGTTTCCAATTATGGTTGCTGGAGTCATGAGTGGTGCACTTAAGTACAGGTTTCCCTTACCAGCCACAGGGGTTAAGTTCCTGTGGTTGGCAAAACTAAAGACTTATGGGAAAAATGGGGTTAGGGACTTCAATACTGTACATTATAGTGTATAAAAATCATTTTTACCTGCCTTTGATACACAGGGTGGTCAACCAGGTGTAGGCATACCCCTAGGGGTACATAGATTATAGGGGGCATGTGCTAGTGGACGGGGATGGAGCACACCCAGGGTGCTGTGGCAGCGTCCCCCCCAGCGCATTTGCCTCTTACCCTGGGGAAGGGGAAGGGGAAGGGGAGGGGAGGGGAGGGGAGGGGAGGGCTGCACTGGCCAGCCCTGTGCAGCACACTGTGGTGCTTCCTGGCCCCCACCCACCCAGCCACCCATCTGAATGGCGGGGAGGGGGTCTTTTGGCCCCACCTCTGACGGCACGTGATTGGCTGGTCAGCCCACAGAAAATTAACCAGGTAAGTCAGCAGTCAACCTCAGTGTCAAAGGAAGAGTGTGATAAAATGGTGCTAATAGGCTTGAAGCAGTGACTGAAGCTGGAGCCCTGTAAGAGGGCTGACAGATCTGGGAACAGGGCTGGCAAAGGCAGTCAGAGTAGCAGAGACTACAGCTCCAGCTGGATCGTCAAATCAATCTGTGGTTTAAAACAAAAATGACACAACTGGAGATGGGATGGTAGAAGTCTGACACTCAAGTCAGTGGTACTGAGTATCAGATTTGGGACAACTACATACTAAAGGAGAAGCTGCTGCAACATCCAGTATGAAGCGAGTCTGGTTCCTTTAATTGTGCAGGACAATGCCTTTCCAGAAATATTGATGGCTGTTTGTTGCCTTAACCAAAAATTAAAAGGAATAGTGATTTCTGCCTGCGGACAATCTAAATGAATCTTGGGCTGCATCAAGGTGTGCTATGAAATTGCCAATATGAATTCACTAATCTCTGTTAGGGAACATTTAAAGAACATTTCACTGGAGCCCAGGCAAATTCAGTCCAAGACAACCATCTGGAGCTCCATGCACTCCGTTACCAACACAGTGCTATCACTGATGCCCCCAGAATGCCCCAAAAGAACATTTCACTGGAGCCCTTCATTTGACATGGCTGTCCTTCAGTAACTATGAGGTGCAATTCTACATGGAGTTGTTCACAGTCACCCTAGAGTGGGAATGTGTGTGGACAAGTACTCCAAGAAGAAAGGAGTGACTTGCCAGTTAATGGAGTGCTTTGAGCTGTGACCTTTATGTAGATTCCACATCCCATCCTTCTCCTCGTACTCAGAGGCTGACAGGAGGCAGAGAAGTAGGAAACATGCAACGCCCTTAAAGAGCCCATCTTAAAGAACTCCAGTTACCTGGAAAAAAAACCTCTCTTGTCTCACTAGGAGGTTGGAGCTTGCCTCAGGTTAGCTGTAATGTCCAGTCAATCAACTCTTGAGTTTGTATCCACCAGTGGCAGCTCCCAAATTGTCCCTGGAGGATGTGATGAGTCATTTGGTAAATGAGCCATCCCTCTGGCAGCCAATCACTGACTTCTGCTGCTAGCAGGCCGGTGGCCCTGCCCCAAACACAGCCTTCAAAGCAGGAAGGCAGAGAGTTAAACTCTCTGTACAAGTCTCCTGGTGAACTTAACCTGCCCTGATTCTACCATTTTGCTGTGATTCTCATATCTGCTCTTGTGCTTTTGGTAGCTGTATCTGGCTTCTGACCTTTGACTTGCTCCTGACAACTTTCAGCTTCTGACCCCCGAGCTATTCTTGACTCTGGCTCCTGGCCTTGGCCTGTCTCAGCATCTGACCCTGAGTTCCTAACCCTGGAAGGATCTGTGGAGCTCTTGACTCCTTGGCTCCTAATCCTAGTGTGATCTGTCTCTTCAAACTTTGGCTGCTTGATCCTGGCTTGCCTTGTGCTTGCAGCCCTGGTTCCCAGCTCACACTTAGTCTCCAGTGCCTGCACTGATTTTGGATCCTTGTGCTTTTGCTGTCTTTATGTACCACTACTCTGGCTTCCTGGGCTATTTGTGACCACAACTTCAGTATCCAAACTTAGGCTATCACACTGTCCTCCCTCCGGTCTTGGGACTTAACCAGTTTCTCAGACAGAACCAGTAAGCCTGATTGTCCATTCCCAGTCTGGACAGAGAAATTCTGGATGGAAGGCTTTTGCAAATTTAGATTTTTCTACAGCCATAGATGGGGGTAAAGAGCTCCTCCCTCAGCAGTTAAGAGCTTGTGCAGAGGAAGCAGCCCTGTGGCTGTTTTTTGTCCCTGTTCACCACAGATGAGAGCAGAGAGCTCCTGTCCTGCTAGCACTTCAGGTCACAGCACTTACATGCGTACTTCCACTGTGCTGTGTGTAACACTATTGATCCTGGGAGTGCTGGCAGCTGGTTACCAGAATTCAAACTACCACCTCAGAAAGATCACAGGATCCATGCAGCCACATGGATCAAAGGGTTTTAGAAATTCAGATTTCTTTACAATTTCCCCAGTACACTCCCTGCCAAATACCATGGGGAAGGGAAGGGAAGAATATGGCACCCTGATTTGCTCACAATAATGCCTCTCAAATCACATCCTCCCACAACTTTTAGCTCTGCAATTCCTGGTTTTCAGCCTGTTTTTATTCCCAACTCTTGATTTCCAGATCCTAGAAGGGTGTAGAGAACACATGTGCTCCTCAGCAACTTCATCTCCCTTGTAATGTTTAGAATCCTGAAGCCAAATATTCAGCTCTCAGCACCTGGTTGCTATTCTGTTCCCCCATTTAACTTTTATAATACTTTAATCATTTCCAGGTCAACAGTGCCTAGCAATCCAGAGTGGTTATTAAATGAGGGTGATAACCAGCAACACACTGGGTAAAGGAGAACATTTCCCAGATAAATCTAGCCAAAATATTCCTGGTGCCAGTTTGGCAGACTTAGGCACACAAGGAGAAACATGCTGTTTAGGACTGGTCTTAAAAGTTTCTATTTACAGGTACCTGATAACTTGCAGTATGTCTACCAAATGGAAAACACAAATAATTCTGAACATGGAACTGCTGTAGGAGCAAACATTACCTTTAGAGAAAAAGGCTCTCATTTTTAAAAGTGGAAACAAAAGCAATAGGGGGAAGTAACTGGGAAAGAAGGGCGTATGCTGCCCTCATGAAATACCCTATCATAAAAATAACTGGGCAAAACACTGTACACAGGCTTATCACAAACTATTTATAGGATAAGATCTCAATCAAATGGGAAGTAGTGCCAAGCAGACTTTCATGTGTCCTCTAGTTGCTCATGTGCTATTCCCAGAAGAATCACTATATTCATAATGCATAAACAGTGGGGATAAAATGAAACTAGGTTATTAATCATTCCACTATTTTCACATAAAATGTTTAAGAAAAAAAATCTGATAAATGCACTGTTGGAATAGAAATGCTTTATTAAAACAGGGATTGGCAATAGCAGACCAAAGGACTTCTGGTACAATTCCTTGTTCACTGACAAACATGTGCAATGACAGCAACTGATAAAAGCTTGCATCTACCAATCAGACAGACACTTATAAGACCTCCATTACCACAGACACTGAGCACCTCACAATCTTTATCATCATCATTATACAGATGAGGAACCAAGGCAAAAAAAGACTAATGGCCATATTTTTTAGGGGTTTTTGGTACCTAAAAAATGTAGGTAGGTTGCACGATTAGGTGCTTTTGTGAGTGTCACCTAAACTGTAATTTCAATGAGAGTTAGGCATTAAGTGTGTTTTCAAATTCCACATAGAAGGCTCTGTGCATCTTTAGCCACTGAAGAAGTACGCTTTGACAATGTGGCCTTAATGGACTTGCTCAACACCACCCAGGAAGGGAGCAGAAGCCTGAACCCAGGTCTCCAGAGTCTGAAACAACTGTCCTAATTACTGAGCCATACTTTCTGACTATGTACAATTTCTCAGTGGTGTCCCTGTTTATTTTGCAGTCAGCTATGTGGTATGAAAACATTATTATTAGACACATCTGCAAAGAAATCTTTCCAAACTAGTACTGACAATTATTTCCAGTGTGCTTTCTCCCCGTTTCGATGTTCAGAGAAAGCTATTAGGAACAAAGATGAAAGATAAAGTAATGTGTGCAATCAAACACTTTGTTTTCATTAAATACAATCCACCAGGAGATGTCCTGGGGGTAAAACAACTGGGTTTTCTAGACTTAAGCAGTGTAACCCTTGTACTCAAACATCAAAAGCAAGCATTGTTTTTTTGAAGGGGGAGTGTAGTAGGCATTAAATGCAATATGTAGCCAAAGCTTTCTAACTTGCAACAAAAAGTAATTAGCAAAGATCGAATAACAGATATTGTACACTGGTGTAATCACAAAGATTTTATTAGTTTTAGGAAATTCTATACAAAAGACATGATATTTGCTACATCTGGAGTATGAGCATAAATACATCTGAGCTACAACGGGTCAAATAAAAACATACACATTACTGAGTTCCCCCAAGGCTGAGCTGGGCAGTGCTCAAAAGTGTTTTACAGGAATAGGCAGACAAGATTCCTTGGGTGAATTTGATATCTTTTATTAGACCAACCCAAATGGTTGGAGAATAGTTATTAAGCAAGCTTTCGGGTTCAAAAACCCTTCGTCAGGCTAAGGAAGCTTCAGCAGTTGGTGTGTGCTCTTCCTGGATGGAATGAAAAGTAAAGAAGCCAGGGGCTGGGCTGGGCTGGGGAGTCAGTTGCCAGGCAGATTATAATGTATCAAAAATCCAATGTCTATGTTTAGTCCCTGATCTCTAGTATCCAGGAGGTTGATGAAATGGAGCTCATAGGCTCGTCTCTGGGAAGTGTTCTGTAAGTTTCCCTTGAGGATCAGGACTGAGAGATTGGAGAGAGAGTGGCCCTCCTGTGAGAATGTGCCCCCACCGGTAATTGGGTGTTTCTGTCTTTGATGGATTTCTGGTGTGCGTTCAGTCTGGTGCGCAGTTGTTGTTTGGTCTCTCCTACATATTTTCCATCAGGGCATTTGGTGCACTGGATGAGGTATATTACATTCCTGGAGGTGCAGCTGTAAGATCCTGGCATGCTGATGGCTCTGTTGTGGGGTGTAGTAATAGTGGGGGTGGTGGAGATGTGTTGGCAGGTTTTGCATTTCTTGTCCTGGCATGGTCTGGATCCTTTTGGTGTGTTCTGGGGCTGAGGAAGTTTGCTTCTGGTGATGAGGTTGGCGAGGTTCGGTGCTTGTTTGAAGGCTAGGATGGGTGGCTCCGGGAAGATCTTTTTAAGAATAGGGTCTCTTTCTAGTATGGGTTGCAATTTATTGAGGATTTTCCATACAGGTTCAAGGGATGGGTGATACGTCATAACCAGCGGTGTGCGATTTGTGGGTGTTTTTCTTCTGTACTGCAGCAGCTCTTCACGTGGTATCCAGGTGGCTCTTTCAAACGTGCGATCTACCTCTCTGGAGGAGTGTCCTTGCTGGGTTAAAGCCTTTTTAAGATTGGCGAGGTGGCGATCCCAGGTGTTCTCTTCGGTACAAATGCGGTGGTATCTGAGGGCTTGGCTGTATATCACAGCTTTTTTTAGGGTGATTGCTGGTTCTGTGCAGATATGTATGTTGGTCTGTGGGTTTCTTGTATACCGTGGTCTGTATTTTACCCTTCTGGTTACTGATCATTGCATCTAAAAAGGAGATGTTGGTGTTGGAGTATTCTACAGAAAGTCGGATGGAGGGATGGTGACTGTTGAATTTCTGATGGAACTCAATCAGAGATTGCAGGTTCTCAGTCCAAATGATGATGTCATCGATGTATCTTAAGTATAGCAAGGGTTTGATGGTGCAGTTCTTGAGGAAGTCTTCTTCCAGGTGGCTCATAAAAAGGTTGGCATACTGTGGGGCCATTTTAGTGCCCATAGCTGTTCCCATCATCTGGAGGAAGTGTTGATTATTAAAAGTGAAATTGTTGTGTGTGAGGATGAAGTGTATAAGCTCAGTGATATCTTTGGGTCTGTATTCTGGGTTGTAATCTTGTTCCTGTAGATATGTAAGGCAGGCTTGGATGCCATCCTGGTGTGGGATGTTGGTATATAGGCTGGTAACATCCATGGTGGCTAGGAGTGTAGGCACTAAATCTAAACAACGCACATGTTGGGATGCAATGCCCTTGGATTTTCCATGCTTATCCATCAACTCAGTTATCAAATTTAGTAATTTAGTCTCCCAGTCACAATTACTACAAATTAGCAGGACTCAAGTGCATTTCAAATGTGCTATTTATTCATGCAGTCTATTCAGCGATTATTCTAGCCTCTTTAGTCCTTAAAGTCTGTGTATACTAGTGTCACTGCTATGATTGTAGTAAAAAGTAGATGCACCACAGGTAGCTTTAAAGAAGCTAACTGGTAGCTGCGTACCTGCAGCAGCATGGATGCGAGCACAGGCTATCTAGGTGTGTCCAGGTAAATGGGCAGGTTTAACAAGGCCATGCTGGGATCTGTGTTGCTATGCCATGACTCCTATTGATATCTGAGCTACTCAGTTTGAAGCTATCTTGGTTATGTCTACTAGACTGCAGATAGATACGAATGCAGCACAGATGTACCGTAAGAGGAAAGAACAGGCTAGAATAATAACTGAACATACTGCAATACATAGAGATACCCTTACAGGTTCCCACCTAAAGCATAAAACCCATACAATGCAATATAAAGAATGAATGGAAAAAATCTAGGTTCTTTCATAGTTACAGCTTTCACTGTAGACTCTGTCATTTTGAGGTTAATGTTTGATGAGGTGAACAGCCTCTGCACTATGTGAAATCTTCCTGTGTCACTGAAAGTGGCCATAGTAGGGTCAGTCAGTGGCAAAGTGCCATCAGCTGAAACAACGTTAGGCTGCATTGATAGAGAGAGAGAGAAAGACAGAGATATGAAGGCTGCTTTCTGAGAAGTATAATTTCTGACATTGTGCTCTCTTGCAAAAACTGGAGAAGAGCTCCAATTCTGACAAAAAAAATTCTCTCACCATCTCACAGCTAAAGTTACATTTAATGTAAAGTTCAACAAGTCTGATACATTCAGCCTTAACTGAGACTTAATACACTGCTGCACTTTCAGAAGGGTCTGCTAATTTGGGATTGTAACAGGGGGCCTGCTCGGGGCTGACTTCCCAGTGGCCCGCCCACCTGTTTCTGGGCTACCCACCCGCCTTCTCGCCCACCATGCCTTGTTGGTAATTAGTTAATGATGTAATTAAGCAGGAGGCTACCCATTTCCTGCCCCGATGCCAGGGAGTGCTATCTGCGGCTCCGTTCCTCCTCTACACCGCAATTCAAGCCTTGCAGATGGCATCTAGGTGTTATCATAATCACTGGCCCCCCATGCTGGGCCCCAGAACCCTCCTAATTGAACCCCACCTGGATTCCTCCCCTCAGCTGGTCTCATCCACTTTCATCCTGGGCAGCATAGCTCCCTCAACCGCTTCCCCTCCCGGGTGTGTCCCTCCCAGGACCTTTGGCTCCTCTAGCCCTGGCCCACCTCCAGGCCAGTCAGGACCCCAGGCCCACAGCTCTTGGGCGTTCCTCGCAATGGGCCCCCCGGCCCTTCGACTCTTCCAGTCCTGGCCCCAGCATGGACCAGTCAGGGGAAGTCCAGACAGGCCTGAGTCTATGGCCTTTTCTCTCTTTCCGAGGGTCCGCCCTCCAGGCCCTCCAAACAAGGGCTAACCCACCCGGTCGTGGGGGCTAGGGGTTAAGGCACCCCGACCTGCCTTTCACTAGGGTGGTAACTGGCCTGGCATTTCCTGGGGGCTCCCGCGCCACTGGGAGCCCCACCAGGCTGCCCACTCCCGGCAGGGTGCAGTTTTAGGTCTTGCCCAGGACCAGGAGCCTCCTGACCATCCCCTACAGCTCCTCCCTCACCTCCAGATGACACCAGCAGCCCTCTGGCCAGGCGGTGTTATTGCCTGGCCTCCAGCAGCAGAACTGCCCTGTGCAAATGGGCAGCCCCAGATTCAAAACGGCTGCCCTCATCAGGCACCTGGCAGCTGCCAGCTCCAGGCCCTAAAAGTGGCAGGCACAACCAGTGCCCTGCCACAGGGATACTTCCATTTTGGGGTATAATTTGAGGAAACCTGGACCTGGCTTTCAAATGATCTCAGTGCCCTGTAATGCTGAGGCCTTGAATGGGAGCTTTTGGTAGATGAGAAATCTAACTGAGACATACTGACCAGGTCATCAATAACTGAGGCACACATTTTGTGCCAAAATTCATGCGAAAATCAAAGTAGGTGCTTGGTTTTAAAAGAAAGCCATGTTTCAACTACAATCCTTAAAAGATGAGTGAAGACTCTTGCTCAGGTTTTGATTGTGGGGCTACCTATCTTCCAATGCATTTTTCAGCCCTTTGTAACCTGATGTCACTGGTTTGAAAGAAAGGATGAAATCCCATATAGTCTTTTCTAGGTCCTATAAATATGAG
This sequence comes from Alligator mississippiensis, assembly GCF_030867095.1. Classification (NCBI taxonomy): domain Eukaryota; kingdom Metazoa; phylum Chordata; order Crocodylia; family Alligatoridae; genus Alligator; species Alligator mississippiensis. The sequence goes on along the minus strand of NC_081828.1, from coordinate 157,929,330 downwards.
CCCCTGAGTCGGCACTTGCAATTACTTCATTTGGCCAGAGGATTTCTAAAAGTATTTGCTGCAGGGTTCCCTATACGCATAGGTAAGTAGTGAGACACCAGTGCACTGCCTATAGTGTTATAGCCTACCTCACATACTAGGCATCTGCTCTAACTCTGCATACTCCTAATCCATTCCCTTTACTTGTTTACAGTCTTAGCTATCATTCTGCTACCAAATGACCAGCTCAGCTTCTCTCTCTCCATGTAATATTTTACCTGGATCCTTGTTCTCCACATACAGATGGCTACTTCATTAGTGTCTGTTTCTTCTCTCTAACTAATGTTTTGTCACTGAATTCAGCAGATTCTAGAACAAATGATATTTTCCCCTCAAAAACCCTTGCTTACAACATTTTAGTATACAGGCTCTGATCCTCTGACCTTCAGAATCACCACTGCCAATGTAACAGGGGTGTAGGTAGTAGCTGTGTTGGTCTAAGGGTATAGGAAGACAATTCTTTGGGTGAATCTGATATCTTTTATTAGATCAACTTGAATAGTTGGAAAACAATTTCTTAGCAAGCTTTCAGATTTAAAAACCCTTTGTCAGGCTGAGGAAGCATATGCAGTTGGTGTGTGCTCGTCCTGGACAGAATGAATAGTAAAGAAGCCAGGGGCTGGTACGCATGCAAGAAAGGCAGTCAGTGAAGATGTAAATTGAGGAGTCAGTGGGTGAGAGACCAGGGGGGTGAATATAGCAGGTAAACAGTGGAGACATACCTGGGGAGTCATATGTTAGGCAGGTTATAATGTGTCATAAATCCAATGTCTATATTTAGTCCATAGGCAGACAAGTTTCTTCGGGTGAATCTGATATCTTTTATTAGATCAACCAAAATAGCTGGAAAACAATTAAGCAAGCTTTCAAGTTCAAAAACCCTTTGTCAGGCTAAGGAAGTTTCAGCAGTTGGTGTGTGTTGTCTTCCTGGATGGAATGAAAAGTAAAGAAGCCAGGGACTGGGCTGGTATGCATACAAGATAGGCAGTCAGTGAAGATTAGACTGAAGAGTCAACGGGTGAGAGACAGGCTGGGTGAGGGGGGAGAGAAGGGGGATGAAAAGTGGAGAAATACCTGCAGAGTCAGATGTCAGGCAGGTTACAATGTGTCATAAATCCAATGTCTATATTTAGTCCATGATTTTTAGTATCCAAGAGGTTGATGAAGTGGAGTTCGTAGGCTCATCTCTGGGAAGTGTTTTGTAAGTTTCCTTTGAGGATCAGGACTGAGAGGTTGGAGAGAGAGTGGTTTTCTACATTAGTCCATGACTTTTTGTATCCTGGGGGTTGATGAAGCAGAGTTCATAGGCTCATCTGTGAAAAGTGTTTTGTAAATTCCCTTTGAGGATTAGAACTGAGAGATTGGAGAGAGTGGTTTTGTTGTGAAAACTGTGCCCCAACAGGTAATTGTGTATTCTTGTCTTTAATAGATTTCTGGTGTGCATTCAGTCTGGTGCGCAGTTGTTGTTTGGTCTTTACTATTCATTACTGTCTTTACTATTCATTCCATTCAGGAACAGCACACACCAACTGCAGATGCTTCCTCAGCCTGACAAAGGGTTTTTAAACCCGAAAGTTCGCTAAGAAAAAGATTTCCAGCTATTCAAGTCGGTCTAATAAAAGATATCAGATTCACACAAATAACCTTGTCTGCTCACGTAATGCTCTTACCACAGGGAAATTTCTATCTGTCGGGGAAGAGGTACCCACTGAAGGTTCTCCTAGTAATCCAATTAGACTTTTAATAAAATAAAAACACAGCTTTTGCCACTCAAACCACAGTTGCCATTCTCTCTTGCTCACGTTTAATGACATACATGTGTTGAATGCAATAACCCCATCTTCAGATTAATTTAACATTTATTTGTCATTTTAACAGACTTTTTTACATTCTGACTAGGCTACTCTCTACTACAGCCAGAAGAGATTCTGACATCTCTTGTGGGCAAGAGCTACGGTTAGCCAGAGCTTACAGAATCACGATAATCTGCAGTGCTGGACTTTGAATAGTACATTCAATTTTTGATTACTTACCAAACAACACAAGGCAGAGACCACCTGCAGATCACAGCAAGCACCCAGGAGGGCAAGGGTGTCATCAGGCAGCTCTGTGAAGGAGTTTTAAAAGGAGAAAAAGTCAGTCTGCAATGAGCTCTGCAGCAGGTTGGCTGTAGAAAAGGAGATGGTGTATATGCATACAAGCGACCTAAGCCTGCAAATGCCCTTATGCAATTCTTACGCTGGGCAGGGAATGGCCCCTGCCTCCTGGAGGGCTTTTCACGTGCAGTCCTGCATGACTGCAACTTTGGACAGCACTGCAGTCCTCCACAATTATCACTGTCCTGTATTAAGCAGTGTCAGGGGGCTGTGTGCCCAGATGCCAGGCCCTTCTTTGCAGGTACACAGGTGGCTCTGGGGGTAGAACCAGTACATGGAAAAAAATGTGCGCAAAAATCTCACATAGACTACCTCAGCTCTTGGGAGAAACACCTGGAAGGGAGCAAGTAACATTCATTCCACCTTGTCACAGGCAACCACTAGGCATCTCTCCAGTGCCTGGCTCGGGTATTAACTCAGGGTGTGCATCTAAGGACAGGGTCTGTTCTATGCAATACCACTGCAATCCCCAGAAAAGTAACAGCTACAAAGTGGCCTTTTTTTGGTTACTGCTACAGCTCCAGTTACATGTGGATGTTAAAACTAAACGTTACAGCCAAAGCAAACTGATCAGTATAACACACTTGTTTAACTGTGCATCACTGCTTGTAGCACTTGACAAGTGCTGTTACACTAGTGACTCTGTTATGTTTGCTTTATTTTGCATCTCTGCAACTGGGTCTACTGTCAGAATGTCCCCCTTACCTTTCATATACTGGTTGATCAGCTTTAAATGCAAGAAAACTGACATTCTGTTCTACAGTAGAGGTGCACCAATACATCAATCCGATATCAGATCAGCACTGATTTAAGAAACCTGAGTGCATCAGAAATTGGCCTGATATGGCTGATAAATGCCCGTGTACACGTGCAGCCACAGCGCAGCATGTAGGTGGTGAGGAGCACAGCTCAGCAGTGTGGAGAGCTACATGCAGCTGGTAAGTCTGGTGTGGCAGAAGGGGAGCAGCGAGGGAAGGGGTGTGGGGGTGCAGATCAAGGCCCGTGTGGTGAAGGAGGGAGGGGGGGCTGAGGCAGGTGCTGCGCAGCTGGGGTGACGCAGGGTGGGGTGTGGTTCAGAGCCATGGTTCATCTGGGAGATGTGGGTGGTCAGCTCCTGCTGCTGCATGCACCCTGGGAGGGCATGGGGCGGGTGTCGTGTGCCCCATGATCTGCGTGGGGTGGGGTGGGCTGCAGCTGCAGGCTGGGGCCAGAGCAATGCTGGGCTCTTCCCGGTGCCTGGGCTGGGGTGGGCATGGCAGTTCTAGAAGGAAGGGCTATGGCGGGGACTAAGGCGAATTTTGGGGTGGCTGCAGCCCCCCATAGCTTCCTCCCAGCACCACCACTACCCACCCCAAGCGCAGCCTGGATCAGCCCCCCGCCATGTGCCAGGAAGAGCCTGGCACAGCCCCAGCCTCAACCCGCAGCTCGAGCCCACCCTGCTCACAACCCACACAAATCTGGAGACACGCCCCCATGCTCTCCTGGGGTGTGCACTGCGCCAGGACCCGACCCTGCCCTTTGCCCCCCTGATGAGCCATGGCTCCATCCCACACCCTGCCTGGGCAGCGCCTGCCCCAACACCAGTCCCACTCCCTCCCTCACTGCAGGGGGCCTTGATCTCCCCTTACACCACAACAGACTTACCAGGTGCACGCAGCTCTTCAAGCTGCCAGGCTGGTATCGGAAACTGGATCAGTATTGGCTGATATGCCTCCTTAAAAATCGGCTATTGGAATCGGCCCCCAAAATCTCTTTCGGTGCACCCTATTCTACAGTGCAAAATATTTACCTATTTACCTACTGTAACACAGTAACTTAACTTAACTTCCTTTCAATACTTCCCTTAATGTAATGAAGCATTTTTTTTTCTATACAAGAGAGATGGAGGGGAAAAAAGACTGACTTGTATTTGCAGGTGGTTTTTAATTAAAGTTGTGGTGCCAAGTACATTGTGAAGATGGCATTTGTTTGACATTTGGATTTAATTTCCTTTTTCTGTGGTTGCACAACCATCCCTCTAATTGCAATGTCTATGTGTTAAATTTACTTTTTGCTAAATATAGTTTGTATTCAACAACATAAGCCATAGATTTAGCACATGAGGATAACAGCACCTACTGTGCAATCTTTAGCCAGGACAAGATGTGAAAAGTCCAAGGAACAATGAGAACAATAATCAGTTAACAAAACTGAATGAAAAAGTTTGGGTTCAATGGTCCTTTGGGTGAAATGATTTCCATGGGAATGAGAGATTTTACTTGTAAAAATATGCAGAGATTGAGGTTTTAATTTAATATTTAGTCAAGATTACAAACCCCTACATTCAATCACATCTCTATGCGAGTGAAAGAGAGAATTACATGACCTCTCACAACTGTTATAATTACCTAAAAGGAAAACATTTAAACTCTACACCAGGGAAACTTCTAAATGGAAAAGTTGCTAATTGTTCCATTTGTGACATACCTGCTACAGCACTGATCAAGAGGTGAGCAGCTGAGAAGAGTCTTTGCTCTTCCTGTAACAACAGCCCATTCTGTAAACTGTACCCTACCAGCTGCAGAAAGTCTGCTACATCTTGCTGCTGTGCAGGTTTTAGCTCCTTCAGTTCCATCAACTTTGGTTTGTCTCCCATACGAATATTATTTACCTGGAAGCAGAGGAACAAATTAAAAAACTAATTTATAAAAAAACAAAGTTTGAGTAATGGACAGTATCAGCTCTATTAAAAATAATTTTAAAAAAGTCTTGTCGTCTTACCATATCCTCCAGTACAGTCACCAGTTCATCATGATATAAGATTTCATAGAGGGTTTTATATAAAGCCCCTTGCTTGTCATCTGATAACTTCACAAAAGGCTGGAATTGGGTTTTTAACACCGATATGCCTGTCCAATAAAGAAGTATATTGTTAAACTCATGACTCCTTCAAATGCCAGTAAAAGCAAATAAACTGAGAGACTTGAATACCTGTTTAATCACCACAACTTAATACTGTAATTTCTGTCTGTATAATTTCTAATGAAATACTGGGACATATTTGACTCCAAATGTGCTTTATAGTGATCATTCCCAGTTAATTGTCAATGCAAATAAACACTGATATCAGGAATTAACATTCAGTATTATTATTTAATTGTTTCTTATATGAAACCTGTTCATAAATCTGCAAAGAATGTTTCTTTTTAAGGCACAATGTATATTTCTATTACCTAATCTTACATCTCAGGACAGTGGATTTTATTTCTTAACTGGTTCATATTAAGATCTAACTTTATGACTTACCAAGCCTAGTGGTATTAATTCATATTCAGAATTAAAAATTCAGATGGTGATGCTAAGTTCTTATTGTCCTCGTATTTTGACAGACTTAAAAGACTTCATATTAAATATTCATGTATACCCTTTTCTTCTTTGACCAAAAAAGGCATCTTTTTATAAAATGCAAGAGGACCCATTTATTCTTATTTAAAATATTTAATCTATTACAATGCATAGATTAGAAACTCCACAGAGACCTCACTGGACTCCATCCTTCACAATGTAACTGAAGCATGAAGCCAGGATGTTTTATGACTACTAATTATCAATAAGCCAACACTTACTTCACCCATCAGCAGAATTTTAGGGGTTGGAGATGCTTCATGTTATTTTTAGAATAAATTCCCTTCACACAAGAAATACAGCCCCTTAAAATATATATATTTCACATAAAAATAATAAAGCTATTGAAATTACAGTAGTGCCTCTACATACAATACAACCATATAATTACAAAATCAAATATTGTCACAATGCTGTAGGGGTAACTAACTGTAAATCATTTCAATATACCAGTTTTTAAAACCATTTTGTGAAGACAGTAAGTCAATCAAATAAAGTAGAACGACAAATCTGTAAGAACAATAGACACAGTGGGGTTTTAAGCTAAAAAAATAACAGTGACATATAGCCATCCTTCACACACAAAGTGTTATTTGGCCATACAAAGAGATGCATTTATTTCCCTCACTCAAGTCTAAAACTAGAGAAGTATATGTTTTATTCCAGACAACAAAATGGCTATTTTGGTCACAGTTAGTCTATTGACTAATCTGTGAATGCAGGGCCACATTCATAGGTGGCATAAAAAGCAACACATTGTAGAAATGGACACAAGGACAGATCTGCAGTAAGTATCAACAGGAAATACAATATAAAGATTGGAGGCCTGCTTTATATTACCCCATCTTCCTCCTCATTTTTGGTTGCTTTCCTTGCTACAATCCTACCCCTTTCACCACCTCAGTCAGTAAGTTATGCCTAGCCATTTACACTACTTACCAGCATGTAATTTGTACTTCCATTTAAATCACAATGGAATTTAACCCTACTGTTTACCTCCAATTTCTTCCAAGTTTCTCAAAACACAATGATATTCACAGAGAAGAAAAAGGGGGCTGTGTTTTCAGAAATATAAGCTTTATTGAGAATGTTTATACCCAATATACATTTCTCATATTATTACTAAACAAGTAAAGACATAAATCACTATGAATCTCATGCAGTGTAGCTAGAATATAACAACACCGATGCAAAAGAAAAAATACATAAGATTTTGTTTACAAAAAAGGCATTCCATATGCTTTGAGGGTACAGCCAGCTCTCCACATATGTTCATTTCAGTGCTAAATGTCTTTTGATTGTTTCTAAGTGTTCACCAAGGAATTCCTGATAGTGGCTATTCAAATGTGCCAGCAATTTCTATGTAATATTTTGCAAAAATATCTCCTTCTATTAAATTGCTTAACTAGTAATATAAGGGAGAAATGAAGTGTAGTGCAATCAAATAAAGTATTTCTGGTAATACCTTGTTTCAGTACACTTAAGGAAGCATCACTTGGAATAGTATTTTCATCCCCAGAATGTCTCGCACTATCAACAGCATCTGGCTGATAGAAAAAGGAGGTGTCTCTGAATAGTACTGAATGGGGGTAAGAAGAGCCTGCTATGTTTTCTCTTTGAAAACCTCCTTGTTGTCCATTTAGCAGGCAGAATTCTGTAATTTGAAACACATAAGAATAAACAAACCACATGAGGGTACCAAAGCAAATATCAAGCATCATTTCTGATGTAAACTAGTTTTCCTGGACATACACACATATGCATCTCATCTTTTATAGATAGAAAGAAAAAGATTAACAGGCACTGTCTACATGAATGAAGTACACATTGTGAGTCACTAAAAAGCACAGTGCAAAGATATACATCCTGAGGCATAAATGGAAGTGGCAGTTACCAAGTAGATACAGTAGTTTGACACAAGTTTTTCTGGATTGATTAAACAGATTCAGTATATGTCCAGAAAGGAAGAGGCCTGATGGAAAAGCAAAGCTCTTCATGGATGCTGAAAACTTGCATTCCATATATCAGATGTGTCAAATTCATCCAACTCCATGCACCAGATGACTGGTGTGGGAATGACCCATGGCCCTGGTGAATGGTGTGTGGCCAGCCACACAGAGTCAGACTCTCCTACATGTGAGAGTGCTACAAGTCAGAAAAACCCTACAGACTCTAAGAGGATCCCTCATAGATCTTTTCACTGGTCTTTTATCACTGGCCCCTTAGCTCTTAGAAAGGAAAAGAGGCCACCGGTTCCTCCCTGGGCCCTGTCAAAGGCAAGGCCAACCCAGGTCAGTGGTGGTGTAGCTCCCATGCTGCATTACAGACTTAGGAGAGATGCTTCCTGTTCCACCCTTCAAAGTGGTCCCCCATCCTCTGTGGAGGCTGCCTTATTTTTCCTAGCTAGTTGTTATGAGTTCATGAAGGAATAATATGCATCCTTTTATCTCACTCATTTTGGGGTCCCCCCTCCCCCACACAGATCCCTACTCCACAGAGAACCCTATATGGGGTCCTCTAGAGCAGAGGTTCTCAATCCCCAGGCCATGGCCCAGTGCCAGGCCGCAGCAGGTCGGCTGCTGGACCAGAAGTGGCCACGGACTGGCAAACCACAGCCCCCCAGAGCTAGGCAGAGAGGCCACGGCTCCTTCTGCAGGGCCTGCAGCAGCACAGGCAGAAATTCCGGCCATGGTCAGCTGTGACTGCTGGGCCGTGGTTTGCCGCAGCATAAAAACTTTGGGAGCCCCTGCTCTAGAGGAAGAACAAATAGTATCCCAAAGAGGGCTGAGAAGAGATTCATATGTAGCGGATAATTCCTTCTCCCTCCAGGTCACAAGGTACAATCTGGCTCATCACATGAAATGATCCTGTTATCCAACCACCTCTAGTTTCAAAGTCCTTTACAGACAATATCCCACACCTGAACCAGACAAGCAACTTCCAGTCCTGTGCTCTAAGCACCAAACCATGCCCAAGAGGGTAAGGTACATACAATTCCAGACAACCATATTTATTGGCAGAAGGCAGGCTAGATTTGCACCTCATGGACTAACTAAATCAGAGCTTTATAGCATGAGCTTTTGGGAGCTCAAACTCACTTCATCTGATTTAGTGAGCTCAGGCTCATGAAAGCTCACATTATACATCTCTGAATTAGTCTATAAGGTACAGATCTACTTTGCCTTCTATCTGACTTTAGACTAACACAGCTAACTACCTCTCTATATTTATTGGGACAGACCAAAGATTTTGAACCAAATACTGACCATTTCCCTTGCCACAGAATGGCATGAGAAAAACAGAGTAAAGGCAGAAAGTGAGTTTTAAAGTAATGCACGCCAATGAAAGAAGTAAGCTGCCCCCCAATCAAGGACAGTGCTCAAAAGCACTGCATTCACAATCTAAATATAGCTTCCCCTCACTTATAACAGCCTGTCTTACTGAATTAAGGGCATTCAGATGAGATGGGAAAGCATCAACAGCAGTCCATCTTTTCAAATGGAGAGATGGTGAAGACATCTCTGCTACAGAAAGAGAGAAAGGGAAAAACATTTTTTCCATTGCTAACACCTGCACAGCCCCTTACAGAGTAAAGCCAGTTACAAAGGGCTAGAAAAAGAATACCACAAACTAAATTACTTCCTAGTGTAATGAGACCCAGCCAAGGCAGCAACCAATACACTTGAGACTCAGGTGTCTGTGCTCTTACAACAGTGTACTTGTGTTACTTCCATTACTGCTAACAAGAGCTGTTCACAAACTCTGAAGGCAGAACATACTGCTAACAAACTAACTGCCCTTTATGGGAGAAGGAGGCTAATGAGAAGAACACATACACAGCATCATGCGAAAATAAATGACATCCACTTTTGTTAAACCCCATAATAGGACTAGATTCAAAAGAAAATACAAGGCTATGAAAGTCTGCATTACTCTTACCATTAATTATTTATATAGCTAGTTAGGTCTGTGCAACCCTTTATAGGAAAAAAAAAGAAAAGAACCAAACACTCAATATCATAGTGCTATTATATAAATACTAGCTAGCTGCTCATCAAGAATGACGGATTTTAGGGAGTGTTTAGATGGCACCCCCTCCCCACCCCCGCTCACCATTTGGGGCTGGCCGTGTAAAGACTCTGTCCACCACCTTCTCCTCCAACCTCCGGTGCTGGGGCTCCCTACCCCTGCCCACCTGCCTCACAGCAGGGCTTCCTCCCACCTCCCATCCACTTCCTGCTCCCCTTCCTCCCTCCCCGCTGCCTCCCCCTCTCTGCTGGCTGTTGCCAGGGCTGGGCGGCAGGGGAGTACCACCACTGTGACCCCCCTTCCCTCCCCGCCACCCGGCCCTGACAGCAGCCGCCACGATGACCCTCCCCCACTTCACTTCCCCCCGTGTCTACAGGCCCGTGCAGCCTCCCTCCCACCCATCACTTCCTCCTCCCTGCCAGCTGTTGTTGGGGCCCCCTTCCTGCTCCCCTCCCTCCCTGCCACCCGGCCCCAACAACAGCCACCACCGTGACCCCCTACCTTTGCCTCCTTCAACCCACTCCTCTCCCTCCCTCCCTGCCAGCTGCTCTGGGGGGTGTCAGGGATGGGCAGCAGGGGGGCACTACCACCGTGAACCCCCCACTTTGCCCTCCGGCAGGGAAGCATAGGAAAGTCTCACTTCTCGGGCAGCCAGGGCATGTTTGCCGCTGCCACAAACTTCCCCAGCAGCGGCTCAAACTTGGGTCCACGCAGACAATCGCCGCCACCCTCTCAGCAGCGTGTGAGCACTTGGCCAAAAGCCTTACGGACAGACAGACAGACAGACACACAAACACACAGACTGAGCCCTTTATATATACAGAATATACCCTCAACATCATACTGCTATCATAGTGCTATAGTGATATATAATCAATGCTGCACCCTCACATAGCATGCTGCTTTCAGTTCTTATCTTACCTAAGAAGTACTGGTAGAAACAGAAGAGAACCTGAGATGGGAAATAAAGATGATTAGAGGCAGAGAGACTCCCATGGGAAAAGTTAGGAGTGTCCCATGGGACTGAAAAAGTTAGGAGTGTCTAATTTAGAAAGGAGGGTTTTAAGAGGAGTTATGTCAAAAGTATATATTTTTTTGAATAATGAATGGTACAAAGCTAGTTAGCCAGGTGCTGCTATTTATCTTTTATCAGAACGAGGTGATTCACAAAGAAACTAAAAGGGCAAAAAAATTAAAGTCTTAAAAAGGAAGTGCTCTTATATACACTGGACAATTAACCTGTCAAAATCAGAGAGACATAAAAAAAAAAAAATCACTGTGATAAAGGGCATAGTAGGACTTAGAAAAGAATAGGCATTTTATGGCCAAGAGGCCCTACTCATATTAAAAAGTCCATTTTTATAAGCTTTATAAACCTTCATGTCTTAAAACCCAAGCCAAGAACTAACTCTAAGGGGTAAGAAAGAACCCAATTGGAACATTTCATGCAAGTTATTATTCCATAATTATGCACTATGGATCCTTCTGCTTTTCTTTGCATTTCTCTTCTCATTGAGGGAAAGGGAAAGGAGAGATAAAGGTAATAACAAAAAAAATAAAAAATGCAAGACGTGGTTTATTTGTTCAAACAAACAAAGATGACACAAGACATATGTTATTTATGAAGCCTGATGGATTAGATAATTAAATAAGAAAATAGGGTCCTGCCATAGTGGAGAAAGAGACAGCATGAGAATACAAGATCAATGAAAACACATGTGTATTAATTATCAACTGGCAGTTTTCTAAGGTAGAGATTCCCAGCTACAACCATTATACAATGTTGGTTCAATGCCTAAGTACTTGTTGGAGCTAACAGAGTTGTAACCTTTAAATTGCAATCCTGCTCTGAAAAGTGTCTACTGAATGAATGAATGTCCTTAGGGGTGTCTGCTAGGGCTGTGCGAAACACCATCGTTTCGTTTCAATGTCCATTTCGCCATTTCAAAAGGGACAGTATTTCGTTTCGTCATTTCATTTCAAAGCACTGTCCTGTTTTGTTTCACTGAAATTGTTTCACCCATAGGCTATAACGAGGAATCACGAAAATGCCTAAAACGTTGTCATTTCTTGCCTGTTTCAGAAGAAAACTGCAGGGATGGTAGCCCTTTCTGAGGACATATGTGCAGAGGTTTCTGGGAAATTGCCCCTCAAACCGTTCAAAGCAAAAGTCCTGACACTTCCTGGCAGCGGCAGCCTCCTCTCATCTGGTGTGCATATCTGGGGGCTCACACCCCTGGGAAGGCTGTGGGGCTGTGCTGGACTCCTCCCGGGGATGCAGGCCCCCGGATCTGTGCAGGCCAACCACGGATACAAGGAGGATGCCACTGCTACCTGGGAGCAGAACTGGGCACAGCCTGTGCCCAGCACCAGAAAAGATTGCTGCTGCCACCTGAGCCTCCTCTCAGCTGGCACATATCTGGGGGCTCGCACCCCCAGGAGGAGTCTGGCACAGCCTGGCAGCCCTCCCGGGGCTGCAAGCCCCTGGATCTGCGCCCCAGATGAGAGGAGGCTTAGGCTGCTTTTCCCACCAGGGACCAGCACTGGGCATCGGCTGCGCCCAGCACCAGACAAAATTGCTGCTGCCGCAGCCTGAGCCTCCTCTCATCCGGCGCAGATCCAGGGGCTCACATCCCCAGGAGGAGTCCAACACAGCCCAGCAGCCCTCCCAGGGGTGCGATTCCCCAGATCTGTGCACCAGATGAGAGGAGGCTCGGGCTGCCTCTCTTACCAGGGGGCGGCACGTCCTCGCTCGCCCCCTGCCACCCGGCTGTGGGCTCCTCACTCACCCCCTGCCCGACTGCAGCCCCCCCGCAGCTTACCAGCAACGGCAGCCATGCTCTTGGTTCTGTGGCACAGCTCTTCTGCATGGTAGGGGCAGTGCGGTTCGGCCCCATCTGCCAGGTATCTGCGTGACCTCTGCCACAGAGCGCTGCTGCAGCCCGGCTTGGCGCGGTGCGGCCATGTGCTTTTAAGCAACTCCGAGCTGTGACCCGGGGCTGCGAGCAGGGACCTCTGGCCACACCAGCCTGGGGCCTGCATGCACAGAAGTAGCCCGGCTGGATGGTGCAGGGCATATGAGCATAGGACCCTGGCTGGTATGGTCGGTGGTCCCTGCAAACAGCGCGCAGCCCTGGGTGACAGCCTGGAGCTGCCTGAAAGCACACGGCCACGCGCTGCACCGCACTGAGCCAGGCCACAGCAGTACTCTGTTGCAGAGGCCGCACAGATACCTGGCAGCTGGGGCCGAGCTGCACTGCCCCCTGGCTGTGGGCCAAGGCCAAGAGCAAGTCTGATGTTGCTGGTAAGCTGCAGGGGGGGCCGCAGCTGGGTGGAGGGCTAGTAAGCGGGCCACAACCAGGCTGTGGGCCAAGGGGGGGTGGGGAGGCTGAAGCCAAGCAGGGCGGTAAGCAGCGGGCACTGGTCCCTGGTGGGAGGCAGCCTGAGCCTCCTCTCATCTGGGGTGCAAATCCGGGGGCTCGCACCCCCAGAAGGGGTGCCACACTGTGCCGGACTCCTCCTAGGGGTGCAAGCCCCTGGATCTGTGCGTCCCATGAGAGGAGGCTCAGGCTGTTGACTGGGACCGGTGCTGGGCACAGCCTGCACCCAGTGCCAGGAAAAAATGGTGCTGCCATCAGCTCCAAGCAGCAGTGGCAGCTCCACATCCAGCATGCAGATCCGGGGGCTCGCATCCCCGGGAGGAGTCCGGCACAGCCCCCCAGCCCTCCCAATGGTGTGGGCCCCCTGATCTGTGCGCCGGATGAGAGGAGGCTGCCGCTGCCACTTGGGACCAGCGCTGAAGCCAAGTAAGCCTGGCTTCAAAACTCAAAACGTTTCTAAACTTTCCAAGTGCCCTTGTTTCGCTTCAAAGCTGTTTCGATGCCTTTTGTTTCATTTCAATTTCCCTGTTTCGAGCTCGAAACACGTCAAAACAGCTTTGAAACAAAACACCTGGTGAAATTTCACAGCGCGCTAGTGTCTGCGCATTCATTATATCTGAAAAATTCTAGATAAAAAATGTTCTGTTCACAAAAAACAGGATAGTTTCTTACTTATGGCCCTACCAATTCACCCCATGGTTCAGAAGTCAATCTAGATGCATTATGTACAGCCTAATCCAGACCCAACCTGAGATACTATATAGATTTATAGCATCTTAAAGATGCCCTCCATATATCTCCGATACATTTTATCCATGATTTCTCGGTTCCTCCATCTTGAAGATCTCCCTTAGAAAACTCATTTGTGTCTGTGATAAATTATGTACAGGTGGAGTGCACTGGGAAGAGATTTACCAAAAAAAGACAACCACACCAGCTCAATCCAATGAATATTTACATGAAATCTGGGGAAATTTGATCTAAAGCATTTGACAGAACATAGCAAGAGCATGTTATGGTCACTTCTCTGAGCAAATAGAGGAGAAATTTTCTGAAAGTCAGGAAAATTGACAAACTACCAGATCCACACTTTGTTTCTCCATCACATTTGCACTAAAATAGACAAATCTGTTTCACCGTAATATTCTAGACCTATTATAGAGATCAATGAAAAGACATTTTGCAAGAGGTAGCTCTTTCTGACTACATGCAAAAGAAGGTGGACATGCTACTTACCAAACTGGCCATCATGCTTTATGTACAGTTCAGTGATACCATATGCAATAGCGGTAGGGGCAGGAATCTCTAAGACCACATTAGAATCCTTCATCATGTTTCCGTTTTCGCTCACTGAAACCTGAGGGACATATTCTCCCACTGTTTATTCAACTCAACTATAAAACAACTTGTGCACAAAAGATAACTCGGGGGGGGGGGGGGGGATTAGTTTAGAGAAAAAAAATTGTAATTTCCCACCATGTTCACGTAGAGTACATTTATTTGACTTAAGCCACTGAACAACTGCAGTGAAGCTCAGGCTTAACAGCAGAGTGGAGGGTAAGAAATGATAGTAGTCCCCCTGATTCTCAAGCACCCAGTTTAATATAAGCTCCAGCAAATTAAAATCTTCAGTTAAAGCCTCTTTGACTTATACTGCTGATGTAAAGTCCCACAGAAACATGACTGCAGTGAAAAACTGGTCTTCACCACAATGTTCCTTTGCTTTGTCCTCTCCTCCTACCAAATCTCCTGCTCATCTTGCCCCTGTTTTTACAATGGGCAGCACAGAATTTGGTGGAACAGGATAATGAAAATGGCAGAAGCTATAGAACTGTCATTGCCAGTTTTATGTCAGTGAAGACTCCCCTATATACAACAGGAGGCATTTGTTGTACATACTTTATATTTTCATTTTGCTTATTTCTTCTCAGTTTGTTAGACTAGTATATCAGGAGATGTTTTAACAACCTCCTGTGAAGCCACTGGGATCATTAGACTCAGTGGAGCTTGGTGGATACTAAAACATTTTCTGTGAACAGTCACTTGACTTTCTAAAATTAATTGGTTTCAACCACTCTCATGGGCCTTTAACATTCACTTTCTTTTAACAAGTGTAAGCTTTCTTACTGGCAGGAAAGCTCACAGAAACTGAACCACATGATAGTATTCATGGAAACCAGATTCTAGGTTCATAAAAGAGCTTGCACTTTCAACCAGTTAGGAAACAAACAAACAAAAAAATAGCACGGCATGCTTCTTTTCTGATCAATTACAATTAAGTAACATGAGGAATATATGCTGAGAAACATCTGTAACTGCTAGAGTTTAAAATGTTACCAAAAATGCCAAATACTTTAAAATAAAGAATGTAGTTGAAGAAACTGCGATCTGTGGTACTTGGATAAATGGTCTATGGGTTACACAATTTCCTTTTACCTTCACAACTTTTGTGCTGAATCCTGCTATGCCACCAATTTTCTCTTCTGTCTGAATATGTTCAGTTATCAAGCACTTTTTAGTTGTTACTATCTTCTCTGTCAGGATACATAGTACCTCATGTTTTCTTTCCAGCACTTGTTTCAGTAAAGTATTGTTTAGGTTCATTGTTCTGAAATTAAAAAATATAGCATTAACAGTATAAACACAAGAGTTGGGAAAACACATTTTTCTTAATTGTATGCACAAAGCAATCTTTGTAAGAAGCTTTTATTTTAAAGTATTAGTGGTTTCTGTATGAATATCTTACTCAAAATTATTATGTACTCTTTTGTTATCTGGCAGCAGCAAGACTGTAATTATCTGTATTATACAGTTTAAGTCTCAACATACCCATTGAATTCTTGGTTCATCATTTCAGGAGAAATGTCAGTTGAGGCAACTGCTTGGTTATTGTTTGCTTCAATAAAAGACAAGGAACTTCCAGCAAATTTAAGTTTCCTGTGTAATTTGAAAATAAATGAGCTAGTCCTGCAGATTTGGGCAAACCCCTCAGCTACTGTAAACTGACAACAGCAGAGCTATAGTAAGTGATGCCAGCTGCCCCATTAACTTAAAAGTCTGGTGGGGACTAATCTAAATAGTTATCATTGAAGTCCTTCCATCACATAGAGCCATCCTTATTCAGGGATCTGCTAGAGAGGGCGCATAAAAATAATTAATTGCGACTCTCAGGAGAGAGACACCTATAGCGAGACATGTACGTCCTAGTCTAGTCCTATTCAGTTACTTCATATGACACACACACATGCATGTTAAATTATTAAGGTAAAAAAGTCAAATGCTCACACATTAGGAAATAACCAAATTGTCAGATTTGTGTCCCTTCACCCTGTCCCCAATTCTTCCTCATACAGGCTCCTAGTCCCAGTCTCCTTATCCAGTTGGACAGAGTCTCTTCCCTTATTCAATCTCAGCAAGACACCAAATCAGTTCCCAGTCTCCCCCCACTCTGGTCCCCATTCTTCCCTCTGGCTCCCAGCCCCTTTCTTCTCACCCATCTGTTCCTGTCGTACCATGCATCAGCGCTAGCCTCACATGGCATTCAAGTACATATCTCCTCCCCATCTCAAATCCTGAGTCTCAGACTTCTCTCCCTTCTCACTCCCAGTCTCCTTTACCAACCAATCCCAGTTTCTCTACTACCTCCACTCCTGCCCCATGAGTCTCCTTGTCCCAACAGACGCTTTACCCTTCCTTCATCAGGTTTTTGTCCCCTCTGCCTTTGAAGCAGACAGTTTCCTCCTCTGGTCTGCCTGGGTGCCCATGCAGCCCCACAAGTGAAGTACAGGTTTCCCTTGTTTTATGCAGGTTCTGTATGTGTGAATTCTCTCTTATGAGATGACCCTTTTTATACCAAAAATTTATTATATGTGAGGTAAATTAACTCTCATATAATTGGTGTGGCGGAAACTTGCAGTCAGAGCTGCTTTGTGCGGGGCATTGTGGGAGTGATGAGCACTAAAATATAGTCTCCTGTGTGGATCTGTGTTCCTTGCTCGTTGTCTGACATGTTTCTGTAGTTGCCATCCTCATTATGGTAGTGTCCTGTGCTTGTGTGTACTGTCTGCTGTTGGTGAGTGCCAAAACTGTCTTGAAAAAGTGGTAGAAGTGGGTCTGGGGGTCAATACAGTTGAGGTCTTGGAACATATCCCTATCTGTTACATTGTGAAGTGGGTTCCCTTTACACGAGGTTGAGTCATGCACCGTTTTCCAGGAACACGTGTACAGCATAAAGCGAGGGAAACCTGTATACAGATTTGTTCTGTAGAAAAAGTGCACGCTTGTCCGTTCAGGTCAGCACTAGTTGCTGTACGAGACTCCAGCATGCTTAGGGAGGATGGACGGTTCAGAGATGTTTAGCTATTAAATTCTATTGAACACATAGATAGGATTATCTTTGAGGACTGAAAATGAAGGAGTTTCAAAAGAAAGCAAAAAAAAAGGCACAACCCTGACAACGCTTTCCCTTCTACAAGCACTTTCCCTCCTGCCTCTCCCCTATCAACGTATTAACCTCCTGCTCCAAGGCAGGGAGGTGCTAACCTTTCTTCTCAAAGAAAAGTTGGCCACAATTTAAAATGAAAAAATAACTTATTTTTCCACTGCCCTGTTATCAGAAACAGCTGAAATATTTCAGCTGATTAAAAAAGGAAATAATTAGCCAGGAGCAGATAGCATGATGGTTGGGCAACCTTAGTAGTAGACCCTCATTTACTGGCTTCAAAACATCTACATTTGAAACTGGTTAATTATGAATCTTAGTATCTGGTCTAAAAAGTACATTGGGTTTATAATTGACCAACTACTTCAGGTGGCAATGTGGATAAGGATGTTAAGGACAGAAGGGATTATTATGATTATCTAGTCCAAGGGTGGCTAGTCTGGAGTGCAAGTGCTACAAGTGGCACCAGCAGCCTATGCGTGGGTGGCACGCAGCAATCAGGAATGGGTAAGGCAACACAGCAGCAGCTATGTCAGAAAGCACAAAGCAGAGCAGGAGATCAGGCAGGGAACATAGGGCAGGAAGCAGAAAGCATAGGAGATTGGACAGAGTAGGGAGCAGAAAGCAGAGAAACAGACTGGGCAGAAGAATGGGATCAGAGTGGCACTCGGGGATGGTGCAGAGCTAATTTGTGGCATGCCTGCCAAAAAGGTTGGCCCCCACTGGTCCAGCCTGACCTTGTACATAATGCATACAGATTATAAAATGTCACCTAGTAATTCTGTACTAAATCCAGAACTTCTGTTTGAGTTTCAGTGCAACATTTAGAAAGAGATATCCACCCTGACTTAAAGAACATTCCTGAAATTGAGTTTCTAGGATTAATTACCCTTTATTAAAAACCTGTGCCTCATCCATGTTTGAATTTTTCTAGCTTGAAGGCCCTGTATGATTTAAGACTACCCTGATTTTATTCCCTATGTTGGCTCTAGTGAGTCTGCAAAGATGGAACATTTTCAAAATCAATTAGTAGAATTGTCATATTCACAAACCAGCTAAGTGCCCCTCTTCCCAGTTCTGTCCCCACCAATATTAACATTGTTTAACATTTTAATGTGCATTTCATTTAGCATATCATCCCTATTAAGCAAAGCATTTAGTCCTTTGTTTAAATCCCATTAAAGTCATTTCTAAATACAGGTTGCAGGGTTGGCCCTAGGAATTTCAGGAGACAGAATCTTTCTAAGAATAGATTATAAAATTTACTAGCACATTTTCTGGGGTCAGCAACAGTCCTGTCAGTGGAACTTATAAATTTTAGTTCATGGAATAAAGTTAACATCAGAATTTTTTCCAAATCTCCACCTGAGATTCACAGAAGTGTCAAAACTTCTATTAAAAGACAACTCAAGCAAGACAGCTAGGAGATTGAAAGATTGCTTCCTTCACTGGAGTTATTTAATCTCTTCTTTTCCAGTCTGCTGGAAATAGGATATCCATAATGGTTAAACTGTAATTCCCAAATACAAAATAAATAACATGTTATTTAAATCAAGGTTCTCTACTTTTTTAATTGAAATAAGTTTTAGGTGTTCCACTTTCTAGATTTTAGAAGTTTTATAGACTGCACAACGTTGGAAGCCAGCTTGGAGCTTTATTAAATTAAAAAAATATCTTCAGGCAATTTTTGTTCTTCGTTGAATTATAACTTCTAAATATTTCTATGAAAGCTCAGTCGTTCAAAATGAACTGTCTGAAGGCCTTAAAATGGATTGTTTAGACAAGAAAAAAATAACTCAACCAAAGCAATGTATCAGTCACCACTACACTGCACCCAAATGTTCTTGTGATTCTTATGTTCTTTTCAGCCACATTTTTTATTTGGAAGGTAAATGATTTCCAAGGTAAACAAAAATCAGAGAACTTCCAGTTCATCACAAACCCTAAAGGTCTTAGAAATTCCTGCAGCTATGCAAAACTAGGGTTATTAAGTAGCATGGTATCTCTAAAAGACATTAAGCCTTTTCCATTTCATATACTGTATAATTAATTTTTTGCAGTAGTTTTGCAGTGTGGTAAGCATCTTGAAGATACAGAGCAAGACAGGCCCCTGCCTCAAAGACTGTGCTACATTAACAGACAACATAAGGAACCAGAGGGGAGGGAAACACCAGAATCAATTTTCCCTTGCTCTTATATTGAGCTAACCTATGTGTTGCCTGGTATAAACTGACAGGACCAACCTAATTGCCATAGGAAAAGGAAAACAAAACGAAAAATGTATGCAAATATGAAACAGTATGAAGTCGAGAAGTAATTCATAACCCTATTTCATCTGATAAAATTAATGGACTCAAAAAGTCCAAAATTCAATTTCATCTGCCTCCATTGAGCTGCTACTTCTACAAGAGATGTCTTTGATTCAGATACTGTCATTCTTTTACCAGTCATAGCTATAAACATCCATTCCCTTTTGATTGCCATTCTATCTTACAATGCTTCCAATAGGCTTGACTCTCCTTCTATCTCTTCCTGGTATTTTTTTTCTGTCTTGCATGAATGCTGACATTGAGTCATTTAAGTCCCCTCTACACATTACATTTATGCCATGATTTGTGTGTTAATTGCAGCATAACTAGGAAGGGTGCTACACATACACCTTATTTAAGGCACCACAAAATGGGGACTAAGCAATGAAAATGTTCCACAAAGAACGTGGAACATTTTCATGGCTCATCTGTATGGCGCCTTAAATTTAATGTGTTGCTGGTGGCTGACAATCACCTTTACTGTCACCTGACAATCATCCAGTATATTTTCAAATGACTATGATAAAAATATGCAAGGCCCTGATCCAGCATGTGCCTGGGTAAATTGCTGAAGTCACTGGGGTTGGTGTTCTTTCCATATAGGTCATAATGTACGACTGTGTTCCTAGAGAACACTGTGATCTTTGGGTGAAAGAAACAAAAAAGCTAAGTCAAGTACTAAGTAGCCATCAGATAAGGTAAATGAACAGCCAGTTTATCATCTCAATCATCTTCAGAAACAGTCTTCAAGGACACAACATAACAGGGCAAAGGTTTGGTAATTAAAACCTGGGTTTAACATATTGAGAGGCAGTGATCATAACATAGTTAAGCATTGCAGTGTGCCTTTGTAATGGTCCATTCTGTTACTGAGATGCTAAGGGAAAACTACAAGCTAAATATCAAGAGAGGCAGGATAGGCTACATAACTGGAGATGCATACAAAGCAAGCTGCAGTTTTTCATTTCACAAGTCATGTTTCAGATCTCTTATGAATAATGTGAGCTATCATTCTTCTAATCCCTTCCACATTCTATTTTACATGCATTACTGCCAATCCGGTTTAACATCTGATTGCACCATTATGTTTCTTTCAAACTCTTTAAAGCTGAACTGAAATGGTCTGGAAAGAAAACTGCACACAGCGCATTTGAGATGTCGGATACCTCAGACTGCAAGAATAGTACACATGTAGTATTAAAAATTAAAAATAATAATCACTTAAAAGGTGAGACTTTTTTTAAGACTTGCCTTAGGCTTAATGATGTTTTATGGCAGTGGTGCCCAACCTTTTGGCCCCGTGGGCCAGATGAGCAGTATGGGGCCAGTCTGTAGCCCGGATCCCATTTGGGGTCAATGCAAAAGGTTGGGCTCTATGCTCCAAATGCTACCACATACTGGCTCAGCCTGGGCCCTTCACCAGGGCCTGGCCCCACATGTGGGTAGCCCCATGGGCTGATGCACAGGTCCAGAAATTTGGCAGCAGGAGAGTGGCAATTAACACTGCCACTGCTCCCACACCATCAAACCCCTGTGGGCCAGGGGTTGAGCATTCCTGTTTTATGGCAATGAGATCCATGGTTTAACATAGGCAGACAAGGTTCTTTGGGTGAATATGGTATCTTATTAGACCAACTTAAATAGTTGGAAAAAAGTTTTATAGCAAGCTTTAAAAACCCTTTGTCAGGCTCAGGAAGTCTCTGCAGTTGGTGTATACTCTTCCTGGATGGAAATTATGTTTAAACATGTAGCATGTAAAAATAATTTCCTTTTAAAATCACTTTGTCTATTCCTGACCATATTAAAGTCAAAGTCCATGGCAAAACTCCCACTGACCTTTAATAAGAGCAAGGTCATTCTCTTCTATTATGGAAAAGAGAGCCGTAATCAGCCAAGTGAGTCTTAAGTTAAGTAGAAGGCGGAAGGCAGAATTGCACAGTAGCATTTGACGGCATAGGCCATCACCTACAAAAGCTCATACCTCTGAGCCTGTTAGTCTCAGAGGTGCCACCCAGACCTGCCTTCTATAATGAAAAGGTGAATAAGAGCAGTGGCTACTCCTCCTTTCTGTCCTCCACTGCAACAAAGAGGAAGCAGACAGACAAAAGTAGAAGTCAAAATAAGACAGAAGGAAAACAGGTAGCTAGAAGCCACCCAGCCTCTGGCACTATGACAGTACCTGCCAGCTAAAGGAGCACAATCCTAAAAAACAAACCTAAGCAGCCTCACCATGAAAGATCCACAGTGACCAGGGTTTCCAGGCAAGCTAGGACCACTCTTGCCTCCAATCCTAGTCTCAGTACTCCAGGCAGACTAGATAAAATGCCCAGGCCTGTAAACCCTTCATGCAAGCCATTCACTGGGAATACCAAATCCAGAAGACGTATAGCACTGGCCCTTGACCACATTAACTCATAAGCAACATCCTATTTTCCACTACCATAAATTTCTACAAGTTGTTCTTAATCATCCATATGGCTGACTAACTGCACTGCCCTATGCATGCAAAATACAGTTTATTTTCCTGGCTGTACCAGCTCCCCTGAAGAAGAAATACAACTTTATATTTAACATTAATTTCATATTTTATTCTGTAAAAATAGCATCCCTCGGAACTACTGAACAGAAATGTGCTAGTTAGTTCAATCTTCTTCACTTCACTTATAATACACAGTAGTCCGATTACTTCTACCCAGATAATGCCCGTCTTACAATGTCAGCGCTTGCAAAGCTTTATTCCTTCTCAAAACAAAAGTCTTTGGCTTGGACTTACATGGCAGAGAACACTAGTCTAATCCTCTGTCACATTCCATCAAACACAATATTATTTATTTTATTCATCCACTGAAAATATCAGCTTTCTGACCATTTTCTTACAGACACACAAGAAAACAATACCTCTGAATCAGCTTATACATGGCATTTCACAATTTCTCTAGGGTCACCAGATAATTAATTTTTCTATGCCATGTTTTCCCCAGAATACCAAAGATTTGATGAGAAAAAGGATGCACTGCTAAACACTGCTTCTATCTATATCTTCTGTAAAACCTCCTATGCTTGCATCTGATTTTTTATCCTCTCACTCATACACACAAGTATGAGAATGCTCATAAGTTGTTTCTATAGTGTTCAAGTCATCTTTGGTGCTTTAAAGAACAAACAAAAGAACAAAAAGACATGGTCTCCACTCTGAATTGATTACAATTTAATTTCACGTTTGACCTGATAAAAATGTAATGCAAAAATAGGGAGAGGGTAAGGTGACGTTTACAACAATAAAAACCCACCATAATATGCACGCATATTACATTATTTACATCATTACAAATTATATACAGGAGAGCCTCATTCACAGTAAATGGCAGAAAGAAAGCAAATTACCTTATTTTGAAAAGTAGAAAAATAATTTAGCAAACATAGCAACAAAAATAGCAGCAGCAGCCTATATAACATATTGCGACTACATTTTTGAGACTACTGTATTTTGTAAAAAGAGTAAAATTTCAATCATAGGGGCCCTAGGCCTCACCTGTCATCTGTTACATCTTTGTGAAAAAGTGAAGACCAGTATTTAGAATAATTTAATTATGAGATCAATATGGTACTTTAGAAAGTTAAGAAATAAGAAGTCCCATACTGGGTCAGAACAGTGGTCCATCTAGCCCAGCATCCTGTCTCTAACAGTTGCAGCAGTGGATGCCTTCGAGACAGTACTGAACTGGACTGGATCCATCTAGAGTGATCTATCCTCATTCATTACCCTTCCTGACATCCAACACTAGTGGTTTAGATATGCCTGAGTAAAGATCACCAACCATTCTGTTCAACAGCTATTAAAATATCTATCATCCATGAATTTGTCCAGACCCTTTTAGAACCTGGCTATGCTATCTGCCTCTACCATCTCCTGTGGCAATGAATTCACAAGTTATCTATGCACTGTGTAAAAAATATAGTACTCTCACTTCTCAGGGTAAACCTGTCTCCTGCTAACTTCAGGGGGTGCCTCTGAATTCTAATATTCTGGGACTTGGTGAATAACAGTTTCCTGTTCACTTTGTCCACACCATTCATAATTTTATAGACCTCTATCCTATTCTCCCTCAGCCTTCTTTCCTAACTAAAGAGTCCTAGCCTTTATAGTCTCTCCTGGTACACCAACTGCTCCATACCCCTGATCATTTTTATTGCCCTTCTCTGTACACTTTCCCCATTCTACTACATCTTTTTTGAGATGTGGAGACTAGAACTGTAGTCAAAATGTGAGTGCACCATAGATACTGCATAATAGCACAATAATGTTCTCCACTTTGTTTTTAAGTTCCTTTATTAATGATGCCCATATAGTTCATACAGTTATCAGTAGAAAACTGATTTTATGACAGGCTATACTGTATCACACTCAGAATTTTAAGGATGTAAATGACTTGTTTTAAAATTCTTATTAGTTTTTGTTTTCTTAGTTTATTAAACTATTTACGTGTAACTTCTGAATTACATGGAAAGTCAATAATGTAGTACAAAAAACATGTTTACAAGTCAACATAATTTATACCTAAAAAATTATGAACAAAATTACCACATATGCAATAAACCTGAACAACATATTTGCATTAAATATAATCAAGAATACATATCCAGTTGTCTTAATATCAAACCAGTTGGTATACATCAGGCTTGTCCAACATACAGCCTGCAGACTGCCATGTGGCCCACCAAGCCGTTTTTTGAGGCCCGAGGTCCCTCGCTCGGGACAGGCGGGTGGAGGAGGGGAGCTGCTCACCCCCGCGAGGCCGGGCTCGCGTAACTCCCACGTCCCGTGAACTGGGTCCCACCACTGCCCTGAGGGCTGTGAGGCATGGGGCTGCCCCAGCCGTGCCTGATGGGACCAGCTGGGGACAGCACCCGCTTTTACTTGTCTCTGGCTCGGCCCCTTGCATCCTGCCCACCTCGCGGGATCTGCTGGGCTCAGCGGCTGCGGGGCAGGAATGGGGCGCAGCGCCCAGCGCAGGCAGTCGGCAGGGCAGCCCTGGGGGGGCCTCGGCAGGTGGGGTCCTGGCATGACCTCTGAGGGGTGAGGTGGCAGGAGCCGGTGTCCACCAGGCCCAGTGCTCTGGGCTCTCAGCGCCGAGGCCACCAGGGCTGTGTGTGTAGGCAGCCGAACACCATGGTGAGCAGGGCCATGCGGATGGGCGGGCGGGGGGCTGCGGTGCAGTGGCTGCCTCGCTCTGGCCCCCCTCAGCCAGCGCCAGCTCGTGGGGCTGCGCTGCTCAGGGGCAGCCTGGGGGCGGAGGAGGGATTGTTGCCCCCTGCAGCTGGGCCAGGTGCTGCTCTCCTGCCGTGGCGGCTGCCTGCGCCCTCCAGGGGGCCGTTTGCCTTCACCACAGGGAAGCATGGAGGAGCGGAGCGGCCCGTGTTCCCCTGAGGCCTTCCCCCACCAGGAGCTGCCCTGGGCAGACCAGGCCTGAGACCCTGCCAGGCTGGGAACCGGCTTCGCTCCTGCAGTTCTGCTGTCCCCCATCGCACGCGTTGGCTGGGCCCCAGCTGTGTCTGCCTGAGCACTGCCAAGGACTTTGGGCAGCGGTGCTGCTGGTGTGGGCAAGGCCTGGGGAAGCAGTGGCATAGGCGGTCCCTTGTCCTGTGTTAGAGCACCGGCTACATTGGTTTGGTCACATATTTTAACACGGCTGTCAAATATCTTCTGGGGCTGCCTTCAAATGGTAGTCGTAGTAGGCAGAAGTGGGGCCCCAGCTGTTGAGATGGCTGGTCCAGGACATCATTTGCTGTAGTTGGTCACTAGCTGAGCACAGGTCGGGGTTTATGCCAGCTTTGCCTTATTTCAGGCTTGTCCAACACACGGTGGATTTTATCGCAGGGTGATAAAATATGAATATGGCTCGCTGGCCCACTGGGTGATAAAAAGTTCATGATCCGGCCCCACATTCAAAAAGGTTAGACACCCCTGGTATACATCCTATTGGTAACGCATTGCTTAATATTATAAGCCCTCAGTTTCAAGGCCACCAGAGTTCCCAAATATCATTACATGGGCTAAGTACAGACAGGCAAAATCCTGAAGACGAATTGATTCAATCTGGCAGGTTAGTCTAAAATGAGTAGATTGAACCAATAAGCAAGTGAACAGACATTCACTTTTGATTCTAGAAAAGCAGTTGCATGTCTGCAGTGACTCTGGCCAGAAACCAGGGGATGCTAGAGGACACCTCCCTGTTTGGCTGAAGCAGACAGCTTCGGCCAAAGCTAGCCCACCCACCCGGCGAGGAAGAGTTTGTGAGGGAGGTGCAAAGCATCGTGGGATGCTGAGGGACTATGAATTAACTTGAATCTGGAGGGGATCTGGGACAGAAGTTTGATAAATCTATTTAATGTAAAATCAGTTAAGTCTGATGCTACATCTATCCAGGTTTATCTTAAACTGGTTTCAGCCATTTTGAGAACAGTTTATGTGCACTGAACTTCTGTTAAGTTACAAGGCACAGATAGAAGAGCACCTCCCCACTGTAACTCATGGCACTTCACAGGAAGTACCATGAGTTACAATGATCCCCCAGACCCAACAGCTATTTGCTGTTGGGTCCTAGGGGTTGGGAGATTGAGCTGTTTAGAGTGGCTGTGAGTCTGCAGCTGCTCTCCCCTAACAATGCCCTCCTAGCCTGGGCATCAGAATGGGAGGGGGAAAAGGTAAAGAAGGGACCTTATTCTGGGGGTTGCCCAACTAGCAGTGGAGGGTGGGGCAGATGGTTTGAAGCTCCCCTCACCTACAATCAACCCGCCCCACCCTCAAGCATTAGCTGAAGAAACCCCAGACCACAGTCCCTCTGCTCTCTTCTCCCCCTCCCATTCTTAAGACAGCCCTGGGAGCAAGGCTGAGCTGTCTCAGTTCAGCCCTGCTCTCAGTGCACAGAGACATCAGTTACTGAGGGTGCTCCGTTTTGGAGTGTCTTCATCTGAATCCCATGCAACGAGGGCTCAGACTGCTGTGGGATTGGGCCCTTTGAAGCACTCTTGCAGCTGTGTACTTGTGTTTGGTTACAACTGTAGAGCACTTTCAGGGGTCAGATTGGGTGAAAATTATCACTTCTGTCTGTGCCTACGGATTTAAACTGGTTTCCGATCACTTATATTGGTTTGTGTGTAATTTATACCCCTAGCCATAATGTTCTGTGAGTAACAGGCTTGTTACTTTGCATAGTGAGGGATACAAGAAAACTGAAAATTCTATTATCTTAATCTTCTGTGACCTTCCAGATCTTAGCAAAGCTAAGACTGACTGGAACATCAGCTGTATATTTTAGATCTTAAGCAATGAAGCACTGTTCCTAGATAATGAGTCAGATCCCTGGGTGAAGTGCATCCACATTCCATGGACACATTTCCACAGCAAAATCTACTCAGTCAGACTTGTGTAAGTAGTCTTTCATCTTCACAAAACTGAGAATTGTGATAACTGGTTTCCGAGTCTAGCATGCCAAAGATTTTGCTGCCTCATGCAGTTTCCCACAGCATAAAAATGAAATATATATTATAACTTTATAAGGCCTCTATTAATGCATTATAGTTACAACCATGATGAATATTTACATGATCTTAATTTTCACTTTTAGATATATACAGATCTGTGTATATACATGCTGACCACCCACAGTGGAATGAACATCATTTAAAAATATTATCTTAATTGCTATGAAGCCTACAAGCCCACAGACACTGACTGGATTATCTTTCTACATTTCCATTTGAGTGGGGAGTGTTGCTTGTTTTATAGAGCAGAATGTGACAATAACGGAAACAATAGATCACATAATACAAGAGGAAAACAACTAATACTTTAATTCATCTTTTCCAGTGAACACATTTTTTCCTCCTATTGCATCATGTGACCTAATTTTTCTGTTAATGTCATATTTTCTCTTGTAAAAAGAAGACACTTCTAAAAACCTTCACTGAAATGGTATTTCCCTTTATTATATAAGCACATATTAGTTTTACAGTTCTGGAACATTCATTTACTATGGTGTTTATGTTTTTAATGAGGATATTGACTTAAAAAATAATAAGGTGCCCTTCAGTAAAACAAGTATGACAGCTTTCTGTCAAGGCTCATGACAAAGAAAATAATAAGCAATTGTTATGGAACTGGAATGAAAAACTGATTACTTTTAGAGCACTTGCTTAAGTAAAGAAGAATTGCATTGCTTTAGACAACGATCACACAGCTAGTGAAAAATTCTAGTTCCCCACTTTCTTCTGCCATTTCCAATCATCAATTTCAGAACACTAAGAAAGGCTTTTAAAATATATTGCTTAATCTATTACCTTAAGGCCTGATACCATCACTTACTCTCTTCCTCAACTCCCATGCAATTCAGCCTGCTACAAACAGTCCCACTGTAACCACCCCTCATTCCACCCACCCTCCCCCCTCCTTCACCCTTACCCCAACCCCCACCCCATGCTCCAAAACTGCACAGCTTCCCATGCAGTTTTCCTTGCTTGCTGACAAGTTTATTTTTTTCTTTTTGCAGTGAGCCCACCGCTTGGAGATGATTAAGCCTGGGGATGCCATTAACCTACACTTAAAAACACATGTTTTAATGGTGTCCCCAGGCTTAATCAGGTTAAGAAAGCTGCAGTTTCAAGCCATGTGGAAATCTGCATGGAGGGGCAGGACTGTCAGGATGCCTCAGATGATCAGAGGTGTGAGAGGACCCTGCCATGCTTAACCCACAAAAATGGCAGCTGAACCCAGGATCTGCCTGTGAAATCAGGCTACTTGCCTCCTCAAATTTGGTAGAACCTCAGCTATGAATGCCTGAAAACATCAGGTCATAATGCCTTTTCAGCTTAAACCATAGCAGAACAAATGCATCAGTGATTATATGTAGTATACGTGTCTTTCCCTCAAACTTCTCTAGCTGATTTTTTTAAATCTTCACTTAAATGCCAAAATTAAATTACATACCTTCCCTTGACATCGTTCATAAGCTGCTGCAAGTCAACCTCTTGCTTTCTCAGATTTCCAAATGAAGACTGACTTTCTACTAAGCCTTTTCCACCAGCACCCAATTTGATCTTTCCAAATGAGGCTTCAAGATTTCCTCTGACACAATCTTCAAACTTCCCCTCATATTTCACAAAGTCAGACTCCACAATTACTTGAAAAAAATAAACAAACACTATTAATATAGACTTGAAAACATCCGATCATAAAACAGCAACTAAAGGGCTAAATATAGTCACAAAAGAGTTTACAGGCCAGGATAGTTTGTTCCATCTTTTCCCCATATTTGATCTACTGGTTTTTCATTTCCCACTTTGTCATTTTTTTAATATGTACAGTGATTTAAGTTCTCAGTTCAAATCCTCGGAGACATTTTTCCTTCCCCACAAGGAATTATTATGGAGCAAAAATTGCCTGTATTCAGATTTTTCCATATCTTGGTTTTTCTCCTTTCTATCCTGATCCAAAGCCCACTGACACCAATGGATATCCCATTGATTTAAACAGATTTTGACCCCAGGGCCTGTATGATAAAAATGTAATACACTATGCACAAATTCAGAACAGAGGACTGTTACCTACAAGGTTATGAGCTCAGATTGCTCTTAGGCCCATATTTCTGGTTGATGTTGAACAGTCAGCTGCCTAGTTACTGGCCTCATCCACACTATCACCTTTCCCAATATGCAGCTAGCCATGGTAGAGCTTGAGAGAGGAACAAGTAGGGAAACACAAATACATAGAAGGAGCAGATGCTTTTTCCATGCTTAGCAATATAAAACATCTGGGCACCATCGACAGAAAGACTTCCACTGTTGCTACCACCAATGGAACTCTATTAATACATGAAAGCAATGACTAAATCTCTTGGTAGTTTCAGTTCAGTCCAAGGATCAAAACAGCTGGTAAAATGAACTCCCTCATGTACAACTGCAGCTGGACTTTCTGAGTCAGTTGATCAATATTGGTCTCTTTATGAACTTGCATTGTTGCTATTGTCAGAACTGTATCAATTTCCAGGGTTTGGGGGCACTCAAAAATACTGCCATATCTTCTGAAGAGTGTCCAGATGTGTGAAGAGGTAAGTCAAAGGTTAAGAGATAAGCAGCCAAACTACACAAATAAGCACAGTCTGAGGCTTCTCCCTGCCTGCCCAATTCCTTCCCGCCCCCCTCATTACTACTGCCAGGCCCCTCTGCAAGGGGGTAAGTACCATAATCTATAAATTAGTTTTTGATATTGGGTGCCACTCAATTCACAAAAGTTATGGATGGGTGTCTCAAGTCCAATGAGGAGTGCCTCAAGTCCAAAAAAGTTGAGAACTACTGATCTATAAAGCTGCAAATCTACTCTGTCTCCCAAACTGCCAATCACACAAACAAGTAATACATTCAATACATGCTTTGTAAAAGCTCAGACAGCCCTCAAAACCAGGGGTGTATAGCCTACAGCCCTCAAGCTGGATCTGGCCTGTGGAACCTTTAGAGCTGTGGATTTGGCAGCATTCAGCTGCAGGGGGCCCTGCCTGCATCACACCACAGCCAGATGCTGTGACCTTTGGTAGAGGAGCAGCTCTTTCTGTGCCATGTTGGGCTGCATGGACTCCAATGGAGGGGGGCTCTCCACGTGCCATGCCATATCTCGGTGGCAGGGAGAACGGCAGTGGAGGCCATGTCCTAGTGCCCACCTATCTCCTACTCAAAACCAATCTGTTTGTCATTCCCCTAAAAGGTGAACAGTAGTCTAGAGCAAGAGCTATGGGATGCATGTTATAATATTTGTGGAGGGGCAAAGAGCAATAGCTATACAATTCACAGTGCATTCACCTAGAGTGCACTATGATTTCACAGTATAATCACGCGCTGGAACTCCTGACAGCTGCTCTAAATGAGATCTTCAGAATGTCAAGCCATAAAAGATATGGCTTAATAACACTGCCATTTGGATCTCCAGTGTTCAATCGCATTGCTCCCCCTGGAGAAGATGCATTACTTTTTAACTAACATTTCATTAGCACTATTTTTGCCAAATGACAAGGCAAGTGTAGAAAGCCATGTAATTTTTTTAAAAGGTTGAATATTTTAAGCCAAAACGAGCCCTCAAATAACACGACAAAAGTAATAGAACAGATTGTAACTTGCATTCTTTTTATCTGCCATTATGTTTTATAAGTACAGTATTACCTGGTTTTATAGGTTTGTCTTCTGCAAGTACATCACTCAATGTGACCGTCAAGAAATGATAGTTTGGTTTCTGCCAGCACCAGAATTTCTTCCTCTTTGTTACTAGGCTCAGAAGCTGCAATTTGTCTGAATCATTCAAACGGGATACAGGGATCAAGTCACCCCCGCAGTCAGTCTCTCGCACAAAATTCTTTGTTGCTTTTGCAAACATCTTGGGAAATCATCAAGTACCTGAAAGAACAAATTGACTTTTAAAATAAAATAGGAAAGTATCATTAACATTTTCTGTTTTTTGGAGTTCACAGTTTTGGGGCATTAACCAAGGAATGATCAGTATAATAGCTCTATCTTCTTGTTCAAGGCTTTCTCTACCTAAATCAGTATTCTACTGCATTTACTCTAAGGCTTTTCTAAAAGGAAAATTGACATTATAAGGAAAATGCTGAAAATGACTGTAAATAGGATGGTATTAAATGCATAGTATTAAAGAAGTTTAAGAAAATATTTTTTAATCTCCTTCATATTTTGTAATTTCAGAATGGAACATGATTTTTTTCAATTGGCAGTTTTCCTTTAAATCCCCCAGTAGCCACTGAAGTATTCAGGTAATGTCTTATCTGCCCATTTCTTTTCTTTGAAGCAGCACATACACTTATTCTTCATTAATCACCTGTCCTGCTCCACACACATATTAGATTTCTTAATTATAGATACAGACCAAGATAATGGAGGAGAAACTTCAAAGTGAGAACAGATAATGAAGGGAGCTGAAGAGTGAATATTGACTGAAAAGAGAAGGAAAAGAAAAATACTGAGGACATAGCACTCGGGCTTCATTATCAATAGAGAGGAGGAAGAAAATATTTTTATAGATAGAAACCTGGCTTTCTGTTCACTCTCCCTATACCACATTTCAGTTAAAACGGTGTTCACCGATTGATGCTCAGGTATCTTCCCATGGAACTTGTGTGACTTACTGCCAATTCTCTATGTGAGCAAGGTTAGCAAAAGACATTTCTTAGTGTTACCCAAAATGAAAAGTGTTTTGTTTTAAAAGTGTTATAAAGGTAAAGTCATACAACATTTTATCTAAAAGGATATCAGCACTTCTATAAATTGTCATGAACTCTGAGCATAATCCAGTATGCAATGGGAGTATTTTCTTTGACTTCACCAATTGTTAAATTGGTTTCTTAGCTCTAAATTCTGATTCCTGAACTTTCCCTTGCAATCCAGTGAGAAAGAAGAAAAAGTCTGCATACAGGCAAATATGAGGCACATTTTAACAGCCAAATTGTCCTGGCTTCCATTTATATCTGAAAAGTTGAGTTTCTCATAGAATTTGGCAAAGATGACATTGGAATTACCTTGATGATTGCTTTGTAGTGGGAAAAATCTCACTCTGCTTCTAAAAGTGCAATAATCACCAAGAAACAGTCTTTTCTCTCAGCACACGAGTCTGCATTATTGTTTACCCATATGAACTCATTCCTGCAATGGATCTGTATGGGCAGACCCTTCCCTTTACAAGGAGGCCAGCTGTCTTCAAAGGTGCTGAGGAGGGCCCACAAGCCACGTGGACTTAATTTCTGAAACTGAATCTACCAGAGAACAAAGTTACATTGGTTTACAGCACCCTCACCTCTTAGAAATTTCAGTCACTAAAATTCATTCACTGATCTCAGAAGAGGAATCTGTAACATTTTTCCATTAAGATTAGTCTTTGCTGCATGATGCTTTTGGTCTCGTTTTCTCAGTCTAAATTTTAATCGTGTTGTTGTTAAAAGGAAACACAAAACAAGTAATTGTCTTCTTAAGCCTGGCTGTGAAGAAGCCACATAATACTATGCATCTTTCACATGGATTTCCATTCATACAGAATTGAACATCTTGATTCATAATAGTGCAACTGTGTGCTACTTGCATTTCCTAAAAACACACAGTATGTAAAGGGGAATACAGGAAGAGGGAGGAGAAAACAATCAAGGAAGCACTCTAAAACCATTCAAATCTGTATATTGTGTGCAACACTAGTGATCTCTGATCATACACAATCTTACTGTGTATACAAGCAGGCCTCTAAGTGTTAAGAAAACATTCTCTTTCAATTTCCTTGCTTTGGAGGTTTAAGTTAAGAGTAGGGCATAGCTTGGCAGAGCTAGAGGGAGAACTGTTCCCCTTGTCAAAAGTGGAAGTAAAAGGGCATGGAGGAAGGATATTTTCCTTGCTTAATTAGCAACGTAACTTAAACCTTTAAAGTGAGTTTCCATCAAGGATATGGGAAGCTGTATTTAAAAGTAATAGCACTAAAAGACAGGAAAAACAGTTCATCCATGGAAACCCTGTCATTATTTAGTTGAGTAACCACATCCCACTGAGCTTCATAACAGCTGTATAAGTTTGTGGCAGTTCCACAAATTTTCATTTTTTTTCCTTTTCTGTTTTTAGAAATATTACCCTGGTCACCCAATCAAGAACACTAACTCAACAGGAACACCTCACATGGGGTTAAAATCTGCTCACTCTAACAATTCTTTTATTTTGGAGCAGTGAAACAGGAACTTTTATGCAGTCGCCCAATACAGTGCATGCAAAGCTGCATCATAAAATTATTTAAAAAACCCAAAAATAAAATTCTGTTTTGACTAAAGCAGAAGATTACCTGAAATGCTTCGCAGCACAACCAAGGAGCATAGAGGATGAGAACATTACTACCTATCAATTGCCTAAACATATTTTAAGTAAATGCTTTAAAGGACAGTTTTTGTGAGCCAAATGAGTCTGAACAGTAGCTTGTCAATCAGAAATGCTGCTGGACATTAAATTTAGTCTGTAGCAGAGGAAACATATTTGAATTTTAATGGGGCTTGGGTTTATAATGAACTATACTGAGACACACATAAAGAGAAGTAATGACAAGTAATACAGATACTTTACTAGGCTTTTAGAGCAAAATTTGAAACCTATTTCATTGCTTTTCCAGATACCTTACATTTTTTAAATCCACATAAACTAATGCCTGAATGTTAGCAGCTACACACATGCAATTAAATTTAAAAGAGCTACAATTTTATGTAGCCCTGAGTCTGGAAACACATGCATGTCATTTAGCACTGAAAAGAAAATTGTTTCAAATCCTGATGAACCAAAACTGTTCCCTTATCCAAGGGCTTATCTACCCACAAATGGCTCATTAGAGCAGTAACTCCCATCCCAGGTGGATGAAGGTTACAGCAATACAAAGGAAGGAAATCAAGCAGCACTGGTAGGAAGTATATATATATAATTATTTTGATTTAAAGAAATAAATCACCGGTCTAACGGAGAGTCACACAGATACAAAACCTGTGTATGGGTCAGGCTGTAAGACATGAATGTCTACACACAGGGGCAGATCCACAGGGTGTGCAGTAGCATGACTGCACTCCCCTTTCAGAATAAAAAAGCCCCCAGGGTGTTATGTAAAGTTCTCAAAGCATGTAAGAATCCCCCTCCTTCTCTTCTGTGCTCAGAGGCAGGTCACCTCCACTCCTCTCCTCCTCCCGTTCCAACCCCACCTTTTCCCACTGTCCCAGGGACCATAGAAACTGAAAAGCTGTTCCTACCTACTCCAACCACATTATGTAGGGACAAGCTCAGCTAAGAACAGCGACAGCAGCAGAGGCAAGGGGCAGAGTGGTGCCCCCTTCCCATGCCTGCTCGGGGGGGGGGGGGGGGGGGAGCGGGGGGGGGGGGGGGGAATGCTGTCCTTGTCCCAGCTGATCCCAGCCCCTTGTGGGGGGGGGGAGGGGGGGGAGAGTGTGCAAAAGGGGCTTTGAAGGTTCCCTGCCTAGAGAAAAGCAGTAGCAGCAGGTGGGAGATGGGGAAAGGGGAGGGAAGGGGATGTGCTTCTGAGCAGGAAGCAGGGGGATGGAGGGACACGACTCTTACCTCCTTTCGTGACTTAAAAAAATTCTCCCTAGGCTACAGCATTATGGTCTGCCCACACCTGGGGCAGCAGGGGGCTGGGAGCAGAGCGCAACCACCCCTGCCACATGGATGGTTGATCTGCCCCAGGCACACACAAGCATCCAGTGGCATAAGCCTTGCAGGTGACTGCCAGTAGCTTGAAGCAACCAGTGTAGTTTTAGCTAGAGATACAAACCAGCTGAAGGTGATGGAAGAGCAGCCGCAGGCAAAGTCACAGGGAGGCAACCTGAGCCGCTCTTCAAGTTCCTGCTTTTAATTAAACCCTGCTGAGCACCTTATGACTGAGAGAAACGGACAGGTCTAGGTCGGGGTGGGCAATTATTTTGGGCAGAGGGCCACTTACTGAGTTTTGGCAAGCCATCAAAGGCCACATGACAGGCAGCCAGGGGCAGATAAATATTAATTTTCTACATGTTTTTAGGGGCCCTGTGGGCCGGACAGAATGGCCTGGCAGGCCACATCCAGCCTGCATTTTGCCCACCCCCGGTCTAGGAGAAGCCACAGGTCAGCTCCTTCCAGACCCCCCCCCCGCGCCCCTCTCCTCCCCGACCCACCAAAGCCTACGCTGCCGCGCCCGCCGCGCCACGACCACGGCACAGGGGAAAGGCAGGCTGGAAATGGCCCACGTGGAGGTGCTGGCGTTGGGGGCGGGATGCCTGCAAGCGGGCGAGGGCGATGCCCACGGCTACGGGGGACGGGGAGGGAGGCCAGGCCCACGTGCGTGTCACCTGCATGTCACGAATGTCGCGCACACGCCACGTGCCTGACACAAGTGGGCTTGGGGTGACAGGCCACGTTGAGTGGGCGCGCTCCCCGGGCAGGGCAGGGCAGGGCAGGGCAGGGCCCGGCCGCACCAGCCTACTCACGGCCCAGCTGCGTGTCGGCGCCCGCGAGGATGCTGCAGCCGGGCCCGGCCGGGCCTCTTGTGTGCGGCGGCAGCGGCGGCGGGGCGGTGCCTGCGCGGGGCGGGGGGGAGCCGCCGGAGCAGCCTCAGAGCCGGCCTGGCCGCGCCCCCCCGCCTCGGCGCGTCCGGCTCGGCCCGCGGCCGCCCCGAGAAAAGCTGCGCCCCTGGGAAACTCCCGCCTTCGGCACCCCGCTGGGTCAGCCCTGACCCATAGCCACGGGCCCCGCGCGCCCCAGGCAGAGCCGGGGACCGGCGGCCGAGGAGCAGCTGGCGGAGATCCGCCGGAGACATCCACGCGGCTGTGACGGTCCCGGGAGCGCGCAGGGAAGGAGAGGCCACGAGCGCGCTCCCTTTCCAGACCGAGGCTTGCTGGGAGAGCTGTTAGGGTCATAGGAAAGTAGGCCTGGAAGCGGACCTCGTCAAGGTCATCAGCCCTTGCTCAAGGCAGAACCATCTCGGACAGAGCCAGCCCTGCCCAGTGTTTGTCTAACCTGCTTTAGAAAGTTTCCAAGGATGGATGGAGACTCCAGAGTTCCCCAGCCAGCCTGTGCCTGAGCACCCTCCGCCTCCAAACTTTCCTCATAATCAGAGCAAGCCTAGTCCTATGCTTGTCTAGCAAGGGAAACACTGTGACCACTGAGGCAGTCCTCCTAGTGGCACCTGGGGAAGACCACTCTCCTGGCACGGGGATAGTACCTGCCAAGGTAATGTACAGTAAACCTCCCACTTAGCTGCTGGCATGGGAAGGGCTTGGCTTTATGCCCACTTTATGGAAAGGGGAGACTCCTCCTGAGCTTGCTCCTGCGGCCATATGGCTGACAGCAGGTGAAACTCTGGGGCATCTGAACCCCAAGCGTCTGGGCTTGGG